>NC_092716.1:20140170-20802353 GCF_047496885.1 Scyliorhinus torazame | reverse complement strand
GCTTATTTATGTTTGCAATTGTTTGTTCTTGTTATGGAGGGAGTGCAGTGAAGGTTTACCAGGCTGATTCCTGGGATTGCGGGACTGCCTGGGATTGCGGGACTGTCATATGAGGAGTGTCTAAATCAGGTAGGATTATATTCATTGGCGTTTTGAAGAGTGAGGAGGGGATCACATGGAAACTTTAAAAATTCTAACCTGATTAGACAGGGTAGATTCAGAAAGAATGTTCCCAATGGTGGGGGAGCCCAGAACTAGGGGTCATACTTTGAGGATAATGGGTAAACCTTTTAGTGAGCTGAGGAGAAATTTCTTCACCCAGAGGGTGGCGAATCTGTGGCATTTATTACCACAAAAAGTAGTTGAGGCGAGAACATTGGCCGCGATTTTATGGCCACGCTGTGCCTGAAAAGCAGCTTGCCTCGGCACAGTGTGGTTGATAGAAGCCGGGAGACCCTGGGTGCGATTCTCCAAGACCCGCGCCACGCTGCCCCGACGCCGGCACGTGATTCCCGCCCCCGCCGGAGAATTCGGCAACCAGTGGGGGCGGGATTCACGCCAGCCCCCGCCGATTCTCCGACCCGGCAGGGGGTCGGAGAATCTCGCCCCATATCTTAGTTACCTCTTTTCCCCAACAGATTGAGACTCTTCTTTCCCAAACTGTGGAGTAAAACACCATTATTGAAAGGGAATTGGGGATAAATTGATTTCATTACGGAAGTTGAAGAAAACATGGAAGAAACCTTCTGTGAAAGGAGCTAAATGTGTGCTGTTGCATTTTTATAAATGGGAGAGACTTTTCTAACAAAGCTGCAAGTGTGTCCTGCAGATAATTCCTCAATTTTTTGAAAACTACATCTATCCTTCATTCTCTCAATTTTTTTGGGAAGGGTATAGATTAGTTTCCATTTGGAACTTGGGTTATGGTAGATCATGTTGTTTGTTTGACCTCTATTCTGATAAATCGCTTTTGTCTGCTTATGAAGCACACCTTAAACTGCACCAGGTTAATTGCTGATTAGAGTATATTTTCTGGTTGCATGCTTTCAAGCATTTTAAGTTACTGTGACTGTTCATGAATACAAGTATTAACCGTACATTGATACAATAATCATCAATTAGAGTACATCAGGAGCTCAAGCACAGTTCTGAGATTTAGTTAAAAAATAAAGTACTAAGGTTTATTTTTCAGTGTTCATGGTGTGCAATCAATTAATTTGGATTCATAATTTTATATCTCCGTCATCATATGCAGTGGAATAAATGGCCAAACATTCTACCGTGATTGATGGTAGAGTAAATCAGTATGTCAGTTTTGTTGGGTGTATTCACAGAAAATCAAACACTTCTTACAATGTAGATTAGTGCATCTCACAGATATTTGGAAATAGAACCAAATTCTGGGGTTCAGATGCATCTGGGACTTTGCTCTTTCATATTGATATCATAACCTCCTTATTGTTTTTACCTTGCTGCGCACTCCTTGTCAAGCATTGCCATATTACTCCTAAGAAATTGTAATGCGCGTCCACTTCCAGGTGTAACATGATTGAAAATTCAGTTTTTAAAACCACAGCCCACCAAAAGCCAACTTGGTTTCAATGAGAATTCATAGATTCATAGATTGCAGAAGGAGGCCATTTGGCCCATTGGGTCTGCACCGACCCTTGGAAAGAGCACCCTACCTGGGCACACACCTCCACCCGCTTCCTGAAGGGCAATTAGGGATGGACAATAAATGCTGGCCTCACCAGCGATGCCCACATCCCGTAAATGAATTTTTAAAAGAAATTGCTGTAATCCAGTAACCCCACCTTTGGACACTAAGGGGCAATTTGGCATGGCCAATCTGGCAAATCTTTGGTATGTGGGAGGAAATCGGAGCACCCGGAGGAAATCCATGCAGACACGGGGAGAAAGTGCAAACTCCACACAGACCGTCACCCAAAGGAGAATTGAACACGGGTCCCTGGCGCTGTGAGGGAGCAGTGTTAACCACTGTGCGGCCCCTGATTGTATCTTTTCCACACCTTCTTAACATAATGGTGTATGTATCATTCTGCAATGCTGAAATTCTGTATTATGGACGATTTTATGAATGAAATGTGCACAAGACATGTATAATCCAGTAAAAATGAAGGTTTATGTCAGTCTACTGCTGCAATTGTTCAGTAATTCAAAAACACAGAACATGATTTACAAATATTGAACTTTGTATATGCAAAGTATAATTTTCTGTGTAGCGCACATTATTCGTATAATCAGAAATTCATTTCTATTTGCATCTAAATCTCATAGTGAAAGAAGCATTTTTAAAAGTGACTGTTTACTCAAGCATGTCTGGCCCACTAAGATATTCAATTCAGGGTAGTCATGTTATGGAGAGTACTACTTAATTTTGTCTGTCTGTACATCATTAACCTCATTCATTATTCTTCAGAAGATTAAAAAAAGATCTTTTCTCGTGCATTAAATTGATTGCATGAGATGTATTTTAGCCTTTCCAGCTTTCTTTCATTGATACTTAAATAAAATCAATGGGAAGGGGAGAGAATTAACTCAATAAATGCTGGACCCCAGTAAAATTGAATGGATATTCAAGTTTACTGCAGCTACAAAAGCAGTGCAGAAATTGTGGAAATAAAGTGAATTGAATTCATTATCGTTCTGTAAAAATTGGACTGGACTGATTGATTTGCCATTTAGCTAGTTGGTGTGTACAAGCCAAAACTTCCATGTTTGGCTTCTCTCATATTTGATTGGGTGATTCAGATCTGTTGCAAAGTCGACCACTTAATCATTTCAGTCAGACTCACAGAAGAGATGTATTTTAAATGGAGCATCAATTTAGAAATTTCACAGTTGGCACATACAAAACAAAATGTGTTACTTTAAATAACATATCATTCAGAAAAATGCATCTATTCAGCTGGTACCATAGCATAGTGGTATGTGAAATAAAAATAACTAGGTTCGTGTGCACGATTTTTCCAGAAAATAAGTCTTATCCATGTCTCATTTTTCACAGACGTGCCAAAGTCTTGCTTCCTTTAAATCTTTCTATAATATTGTCCTACTGAAATTCCCATGTACATTACTTTTACTCGTATTGACCATGTGATTTCATGTGACGTCAGATTAACTGAATCTTAACTTATTGGGCAATATCTGGGGGAAAAAAATAAATTGTGTCAAATTATTCTTGTCAAACAGCTTGCTGTAAGGAATTGTTGATCACTGCTATTTAGAGAAAATATTATGTTCGAGTCCTGCGCTCTGAGCATAACGGCCCTCAAGTAAATGACTGTCCTTCCTTCATATGTGATCTAAAATAGTTTTGGCATTCAATCCATTTATGTTTGGGGACGCAAGACATAGGAGCAGGAGTAGGGCACATAACCCCTTGAACCTGCTCCACCATTCAATAAGATTATGGCAGATCTGCCACCTCAACTCTACTTTGCTGCCCTAACTCAATATTTCTTGATTCCTAAAGAATCCATTGATTTCCTTCTTGAATGTACTGTTGAGAATATTGCGGAAAAAAGAGACATGTCAAAGCTTTTCATCTTGCACTCCTCAGGGCACTTCACAAAAATACCACTAAAAAGGGGGAAACAGCAATTTATACGAGCTGAGAAGAGAACGATGATTGGTTGGCAAGTCGATTCTGATTGGTAGAGGCATTGCCATGGAGATAGGGCGGAACGGTAGCAGAGTGGTTAGCACTGTTGCTTCACAGCGCCAGGGTCCCAGGTTCGATTCCGGCTTGGGTCATTCTCTGTGTGGAGTCTGCACGTTCTCCCCATGTCTGCGTGGGTTTCTTCCGGGTGCTCCAGTTTCCTCCCACAAGTCCTGAAAGATGTGTCATTAGGTAATTTGGAAATTCAGAATTCTTCCTCAGTGTACCCGAACAGGCACCGCTTTTCACAGTAACTTAATTGCAGTGTTAATGTAAGCCTACTTGAATGAATGAATGAAGTCGCTTTACTTGTGACAATAATTAAGATTATAATTATTATGATTATTTGACCAGTTGGTGGTGACTGTCAAACTTTGCTTGAAATTTAAACCAGGTAACTGAAAAATGAAATGAAAATGAAAATCGCTTATTGTCACAAGTAGGCTTCAAATGAAGTTACTGTGAAAAGCCCCTAGTCGCCACATTCCGGCGCCTGTTCGGGGAGGCTGGTACAGGAACTTTGCCCTAATGATCATGGCATTACCCTTGGGAATGAATCAGTGAATGGCTATTACTTATTTTGTTTACCTGAAGCAGGCGCAATATGTGTACAAGTTTTTTCTGTCTGCTAAAAACAGGGCCTTGTATATTAATATATGAAGCTCCAGTACATGTGCCGCACTGCAAGCATGACTGTCGCTCTTAATTTGATTGTCAGCAAAGTGTCTTGATTAGTGCACGATGAAAAGCTTCATCATGAAACCTTTTTCAACAATACTCAAGTACTGTGTTACCAAACTACTGTTACGAATATCTAACTTCATGTTTCTGTATTATAACTTTCAATTTGGGGATTGGAATTATTAAATGTAAGACACATGAAAACATCTCATTTGAAAGCTGGTACCATACCTAAAGTAATTGCAAATCAAAAGATGGTATATGTTTCTTTTATGTTCAAGTATGTGGGAGGTGAACAGTATTGGAAGCTAAATAATGGGCTATCTCCTATAGCTTGGTGGAGACGAGATTTATATAGCTGTCTCAATAAAGGGTTTAAATTATTCAAATGTGCACAAAGTGGTTAGCACTGTTGCCTCACAGCTCCAGGGACCCGGGTTCAATTCCGGCCTTGGGTGACTGTGTGGAGTTTGCACGTTCTCCCCGGGTCTATGTGGGTTTCCTCCGGGTGCTCCGGTTTCCTCCCACAGTTCAAAGATGTGCAGGTTAGGTGGATTGGTCATGCTTAATTGCCCTTAATGTCCAAAAGGGAAGGTGGGGTTACTGGGTTATGGGTTTAAGTAGGGTGCTCTTTCCAAGGCCCGGTGCAGACTCGAAGTGCAGAAGGAGGCCATTCGGCCTGCATTCTATGTATACTTAGGGAGAGCTAGGACTTTGATGCCATAACAATGATGGTGGTTGTGCGCAACTGTAAACAATGTCAAGTTTTTCTTTTAGACTTTAAAAGAACCATGACAATTTGTCAGTATTAAAAATATTTTTTTTACTTAACTGGCATTCATATACTGTTCACATATTGATGCTGGAATCTGAAGCAAAAACAGAGAGTTCTGGAAATACCCAACAGGTTGACAGCATTTGTAGGGAGAGAAAACAGTTAACATTTCGAGTACGTATGACTCTTCTTCAAGGCTATTTATCCCTCTCTTTGCTCTGAAGAAGAATCATAAGGAATCCAAATGTTATCTCTGTTTTTTCTCCCAACGGATACTGCCAGATTTGCTGAGGATTTCCAGCATTCTCGGTTTTTGCTTATCCCTACTTTCTGCTTCCTGTTACCTAAACATGCTTTCATCCATGTTAATATGTTAATATGTTGTCCGTTTAAAAAAAAATAATTTCCGCGATATGAGCCTCGCTGGCTGGGTCAGCATTTATTACCAACTCTTAGTTGCCCTTCAGAAGATGATGGTGAGCTGCCTTCCTTAACCGGAGCAGTTCCTGAGGTGTAGGTAGACCTTCAGTGCTGTTAGGGATTGAGATCCAGGATTTTGACCCATCGTCGTGACTTGGGGGTGAACCTCCAGGTTTCTACTGCTCTTGTCCTTCTAGATGGTAATGGTCGTGGATTTGGAAAGTGCTGCCTCGGAAACCTTGGTGATTTCCTGCAGTGTATCTTGTAGCTGGTACACAAGGCTGCCACTGCTCATTGGTGGTGGAGGGATTGAATGTTTGTGGAACTGGTAGCACTCTGTCCTGGATGATATCAAGCTGCTTGAGTGTTGTTGGAGCTGCTCTCATCCAGGCAAGTTGAGACGATTCCATCACACTCCTGACTTGGGCCTTGTAGATGGTGGACAGGTTTTGGGGAGACAGGAGGTGAGATACAGGTCTTTGACCTGCTCTGGCAGCCATAGTATTTACATATGGCTAGCCTAGTTAAGATTCTGGTCTATGATAACCTCCAGGATGTTGATTGTGGGGATTAAGCGATGGTAATGCCATTGACTGTTCAAGGGGTGATGGTTAGATCTTCTGTTGTTGGAGCTGGTCATTGCCTGACACTTGTGTGGCATGAATGTTACTTGTCACTTGTCAGTCCAACCAGGATATTTTTCAGGTTCTGTTGCATTTGGACATGAACTGCTTCAGTATCTGAGGAGTCACAAATGTTGCTCAACATTGTGTAGTCATCTGCGAACATCCCCACTTCTGACCTTAAGATGGAAGGGAGGTCATTGATGAAACAATTGAAAATGGTTGGACCTTGGACACTACCCAGAGGAATTCCTGCGGTGTTGTGCTGGAGCTGAGATGATTGACCTCCAACCGCCACAACCTTCTTTTATGTCAGGTGACTCCAACCAGTGGAGAGTTTCTGTCATGAACCATGCTGATGGTATCTGCGAGGGTATCTCAACTTGGAACACCAGTCTATGGGAGTGTATAGTTCTGGGTTTTTTTGGAATGTTGTGAGGAGTTAAGTGAAGCCCCAGTGAGAATAACCCGCCCAGTAATTGTGTAACAATTATTAAAGACTATTTATTAAATTGAAGACAAATATACACAAACATACTCTTGGACAATTAAGTATATCAATGCATGGCTATCAAGCTGCACTTATTCAGCAGGGTCTGTAGAGGTCCCACCTTCCCCAGAAAGAGCCCCAGTTATCCAGAAATCTGAATCCCTCCCGCCTGCACCATCCCTGTAGCCACGTGTTTAAATGCTCTCTCTACCTATTCCTCATCTCACTATCACGTGGCACGGGCAACAACCCAGAGATAACAACTTTGTTTGTTCTAGTTCTGAGCTTCCATCCTAGCTCCCTGAAAGCCTGCCTGACATCCTTGTCCCCTTTCCTACCTATGTCGTTAGTGCCAATGTGGACCACGACTTGGGGCTGCTCCCCCTCCCCCCTAAGGACCCGGAAAACACGATCCGAGACATCACGTACCCTTGCACCTGGGAGGCAACATACCAAACGTGAGTCTCTCACGCTCCCACAAAATCTCCTATCTGTGCCCCTGACTATAGAGTCCCCAATTACTAATGCTCTGCTCCTCTCCCCCCTTCCCTTCTGAGCAACAGGGACAGACTCCGTGCCAGAGGCCCGTACCCCATGGCTTACCCCTGGTAAGTCGTCGTCCCCACAAGTATCCAAAGCGGTATACTTGTTTCTCAGGGGAACGACCGCAGGGGATCCCTGCACTGACTGCTTTTTCCCAGCCCCTCTTACAGTTACCCACCTATCTCCAATCTTTGGTGTAACTAATTCCCTGAAGCTGCTATCTATGTCCCCTTCTGCCTCCCGAATGATCCGAAGTTCTTCCAACTCCAGCTCCAGTTTCCTAACTCGGTTTTGGAGGAGCTGGAGATGGCAGCACTTCCTGCAGGTAAAATCAGCAGGGACACTAACTGCATCCCTCACCTCAAACATCCTGCAGGAGGAACATTGCACTCCCTTCCCTGCCATTCCTCTAACTTTCTACCAAAATCTGGCTAACAACTAAATTAAATTTTTTATAAAAAAAATAATAATAATATAATAAAATATGGTACTTACCTCAGACCAATGGGTTTTATTATTAAGTTAGAGGAGGAGGGCGGGTGGGAGACACTACATGTGTAGTGTCTCGGGTTTCCTCTCCACCAGAATTTATTGGTGAGGGTCTTCCCAGGCGTCCGCGGGTCGACTTCCTGTTCCCGCCTAAAACAGCTCCTGCTGAAATTGACTAACCATCCAGCTGTTCTCCCGCCGAAATCGACTGGCCTGCCCCTGCAAAGACAAGTGCTTTTAAAGGACAGACTTACCTCCCAGCAGCCACTTCCGCACTGCTCCCGCTGAAACTGACTCACCAGCTGTTCTCCCGCCGAAATCGACTGTGCTGCAAAAATTACTTTCTGTGCTGCACTCAGTTGTGCCCCTCCATTGACCTTCTGAATATCTTTTGCGTTACGGGCAGCCATATCCATGCCCTGAGAAATTTCTAGAGCTTCCTTAAAAATCAGTGTGGCTTCCCCCAACGAGTGATGCTATACGCTATCTTCATTAACGTCATAGACTAACCTGTCCAGAAGCATGTCCTCTAATACTGCTACAAACTCTCAATGCTCAGAAAGGTTGATGCAGTTCAGCAACAAAGGTAGCTACTGACAGTCCTGCCTTACGAAAATGACGATGGAATTTAAAACGTTGGACAATCACTGAGGGCTTAGGATGGTGGTGATTCTGGACGAGTGCAACTAAATCTTTAACTTGATTACAAAGTCTATATATGAATTTTATGATATGTCACTACCATTCAGCCTTCGGGTTGCAAGCTTGGTTCTTGAATAAAATGTCATTACGATGGTGGTTGGTGGGGGATTCAGCATGCTACCATCAAGTGTTTTGAAAAATATGGTGCCTTATCACATACGAAAATTCTTCACGTGTGTTTTGGACTGTAGTGACTGTTATAATGCAAGCACAGTGCAGAGTAACTATGGAGGAACATGGATACATTTTAACGGTGTGACTTTAAATAGAGTAAACTTCTGTTGGAAAAAGCAATTAGCTCAGAGGTTCTGAAATTATTTTAATGCCAAAGCAGTAAAGAACTATGGGCTGGAGAGACTCGGACTGTTTACATTAGAAAGGTGGAGGTTGAGGGGTGACCTGATAGAGGTCTACAAGGTTATGAGGGGCATGGATAGAGTGGATGGGCAGGCACTCTTTCCCAGGGTGGAGGGGTCAGTCACCAGGAGGCTCAGGTTTAACGTCCGTGGAGCAAAGTTTAGAGGAGATGTGCGAGGCAGGTTTTTATGCAGAGGGTGATGAGTGCCTGGAACGCGTTGCCAGGAGAAGTTGAGAAATTAAATGAAAAATGAAATGAAAATCGCTTATTGTCACAAGTAGGCTTCAAATGAAGTTACTGTGAAAAACCCCTAGTCGCCACATTCCGGCGCCTGTTCGGGGAGGCTGTTACGGGAAGCAGATACATTAACGGCGTTCAAAAGGCATCTCGACAAACACATGGATAGGATGGATATAGAGGGATACAGCACGAGGAAGGGCTGAGGGTTTTGGCAAAGGTAGGTATCATGGCCGGTGCGGGCTTGGAGGGTTGAAGGGCCTCTTCCTGTGCTGTATTGTTCTTTGAAAATTTGGAGGAGGTTGAAAAGTTTATTGGGAAAGATGTGTGCCTGCATGCAGTGTGTGGAAAAGATAGGGTGGTTGTTTAAATTCATCTCACTTGAAATGTGCAACATGACTGCAGTAGTGTCAAAATTGGAAGACAATAAAGAAACCCCTTCCTTCTCCACCTATACAATACGTTAAAAATGCTGTCTGAATGAATGCATGCAGTAAACCCCCCCGCCCCAGAAAACCTACCAAGAAAATAGTCTGATTGCGGCTGTGGAGTTATTTGTTCCGCTTAGAATAAGAAACAAGATTCCACATGCTCCAAGCTTAAACAGTACCTTTTTTAGACAGTGACCAGCACAAAGAAAGCCTTTTAAAGCTCAGTTAACCAGAAATTACACTACAATGTTATGGTGACAAATTCTTGTCACAGAACATTGGTACGCAAAAATTGGAGCCTTACTTTGCAACCTGAAGGGTGTAGAGAAGCTGAAAGGAAGGAAAATAGAGGCCCGGAGTTTGGGGGTGGGGGGGTGAAGGAAAATAGAGGCCCGGAGTTTGGGGTGGAGGGGGGGGAGGGGGGTGGTGGGGGGGTAGAATAAGAACTTAATCGCAAATAGAAATTGGAAAGCAAAAGTAGTAGCAAGTCAAATGTATGTGAGCTTAAAAATGATTTTGATTGATGAGTCGAAAGGTGGTTAGTTGGATAGTTTAAGCCTGTGTTGATTAATTTTTGCTGTGATTTTGTGATGACATTCTCAATGGTTGCTGCTGTTGTTTGTATCAATGTCACACAAACACCACTTGGAGGTGTTTGGGAGTCCACATACGAAGTAGCCAGAACCTTCAAATGCTTTATTAATGAGCATGCTCTGTGGAGAAAACCTGGACTGTTACATCCAGTGGAAAAAGGAAAAAAAAAACATATGTCGCAAACGGTGAGATAAATTATTCCACTTATTGAAGTGACACCTAACGTACAATGCATGAGTTGGTAAAAATATCCAGCTGGTGCAGTACTGTTGCAGTATTTGTATTTACTAAGCCTTAATGCCGCATGCAGTTCACAACTTGCACGCTTTCCTAACTCCTGGTCGGTGAAATGGATGTCCTTAATTTTTGATTTTAGGAGCAATCCTCCCAAATTGAAGACCTCTCATGATTTTACATTATTTCACCCTCGCCCACCCCCACCACCAGCAATTTCTGTGCTGCTAATGGTCTTATATCAACAAAAGCTCAAAACAATTGCTTGTTAATGTTGTCGACTAAAACCAGAATTCTTAATATGCTTGACAATGTGGGATAATCGTATTGGTTTGGATTTTGCGGTCAGTGGCTGTTCATTATGTTTTCAACTGCCCACAGACTTTTCATGGGCATTTGTATGACAACCTACAATAATTAGAGATCCAGTTCCAAGATGATGCTCTCTATGACATGTGAAATGGTCTGTCTCTTCAGCCGGTGAGATTGAAGAATTCTCACTGAGACATGGGCTGGCTTTTCATCTTGGAAGCAGGAATTAACAGTCAGAAATTTCCTGAAGTTGCGATCCTGTCATCGTAATGTTTGGTGGGATTTTCAACTGTTGGGGGCGTGGACGGCCTGGGGTGGAGCTGATGCTGAATCAGGCAGCTTAAAAGCTCCAGCTGTTTACAGAGATTCTGCAGATAAGTGTAAAGCCTCCAAAACCTTTTCTCCAGTCTTCTCATGCCCTAGTCCCCAAGCCCTCAATGCTATTTATCCCATAACCCTCTGTCCTTACCCACTTTACTCCCCACTCCCCTAATCCCCTCCCCACTCTTTACCTTCATATCTGCTTAACCCCATATCTGCTCACCCCATATCTGCTCACCCCATATCCGCTCACCCCATATCTGTGCACCCCCATGCCCGCTCACTCCCATGCCCGCTCACCCCCATGTCCGCTCACCCCCATGTCCGCTCAACCCGTTGCCCCCTTGCCCTTGTACTCTATGTCCATATTAATAAAGCTCAGAATACTATACCCAGACAGGATCTGTGGAGACTGAAGCAGAGATAACATTTCAGGTCAAAGACTTGCTGTCAGAGCACTTACCCCCTAACTGTTCTTAACCCCTCATTGGCCTTACCCCTTCATTGCCTTTACCCCGTCATTGCCTTTACCCCATCATTTCCCTTACCTCATCATTTCCCTTACGTCCTCAATGCCCTTACCCCCTAATTGCCCTTACCCCCTCAATGCCCTTGCCCCCTCACTGCCCTTGCCCCCTCACTGCCCTTACCCCCTAACTGTTCTTAACCCCTCATTGGCCTTACCCCTTCATTGTCTTTACCCCATCATTTCCCTTACCTCATCATTTCCTTTACCTCCTCAATGCCCTTACCCCCTCACTGCCCCTGCCCCTCACTGCCCTTGCCCCCTCACTGCCCTTACCCTCTCACTGCCCTTACTCTCTCACCACCCTTTATCCACCTATCCCTTTACCATACTGACCACTTAACCCCTTATGTCCCTCACCCCCTTATGTCCCTCACCCCCTTATGTCCCTCACCCCTTATGTCCCTTACCACCTTATGTCCCTCACCCCCTTATGTCTCTTACCCTATTATGTCCCTCACCCCTTATGTCCCTCACCCCCTTATGTCTCTTACCCTATTATGTCCCTCACCCCCTTATGTTCCTCACCCCCTTATGTCCCTCACCCCTTATGTCCCTCACTCCCTTATGTCCCTTACCCTATTATGTCCCTCACCCCTTATGTCCCTCACCCCCTTATGTCCCTCATCCCCTTATGTCCCTCACCCCCTTGTGCCCCCTACCCCCTTATGTCCCCTACCCCCTTATGTCCCTTACCCTCTTATGTCCCTCACCCCTTATGTCCTACATCCCTTATGTCCCACATCCCCTTATGCCCCTTACCCCCTTATGCCCCTCACCCCCTTATGTCCCTCACCTCCTTATGCCCCTCACCTCCTTATGCCCCTTACCCCCTTATGTCCCTTACCCCCTTATGTCCTTACCCCCTTATGTCCCTTACCCCCTTATGTCCCTTACCCCCTTATGTTCCTCACCCCCTTATGTTCCTCACCCCTTATGCCCCTTACCCCCTTATGTCCCTTACCCCCTTATGTCCCTTACCCCCTTATGTCCATTACCCCCTTATGTCCCTTACCCCCTTATGTCCCTTACCCCCTTATGTCCATTACCCCCTTATGTCCCTCACCCCCTTATGTCCCTCACCCCTTATGTCCCTTACCACCTTATGTCCCTCACCCCCTTATGTCTCTTACCCTATTATGTCCCTCACCCCTTATGTCCCTCACCCCCTTATGTCTCTTACCCTATTATGTCCCTCACCCCCTTATGTCCCTCACCCCCTTATGTCCCTCACCCCTTATGTCCCTCACTCCCTTATGTCCCTTACCCTATTATGTCCCTCACCCCCTTATGTCCCTCACCCCCTTATGTCCCTCACCCCCTTATGTCCCTCACCCCCTTGTGCCCCCTACCCCCTTATGTCCCCTACCCCCTTATGTCCCTTACCCTCTTATGTCCCTCACCCCTTATGTCCTACATCCCTTATGTCCCACATCCCCTTATGCCCCTTACCCCCTTATGCCCCTCACCCCCTTATGTCCCTCACCTCCTTATGCCCCTCACCTCCTTATGCCCCTTACCCCCTTATGTCCCTTACCCCCTTATGTCCCTTACCCCCTTATGTCCCTTACCCCCTTATGTCCCTTACCCCCTTATGTCCCTTACCCCCTTATGCCCCTCACCCCCTTATGTTCCTCACCCCCTTATGTTCCTCACCACTTATGCCCCTTACCCCCTTATGTCCCTTACCCCCTTATGTCCCTTACCCCCTTATGTCCCTTACCCCCTTATGTCCATTACCCCCTTATGTCCCTTACCCCCTTGTGTCCCTTACCCTTCATGCTCCTTATCCCTCCTGCCCCTTACCCCTCTGTCCCTTAACCCATTATTTCTTTTACTCTCTCATGTCCCTTACCCCTTCATGCCCCTTAACCCCTCATGCCCCTTACCCCTCTTGCTCCTTACCCAACCATCTTCCCCTTTACCCCACATTCCCCTTTGCCCCCTCATTCTCCTTTACCTCGTCATTCCTTTTTGCCGCCACATGAGCTTTTGTCCCCTCATTCCCCTTTTTCCCCACAAGCCCCTTTACCTTCTCACCCTATTTAATCACTCATCTTTTACTCTGTCAGCCCCCTTTTACCCTCTCAATCTCCTTTTACCTCCTCAGCCCTGTTACCCCTTCACCCTCTTATTCACCTCATCCCTTACCTACGCCTCCTCACTCCCTAACCTCCTGTTACCTTGTTAGCCCTCCAAACACCATTTTCCCCACTAGCCCAATTTCCCCTTTATGCTCCTTGGCTTCTCAACACTCCCAGTCCATTCACCCAGTAGCTACTATAAATAGAACTCATAACTCCTGCAATAACATTTGGATCTCTTTGTAGAGCTCATAAGTCTGTCAACATAAATCTGCATTACTTGAAAAGTCACTTCATTAATTATTATCCTCTTCACAAGCTCTTTAAGCTCTCAAAATAAATAAGCTCACATCAGCAGCTGTGTAAACAAATCCTGCTGAGCAGAATCAAGGAAAAATTGAGGACATTTCACGCAGCTCTGCATTTCAAACTGGCTTTCGATATTGTATAATGCAGGATAGCACTTTATCCATTAGATAATCTACTCAAACACATCTGAAGACCTTTCTATTTTTTGAAATGCTGTACTTTCCCTTGACAATTTCTCAGTTGTCTGAAGTTAACAATCTGGTCACCCACTTTATTTAATTGTCACTTACCTTTTTAAATCTCATTCCTTGCTGAGGTTTACCATTCATTGCCTCTCATTTGTCATTTTCAGAGTTTGGTGTGTCTGGTATGACATATATAGTTAATACATGAATATCTTTAATCATATCTAATATATAATGTACTTATAATGTATAACTTTGCAAGTGTAGCAGCCCCCTTGGGTATGATGCATTAAGGAAACTGAAATTAGCGCGATTAACGTTTGCTGGATAATAGGACATTAAAATTCAAATGCATGACTTCAGGAGGATGATTCATGGATGAGGCAGATGCAGGAAGTGGTCTGCTTGTTTAGCTGGTGACTGAGACTTTACAGTTACGGGTGGAATTATTGGAGTTGGGGGGGGCCGTGAGAATGAGATGGACAGTGGGTCGCTCCCTGGGTTATCGAGATAGATTGCCTGGCTGGCTTCCTGAAATGTGTGTTCACTTTCAGACAGTATAGTTGTAAAAAAAACTACGTCCCAGCCAGCAATAATTGTCTGAACACCATCTCCAAATCAAAAAAAGGATGAAAAAATATCAAAGAAAAGAGTTGGTGCCAGGGAAGGACCACATTCTGAATTAAACACTGGGTGAGTCCTTGATGTTTTGAGACTTCCTCCTAGTTCAGCTGTAGCCGGTGCTGCCAGCAGCTTATGCATGCAGGATTAAAAATAACATCCTGCAAAATGGATACATGTGGTTGAGATAGGTGTATAGCCTTATAATCATAAAATATGACATTAGCAATAAACTACATGTGAACAATGCACTATATATGTATCTTTGTTGTTTTATATTTAGGCAATAAAGGGACACTTTTTTTATTGTAATGGTATAAACCTACTTGTCATCTTTTAATAACTCAAAATCTATTGGGGTCAATGTGTGGATGAAAAGGGTGATTCGAAAGATTGTATTAAGGTAGCAGGTCCACAAACTAATAGCATAGGAGGGAGGCAACCATAATTGTAATTAATAGATGGTAATGATTAACTTAGAAATTGATAGAGTTGAGAAGATCTGAGGCTATTTTTTATTGTGTTTTTCAGTTTTGGGATAAGTGTGTGAAAATCAGTTCTGTTACAAAAACAGTCAGGGGAGTTGGCAAATATTTATAAATCTTTGTGTGGCTGTGCATTTTCCCTCAGCCTCTTTGAAGCCTGGACCTAAGGGATCTTTTCTGTGTACTGGTCGACAGTCACTGGTTGTTCTTGATTTACTTTGTTGTACTTTTCTTGCACAGTTATGCTGGGAATTGTTCAGTTTGGAACAGGCAGGGAAAGGTTTACAAGGAAGTCTTCAGGTGCTGAATTCATTCTAGCTGTCGAGGGACAAGTGCGGCAAATTATAGGTTAAGGCCTCATTTTGTCTGCAGGACATGGCTGTTGCTGCAGCCAACTTGCCATTGACCTATGCTCAGAAATATGTTCTTGGGGACCATCTAAGGATGCCCAGAGGTGTCAATACTGCTTCAGTTTGTGTTAAAGCATTAATTATACTATAGCCTTTTGGGGAAAACCAGCATGTGGTAATATTGTGTATACTGGAACGGACAGCGGATATTTGGACTTTTTAATCTTGTTGCACTTCTTAGCCCACAGAAATAAAATCACAATAACCGATGTAATGTTGTTGGCAGGAAGCAGCTGAAAACCCTTCAAGCATTTAATCTCGGGTCAGATCCATTTATTACTTTACAGTTTTCTTCCTCATTCTGCACTCCTTTGCTTCAACCAGTACTTTGAGGAATATTTTGATATCTCCATATCTAACCCACAGTGTGACATCAAATAATATACATTTAAGTGTTCCGCACTCTCGCCTGCAGTGAACAATTAAAATTTAATTGGACATGCTCTAGATTGAATCATTCCATGTTTGTCTGCACGAACATGATGGGCTGATTTGCCCCTTTCAGTGCCGTAACTCATTTCTATGGTTCTGTGGTTTCTATTTGCTGTGTTGTGAAAATGCGTCGGTTTAGTACTGCAGTTTGATTCTCTACCTGACATCGGTAGGGAATTGATGAGGAGATAGGAACAGAAAAGGTAGGGATAATGGGCATATAAGCAGATTGGTAAGATGTGACCAGTAATGGCCCCCAAGGATGTGAGCTCCGTCCTCAGCCTTTCACTGTGTTTAGTAATGACTTCGATGAAAAATGAGAGAGCCATATATCCAAGTTTGCTGATGGCACCAAATTAGGTGGCACAATAAGAAGTATGAATGGGAGCAGTAAGTTCTGACAAAACATTTATAGATTAACCCTTGGCAGATGGAGTTCAATGCGATGAAGTGTAAAGTGATCAGGTTTTAACACCCCCCGCCCCCCCCCCCAAAAAATACTATTTTTTACAGAGTGAGGAGCTAGGAATTGTTGAGCAGTAGTAAGATTTAGGGGTCCAAATTCAGAGATCACTAAAAGCCACTGGATGCAAAGTATAGAATCACAGAGTAGTTTCAGCACAGAATAAGACCATTCAGCTTGTCATGTCCATGCTGTATATCTGTAAGAGCAACTTAACCCACCTTTTCTCCATAGCCTTGCAATTTTTTTCACTTCAGAAAATTATCCAATTCTCTTTTGGAGGCCTTGATCGAATCTCCTCTTCCACACTCTCAAGCTGTGCATTCTTTGTTCTCACCGCTCGCTGCGTAAAAAACATTTTCCTCATGAAGCTGTTGCTTCTTTTTTCAGTCACCTTAAATCAGCGTCCTCTTGTTCTCAATCCTTACGCCGATGGAAACAGTTTCTCTCCATTCACTTTGTCCAGGGCCCTCATGCCTTTGAACACCTCTGTTAAATTTCCTTCTCCAAGGAGAACAGCTCCAGCTTCTCCAATCCATCCACGTAACTCAAGTTCCCCATTCCTGGAACCATTCTTGTGAATCTTTCATGTATCATCTTCAATACATTCATATCCTTGCAAAACTGTGATGCTCAGAACTAGATTCAATACTCTAGTTGAAGCCGAACCAGTATATTACACAGGTTTATCTTAACTTCCATAATTAATAAATTCATTTTTATCTCAAGCAGCTGGAATACAAAGGGGTAGAAGTTATATTACAGTTCCATAGAGTTCTGGTTATCCCCCGTCTGGAGTAATGCATTCAATTCTGGGCACTGCACCCCAGGAAGGATATATTGGTCTTGGGTGGGCTGCAACGAAGGACAGATTGACACATTAGATTGGCATTTCCTTGAATATAGAAGATTAAGGGGCACTCTAATTAATATGCCAAAGATGGTTAAAGAATTTGATGGGCGCTCCGGTTTCCTCCCACAAGTCCCGAAAGACGTGCTTGTTCGGTGAATTGGACATTCTGGATTCTCTCTCTGTGTACCCGAACAGGAGTGTGGCGACTCGGGGCTTTTCCCAGTAACTTAATTGCAGTGTCAATGTAAGCCTACTTGTAAAAACAACAAAGATTATTATTATAGGGTGGGGACTCCAGAACAAGGGGCATAACATTAGAGTTCGAACAGGGAAATTATATCAGGAAAATCATCTTGAAACACACACAGCAGTGGAAATCTGGAACTCCCTAACAACTGCTGAGATTGTGTCGTGGGTGTGGGGTCATTTGAAAATTTCCAAACCAAGATCAGTAGATTTTTGTCAGAAAATCAGGTAGAGTTATAGAACTAAGCCAGGTAGATGGAGTGAAGGTACGGATCAGCTATAATCTACTTGAATGGCAGAACAGGTTGGAGGGGCTGAGAAATCAACCCTTGTTCCAGAGTTCATTTGTTTCCAACCCTGACTGGTAAAAGATGATTTCGACAGCAGTATAACAAGTTCTAATAAGGGGCGGGATTCTCCGATCCCCCGCCGGGTCGGAGAATTGCCGGGGGCTGGCGTGAATCTCGCCCCCTGCCGGTTGCCGAATTCTCCGGCACCGGATATTCGGCGGGGGCGGGAGTCGCGCCGCGCTGGTTGGTGGGCCCCCCCCGGCGAATCTCTGGCCCGGATGGGCCGAAGTCCCGCTGCTGGAATGCCTGTCCCACCGGCGTGGATTAAACCACCTCTCTTACCAGCGGGACAAGGCGGCGCGGGCGGGCTCCGGGGTCCTGGGGGGGGGCGCGGAGCAATCTGGCCCCAGGGGGTGCCCCCACGGTAGCCTGGCACGCGATTGGGGCCCACCGATCCGCGGGCGGGCCTGTGCCGTGGGGGCACTCTTTACCTTCCGCCTTCGCCATGGTCTCCACCATGGCAGAGGAGGAAGAGACCCCCTCCACTGCGCATGCGCGGGGATGCCGTGAGCGGCCGCTGGCGCTCCCGCGCATGCGCCGCCCGGCAAAGTCAGTTTCGCGCCAGCTGGCGGGGCACCAAAGGCCTTTCCCGCCAGCTGGCGGGGCGGAAATCAGTCCAGCGCGGGCCTAGCCCCTCAAGGTTAGGGATTGGCCGCTCAAGATGCGGAGGATTCCGCACCTTTGGGGCGGCGCGATGCCGGACTGATTCACGCCGTTTTTGGCACCGGTCGGCGGACATCGCGCCGATTGCGGAGAATTCCGCCCAAGATCTCTTGTTTTTCGCTTGCAGTATTCCAGAGATTATTATGAATTTAAGAAAGCTGACTGAACGTGCTCTAACTCATTCCACGTTTGCTGGTAATGAAATGAAATGCAGCTCTACTAAGAAAAATATTGTTTTAAAACTTTAAGGCAGCTGATGTTTGTGTTATAAAAATCAAAGACGGCTGCTGTTTGCTTTATAATAATTCATAAAGACTGGGGCTGCTGCTGATCGTTTTGAAGGGCTTTGTTGTGGACGCTTCTCAGTGGCTAAGTCATGCAAAAAGCAAAACATTACATTGTTCATTTGGATTTGACCTGATCTCTTGCACATTTATTAAATTCTGCTTTATAATCAATTGTTTCAGAAGGCATACGGCATGCTTGCCTTCATTGGCCCGGGCATTGAGTATAAGAATTGTCAAGTCATGTTGCAGCTGTATAGAAGCTTAGTTAGGCCACACTTGGAATATAGTGTTCAATTCTGGTTACCACACTACCAGAAGGATACGGAGGCTTTAGAGAGGGTGCAGAAGCGATTTACCAGGATGTTGCCAGGTATGGAGGGCATTAGCTATGAGGAGCGGTTGAATAAACTCGGTTTGTTCTCACTGGAACGACAGAGATTGAGGGGCGACCTGATAGAGGTCTGCAAAATTATGAGGAGCATAGACAGGGTGGATAGTCAGAGACTTTTTCCCAGGGTAGAGGGGTCAATTACTAGGGGGGCATTGGTTTAAGGTGCATGGGGCAAGGTTTAGAGGAGATGTACGAGGCACGTTTTTTACACAGAGGGTAGTGGGTGCCTGGAACTCGCTACCGGAGGAGGTGGTGGAAGCAGGGACGATAGTGACTTTAAGGGGCATCTTGCCAAATACATGGATAGAGGGATACGGACTCCGGAAGTGTAGAAGATTTTAGTTTAGACGGGCAGCATGGTCGGCGCAGGCTTGGAGAGCCGAAGGGCCTGTTCCTGTGCTGTACTTTTCTTTGTTCTTTGTTGAAATGAACAGCAAGGCACGCATTGAAATATAATGTGAGAAGCTTTAAAAAAAAACAAAGGCAGTGCATACACCATAATTGTAAGTACCTATACTACATTAGATAAGTATGTCTTGATATTAAAAGTGAGTGACAGATGAATTTTCAGGAAGGGCTGTTTCGTGAACTTAGATGCGCTATATATCATCTCACTATCTCTGGAGCTAGCTCTGCTTTTGAAGGTGGTGCGACAATGTAAACCAAGTGGTCTGCATATCTCAGAATGCATGGAAACTCGCCTTGGCCGTCCTAAATGGTCAAAAACTGATGACATGTAATGAAAACTGACATTTCATTTGCGGTCACAGAACAAACAAAATTGTAATGGCATGAAACATGACTTCAAGGTAGGTGCATATGGGGAGGTTTTCTGCTCGCTCAATTGTTCGAAATTTACTACCAGTGTTCTGAATCTATTCCGCAGCGTCAATAACATGAATTAGGAATGGAGGCGACTATATAAAATCACGGAACTGCTTTCTTGGAAGCAATTCCAAAGTATAAATGGGCCATTAGTCTGAATGAAAACTTGCTAATTAGGCAAGCACGTCCTTATTGATCACATAGCTATTTCCTAATGCTTAGAGGTGATCGTAATAATCAGGATTTATAAATCTCATAATATGTTTTCACACTTTGAGAATGTACACATCAGGATTTTGAACAGATTTAAGTCTGGTAGACTGGCAACCTAAGTTTGAATCTAACTTAGAATCATGGAATGCAAATCTCTCTCAGATGCCTATTGAAAGATCTTCAGGCTTATGACAAATATTTCAGCATTATAAACCTCTTCTTTTGATCTTACACTATTCTTGACTTCTTTAGTAAGCCATGCTGGTTAATTTTTCCCATTGATTTTTTGTTTATCAATGGATTGTCAATTTTCATTAAGAATTTTGAATTATTCATTTAAATGTTTGCCACTATTATCTACCATCATACTTTTTAATCTATTCTCTCAATCAACCTGAGCCAATCTGCTCCTCATACCTATCTGATGAAGAGTCAGTGGACTCTAAACGTTAGCTCAGTTTCTCTCCTAATAGATGCTGGCAGGAGTGAGATTGAGGTTTTATCTGCATTCTACTAAATAGTACCATTGTATCGAACCACTGGGTAGAACACGGAGGTTCCTACTCATCTATTATTTTCCAGCTGCAGTATCTTTTCCGTTTTAGTTTGTAGCTTGAATGTGATTTTGTTGCTGAAGACATAAATTCTTTTTTATATTTAACAAGGCCTTGGGTCTTAGTGACTTGGAAAATATGCCAGATAATACTTACTTTGTGTCTGCTAACCTTGTCAATAAATATGTCTGGTAAAAACTTAGAAATGGTATCTATGAACTGATAGTTTTGACACTTCTGAACTCTATTAAGGCTGCATTTTGAAAATGGCATCAGATGCTAAACAACAGGGCTAGTAGTACCTGAGGAGAGTGAAATAGAGTTAATATTTCAGGTCATTGACCTTTTTTCAGAACATCAGGTCATTTGAAAAGTTAATTCTTCCTCTCTCCACCGATACTGCCAGACTTTCGTATTGCCAGAACGTTCTGTTGTTTTTTTTCCAGATTTCTAGCGTCCACAGTATTTTGCTTTCATGCCGCTGAAAACAGATCAGGATCCACTGATTTTTTTTTCAATGAGATTTGCGCATCTAGAGAAATTGAGTTTTAGACATGTACTGTGGTAGAAATTCCACTTTTGTGTCATGGCTTGAAGATGGTTCAAGAGTGCAGGTGCCAGTACAGTGCAGCTAGCACAAATATCAGCATATATTTGGAACCAGTGGCTGAATATTGTATGTATTGAGTGGCTATTGTCACCATTTTAAGAACTCCAAAACTGTTGAAAACACTTGAATAATTTCCTGCTTCCGTGGCAATTTTATCACTCTCAGCTAAATATAGGATGAGTGCAATTGTGCGACAATCATCAATAAATCAGTGTGAGAAAGTTCTGGCTCATAAAAGTGAGATGGGTATCCTGTAGTAATAAAAACGGCATTAAATCACACAACCCTGTTCTCGACCAACTTGCCATGTCGCTTTCCCTTGCTGCATGGGATGTGACATTCAAGATTAGTTGCTTATTACTGCTGTGGGCCAGAGAAAATCCTGAGAGTCGGCGAATGTTGATCTATGGTCTGTACCAACCACAAACTTTATCTTCACCCTTGCCATGTAATGAGAATTATGCAGTTTGTTACCGTCCCAAGAGCCAATGCGATGTGTGTGTTGCAGGATCTTTTACGTAACCAAAAAAAGGGTTGTCTCCTTTTGCTGTATTTATTTTTTTAAAGCATAACCACATCCTTTTGGAAAAGGTTGCTGCATTTGTCTTACTGGAGTTGCTTGTTATGTCATTTCTTCTATCTGTGTACATAGTAATAAAGACTAAGGAACTGAACTAACATGGCAGGTGGTTGTCAAACTCTGTGGACCACTTTCTGGAAAAAGAGCAGTGTTTGTACTTGTCCCTCCAGACCCTAGAGGTTTACCATTGGGGAAGGCATCTATAAGCTCTCATAAATTTTTCACAGACCAGTGATGGATAGTTTGTATTTATTCACTATTGAGGCCAGCAATTCTGTTGCTATAGACTCATTTTAATGCATTATATATTCATGGCAAGGGATATATGGACCTGATTATTGATGTGACACAGTGGGAAGCTTGCATCTGTGTTCTTCAACTGCAAATCTTATTAAATGTGGTGCAGTAAAAACATGGATTTCACACTTGTGCCATTAAGATTTTAAATAAAATAACTTAAAGATTTTGGACTAAAATACATAACTTGAATTTGAAACTGCCTTGGTTACCTTTTAAGAAACAATTACACGCAGTATTGTCTTCCCATTTTTGAATTTTCCTGTGGTTTCTGCTGTAAAGGGCAGGCTACCCATACAACAAATTGAGAAGTGTCTCGTTTTGTATTTATTAATAGTACCAAATTGAAGTTTAGCTTCTGAAATTCCTGGGTCTTATCATCATGTTTCTGTGAGCTCACAGTCCCATTGACATGCGGCAATAAATTCACTGCTTCTTGATCAGACACAGGCAGTGATTATTGTCACTGATGCTTGATTTTTGATGCTTGATGCTTGGGGCTGTTTAGCACGGGGCTAAATCGCTGGCTTTGAAAGCAGACCAAGGCAGGCCAGCAGCACGGTTCAATTCCCGTACCAACCTCCCCGAACAGGCGCCGGAATGTGGCGACTGGGGGTTTTTCACAGTAACTTCATTTGAAGCCTACTTGTGACAATAAGCGATTTTAATTTCATTTCATTTTCATTTTCCAACACCATTTCACTGCTTCAAACATGCCTCTTC
The DNA here is from genome assembly GCF_047496885.1 of Scyliorhinus torazame. Lineage (NCBI taxonomy): Eukaryota > Metazoa > Chordata > Chondrichthyes > Carcharhiniformes > Scyliorhinidae > Scyliorhinus > Scyliorhinus torazame. Next base: position 20,779,354 of record NC_092716.1, on the reverse strand, counting down.
AACCAGGTTTTTTGCCATCTGACCAATATGTCGTTTTGAGGCTCAGTCTCAGATTTTGTTGTACAATGCTCCTGTGATGTGCCTTCTGAGGTCCTATACAAATAGATGTTGTTTTCAAAAACTCAACAATACAAAAACAGTTCTGAGTATTTGCTCTTCAATTTTCATACATTAAATTATTTAACTTATAAATATCGTCCTCCGCTGATTTAATAAACTTATTGTTAAAATGCCTACATGATGTTGGCAGTGGAGTTAATAACTCATTTCTCTCGACAATGTTTTGCCTTTAAAATTCCAAGCTTGGGATCACTAACTTAATATTCTGATGTGATATTCTGCCTTCTGAAGTTTGGTCCTTCACATTGACTTCCCAACAGTTAAAAAAAAAAGTCAGCAGCAAGTGAAAGTAATTCATGAAGACTTATGTCTGCTAACAGCATGTGGCCTTACACCACTCAGTGGGAATTGGACCCCATCTGCATTACCATCGCTGCAAGAGGTCTTTTTGAAAATAAATTGTGAACCAAATTGCGTAGTTGCAGCCGCGTCTTATATAGTTGGATGATATAAAAGTAACGCATTTACACCAAATCAGCAATAATAGGTTCTAGGAAATGTTGAACACACATACCTTGTTTTATAATCTAGGTAATGGTTTGATTTTGAAGACTAGCACTAAGTGTTGGGCGGCACGGTAGCACAGTGGTTAGCACTGTTGCTTCACAGCCCCAGCGTCCCAGGTTCGATTCCCGGCTTGGGTGACTGTGTGGAGTTTGCACTTTTTTCCCTGTGTCTGCGTGGGTTTCCTCCGGGTGCTCCAGTTTCCTCCCATAGTCCAAAGATGTGCAGGTTAGGTGGATTAGCCATGCTAAATTGCCCTTCGTGTCCAAAAGGTTAGGTGGGATAACTGGGTTACGGCGTTAGGTTGGAGGTGTGGGCTTAAGTGGGTTCTCTTTCCAATGGCTGGTGCAGACTTGATGGGCCGAATGGCCTCTTTCTGCACTGTAAATTCTATGATTCCATGATTCTATGAATCTTGAGTGGTCCCTTTTCCAACACACATAGAATTAGCTTGGATGAATGGAAAACATCTCATTATGCATAGTTTATTAATGTGGTTTTTGATTTACCTTTTCCAAATAATTTGTACATGTTTTGGGTGCCACAACAGGGCAGGAAGAACTATGGCGTGAGGGAGCTGAATTCGCATCAACAGCGGGCATTGCCATTTTAATGGGAACAGCTCAGATTGGTATATGATAACAATGATAGTTCCCCATGGCTCTGTTTTGGATCCTTCGCTGTCCATTATTTTTATGAATAATCTTGAGTAGGAGGCAAGTTATATTAAATTTGCATATTATGTGCCTAATGTTTGTAAGAATCAGACCTTTTTGCCAGACTTCACTGTTGATTTGGACAGGATATGTGGCATGAGTGAGCAGGGCAAGCAACAACTTGTCCCTTCAGCCAATTAGGTTAAAGGATCCTCACAGAGACATGTGGGGTCCAGTCTAAAAAGTATAAATGGGAATATTTGCATCCATTGCATAACTACCAAGGATACACAGAAAATAAAATTAATTGAGGAAAAAGTATTGAGACAGGGTAATAAAAGAGTGAAAAATTAAAGTGGTTTGTGCTTATTTTTTTCAAAGTAATCTCCACCAACAATTAAATTCTGAAGGAGTGACCCTCTTGATTCAAGAAATTAATTCTCAGGGCCAGAGAATCTGTTTGGCAGAAATTAATTCGTAGAACGTTGTTAAAAATTCACTCATACCTGAATGCACCAACCCTAAGCTTTTCTGGCATTTTCGGTGGTGACTAATGGATAAGTAGAACAACTTCACACCTTTTCATGAATTTAAATGTTTTTTTATATTTTATGGGTTTCAAGTCCAAGTCTATCAACAAGGAGCTGGTGTTCTGCACCTTGTGGAGGAGTGGGGTAAACCTGACAGCAACTTTGGGATTTTTACATTTAACTGCACATATGCAGACTATGGAAATTGCTACATGATACACTCCATAATAACGATGTGCACTGGTAGTCTACCTGTTGTTAGTAACAGCTAACTCTGGTCTGTTGGGAATTTGGGCAGTTAGGAATGTTCTGTTCACATTTGTACTCCACAGGTTTACCACAATAGTAAATTTAAATATTTTTGCATCAATAGTCTTGTGAGTATGAGACATTTTGTGCATCTCGTGCGAATTGATTTTGCTCGCTTTTGGTTAAAGGCTCATAATTTTTAATTTGGCAGACCTTAAAGGTATATTGTTACAATTTCTCTTCCAGTAAGCTGGACCTGGGTATGGAAACAAAAATGTTTCCATAGCCGCTAAAGCTCTTCAAATGCAATACTGTGTGAGTTCACAGCCACCCTGCACAGACTTTATAGAAAATATCCACTTGTTAATATTTGAGCCAGTTCAGCAGAAGCATTGAGTCAGATTCCGTCTAGCAGTTTAGCGGCTCAGTTTTTAATAAATCAAACCGAAGGATAATTACGAATAGCCGTTCATTGCAGTACAGACTCTTCTACTCAATTAGAATTGTTTCCTCTCTCCCGAAATAATTCTGCATGTGATCAAGCTGGTGGCCGCGATCTACCGACCTCGTCGCATCCGACTCGGGACGCAATGAGGCTGTTGAATCTTGCGAGAGGACTCTTGCGCGATTTAACGCCCTCGTTCCACCTCGTGAGACCTCGCGAGGTTTGCATATTCAAGTGTGCAGTCAGTCAGGATCACTTGAATATGCTCTCGCCAGTTTTACTCAAGGCATGGATCTAGGAGACCCTGAGCGAGCGTCGTTTAGCATCGGTCTCCAACGTAGACCAGGCATACCGGCACTAGTGGGGGCAGGGGGTGTGTGTGTCAACCAGGAGATCAGGGGCCCTGAGTGGTCAGATTCTGGGAAGGGTGATAGCCTGGCACTCACCGGTGCCATCCGGGTACCGTGGCACTAGCATCCTGGGCACCCTTGCAGTGCTACGGTGCCACCCTGGTGCTATCAGGGTGCCCAGGTGGCACTACCATTCTGGCAGGGGCACTGCCAAGGTTCCAGGCTGGTAGTGCTAAGGTGCCTGGGTGGCATTTTACCCATGCCAGGATTGGGCCCAGGGTGCTCTGCCTATTTGAAGAGGTGGGGGGTTGGGGTGGGGGAGGGGGGCGGGTGCTCGAGGACCCCCCCATTGGTAAGTTGGGTAATTGGGGCGGGGGGCGGGTTCAGAGATCGGGGCGCAGAGCTCCTTAATGTAGGAAATGGAACTAAGTGCGGCCTCGGCGGGGTGTCCCAGAAATGAAGCATAGTCCCATTTAAGAAAGGAGTTGTTTTTGGGGCTGAAAGTGCCGGGAAACACCTGGCTAAACACACCAGGCACGGGACTCTGTTTCGTTTCCATTAAATCACCCCTGGTGTGTCCTTTCAAAGGTGATGTATTACAATTGCCACTTTTAAGGGATAACAAGGTTTAAATTAACTGACACCTGGTGAACTATATCCCACTGTGCCCTTTCGTGTGACTAAATCTATGCTAAACACGTGATGTAATTTTTAACGTTACTGTACAGGGAAACATGTGGAGTGAAAATGCTGTGATCTGTGAACAGACCTTGCCTAATATGCCAAATTCTGTAAGCAGAATCCAATACTATGGCCCGGATTTTGTGATAATAACAATGATGGAGTGTATCAGACAGCAGATATCATAGTTGCACCTGTATAGTTAAATGTGGAAATCTAGAAGTTGCTCTTGTGTGTACTGTAAATGTAAACATCCTTGATACGGTTACACTATGTAATTCACATAACATAGTCCATTCCAATAGCCAATTGAAAAATGCAATAAAATTAACCATTTTTAGTTCTTAAAATTTAATAAAACATTAAATAACTGCCACTTTTAGCATTTGTCTTGCAAACACTTAAGTTTCATGGGAAGAAAATAAGTTAAAGGATTTTTCCATGCAAATACATCCATTTCCCAGTAAAATGCTCCAGACGTAAATGATAATAGGAGTTTTATATCCAGCTGTGAACACAAGCAGAAAGTAATTTCACCAGTTTATTGTGACGGAAAACAAGGGATTTTCTTTTTGAGTGGTTTCCACAATTTCCGGATGAACAAAACTTGTAAACATGAGAGAAATTGTAAAACATTATCCTTGGTATGATTCTATTTAGTGAGCATACCTGGTTAATTCGTGTTTCGCACAACCCAGGTTGAAGCGGGGGAGGAAGCGAAGAGAGAGCCTGAGACGGACAAAAGAAACAACGTGGAGGAAGGGAAATGGGGGCAAACCCCCCACCCCCCCACAAGCCACAAGATGAATACGGCCAAAACTGGCAGGGGACAAAACAAAGAGGGAGGGAAACGAGGGGGAATATCCCCCAGAACAAGCAAGGGGGCATTAGGGGAGGGGGTGAAGGAGGGGGATGTTTGGAAGAGGGGGGATAAGGAGGAATATACACCGAGCCAGACGGCGACAAACTGTAAATAGAGAGACTTAAGGAAAAACCTTTGTACTGTACAATAATCAAAAATGAATGATAATGTATATAATGTATATAACTCGGAGTTGATTGTGATAGCTGAGGATTTTCGGGTTACACCATGAGACCCTAAGACCTAGGAGCAGAAGTACGCCATTCGGTCCATCGGGTTTGCTCCACCATTCAAAGAGATCATGACTAACCTAATAATCTTCAACTCCACATGCACGCTTTATCCACATAAGCCTTGATTCCCTTACTGATTAAATAGCTGCCCATCTCAGCCTTGAACATACTTATTGATCCAACCTCTTTAGGCAAAGAATTCTACAGATTCACTACCCTCTGAGAAAATGCATTCTTCCTCATCTCTGACTTAAATGGATGACTCCTCACTCTGAGGTCATGCCCCTCTGGCCTTAGACTCTCCCACAAGGGAAAACAACCTCTCAGCATCTACTCTGTCAAGCCCCCTGAGAATCCTACTGGCGGGATTCTCCCCTACCCGGCGGGGCGGGCCGTACCGGCGGCGAGGAGTAGCATGAACCACTCCGGCATCGGGCCGCCCGGAAGGTGCGGAATCCTCCGCACCTTCAGGGGCTAGGCCGGCGCCGGCCGGGTTGGCGCCGCACCAGCCGGCGCGGATGGGCTTGGCGCCACGGCAACCGCCGCGGGTTGCACATGCGTGGGAGTGCCAGCGTTTGCTAGCGTCATCCCAACGCATGCGCAGGGGCATTCTTCTCCGCTCCAGCCATGGCGGAGGTTGACAGCAGCTGGCGCAGAGGGAAAGAGTGCCCCCACGGCACAGGCCCGCTCGCGGATCGGTGGGCCCCGATCGCGGGCCAGGCCACCGTGGGGGCACCCCCGGGGTCAGATCCCCCCGCGCCCCCCCGAGGACTCCGCAGGCCGCCCGCAGAGCCAGGTCCCGCCGGTACGTACCTGGTTTGATTTATGCCGGCGGGACGGGCCGAAAACGGGCGGCCGCTAGGCCCATTGCGGGCCGGAGAATCGCCGGGGGGGTCGCTACTAGCGGCCGCCGTCCGGCACGGCGAGATTCCCACCCCCGTCAAAGCCCCGGCGCCGGAGAATTCAGCAGCTGCCGTCAGGGCGGCTGGGTGGGATTCATGGCGGAGGTTCAGAGAATCTTCCCCTATATGTCTCAGTAAGGTCACCTCTCATTCTTCTCAACTCTAGTGAGTACAAGCCCAACCTACTCAGCCTCTCCTTATAAGAAAATCTGTCCATACCCAGGATCAACGTTGTTAACTTTCTCTGGATTGCCTCCAATGTTAGTATATCTTTCCTTCGATATAAGACGCTCCTTCCAGGTGTGGTCTAACTAGTGCCTGTATAATGTTAGCAAGACATCCCTATTTTTATTCCTCCATTACTTTTCAAATAAAGGCAAAAATTCCTTTGCCTTCCCTATTACCTGCTGAACTTACATGCTAGTTTAAAATCCCCCTCTGCGGCAGTTTTCTTTGCAAAGTTCTCCATTTAAATAATATTCAGCTCCTTTATTCTCCCTACCAGAGTGCATATCTTCACATTTTCCAACATTATATTCTGTTAGATATTATTCTGGTGGTCCTTCCTGATTAATTTCTCAGGTTTCTTATATCTCCTACTCTTTGAGGGTGCCAGAACTGGGCACTGTATTTTAGATGGGGGCCTAACCAAGATATTATGCTGGGGCAGCGTGTTGCTTTATTTTGCATTGTATGATCCTCGTTATAAGCCCTAATAACCTGTTTGCATTCCCAATGGCCTCACTGCACTGGTTGTATACAGTTTGAGCACATTTGTGATGGGTCTTAGCTGGTCTTACGTAAAAACAAAATCAACAAGTAGTTCATTTACTATAGTAATGAATTTTGAGGCTCGTTTCCCTAAATTCCCGCTGTCTTTCTTGTTCAGTCCTGGCCTCCTTGTGGTTTACTTGGTTATTCTGTATTATCTACCTATTTATCTTGTCATTCGGAGGCAATAAGTGGGAGTATAGTCTATTAAAAGTGTGTGCGCGGACAGTGAACTAATATCCTGCATAATCTAAGATGACAGACAAAATTACAGTGGCTCCTCTGCCATTTGGGCAGCGCTCTGCCAAGTAATATTCTTGCCTGTGTTTGAAGCTGTCAGCAGTTCTGTGTAGCTCTGCTGAGAGCGATAACAGTGTGGGAGAATGGGGAAGAAGGGGATGCCTGTCAGTGAAAGTTCTATAATTGTGATGTATATCCACAATCTGTGATTATAGTTTAGTGAGAGACAAAAGCAGGACGTTTACATACTTTTCTTATGAGGATGTAATTTAAATAAATGTAACTTTCCTGTATTTCTAAACGTTGGTCGATATTTTTGTGCAATAATAGCAAATAAGGTATATCACGATAAACAAAAACCTCATGTGAAATGTTAATCTCTTCGCCATCGGAGCAAATCTACTGTGGTTTTTGTTTACGGTAAATGGCGCAAGAAATGGGAGGCTGAGGTGCAGCAGGATTGCAGATGGCTGCCTAAACACGACTTAGATAGAAGTTCGTAAGAGATGGTCTCAAACAGTGAAATGTTTTTTTTAGGTTAGCTTCTAGCAAAACAAAAATCAATAATGTTTTCCTTATCCATTGAAGGCAGATGAATAAGTGAGTCTGTCCCCCTCATGCAGCACATAAATCTTTTATTAATATGTGCAAGCTTCACATGAGAAGCAGGTACTTCCACTTCAATATTCCAAGTTGGTGTAACTACTCTGTTTCATTAGTACATAGACACATAATTTAAAGTTCCTCTCTGTTAGAGCCAAGGTCAGTTGAATATGTTATATTAAAGTAAAAAGATGAAGTTAATTTGCCATCGTCCCAGATGATCATAGGCTGCTTTCCCGTTTGAGGAGAGAGAGCTGACTGGTGGTGATTTAACCTGAGGACCACTACACCTAGGCGAGGGGCAAGGTTTCATGAATGTTATATTATGACCACAAGGTTAGTTGCAGTGAGGCCAGATCATCATTACCACCTACAAAACGGGTTGTCTGTTTAGATGGTAGACATTTTGTAAAGAAGCTGAAAATTGACAAAAATAAATTTAATCCATGAACTCAATCACTTAGCAGAGCAGGCAAATCAGGTTATGGCCCCATGTTCTAAGGGGCAGCTTTTATAAACATAAGGTTAAATATTAATGGACCATAAATTACTGTAGCAGGGCAGCTAGCAACATTTCCTGTTGGCTGGACTTAGCCTTAAACGTTTACGTTTTTAGATTTTCCTTGTGGCAAGATGAGAGCTGATAATGTCGCAGCGAGGGAACTGGGACAACCCTTCAGCCAGTTAGACCAAACAATTGTGAAATAAACAGTGTAAGGAATGAGAAGAAAATATAAATTAGAATGGGCAAATTCAGGGAAAGAATGAAAAATAGAGAGAGTGAAAGGAAGATTGGAGTGAGAGAAAACCGAGACAAAAAGATAAATGTAAAATTTTAAATTTGAGTTTACATTTTTAAAATCAGCAAGTAAAACCTAAAGAAATGAAAGTCCACATTTATTGTAGTAAAGTTTCTGCACTGGAAAGATTGAAAGACAGCAATTTTTTGCTCAAGTGGGACAACTTAAGTTAACTTCATTGCCATGTGGAGGAGACAAGAGGAGACTGAGATGTATAAAATTATATGGGGCATAGATAGAGTAGACAGGAACAAACTTTACCCCTTGATGGAGGTGTCAACGACCAGGGGACATAGATTTAAGATAAGGGGCAGGAGGTTTAGAGGGGATGTGAGGAACAACTTTTTTACCCAGAGGGTGGTGGGAGTTTGGAACTCGCTGCTTGAAAGGGTGGTGGAGGCAGAGACCCTCATAACATTTAAGAAATATTTAGATGTGCACTTGTGATCCCAGGGCATACAAGGTGATGGGCCAAGTGCTGGAAAATGGGATTAGAATAGTTAGGTGGTTGTTTTTGACTGGCACAGAAGGGCCTTTTCGGTGCTGTATGATTCTATGCCTATGTTCATAGAAAATTGAGTCTCACTGTGTTTTCTTATAGCTCTTTCGTATGATGTGGTGAATATTAAGGTATCACACTTTGATTCGATTTGATTTGATTTATTCTCACATGTACCGAAGTACAGTGAAAAGTATTTTTCTGCGGCTGAGGAATGTACACAGTACGTACATAGTAGACACAAGAATAATCAACAGAGAGCATTGACAAATGGTACATCGACAAAACAGCGATTGGTTACAGTGCGGAACAAGGGGCCAAACAAAGCAAATACATGAGCAAGAGCAGCATAGGGCGTCATGAATAGTGTTCTCACAGGGAACAGATCAGTCCGAGGGGGAGTCGTTGAGTGGTCTTGTAGCTGTGGGGAAGAAGCTGTTCCTATGTCTGGATGTGCGAGTCTTCAGACTTCTGTACCTTCTGCCTGATGGAAGGGTCTGGAAGAAGGCAATGCCTGGGTGGGAGGGGTCTCTGACAATGCTGTCTGCCTTCCTGAGGCAGCGAGAGATGTTTCCAGAATCAATGTTAAGATTGCTGCTAGGGCACGCTGGCGCAGTGGGTTAGCCCTGTTGCCTCATGGCGCTGAGGTCCCAGGTTCAATCCCGGCTCTGGGTCACTGTCCGTGTGGAGTTTGTACATTCTCCCCGCGTTTGCGTGGGTTTCGCCCCCACAACCCAAAGATGTGCCGGCTAGGTGGATTGGCCATGCTAAATTGCCCCTTAATTGGAAAAAATGAATTGGGTACTCTAAATTGAAAAAAAAAGATTGCTGCCAGGTATTCTGGAGTACTTTGGGATGACTAGCCTCAGGTGGAATTAACTGAGGGAGGGGAAGTATTTGTAGAGTACTATATGAGCTGAGCAACACTGGGACAGTGGTCAGATCATTCAAGGGGAAGCATGAATGATTGAGAGGACTGAAAATGTTTTGAAGCCTGGGAGAACGGGTAATTCTGGAGTTTAAAGAAAAATAGTTGCATCGTTTGTATTGCTGTTTTCTTGGATGTCGCAAAAGTGCTTCACAGGCAATGAAGAACTTTTGGATTGTTATAATCTGGGAAACAAAGTAACCAATTTACACACAACAAAGCCCCAAAACAGCAATGTGGTAATGACTAGATAGTCACTTGGTAGATCAGAACTTTGAGTATTGCTGAAAGAAGAGACATGCCTTTGCACCCTTTCATCTTTCACACTTCAGGCCAAGATTGGCCTTGTTAAATTGCCCTTTAGTGTCCAAAAGGTTCGGTGGGGGTTATGCGGATAGGGTAGAGGTGTGGGCTTAAGTAGAATGCTCTTTCCAAGGGTCGGCACAGACTCCTCCTGCTGCACTGTAAATTCTATGAATACTGAGCCTCAAAGGCTGCAACAATTTATACTGCATGAGAATCGGGTGCTGATTGGTTGGCAAGCAGACTCTAATTGGTAGAGGCATTGCCATGGAGAATCCACCAGGGGACAGTTAACTGCCAAGTTTTTGTTTATTTTCAAACTGTTCAAGTCAACTCTGGTCAAGACATTGTTATGGCGAAGGAACCTAGGAATGGCTGTTTCGCCAGTCGTTTGTTACATTTTAAAAAGTCCAAAACTAGCAGCACCATATACTATGTTGCAACTTTTTGAATTCCTCATTCCCTCTACTGCTTGACTTAAAGACATCTCCATAAAGAAAGGGGAAATAAGGCAATCATCATGAAGTTCACTGATAACAGAATGTCTCGTATTCTTTCAGCAGCGACCAGATAATTTGCTCTTTTGTCTGCAGGCAGTTAGATAGGGATTTATGGAATGTGAGATCTGGCAGCATGAGGCAACAGTGGTTCTGACAGGGCCACTCAGCTCCTGACCTCATGTTTGGTCCAAACATGGACAAAAGAGCTGAACTCAAAAGTTAAGGTGACATCAAGGTAGCATTTGACAGAGTGTGGCATCAAGTTGCCCTAACAAAACTAAAGTCAGTGGGAATCAGGGAGGAAACTCTCTTCTGCTTGGAGTCATACTTAACACAAAGGGAGATGGTTGTAAGTGTTAGAGGTCAATGATCTTAGTCCCAGGTCATTGCTGCATGAGTTCCTCAGGTTCATCTCCTAGCCTCAACCATCTTCAGCTGCTTCATCAATGGTCTTCCTTCCATCATAACGTCAGAAGTGAGTATGTTTGTTGATCATTGCACCATATTTAGCACCACTCACGACGACTTGGATACTGAAGCAGTCCATGACCATATGCAGGAAGACCTGGACAACTTTCAAGCTTGGCTGATAAGTTGTAAGTACAATTTGTGTGCCACACACATGCCAAACAATGACCATCTCCAACAAGGGAGAATCTAGCCATTTCCCTGACGTTCAAACATTCAATGGTGTTGACGTTGCTGAATCCCCCACATCCTGAGGGTTACCATTGATCCAATACTGAACTGGGCCACCACACAAATACTGTGGCTACAAGAGCAGGTCAGGGGCTGGCAATTCTGTGGTGAGCAACCTCACCTCCTGATCCCCATAGCCTGTCCGCCTTTGACAAGGCACAAGTCAGGAATGGAATGGAAACCCTCCACTTGCCTAGATGAGCGCAGCTCCAATAACAACACTCAAAAAGCTTGACACTATCCAGGCCAAAGCAGCCCATTCACTACTTCAAACATTCATTCCCTCCACCACCCATGCACAGTAGCAGCAGTGTGTATCATATACAAGGTGCACTGCAACACCTGATTGAGTCTCCTTTGACAGCAACTTCCAAACCTGCAACCTCTTACCACCTAGACGGCAGCAGATGCATGGGAACACCAGCACTTACAAGTTGCCCTCCAAACCACGCACAATACTCACTTGAAACTAAATCGCTGTTCCTTCACTGTTGCTGGGTAATATCTTGGAACCCTTCTCCTAACAGCACTGTGGGTGCATCTACTGACAGGGGCTGCAGTGGTTCAAGAAGGCAGTTGCTCACCACCACCTTCTCAAGGGCAATTAGGGAGGAGTGACAAATGCTGGTCTAGACAGTGTTGCCCACATCCTCTGAAAGAATATTTTAAAAATGAGGAGCACTGAGGTGCAACTAGCTCATGGAAGGAATGGGATTGCCTAAGTTATGGATGTTTGTTCGAATTACTGTCGAGTAGGTAGGTTATAAGAACATTGGCAGAGAATGGTAACTGAAGACACTGATGAACAAGATTATTGAACATGCTAGTTCGGGGCGGGCCTGTATGGCATTGGATTATCCAAGGCAGGTTTCTGCATGGTTCAGATGATAAGAACTTCAGCAGAAATGGTGGGCAAAGTTTATATGGAGGGGAGAAGATATCTCTAACTGACAGGTACAGCAGATAATTAGAAGGACGGCAGATATTTTCAGAAAAAAGGGGCTACAAAGCCTAATCCTGTAAACTTCGGTTAAGAACGTAAAATTGAGCTCAAGACTCCTGACACATGGGATTTGTAACATTGGAAAGACAACTCTTGAAGCTTTTCACTCTGAACTGTTTACATTTTTATAGAGTTTCAATGCTGTAAACCTTATATTATTTTCAGCTCGGTGAAAAATTCAAAATAACAGTCCAAACCAACTTCACAATTTATTTTCAAAAGGAAGACATATTTATTTCATCTCTCCTGGAGGTCCCAGAGTGCTTCACGTTGACTTAATTACTTTGGAATGCAGCTTACAGCAAGATCCAACAAACAGTGATTCGATGACCATCCATCTGTTTTTCCTGGCGTTGGTTGAGAGAAGAATTCTTGCAAGGATACTGGGAGGAACGCCCTTGCTCTCCACATTGTGCCATTGTAATCTTTTACATACACTGGATCCACGATGGGATGACCTTTCCGCCGATACTGCACCAGAAGATGTGCTCAAGCCTGGAAATGGAGCGTAATCCCAAAGTGATTTCGAAAGATTGCAATTGGTCAGTTTCTGCCACCTGTTCGTTTGGAATTGGAATTGTTTGCTTTTAAAAAATAAACCGAGCAGTCTGGCTGCTTGCTCCTAATTGATTGCTATTGACTGAATGAAATTGCTTTTGTTCATTTTATGTTTACTCAGATCATCAGATGTTGATGGCAATTTAACAGTTAACTCGTTGTAGCCAGTCATTAATTTCTCTCCTGCTGTGTTGCGGTGCTGTTGTAAAGCATACCACAATGGATGTGCACGAGCTGCAGGACTTTTAATTATACAAAAATTGATGATGCTGCAATATAGACTGAACAAATTGCCTTTTTATTTCAGAAGAGTACCAAACCTAAATTGCAGGACCTTAGTTTAGTCAGTTTTCTTTTAATTTCGACTACCCAATTCCATTTCTTTCCAATAAAGGGACAATTTAGTGTGACCAATCCACCTACCTGCACATATTTGGGTTGTGGGGGCGAGACCCACGCAAACACGGGGAGAATGTGCAAACTCCACACGGACAGTGACCCAGAGCTAGGATTGAACCTGGGACCTATGCGAGGCAGCTGCGCTAACCACTGCGGCACCGTGCTGGTCTTTTTGCTTTAGTCAGTTAACAGTGTTTTCTGTGTGCGGTGATTTGCAAACAGAGGCCCAAGAAAAAATGAATGTAGATTGTAATTGAAACTTGGGGCGCGATTCTCCTAAAAGAGAACAAAGTCGCCTAGCGAGCGCAATTAGCCTCATGTTTCCTGTCGCTCGTAGGTCCGAGAAACACATGACTATTCAACGCGACTCTTGAATAAGGGGCCTGAATGGGGAACTCGCTGCCGAGGCCGCTCATAGCCTAGTTCTGTACAGTGGGGAGCTCCGCTCGCCGGAACTCCCCACTGTAGCGAGAGATCGGGACGCCATTTTTAAATTTACAAATGGCGTCCCGATCTCCAAGGTCCCCAAAACAATCCCCGACCGACCTCCCCCCAGCCAAAAAGCAGGCCAGGAGGGTGCCTGGCAGCCCCCCGCAACACCCAGGCCGGGCAACCCAAGCCCGATTGCGCGTGTGCATGCAGAAATGCCAGCTTGGCACCTTGGCAGTGCCAACCTGGCACCCTGGCAGTGTACCTGCCAGCTGGCAGTTCCACTGGACATCTTGGCAGTGCCGAGCTGGCACTACCAGAGTGCCCAGGTGGCACCAGCAGTGCCAGCGCACCACCCTGCCCAATCAGCATGCAGCTGGGGGCCATTGTGGGCGGCATTCACATCGCAACACCTCCCGAGATCGCGTTGAATCTCGCGTTGAGCCAGGTAGATCCCGGGAATGGAGTGTCCCGGCTTTCAAAGGCCACGCTGCTCTGCAGTCAGCTGCTTTTCAGGTGCAGTGTGGCTGTTGGATCGTGCCTTAATATCATCATTACCAACTCTGTATAAACAAAATTCCATGAATTCTCTTTCTATTATTTTAAGTTAATTAACTCTTCCTTCATAGCAATCATTGTTGAGATATTTTACAAGTGTACTTTAGTTGCACGTTGGTTAGCGAACGCATCATTTTTGTATTTCATAATGGTTATCCCCACGTAATAAATTTTGAAGTTTCATGGTATCCAGTTATGTGCAATTGACTGGTCTAGACAGCCAACACAGGAAAGCACCTTCAGATGGAAAGTCCCCATTAAGTATGGAAATAATATGGCTTGCTTGTACAAGTTGCTTTATTTTTCAATGTGGGTCTCTCTGATGAGAACAGTATTTGTTGTCCACCCGAATTTGCCTTTGAGAAGGTGAGGGTGAGCCACCTTCTTGAACTGCTGAAGTCCATGTGATGAACTCCTATGGCGCTGTTCGGAAAGGGGCTCCAGGATCCTTACCCCAGCGATAATGAAGGAAGGTCGAAGTATTTCCAAGTCTGAATGGTGTGCAAGTTGTAGGGGAATTTGATGGCGGTGTTCTCACATGCCTGCTGCCTTTGCCTTGTAGGTAGCGAGGGTCACAGATTTGGGAGGTACTGCCGAAGAAACCTTGGCATTTTGCCAATTGTGAGATTGAGTCAGTCATAAATTCGTAATTGCCATTCCTTTTTTTAAGGGTGACTGATGTCAAGAACATTCTGTTTTAGTGGTGGCTTTGGCGGCTACATTTTTGATATGCATACTTACCTCAACAAAACTGATAGTTGGTTATAGTCTGTTCATGTGTCGTATCTACAATAGACTGGCATAACTTTAAAATTTTTGCTCATGCACAGTCATTGAAGAACGTTAATCATACAAGAGCTATAATAACAGGATGGATTATTGTGTAAACTCTCTTTTATTAGACAATTGACAAACACTTGTCATTTATAATCTTCTGCCTCTTCCTCCGAAAAGGGAGCAGTAAAGTTAATTGTGGCTGCTCATTTACATTAATCCCAGTGTTGAAGTCTACAATAAGCCATTAATATCATGTCATGATAAATTATTATAAATAAAATTGAACATATTGATTAATGATCTCGGGTGCCATGTCCTCGTTAAAATTCTTTTGGTGGCTGATTCAAGTTTTATTTCGACAGGGTCCATCTTGTTGCATTATATATTTTTAAAAAGTCCACCTGCTGTAGCCTGGCGACAGATAAAACTCAAATCACACATTTTCCATAGTATGCGTGTAGCCCTTTTCTGTGCGTTTTTTAAGCTAGTCATTCCGAGATATAAAGAAAAATCTATTTTCATTTAATTTTGAAATTTGGTACTTGACAATTTCCCCCAACAAATTTCCTCTGATAATTTTGCAAAGCACGAAATGTTTTTGATTAGGTCATTAATCAATCCCACTTTGATTCCCTTCTATTGTAAAGCTGCTTTCATAAATACTTTTTATCAGAAGGACAAAATGCAGGAGATGGATGCAGCACCTCATAATTAATTGCACCCAGTTACAGAACATCAGCAAGTTTGCACGCTTCTCTCCCATTCACATGCTGCTTTACCATATGGCTGCCCAGTGGGTGGAGATTTTGATTAATGCTTTGATGAAGATATTTTCAGCAAATATTGCACCCTGAAAATAGTGATAGTACTCCCTTGCAGTATTTCATGCCAGAAACATTACTTTTATTCTTTTTTTCAATGCTTAACATCTTTGTTCCATTGGCTTGCAAGAGACACCTGTAAACAATTTAAAAAAATGATGTGATATATGTGCTTGCTTTTTGCAAAATTAAATAAGAAAATGGCAAATCCTGGTAAAGTGAAGCATCGCGCAATATTTATTCGTCTTGATCTAAACTGGTGGCGCATTTACAATTGCGGCAAAAAATGAAATGCCAGAACCGGTATTGTAGGCATTCTTTTGGAATAATAATGTACTTCAGGAGAAAACACTTGTGACTCTCCCATGTTCCCTCCTCAACATGTTCTTACTGTGTAAGCTTTCAGCAGTGTGCAGAATTTAAATAAATTCTTAATTAACACATTCCTTTTGATGTTGTGGAATGTTTTGAAGCAAAACTAAGCCACAGCAGGAAGCTTATAGTTCTCATAAGCCTCCCTGATTGGAAAGAAGATGAGCAACTGTGAAAACACAGAGACATGGTAATGGACTGGAGTGGAGAATAGAGGTAGATGGGTACAAGAGGACATTTCATGAGCTGATACCAAGCACGCAGGTAAACCTTGGGCTAAAGTTACCTTGGGATTTATTTATATAGTTTTATCTTTTGTTTTCCTGTTTTATTTATTAGTACAACACTCCCTGGACTCGGGGTTAATATTGTGGGAAGTCTGTCTGTACTATGCTTCCAGTTGTGAAGCCGTCTTCTGTAAATAGTTTTCATGTTTGAGTTAATTCCCAAGTTCTCTTCAAAAAAATAGCACATTTTCGCTTTAAAATGGTAGACCTCTGGTACCAAAAGTCTAGAGATCAGAGAAGTCGAGAGAAGCTCGGAAGTCACGCGTGCAAGTGTTGTGGTAGAAGTCAGCCAACTAGACTTGAATGCTATTGTGGCACTTTTCCTTTTTGTTTGTGCCCAGCCCGAGTTGTGCTGTTTATGACAGAAATATGTATGTATGTGAGGTCTCACATTCTTTTTGGTTAATTGGAAGCTGAACTAGTTAAAACGTTTTTTTGTTGGTGTAATGATTACCCCTAGGTGCTTATATGGAGCTTAGACCTCTCAATAGGTGTCACCCCCTCTTGTGGGCAGCTTCTGCGAACAAAGTAACCTGTGAGCAGCAAAAATGGACTGCTAGGGAAAATATATGTCTGAAAAATTAATTTTAAAGAGTGCTATGCAGAATATCGGGCATGTCTTCGGTTGAGGTTTTATTTACTCTGCTTGCCAAGCACGATGGGATTTGTTGATTGGCTTGGATTTCACCACAGCGGCCATGCAGAAATCTGATGTGAAATGTCACTGCCGCTCTAAGCTGACACACAAAAATGCAGTGACGATGTTGGCTTGAGTGGGTGGAGTGAGGGGTGGGGGGAGGTGCTGGCTGGGAGGTGTGTAAAATAACGCTTTTGTGTTAAAGGAACCTCTATTCCCATAACTGTCGGCTCATGTTCAGTCATTCATTCAATACTCTTGCGTGAGACCTTCTTTCCTTCCCTCTAGACGCCAAAAACTGCCAATATACGTTATGTGGAAACACTTGACACACATCCAGACACAATTAGTGAACCTGCATAACCCTTCTTCAACGTGTCAGTCGATAATTTATGAAATCTTTCTGACCGAGCTATTGGTTTCTCTTCTTCTGAATTTTAATTCTTTTAGTGCGGGTTACACTGCAAAGAAAATAAAAACAAACATTCAGCGACGACTCCTTTTTAAAATTCGGTCACGAGGTTGATGTGTCCTGGCCTGATCACCCATTATCCCATGGCCTCACTGATCCACGCTGTCTCTGTGCTCTAACCTCAAATTTAAAATTCTCATAATCCTAAATCCCTCATTGGCCTTGCCTAACCCATCTCTTCATTTAGCTGTAACCCTCTTACTCTGTCCACCCCATGAGATCTGCATTCCTCTGACTCCTCCCTTTCTATTGCTCACTGTCGCTGGCAGATTGGGTCATACTGCTTGGCATTCCCTCCCTAAACCTCTCTGGGTTTTTACCTATTTCTGTTTCTTTGAACACCTTCTCCAAACCCATGTTCTCCATCACTCTTGCCGTCACTTCTCCTACTCTCTTCCCCTGAATCGGCGTCTATCTATGAGGTGTCTTGGGATGCTCTTTGTGTTGAATGTGCTATTTAAATGCAGATCCTTCTTGTGATTGTACAGCGCACCCATTGTTTTGAGAAACGTTGAGTTATTCATGATTGACAAGTGCCTTTCTTTAATTCAAAATGTCCAAACAAATATCTTGTTTATTTTCAGTTGAATGTTACAAATGTCTTTCTCTGCTATGTTTTTACAAGACATGTTGGAAATAGATTTTGAAATCAATATCAGAAAATCAGTCCCATATGTCAAAATGATGTAAACCAAATGCACCCATATATACCTGGTCCTTTCAAAAGAATTTTGTAAATCTTCTGCCCGTCAAACTGATTGATGCTACTAAGGAATGAACACATCCCATATTGTCATTTCATTTGCCGTTTAATTCAAACACTTGCAAATCAAGTACACCCTGCCATTAGATTTGAAGTATTCCCTACTTAGCCTTGTAAGAAGTCTTACAACGCAAGGTTAAAGCCCAACAGGTTCATTTGGAAACTAGCTTTCGGAGCACAGCTCCTTCATCAGGTGAGTGAAGAGGTAGGTTACACAAACACAGCATATAAAGACCTTACCGTTATCACTGTTTTCACTGCTCCCCCTGTTCTGCCTGCTGACCTTGACCGCGCCGTGTGTCAGGAGGGAGGGATTCAGGTGAGGTGGAGACCGTGACCGTATCCCTGGTGGAAGGTACTGGGTCAGCCTCCAACACTCCCTCTTCCAGGATGGTGCCCATAAGACCCTGGGGGCCTCCATGGGATAGAGAGACAGCTGGAGTGAGCTCCAGAGTCCTCTGCATCATCCGGCTCAGCATGTCCTGGCACTTCCTCGTTGTCTGCACCAGGGTGTTAACGCCTTCGGCAATGCTCCTCAGTGAATGGGACATGCCCTGGAGTGCCTCGGAAATGCCCACCTACATCTGGGCCACCCTCTGCAGTGCCTCGGCAATATCCACCAGCGTCTCAGCCACGTCCCTCAGCAGCTGGGACATGACGTTGAGGCCTTCAGCCATGGTTGACACAGACTGATCCACGCCTTGGACACCATCACTCATGATGCTGATGTCATGCTGCAGGCTTTCCACTGTGGCCACCACCCTAGCAGTGTTGGCCTTGGTGCGACGCATTGTCTGCACCATTTCCTGCGCCCGTAGCCTTTGGGGCTCCTCCAATTGGTTATGCATTCGCTGGAGTGGGAGAGAGAGGGGGCACCCATGAGGTGGAGATCCTGCGAGAGAATGAACATGTGGTGAGTGAGAGGGAAGGATCATTGTGAACAACTCACTTGAGACAGGTCACCTGGGCGAAGGGGCAGTGGATCCTCACCTCTGCAGTGCTGGCCAACCTCGCTGTCGGTGACTGCTCTCTCCTCGGCCGACCCCGCGATCATCTGTCTTTTATATTTAACCTCCAAACACAAATACACCAGTGCCAGAACCGGAGGTTGGACTCTGAAGGCCGACGACTATCGTCATAGTGGGTGAGGACTCTGCCTGATGGCCCGGTGGAGGTCGTTGGTTGTCTTCCTGCACTGGATGGCAGACCTCCTGGTCACGCTGCCTGAACTGACCACCACTGCCACTGTTTCCCAGGAGGCATTGCCGGCTCTGTTGCCGGTCCTCTGACCCCCTCGGGGAACAGGCTGTCCTGTCTCTCTCATCCGCGGCGTCCACCAGTCTGGCCAGATCGGCGCCCCCGAAGCCTGGAGCAGGTCTACGTGGTGCCATGGCCGTGTGCTGCCTGAGAGCTGGTTTGGAGGGAGTGGTTTATGAGCAGCTCCTCCTGGTTAACGGGGAGCTGCCCGGTGTGGTCCAGGCAAATCAGCTGGCAGGACAGCCAGTTTCTCCATTAAGCTCTTGGGGGATCATTTCTGGCTCGGCAGTCGGGAAGCACCCGGGAAGTCGCACCCGATACAGCACTTAGAAATGTTCCTGTTAAATCGTCCCCATAGTTTGCCACCGAACCTGTTTGCATAAATAGTGATGAAAATCAATGTTTCTGTCACAGAATGGCCTACTCACTTAAATTAAGATCTCTGGTGTGAGGAACGATTTGCAAAATGTTTTCACAGATTGCTGATTTGTGTTCCTCCAGGGTAAAGAGTTGAATCTTTGGAATTTTTTGATACAGTAAATCAGCTATTTGTTGTGCTATTCCTGCAGGTCTCACTAGGCTTTGTGCTCCCTGTGGTCAGACAGATGGGTGACTGTCAATACTGTCCTACAGCTGACCACCTGGAGGTACACAGCACAAATCTGGCAAAGACACTTCCTCTGATCTCCCCCCCCCCCCCCCAAACTTCCTCTGGGAAGACACGTGGGCTCGATTCGTCCTCCTCCTACCTCACCAAAGTTGAGATCAGCAACTCGGTTCCGGAATGGGTTGGGGGGAGGGTAGGGGACCTTTTGCTCCACGGGATTTCAGGCTGCTGCTTATTTTGCTTCTCCAAAATCCTTTTCCATCCACATTCTTTTTATTTAATCATCTTTAGCAGTGAAATTCCCATTAAGTCAGTGAGGTTTTTTTTTGTGTCTGGCTTACACGTTGTATCTTATTTATGGACCAAATTGTAATTGCCTTCTCTGGAATGTGTTGTAGGCTTTGCAATATTTAATAAATTGTGGAAGTAATGTAAGTTAAAGGTAATCACAATATAAATTAGGTTATTAACTACACTAATATTTCATTATAATTTCTTGATGAGTAGAAGTTCATGAGAAGAAAGACATTGCTCACCAACCATGAATGAGTTGTACTAGTGATCTCATGAAGAGGAAGCAGGCTTCCTTGTTTAATGACCTTAGGACATGCCATAGTCAATTAAATGCTCTTAAAATACAGGCAGTGTTATAGCATAGGGAAACCTGGCAGCCAATTTGTTTAGCGTGAGGTCTCAAAAACAAAAATGAGATAAATGACCAATTAAACTTGTTTTAGTTACGTTGATGAGGGATAATTATTGCCCAGGGCACTTGAAGAACTCCTTTTTCTGAATAGTGCCGTAGGACCTATTCGAGCCACATGAGAGGATTGATGGGACCTTGGTTTACCCAGCAGACAGCACCACCTGTAGTGCAACCCTCCCTCAGCACTTCCGTGTCAGCGTAGATTATGCGCTCAAATTTCTGGAAAAGTGCTTGAATTCATGACCTGACTCAGACATGGGATCAGTACCAGAGAGGCACGGCTGACACCTTGAGACCGTGTGACTCCAGTATCTATAGTAGCAGATCTTTTAACCTCCTGGCCTCAACTACTCAATATGGATGCAATTCAGATACTTAAACAAGGCAGACAATAGTTTCGTAATAACATAGTGTAAAAACTTAAGAAACATAAATTATTTTCTAAGAGGATAGAAAAGAAATTTGTATTGATGGAAATAATCATTAAATTCTTTTGTATTGGTGCAAAAATGAGGCACAAAATTAATGCTTGGCAGTATGCTGACAAAATTCCGTCATACAAGGTCACAAAAATCTACAGGAAGCCTCTTTGTATTGCACCCTTCCAGGTCTGGCAAAGGTTTCTCCAGTATAATTAAGATTGTGGTATGTCTGCACCAAGCACTCCTGGAAGCCCAGCTTGCTTTGTGACTGCATTTCACTGGGCTGTAACATTTCAATAAATACTGAATTATAAATGGCACGCAGAAGAAGTTATCATTTTCCTAAATGTTTGATTTTTGAAGTTCATCGAATCACTCCCTTAAGGTGGGTACCCCAACTAAAACTGCTCTGGAAACAGCTGCTCATGACAATGAGGGTTTTCATCCCACTATTCGGAAGTAGGAAACTCTGAAACGGCGGCTATTTTTGCTGTTAATATTATATCACATTCTTTGTGGTATTAACTGAGTTATTAGTATATCATAGATTAATTGGACAATACAGTGAATATGATCTTTTAGAAGTACGCTGCTAATGAGGCGGAGAAATTATAATAATATGGGCCGGCAGCAAGGAGACGGGAGTGTTGATTGATGTATGCTCTGCATTGCTGTTGATGTTGGCTGGAATCCCAGTTCTGTTTGATATTAAGTTTATTGGTCACAGTATAACTTCTAACTTTCATGAAATAGTGTCCAGTGTCAGCTGCTCTGATCTTTAAAACATCCAATTTAGTGCCATATTGAGAGTAGGAATGGTTTAGCATTTATCAGCAGCAATAGGGGCTGGTTTAGCACAGGGCTAAATCGCTGGCTTTGAAAGCAGACCAAGGCAGGCCAACAGCACGGTTCAATTCCCGTACTAGCCTTCCCGAACAGGCGGCGGAATGTGGTGACTAGGGGCTTTTCACAGTAACTCAATTGAAGCCTACTTGTGACAATAAGCGATTTTCATTCATTTCGGGCTTGGGTGGAAGTAGCATATAGTTAATGCTAGATGATACTAGTAATGAGTTACTTTAGAAAATGTAGCTCCATCTGCCAATTCCTTCGGCGTTTTTCTCCTCTCTTAGCACAAGTGCGATCCTAGAATAAAAGCATTTAATCAAAATATAGTTTGTTAGATAAGCTGAACTGCAAAACCTCGGGCGCAATTCTCCGAACCCCGCGCCGGGCCGGAGAATCGGCGCAACCGCGCCCCGACGTCAGCGCGCGATTCTCCGAGGTGCGGCCGCCGCGTTTGATGCCGATTCTCCGGCCCGAATGGGCCGAGCGGAAAAAGCAGAGTCCCGCCAGCGCCGTTCACCCCTGCGTGAAGGGTCGGGGGGCGGCCTGTGGGGCAGGGAAAAGCGCTCCTTCACCGGGGGGGCCTCTGATGGGCCTCTTCCCCCCCCCCCCCCCCAGGCCTACTTTGTTGCGTGGCTGGCCCCTGACCTCCCACGCCATGTTGCGTAGGGGCCGGCGCGCTGAAGAAGTCCCCTGCGCATGCGCGGGCTGGCGCAGCCCAACTGCGCATGCGCGGGTTGGCGCGGTGCCCATTTGGCATCGGGAAGGGAGGCTGGAGCGGCGTGAACCGCTCCAGCGCCGTGCTGGCCCCCTGTGGGGGACAGAATCGGTCATCCTCGCGCCCGTCATGAACACCGTCGTGATTCACGACGGCGCGAACACTTAGTCTCCATTTGGGAGAATCGCCCCCCTCAGCTATGTTCTTTGAGATTGATCAACTACATTACTTTAATCAAATCATTGATATCCTTCTACTGTGTGTGGCAGTTATTGGGATCAGTTCTGAACTAATTATGTTAATTATATTCATGATAAATAAATGAACAATACCAATTTAATTTCAGATCATTTTATAGTAATTTTGAAACAATCAAATATTACCAGCGCCACAAACACCATTACGGTTGTCAATGAGTCCATGCCTATTAAGCAGGGTGTGATCAACATGGGCGGGATTCCTTCAGCCCGA
Organism: Scyliorhinus torazame; assembly: GCF_047496885.1. NCBI lineage: Eukaryota > Metazoa > Chordata > Chondrichthyes > Carcharhiniformes > Scyliorhinidae > Scyliorhinus > Scyliorhinus torazame. Next base: position 20,756,376 of record NC_092716.1, on the reverse strand, counting down.
GGCCGGGCCGGAGAACCCCTGTGACCGGCGCGAATCACGCCCCAACGCTGGGACGCGATTCTCCGCAGAGCGGAGAATTGGCGCCAGCGTGGTCGGCGCGGCGCCAGTCGGGGGGCCGCGCCCGCCGATTCTCAGCCCGGGATGGGCCGAGCGGCCGTAGCAGAAAACCCGAGTCCTGCTAATCTGCTCTTAGCCGGCAGGTCTTCGGCGTGGAAGGTTCCAGGGGCAGCCTGGGGGGGAGGGGAGGGGTTGATCGAACCCGGTGGGGACCTCCGCTGTGGCCTTGCCCGCGATCGGGCCGGCCTCTGCGATCATCCAATCCTGGGGCTCAATCGTCAATGCGTTCCTGATTTGTGTAGTTCAGCAATTTATTGTTACAAGTTGCAAGGCCATTGGGGCTAATCAAAATAAATTATCTTGATCTCTTTCTCTCTTGCCCGATGCAGTGATGCAAATAGTCAGCCAGATTACGGAGATTTACTTGAACCAAGAAAAATAATTTCAAGGAAATTCAATTACTTCAGCACTGAGAAAATTTAAGAAAAAGTAAACCAATTCAAATGAAAGGTTTTTATTGTTTTATTCTTTAAAGTCCTGGGCGGGATTCTCTCAGCCCGGGGCCGGGCCGGAGAATCCCCGCGACCGGTGCGAATTGCGCCACGCCGCCCCGATGCTGGCACGCGATTCTCCGCAGAGCGGCCGGCCCGTCGATTCTCGGCCTGGGATGGGCCGAGCGGCCGTCTTTAAAACGCCGAGTCCCGCCGGCGGCGTCCCCACCTGCTCTCAGCCGGCGGGACCTCGGCGTGGAAGGGTCAGGGGGGTCCGACCCTGGGGGGCGCCTCCGATGTGGCCTGGCTCGCGATCGGGGCCCACCGATCGGCGGGCCGGCCTCTCTGGCTGGTGGCCTCGTTACTTCTGTGCAGGTCCCTGTAGCCCTGCGCCATGTTGCGTCGGCGCTCGTGCCACTGCGCATGCGCGGATTCTGCGGTGCCCAGTTCGCGCCGGGATCAGCAGCTGGAGCGGCATGAACCACTCCAGTGCCGCGCTGGCCCCTTTTGCGGGCCAGGATTAGTCGTCGGGTCGGCCCGTTCACACCGTCGAAAAACGCGATGGCGTTTACGCCGGCGTGGCCACTGCTGCGGGATTAGAGAATCCCGCCCCCTATTCAGGCCAAAGATGGCCTCAACAAAAATGATATATTGAACCCTTTTTTTTATACCATCAACAAGTAATTAGCAAGTAGAAAATATGCAAAGATGGAATCCACTTAGTTAAAATTGTAATTTGCAGCTACTATCAGCATGTGGCTGACTGCCGTCCTGGTTCTCGTAGTCTCCCTGGTCCCTTTTTATTTTGAAGTGTAAAGGTTTGCATGATGCAACCTTGTTTTTAAAGTAAAACTTTTCCTTTATACTTGAGCTTTGCAGTGCCCCCTCTCCAGTAGAGGGTGCTGACAAGCCTTTATAAAAGGCTGAGTTGGATTATTATTCTGTGCAAGGGGTGGTGTCGACTCCATATCATCAAAATGACCATTTGGAAATAAATGAATGATTATTAACATAGTTCCCTGGCTGATGAACAAAACAGAATTTTCTTCATTTTTTTTTACAAATTGAAAGTACCCAATTATTTTTCTTCCAATTAAGGGGTAATTTATCGTGGCCAATCCACCTACCCTGCACATGTTTGGGTTGTGGCTGTGAAACCCACGCAGACACGGGGAGAATGTGCAAACTCCCCACGGACAGTGGCCTGGGGCTGGGATGGAATCCAGGTCCTCGGTGTACAGAATTTTCTGATTATAATTGCAATTGTACTTTTAGATTTTGCAACAATTAAATGATTAAGCTTTGAGTGCAGCCACTCTGGTCATCACTAGTGATCGTAACTTCTGCTGCACAATTTACCGGATGTCACATTGATTCTTGAGTTTGCTAGACCTCACAAAATTGATAACATCTAATTATCTAGCAATACAGTTGAAACGTAAACATCTGTAAAAGGTTTAATGGAAAATATAACTAACTCATTGTTAGTTAAATCATTGTTAGTCAAGTGTCGTACATCTTACTTCCAGGGCTCAGGACAATGGATTGGCAGAGTGTGGAACCCCTTTTTCAATCTGAGAGGCATCTGCCAAAAAGCTCGAAACCTGGGGCGGGATTCTCTCTGCCCATGCCGGTCACTGGCGAATCGGCACCACTGGCACCGGCGCGGCGCCGGTCGGGGGCCGCTCGGGCGATTCTCCGCCCGGGGTGGGCCGAGTGGCCACCCACAAAAGCCCGAGTCCCGCCGGCGCCATTCACATCTGGTCCTACCCGGCGGGACCTCGTCGTCCATCCTGTCGGGCGCGGCCTGGTGGGGGTCGAGGGGTGGTCCAACCCTGGGGTTGGGGCTGCACCGTGGCCTGGCCCGTGATTGGGGCCTACCGATCGAGGGCCGGCCTCTCCTGGTGGGGGCCCCTTTTGCTCCGTGCCGGCCCCTGTAGCCCTACGCCATGTTGCGTCGGGGCTGGCGTGGAGAAGGACGCTACCGCGCATTCTCGCCGGTCGCAGTGTGCATGCGCAGACCCGCGGCGCCCATTTGACACTGGTATCGGCAGCTGGAGCGGCGTGGGTCGCTCCAGTGCCATGCTGGCCTCCTGTAGGGTAGAGGATTGCTACACTTAGCGATCCGATGACACCGTCGTTAAAGTCTCCAGTTTTTACGACGGCGTCAACACTCTGCCATCAGGTAGAAGAATCCTGCCCCTGATTCAAGAAACAAAGACAATTTGAGGAGGTACTGGTTGAGCCATTCCACCTATCTCGTTGTGGCTGGGTTGCAATTGGCCACCCCTTGTCATTTCGGGCACAGATAGTGCAAGGAGACATAGAAGAAACAGAGAAAAGTATTGATGGCGTTGTTAGTTTGGTGAATAGTGTGTGGGGAGAGTCGATTGCTTCTGAGGAACCTTGAGTTTTATAGTGTTTGGAATAAGAAAGAACCGGTTCTTTACACATCCTCTGGATGTATTCAGATGGACATGTAATTATTCAAGCAGTCTGCCTGTCAAAAGCAGTCTTAAAGGTAGTTTATTATTCAAATTTTCTGATGCTGAATTCGGGTACAAATGAAGCTTTGCCTCTGGAATAGAGTCACATAAAAAACAATAATTAAACGGACTGCTGAAGGCTGTTCAAAAACAGCCATATCATTCTTTCCACCATATTTTTGTTTTTCTTGGCTCCACAGTAAAGTACTGCATGCTGCTGTCAGCTCAGTCTTGCCACCTTTGCCTCGCCTCCTGCTTGCCCAAGTGACCTACCTGTGAGCTGCCACAGCTTTGGATTTGTTGGGAGTTTGTCAGGTTCCATTTGGTGACGGTCGATTAGCTGCCTGCAACTTGCCACATCCAACAACAACAATTTGTTTTCATGTCGCACCTTTATCATAATATTTATTTATTTAGTTAGTGCACATTCCTGACCCCAAGGACTACTCATTTCCTGTGTTTAAGGTAATTAGTTCGCCAATTAGTCTGTAGAAGAGACACTCCTCAGTAATGTGCAGCATTGTTTGTGTTGTATCACAAGTCCATAAAGGTTTGTACTGAAGCTCCAGTGGTGGAAGCTGTCTGCACAAGAGCTCCCTGGCTTGTCCTGAACCTGTTTAGTAAGGCCTGCCGTTCTGTACATGGGGTTTGTCACAAGGGACGTGTCAATGACTTCCCCTGTTTCCCATTCCTTGATCCAAAGGATGTTTGCAGGTCGATATTTCTCAGGAAGGGTGCTCCATTTGGAGCGCTGGGATGGAGGGCAGGCAATGGGTGAGTTGAACAGGTCATCCTGGAGTGGGGAAATCACGTTCTGTGTGGATGGTTTCAAACAGCTTGTGAGTTTTTATCAGTGGATGGATATGTAGGGAAGTGATGTTTGTGAGGACATGGGAGGGACATTGAGTGGAGAATTGGAGTTATGGTGCACATTATATATGCACCCTGTGCATCACTTAAACAGTATTCAGTTGAGTGTCAATAAGATGCACGTGTGATGGGCTTCACCAGATAGATACACAGTACTCTCTGTGGCGTATGATCGGGCAAGCGCTGAGGTCTGGAGTGTTGTGGCAATGGCGTCGTCAGTAGATCCAGCAAGCTTTGTTCATAGATTGTTTGTGGTTTTCCTGCTGTCTCTTCAAATGTTCCCGGAAGGACAGTCTTACCTAGATTGGGTTGGGATCAGGCATAGTCTCTGACCATCCATATAAATATGCAATTTATTTTTGGCACTGGCATTGTGGAGGTGGAATGCACTTGATCTGGTTTTACCAATTACTCCACACAGGCATTATAAAACAAAATATGACTTGGAGCATTCTAAGGTATGAGGAAAATGACCTAAAGCTTGATCAGAGGTAGGTTTGAAGGAATTCCTTTGGAAAGCGAGGTAGAGAAGAGGCTAAGTGGGGTGAGGGCGGAGGGGGTGGAATTCCGGAGCGTAGGGCCCAATGAGATCAATTGTCTGATTTGTTTCAGACCCCAGGGCAGTACAAACTGGCGCTTGGAGCAAGTGCTCCAACAATGGGCACATGTCAAATTAGTCCTTATGTCATACCGTAAACGTAATACTTTCTTCCTCTTTTGAATTATTGCACCTAGATGAACAAGAGCTACGGGTGTGCCCCGACCTGCAAGAGGATTCCTTCACTGTCACTGGGTCAAAATCCTAACTGAGTACAATTGAAAAAAAATAACTTAGCTGGAAAATTTGGCGCGGTGCTGCAATGGCGCGGTGTGACTTCAGACTAGTTATCGGCTTCGCTGCTTTAGGTGCCACTGCATCCCGTGCTACAAGCGACCCTTGACCCCACCCGATCTGGCTTAACTCAAACTGCCCAAACTGGCCTGAAATCCGACAGAATCCGAGATCCTATCTGACATTTGCTGTTTTTGGCGTACTGTACCTGTATAATGTAGCAGCCTAATGCGAAAAGTTTTGATATTTTTCATATTGATGAGGGAAAGAAAGCTCTTAAATCTTTATAAAGTCATCAAAGTGGTGGCTCGTATCATCGCTAATTTTGATGATGCTTTTGGCTGTATTCCGATATTAGATTAATTGGATTTGAGTGTAGCCAATTGGATTCCATTTTTAAAAAAAAACGCATTGTATTCAAACTTGTATCAAAGTAGGTTACAGCGAATAAACACCCCGGGAAACATTCTTCCCAACAATCAACTATACAGTTTGTACAGATTTTCCTCCTTTTCACCCCCCCCCCCCCCTCCCCATCACCCACTCCCCCACCCCCCTGCGACGAACAGCTCCTCAAACACGGTCACAACATCCCCCACCTTTTCTCGAACTCCCTTGCTGAGCCCCTTAACTCATACTTTATCTTCTCTAACTGCAGGAAGTCATACAGGTCAGCCAACCATGCTGCTACCCCCGGTGGCGATGCCGACCGCCACTCCAGCAAAATTCATCGCCGTGCAATCAGAGAGGCGAAGGCCAAGACATCGGCCTTCCTCCTCTCCATGACCGCGAACACTCCCGCCCAGAATTTTCCACAACCCCAAAACATGTGCGCATGATTCGCTGGCCCCCGCACACACCTCTCACACTCATCTGCTACCCCCTGAAAGAACACACTTATTCTTGCCCGAGTCATATGCACTCTGTGCACCACCTTAAACAGTATCAGGCTCATCCTTGCACAAGAGGAGGTCCCGTTTACCCTTCGCAGTGCCTCACTCCATACTCCCCAATTGATCTCCATTCCCAACTCCGCTTCCCATTTCTCCTTGATCTTCACCATCCGCTCACCTCCCTGCTCCCCCAGCCACATATATATCCCCAATTCTTCCCTCCCCTTCCACATCCGGTAGCAGCAGTCGCTCCAGCAGCGTGTATCCTGGCAACCCAGGGAACCCCCTCCAGACCTTTCATACAAAGTCCCTAACCTGCAGATACCTGAACTCACTACCCCTCGGCAGCTCTACCCTCTCCCTTAACTCCTCCAGACTGGCGAACCCTTCCTCCAAATACAAATCCCTCACCTTGACCAGCCCCACTTCCCTCCACCTCCTGCATACACTATCCATCCCCCCACTCAAACCCATGATTCTCGCACAGCGGCGTTAGCACCGTCATCCCTTCTACCCTACCATGCCTCCTCAGCTGATTCCATGGCTTCACCATGGACTGCACCCCTGGGCTCCCTGAATACCTACTCGGAGCCATTGGCAATGCTGCCGTCACCGTAACCCTCAAACTAGATCCCTTACAAGATTCCTCCTCCATCCTAACCCACTCTACCCCTTCTCCTTCCCACCACCGCAGCACCTTGTCCACGTTCGCCGCCCAATAATAATGAAGCAAGTTTGGCAACGCCAACCCCCCCTGCTGCCTCTGCCTCTTTAGCAGGGTCCTCCCCACCCTCGGCACCTTCCCCGCCCCCACAAAGTCAGAGATGATTGTGTCTACTTTCCAAAAAAAGGCCTTTGGTATAAAGATCGGGAGAGCCTGAAAAATAAACAAGAACCTCGGCATAATATTCATTTTCACCACTTGGACCCTCCCCGCCAAAGTTAAGTGCAGTGTATCCCACCTCTTAAGATCCTCCCTGGCCTCCTCCACCAGCTTCGTTAAGTTCCACTTATGGAACCCCGCCCATTCCCTGGTTACCTGAATCCCCAAGTACCTAAACCTATCCCTCGCTACCGTAAATGGCATCCCCTTAAATTAGCCCGCCGTGCCAGCTCATTCGCCGGGAAAATCTCGCTTTTCCCTACATTCAGGTTGTGTCCCGAGAACCCTCCAAACCTCCCCAACAGGCCCATAGCCAATTGGATTCCATGATCTATATTTTAAATTTATTTTATTCTCCCTGGAGTGTGGCAGCTTAGGAAATAATACATTTTGGTTGTATTTGTTCCTTGGAGATTTGTATAGCAGTCTGACATGCATGCTTGTTTGCGCAGCAATTTTGCTACTGCAACATTTGCAAGTTACAGTTTTGAATTGTATCAGCTTCACTTAAAAGCACATTGTTTTGATGTTAGATTCAGTCACTTCATAATTCAAGCACATCTCTATGGAGCATAACCTGTGTTTATTCAGTTTCTCATGGTTATTATTCCCATTGTTCCCAGACATTATTCTACCGAATTGTTGTCGAACTCTTTGCAAGGCCAGAATATCCTTTGAGTAATCGAATTTCACAGCACAGAAGGGGGCCATTCGACCCATAACGTCTGTGCTGGCTCTGTGAAAGAACCTTTAAACAGGTCCCGGATTTTTCCCTTTAATCTGACAAATTGGTCATCCTCATGTCCAGCAGCCTTTTGAAAGTTCCCATGGAGTCTGATTCCGTCGCTTTTCAGTGTGGTATGATCTTTATCATAATGTTCCTCTGCTTTCTCCTGACAGTCCCCTAATTTCTCCTCTCGTTATATAAACTGAGAAAAACAGAGTGCTCAGTGTTGGGAAGGAGAAGAATTTCTGATATGTATGCAGGGGAAGTTTTCCGATCAATACGACTTCAGTCTTATGGGGTAGGAAGCTGTATTGGATCTAGTTAAGAAGATAAGAAATACGAGCAGAAGCAGGCCATTCAGCCCCTTGAGCTTGCTCTCCCATTCAGTAGTTTTTTTTGGCTGACCTGATTGTGGCTTAAACTGCACTTCCCTGCCTATCCCCCCTAGCCCCTGACTCTCTTGTCAGTCAAAAAACCCGTAACTCAGCCTTGAATATGTTCCTTGACCCAGCTTCCACTGCTCACTGGGGAGGAGAATTCTGAACATTAATGACCCTCTGAGAGAAGAAATTCCTCCTGGATTGGATTTGTTTATTGTCACGTGTACCGAGGTACAGTGAAAAGTATTTTTCTGCGAGCATTTCAACAGATCATTAAGTACATGGGAAGAAAAGGGAAGAAAAGAAAATACATAATAGGGCAACACAAGGTATACAATGTATCTATATAAGCACGGCATCGGATGAAGCATACAGGGTGTAGTGTTAATGTGATCAGTCCATAAGAGGGTCATTTAGGAGTCTGGTAATAGCGGGGAAGAAGCTGTTTTTGAGACCATTCGTACGTGTTCTCAGACTTCTGTATCTCCTGCCCGATGGAAGAAGTTGGAAGAGTGAGTAAGAGGGGTGGGAGGGGTCTTTGATTATGCTGCCCGCTTTCCCCAGGCAGCAGGAGGTGTAGACAGAGTCAGTGGATGGGAGGCAGGTTCGTGTGATGGACTGAAGTTTCTTGCGGTCCTGGGCCGAGCAGTTGCCATGCCAGGCTGTGATGTAGCCCGATAGAATGCTTTCTATGGTGGATAGGATGCTTTCTCCTCACTGTGAGACCACTTGTTTTTAAACAGCGCCCGCTAGTTCTCGATTCCCCCACTGGAGGAAATATCTCTCGGTGTCTACCCTGTCAAGCCCCCTCAGAATCTGATACCTTTCATATTTTATGAATCTTAAGTGGTTCAGGAATATGAAGGAGAGCCAATGTAGTGCTTTACAGTAGGAGATCGTCTAGTTAACCATGACTGCAACAGAATTACACAAAGAGACTGGGATATATCGAAGGTATATAAAAAACAATTGTGAAGAGCTAATGTCAGTGATTTAAGATTCAAAAAGATGATTGCAGGTTAAAGGCGCAAGAGAGAGTTTTCAAATAAGAGATGGTTTTGGTGCAAACTAGGCATTTTGCTCAGAAGGGAAAGGATAAAGCATCCAAAGCTCATGCGCCATGGGCGACAAAGGAAATAAAAGTTAAAATATAACAGAGAAATTAGGCTTATAACAATATCAGGATCCTATTAATAACCAGAAAGATTACTGCAAGTACAAGAAGGAAATTAAAGGTTAATACGGAAGGCAAAATAAAGTTACAAGAAAGGGTTAGCAGGCATTGTTAAAACGATTAGTTGGGGAAAAAGCAGGACCTGTTGTGGACACAAAAGGAATTTAGATCTCCATGTAGAGGCAGAGGACACATTGGCAAAAGTATTAAATGAGTACTTTACACCTGTCTTCATGAAGGAAGCAGATAATGTGAAGAATGCACTAAAAGAGGAGAGGTAGAATATGGACAGACTCGTAAAAATTAGCATGAGAAGTTGATAATTCATAGATTACTGAAAGAGGCAGTAGCACAGCATGAGTCACAATCTTTCAATCCTGAAGACCACAAGAAATAGGAACAAGAGTAGGCCATTCAGCCCCTCGAGCCTGCTCTGCCACTCAATAAGATCATGGTTGATCCAACATTCCTCACATCCACATTCCTGCCCTTTCCCTGTAACCCTTGATTCCCTTACTGATCAAGAATCTATCTACCTCAGCCTTAAATATACAAGTCTGCACATCCTCCCCGTGTGTGCGTGGGTTTCCTCCAGGTGCTCCGGTTTCCTCCCACAGTCCAAAGATGTGCAGGTTAGGTGGATTGGCCATGATAAATTGCCCTTAGTGTCCAAAATTGCCCTTAGTGTTGGGTGGGGTTACTGAGTTATGGGTATAGGGTGGAGGTGTTGACCTTGGGTAGGGTGCTCTTTACAAGGGCCGGTGCAGACTCGATGGGCCGAATGGCCTCCTTCTGCACTGTAAATTCTATGATATGATACAAGGACTCCTTTATCCCCACAGCTCTCTGTGGCAAGGAGTTCCAAAGACTCACAACCCTCTTTGAGAAGAAATTGCAGATGTCAGAGCAGCCTTCTCGAAGGTCAACCCACGGAAAGCCACTGGCCCAGATGGGGTACCCGGACGAGCACTCAGGTCTTGCACGGATCAGCTCACGGGGGTATTCGCAGACATCTTCAACCTCTCTTTACAACAATCTGAGGTCCCTATCTGCTCCAAGAAGACGACCATCATCCCTGTACCAAAAAAAAGTCAAGCAGCGTGTCTTAATGACTATCGTCCAGTGGCTCTGACATCCATCATCATGAAGTGCTTCGAAAGGTTAGTCATGGCACGAATTGCCTTGATCCTCTATAGTTCGTCTACCGCTGCAATAGGTCCACAGCAGACACCATCTCCATGGCCCTGCACTCTACCCTGGAACACCTAGATAACAAAGACACCTATGTCAGACTCCTATTTATCGACGACAGCTCAACTTTCAACACCATCATTCCTACGAAACCCATCTCCAAACTCCGTGGCCTTGGCCTCGGCTCCTCCCTCTGTGACTGGATCCTGAACTTTCTAACCCACAGGCCACAATCAGTAAAGATAGGCAACAACACCTCCTCCATGATCATCCTCAACACCGGTGCCCCACAAGGCTGTGTCCTCAGCCCCCTACTACTCCTTGTACACTTATGACTGTGTGGCTAAATTCCCCTCCAACTCCATTTTCAAATTTGCTGATGACACCACCGTAGTGGGTCTGATTTCAAACAATGACGAGCCAGAGTACAGGAATGAGATAGAGAATCTGGTGAACTGGTGCGATGACAGTAATCTCTCCTTCAAGGTCATCAAAACGAAGGAGATTGTTATTGACCTCAGGAAGCGTAGTGGAGAACATGCCCCTGTCTACATCAATGGGAACAAAGTAGAAAGGGTCGACAGCTTCAAGTTTTTAGGTGTACAGATCACCAACAGCCTGTCCTGGTCCCCCCATGCCGACACTATTGTTAAGAAAGCCAACAACGACTCTACTTTCTCAGAAGACTAAAGAAATTTGGCATGTCAGCTACGACCCTCACCAACTTCTATTGGTGCACCAGAGAAAGCATTCTTTCTGGCTGTATCACAGCTTGGGATGGAGCCTGCTCTGCCCAAGACTGCAGGAAACTACAAAATGTTGTGAATGTAGCCCAGTCCATCACGCAAACCAGCCTCCCATCCATTGATTCTATCTATAATTCCCGCTGCCTCAGAAAGGCAGCCAGCATAATTAAGGACCCCACGCACCCCGGACATACTCTCTTCCACCTTCTTCCGTCTGGAAAGAGATACCAAAGTTTGTGGTCACGTACCAACCGACTCAAGAACAGCTTCTTCCCTGCTGCCATCAGACTTTTGAATGGATCTACCTCGTATTATGTTGATCTTTTCTCTACACCTTGCTATAACTGTAACATTATATTCTGCAGTCTCTCCTTCCTTCCCTATGTACGGTATGCGTTGTTTGTACAGCATGGAAGAAACAATACTTTTCACTGTATACTAATACATGTGACAATAATAAATCAAATCAAATTCCTCCTCATCTCGGTATTAAATTGGCACCCCTTTATTCTGAGACTATGCCCTCTGGTCCTAGACTCTCCCATGAGGGGAAACATCCTCTCAGCATTTACCCTGTCAAACCCCTTAAGAATCCTATATGTTTCAATGTTATCAACTCTCACACTTCTAAATTCTAATGAGTAGAGTCCCAACCTGTTTAACCTTTGCTCATAAGACAATCTCTCCAACCTAGCGAACCTTCTCTGAACCACCTGCAATGAAATAATATCTTTCCTTAAATAAGGGGACCAAAACTGCTCTCAGTGCTCCAGATGTGGTCTCACCTGTACCTTGTACAATTTCAGCAAGACTTCCCGACTCTTATACTCCAACCCCCTTGAAATAAGGGCCAACATTAGCCTTCCTGATTACCTGCTGCACTTGTGTGCTAGCTTTCTGTGTTTCATGCACACGTCCCCCCAAGTCCCTTTGTGTTGCAACTTTCTGCAATTCGAAAAATGCAGCACAGAACAGGCCCTTCGACCCACGATGTTGTGCCAAACTTTTGTCCTAGATTAAGAGCAAATTAATCTACACCCCATCATTCTACCGTAATCCATGTACCTGTCCAATAGCCGCTTAAAGGTCCTGAATGTTTCTGACTCAACTACTTCCACAGGCAGTGCATTCCATGCCCCCACTCCTCTCTGGGTAAAGAACCTACTCTGACATCCCCCCTATAACTTCCACCATTCCACCTTAAATTTATGTCCCCTTGTAATGGTTTGTTCCACCCGAGGAAAAATGTCTCTGACTGTCTACTCTATCTATTCCCCTGATCATCCTATAAATCTCTATCAAATCTCCCCTCATCCTTCTCCGTTCTAATGAGAAAAGGCGTAGTTTCACACTGGGCGGGCCTTAATTGGCTATTCCCCATTTAAATAATACTCTGTTCTTTTGTCCTCCCTTCCAAAATGAACAACTTTACGTTTTCCCACATTATCCTCTATTTGCCAAATGTTTGCCCACTTACTTAATCTATCAATATCTCTTTGCAAACTGTCTGTATCCCCCCTCCCCCCCCCCCCCCTCACAACTTGCCTTTCCACCTATTTTTTATTGGATACAAGAGTAGAGTTGGAGGACCGAAGAGTTGCATTATTCATGACATGGGGGAGAGATAAGCCAGGAAAATACAAGCTGGTTAGCCTAACATTGGTGGTAGGGAAATTAAGGAAACCATTATCAGAGATAAAGGAAATTTACCTTGAGAAGGTATTAGTTGAGGAGAACCAGTATAGATTTGTTAATGGTAACCAGTATCAGACTAACTTGATTGAATTATTTGAGGTAACAGACAAAGTTGACCAAGCTAGTGTAGATCTTGTATATATGGACTTTTTTGAGTCATTCAACAAAGTATCACATGGGAGACAGATTAAGAATATGGGTGCCCATGGAATAATGGGGAAAGTGACAATTTGGGTACAAAATTGGCTCGGCGAGAGGAAGGTGGTGGTGGATGGATGTCTTTCAGATTGTCATGGATTTTCCTAGAAACGGCAGTGACATGAATCTGACAAGACATAATCTTGTCAGTCTGCCCGGCAATAGGTAGAAATCTGCCTGAACACAGCGATGACCGGCTGTCAAAAGGCAGGATGAGATGCATCTTTTCCAGTAACAAGATTAGAAGGCATCGAGATAGAACATAGAACATACAGTGCAGAAGGAGGCCATTTGGCCCATCGGCTCTGCACCGACCCACATTAAGCCCTCACTTCCACCCTATCCCCGTAACCAAGTAACCCCATCTAACCTTTTTGGACACTAAGGGCAATTTAGCATGACCAATCCACCTAACCTGCACGTCTTTGGACTGTGGGAGGAAATCGGAGCACCCGGAGGAAACCCAACTTGGAACACCGGTTTTTGGGGTTGTACAGTTTTGGTTTTGGAATGGTTTGAAGAGTCAAGTGAAACCCCAGTGAGAATAAGCAGCCCGGTCATTGTGTAGCAATTTATTAATAAAATAAAGAAAAGACAAATACACACAAACAGGACTATACTATGCTAAGACAATTAAGTATATTAAATACTAAACACACACACAGTTTAACGTGCCCCTTGTTCCAATCTACAATCCCTCATCTCTTTAAGACTTCCCCTTTCCCCCAAACGACATCCACATTAAATAGATCTCAAAGTCAAAACCGGATTATAGTTACCACACAATACAGGGAGGATAATCAAGTCTGGGAAACGTCTTGTCCTGGTCTAGCAAAGATATTTAAACTGCCTTTCCAAAGGTTTTCTGCACTGCCTTGGCGCTAAGGCTTTAATTGCTATTAGATGTAAACTGGCCTCCAGGTTGCTAGATGAAAACTGGCCTGCCTTGCTTCTTAGGCTGCTGGCAATTCTACCATTGTTCCCCAGTGATTTTCATTCTGTATATTTGGCTGTCTGTCCCTTTCACATTCCTTGACTCTTGAAATTAGCATGTGAATACCTCATTGATCTCCCAATCGTCAAGGTAAGCTGTTTCCACTAATAAGGCAATTCACACCTGATTCTAGGGGCAGCACGGTCGCACAAGTGGATAGCACTGTGGCTTCACAACGCCAGGGTCCCAGGTTCGATTCCCCGCTGGGTCACTGTCTGTGCGGAGTCTGCAGGTTCTCCCCGTGTCTGCATGGGTTTCCTCCGGGTGCTCCGAATGTTTGCAGAGTTTTTCTTTTAAATGGTTTGTATAGAATCTGTAGTAGAATACATTGTATATGGTCTGTGCGCGGGGTCAGTTTGGTGAGTAAATTGGTATTTGCAATGTTTTGTAATTGGCTTGCATTCTACATTATTCATTCCATTCAACATTTTGGAAATCTAGATCATGTCTTCACTTCCATTCCTGAGGATATCCAGGAAGAAAACAAAGTTGTTCAGAGACAGAATTTGATCAGTGTTTGGGCGCACAAATACCTTTATTATGAAATGATCTGGACAATTAAAAGTACAAGCAGAATGCTTGTCGGAACCTTTTTCGAAAATTGAATGCACCTATTGATTTATTAAACCAAAGTAGTCGACGCAAGACAACCTGCCATGTTTTAATGAGTTCCAAAGAAAGGTTTCTTAAAGTAATCTATCAATCGTTTTTTTCCACAATTTAAGTTCTCTTGAGATGTTTAACAATAGGAATCTGCTGCTTAACTAGTTTAATTTTTTGCATGATAGTTTAGTTGTTGAAGGCTAGAAATAATACAGTGGAAGTGTTCATTAATTCAGATGCTATTTTTCACCACATTATCTATGCACGGTATATCAATCCTGATACTGTAGCACCATAATGTTGTGTTGTAACATATATCAAACAAGTACAATCTGTGTACAATGCTTTCATAGGAATGTTATCAAAAATGATTGCATTTATTGATCTATTAAACCAAAGTAGTCAAGATAATCTGTGTTTAAATCACAACTACTTTTGTATGATAGGAAATGTTTATAATGGGATGGCTAGTTTGCCTATCCATTCGATGGCCTCCTAAACAATGTTGCCCTTAATTTATTTTTGAGAGCGTGAATGACTTCATTACGTGCAGAATTTCTTTCATTTTTTTTGTGGACAGGAACATTCAGGTGGCTGTGCAGCTCAGATGGAACATTGCTTCTGAGTTGCCGAGTAGAGAAATAAGTGTCTCCCACAATAGATGTTAGTGAGCTCTTTGATGTGGCTTGTTCCATAGTCTGAGCCTCACATCCTTGATCTTCCGCTTTTGGAGCGGTTGGCTACATTGTCCACACTCAGTGCGGATTTCATTGAGCACAGTCCACTATCGTCGAAGTTGGGGACTTCACCTCTTGGGTGAGTGATCGGGTATTGGATCTTTATGCTGCATGCGTTCCATGATTCCTGCTATCTCAATAGTGGGTTGATACCAGCTGCATGAATATTAGCTGCTGTTCCCCAGAATGACTGGTGTGTTTTAAGGCACTTTCTCGGTTCGCTCTTTAACTCCTTGTGAATGGAAGGCCAGTGTTACTCATCACCTTTTCGGGGGGGGGGGGGGGAATTTGAAGAAACTGTATAGTTGTGTGTTGGGGAGCTTGCTCCCTGAATTGTTTATCATAGAATCATAGACTTTACAATGCAGAAGGAGGCCATTCGGCCCATTGAGTGTGCACCGGCTCTTGGAAAGAGCACCCCACCAAGCCCACACCTCCACCCTATCCCCGTAACCCCACCTAACACGTAGGGCAATTTTGGACACCAAGGGCAATTCATCATGGTCAATCCATCTAATCTACACATCTTTGGACTGTGGAAGGAAACCGGAGCACCCGGAGGAAACCTAGACAGACACAGGGAGAACGTGCAGACCGGTCCGCACAGGCAGTGACCCAACACTGCTCAACACATTGTAGACAAACTTTAGATGAATTGGACAAGATAGGGTTAAATTGAAAACTGAAATAATTCATGACCTTGAAAAATATCCTGGTCTTGTCCAGAAATTATATCTAATTTAAAAAGTAGCTCATCTTTGACCAGCCTTCTTCATTCATCGAGAACATTTGTAGTGGTAGGTGTTGTCCTTCAGTGGAATTTGGATAGAACACCATTTTTTTTTTTTTAAATAATATTTTATTGAAAATTTTTGGTCAACCAACACAGTACATTGTGCATCCTTTACACAACATTGTAACAATACAGATAATAATGACCTTTTTTAATTTAAACAAAAACAACAACAAATAAATAAATATTAAATAACAAAAAATAAAAACTAGCCCTAATTGGCAACTGCCTTGTCTCAGGCCACACCCCCCCCCCCCATTCCCCGCCCCCCCCCCCCCCCCCAAGTCCTGGGCCGCTGCTGCTGCCTTCTTTGTTCTCCCCCATCTATCTTTCCGCAAGATATTCGACGAACGGTTGCCACCGCCTAGTAAACCCTTGAGCCGACCCCCTTAGGACAAACTTAATCCGCTCTAACTTTATGAACCCCGCCATATCATTTATCCAGGTCTCCACCCCCGGGGGCTTGGCTTCTTTCCACATTAGTAATATTCTGCGCCGGGCTACTAGGGACGCAAAGGCCAAAACATCGGCCTCTTTCGCCTCCTGCACTCCCGGCTCTTGTGCAACCCCAAATATAGCCAACCCCCAGCTTGGTTCGACCCGGACTCCTACTACTTTCGAAAGCACCTTTGTCACCCCCATCCAAAACCCCTGTAGTGCCGGGCATGACCAAAACATATGGGTATGATTCGCTGGGCTTCTCGAGCACCTCGCACACCTATCCTCCACCCCAAAAAATTTACTGAGCCGTGTTCCAGTCATATGTGCCCTGTGTAATACCTTAAACTGAATCAGGCTTAGCCTGGCGCACGAGGACGACGAGTTTACCCTGTTTAGGGCATCTGCCCACATCCCCTCCTCAATCTCCTCCCCTAGCTTTTCTTCCCATTTCCCTTTTAGTTCGTCCATCATAGTCTCCCCTTCGTCTCTCATTTCCCTATATATATCCGACACCTTACCGTCCCCCACCCATTTCTTTGAGATGACTCTGTCCTGCACCTCTTGTGTCGGGAGCTGCGGGAATTCCCTCACCTGTTGCCTCGCAAAAGCCCTCAATTGCATGTACCTGAATGCATTCCCTTGGGGCAACCCATATTTCTCGGTCAGCGCTCCCAGACTCGCAAACTTCCCATCCACAAATAGATCTTTCAATTGCGTTATACCTGCTCTTTGCCACATTCCATATCCCCCATCCATTCCACCCGGGGCAAACCTATGGTTGTTTCTTATCGGGGACCCCCCCAGTGCTCCGGTCTTTCCCCTATGTCGTCTCCACTGTCCCCAAATCTTCAGTGTAGCTACCACCACCGGACTCGTGGTATAGTTCCTTGGTGAGAACGGCAATGGGGCTGTCACCATAGCCTGCAGGCTGGTCCCCCTACAGGACGCCCTCTCTAATCTCTTCCACGCCGCTCCTTCCTCCTCTCCCATCCACTTACTCACCATTGAAATATTAGCGGCCCAATAATACTCACTTAGGCTCGGTAGTGCCAGCCCCCCCCTATCCCTACTACGCTGTAAGAATCCCTTCCTCACTCTCGGAGTCTTCCCGGCCCAAACAAAACCCATGATACTCTTTTCTATCCTTTTAAAAAAAGCCTTTGTGATCACCACCGGGAGACACTGAAACACAAAGAGGAATCTCGGGAGGACCACCATCTTAACCGCCTGCACCCTCCCTGCCATTGACAGTGCTACCATATCCCATCTCTTGAAATCTTCCTCCATCTGTTCCACCAATCGCGTCAAATTTAGCCTGTGCAATGTGCCCCAATTCTTAGCTATCTGGATCCCTAGGTAACGAAAGTCTCTTGTTACCTTCCTCAACGGTAGGTCTTCTATTTCTCTACTCTGCTCCCCTGGATGCACCATAAACAGCTCACTCTTCCCCATGTTCAATTTATACCCTGAAAAATCCCCAAACTCCCCAAGTATCCGCATTATTTCTGGCATCCCCTCCGCTGGATCCGCCACATATAGTAGCAGATCATCCGCATATAAAGATACCCGGTGTTCTTCTCCTCCCCTAAGTATTCCCCTCCATCTCTTGGAACCTCTCAGCGCTATCGCCAGGGGCTCAATCGCCAGTGCAAACAGTAATGGGGACAGAGGACATCCCTGCCTTGTCCCTCTATGGAGCCGAAAATATGCCGATCCCCGTCCATTCGTGACCACACTCGCCACTGGGGCCCTATACAACAGCTGCACCCATCTAACATACCCCTCTCCGAACCCAAATCTCCTCAACACCTCCCACAGATAATCCCACTCCACTCTATCAAATGCTTTCTCGGCATCCATTGCCACTACTATCTCCGTTTCACCCTCTGGTGGGGCCATCATCATTACCCCTAACAACCTCCGTATGTTCGTGTTCAGCTGTCTCCCCTTCACAAACCCAGTTTGGTCCTCATGAACCACCCCCGGGACACATTCCTCTATTCTCATTGCCATTACCTTGGCCAGGACCTTGGCATCTACATTGAGGAGGGAGATTGGTCTGTAGGACCCGCATTGTAGCGGATCCTTTTCCTTCTTTAAAAGAAGCGATATCGTTGCTTCTGACATAGTCGGGGGCAGTTGTCCCCTTTCCTTTGCCTCGTTAAAGGTCCTCGTCAGTAGCGGGGCGAGCAAGTCCGAATATTTTCTGTAAAATTCAACTGGGAATCCGTCCGGTCCCGGGGCCTTTCCCGTCTGCATGTTCCTAATTCCTTTCACCACTTCTTCTACCGTGATCTGTGCTCCCAATCCCATCCTTTCCTGCTCTTCCACCTTGGGAATTTCCAGCCGATCCAAAAACTCCATCATTCTCTCCCTCCCATCCGGGGGTTGAGCTTCATACAATTTTTTATAAACAGTCTTGAACACTTCATTCACTCTCTCCGCTCCCCGCTCCGTCTCTCCATCTTCGTCTCTCACCCCCCCTATTTCCCTCGCTGCTCCCCTTTTCCTCAATTGGTGTGCCAGCAATCTGCTCGCCTTCTCTCCATATTCATACTGTACACCCTGCGCCTTCCTCCATTGTGCCTCTGCAGTGCCTGTAGTCAGCAAGTCAAATTCCACATGCAGCCTTTGCCTTTCCCTATACAGTCCCTCCTCCGGTGCTTCCGCATACTGTCTGTCCACCCTCAAAAGTTCTTGCAACAACCGCTCCCGTTCCTTACTCTCCTGCTTCCCTTTATGTGTCCTTATTGATATCAGCTCCCCCCTAACCACCGCCTTCAACGCCTCCCAGACCACTCCCACCTGAACCTCCCCATTGTCATTGAGTTCCAAGTACTTTTCAATGCATCCCCTCACCCTTAAGCACACCCCCTCATCCGCCATTAGTCCCATGTCCATTCTCCAGGGTGGACGCCCTCTTGTTTCCTCCCCTATCTCCAAGTCTACCCAGTGTGGGGCATGATCCGAAATGGCTATAGCCGTATATTCCGTTCCCCTCACCCTCGGGATCAATGCCCTACCCAACACAAAAAAGTCTATGCGTGAATAGACTTTATGGACATAGGAGAAAAACGAGAACTCCTCACTCCTAGGTCTACTGAATCTCCACGGGTCCACCCCTCCCATCTGCTCCATAAAATCCTTAAGCACCTTGGCTGCTGCCGGCCTCCTACCAGTCCTGGACTTCGACCTATCCAGCCTTGGTTCCAACACCGTGTTGAAGTCTCCCCCCATTATCAGCTTTCCGGTCTCTAGGTCTGGGATGCGTCCTAGCATTCGCCTCATAAAATTGGCATCGTCCCAATTCGGGGCATACACGTTTACCAACACCACCATCTCTCCCTGTAATTTGCCACTCACCATCACGTATCTGCCCCCGTTATCCGCCACTATAGTCTTTGCCTCGAACATTACCCGCTTCCCCACTAATATAGCCACCCCCCTGTTTTTCGCATCCAGCCCCGAATGGAACACCTGCCCTACCCATCCTTTGCGCAACCTAACCTGATCTATCAGTTTCAGGTGCGTTTCCTGTAACATGACCACATCTGCTTTAAGTTTCTTAAGGTGTGCGAGTACTCGTGCCCTCTTTATCGGCCCGTTAAGCCCCCTCACGTTCCACGTGATCAGCCGAGTTGGGGGGCTTCCCACCCCCCCCCCCCTTGCCGGTTAGCCATCATCTTTTTCCAGCTTCTCGCCCAGTTCCCACGCAGCTGTATTTCTCCCAGACGGTGCCCCCCCGCCCATCCTTTCCCGTACCCACTCCCCCCTTTCCCCAGCAGCAGCAACCCAGTAATTCCCCCCTCTTCCCCCCCCCCCCCGCTAGACCCCCCGCTAGCATAATTACTCCCCCCATGTTGCTCCCAGAAGTCAGCAAACTCTGGCTGACCTCGGCTTCCCCCTGTGATCACGGCTCGCCCCGTGCGGCGCCCCCTCCTTCCTGCTTCTCTATTCCCGCCATAATTATCATAGCGCGGGAACCAAGCCCGCGCCTCTCCCTCGGCCCCGCCTCCCATGGCCAACGCCCCATCACCTCTCCCTCCCCACCTCCCCCCATAACCACCTGTGGGAGAAAGAAAAGGTACCATACCGCAGGATTAATCATACAATCCCTCTTCGCCCCCCCCCCCCCACTCGTCCCACCACTTTGCCCAAACGTTCATTTTCGTAGTCCAATCATTCCAATTTTTCTTCTACAATAAAAGTCCACGCTTCATCCGCCGTCTCAAAGTAGTGGTGCCTCCCTTGATATGTGACCCACAGTCTTGCCGGTTGCAGCATTCCAAATTTTATCTTTTTTTTGTGGAGTACCGCTTTGGCCCGATTAAAGCTCGCCCTCCTTCTCGCCACCTCCGCACTCCAATCTTGATAGACGCGGATCACCGCGTTCTCCCATTTACTACACCGAGTTTTCTTCGCCCATCTAAGGACCATTTCTCTATCCTTAAAACGGAGAAATCTCACCACTATGGCTCTGGGAGCTTCTCCTGCTCTCGATCCTCGCACCATAACTCGGTATGCTCCCTCCACCTCCAACGGACCCGTCGGGGCCTCCACTCCCATTAACGAGTGCAGCATCGTGCTCACATATGCCCCGACGTCCGCCCCCTCCACACCTTCAGGAAGGCCAAGAATCCTCAAGTTGTTCCTCCTTGCGTTGTTTTCCAGTGCCTCCAACCTCTCCACAGATCGTTTCTGGTGTGCCTCCTGCATCTCCGACTTCACCACCAGGCCCTGTATATCGTTTTCATTCTCTGCTGCTTTCGCCTTCACGACCCGAAGCTCTTGCTCCTGGGTCTTTTGTTCCTCTTTCAGCCCTTCAGTCGCCTTTAATATCGGGGCCAACAACTCTTTCTTCATTTCCTTTTTTATCTCCTCCACGCAGCGTTTCAAAAACTCTTGTTGTTCAGGGCCCCATATGAAACTGCCACCTTCCGACGCCATCTTGGTTTTTGCTTGCCTTCCTTGCCGTTGTTCCAAAGGATCCACTGCAATCCGGCCACTTTCCTCTCCTTTTTCCATCCGTGTCCAGGGGGAACACCCTTCTGGTTTACCGCACGGTGTTTTCAGCCGTTAAAATTGCCGTTGGGGCTCCTATCAAGGGCCCAAAAGTCCGTTCCACCGGGAGCTGCCGAAACGTGCGACTCAGCTGGTCATCGCCGCACCCGGAAGTCGGATAGAACACCATTGAGGACCATTCTAATTGTAACATTTTTGTTAGAGCAACGCATGTTATCAGATAATAAAAGTGTTTAAAATTGTTAAAGGATGGGGCATGGTAAATACAGAAATGAACTGTTGTTCATGTGGAGGATGAGCAGTGACAGGTTCTGTTTGGGGAAATGGCTGTTCAAACATTTCCAGTAATTGGGCCAAACCCTTTTTTTGGTTATTTTGAATGATTTGAAAAATAAAGTTTCCCAATACAGGTAAAAGTAAAAACAGGAGGGCAAATTCTCTGTTTGAGAGACTAAGTGCTGACGTCGGGACTGAATCGTGAGTGTTCTACGCAGACGAAAGCGGTGCCAGTCTCGGAGCGATTCAGGTCCCGTTAATGGGCTAAAAGCGGTGCTATGTAGAACTGGTGCAATTCCAATGCATGCCGACCCTCATTCCGGCTCATGCTGGAGCATGTCCATCCCGTTGATGGGTCGACTGGGGCCAGAGGGTACCTAGGGAGGTGGCCTTGGGCAGGGGGGCACCCATATGACCTGTGGTGCTAAGCTCACAGTGGGCAGTCAGCGAACTGCCTAGCCACATGGCTGCCTTGCAGGCTGCGGCAATGGCGGTCCATGTCTGGCCATCCCAACCACACGGCCCACCTCCTAGACACCCCCGTTACTCCCTCCGGCCCTGGCAGACACCTCCTGGCCAGTGGCACAACTGTCGACACATTATAGTGATGTTGGACACTGTTTGTATCCCTTCCCGCACCCTCAGCAGCCACAGCACCTGTATTCCGATTTGAAATACTACAAATGAACCTCACCGTCGGTAATTCCTCTTGGTTGAGGCGGAGCATCGCGGAAGGCCTGAAAAATGCCAGACCGAGCCCGTTAATGATATGCCAACAGCCTTTACTGTACAATTTGTATGCCAGTATGGTGTGTAGAACGCATTCACAAGGCTGTCAGGGGACGGGAGCATTACATTCTGTTTGGCGCCTGGCGCCAACATCGATTTTCGGCTGACATTGAATTTTCCGCTCAATGGTGTTTCCTGATTCCGGCGGTGTCCAATGGAGAATCCCGATCATGATGCTTGAAAGGAGAGTCCCTTGGAGTCTGATGTTCGTGTTTTACTGCCAAGCATCATGAAACCTTCATCAGTTTCTTACTTTTGGATGCAACATTTCCACTGTCCACCAAGAAACACTATTACAATATTACAACTCATCCAGTGTTAATTGCCGATCAATTGCCCTTAGTGTTGGGTGGGGTTACTAGGTTATGGGGATAGGGTGGCGATGTGGACCTTGGGTAGGGTGCTCTTTCCAAGAGCCAGTGCAGACTCGATGGGCCGAATGGCCTCCTTCTGCACTGTAAATTCTATAAATTCTATGAAATCTATGAATTGGGTATTTAATTGTATTCAGGAGATGAGCATTAACTGGGGATTCACCTGTGCTCATCTATTTATGCAAGAGTAGACTGAAAGTGGTTGTTTAGAAGTGGAAATCTGGAACTTAAAGTCTAATAATGACCCTGAAACCATTGAAATCTGGCATCATTCCCTGGCCTGGCCTACATGTGACTCCAGACCCACCGCAATGTGGTTGACTCTTAAATGCCCTCTGAAATGGCCCAGCAACCACTCAGTTGTACAAATGGTAATATAACCTTTCGCCTTAACAATCTTGCACTTTGGAATTCTTATCTGTCATGTGAGAGTACCTTTAAGAAATGGGTGTTTATAAATGGGTGTGTATATAAATATCTGTAGTGAGAGTACCTTTAAGAAATGGGTGTTTATTACTGCAGTGATGTCAGAGAGTGGGTGGAGCTGGGCTGTCTGTCAGCTTTTTACTTTCGTTTTTGAGCAGGCTGCAGGGTGTGTTTTAGTTTCATTTTCAGTGTTGGAGCTGAAGCCAGACCAAGCAGGTGTACTGCTGTTCTCTCTGCCATCAAAAGACTATCGCTTGATCATTTGGTGAATTCAGAATTATAAATGTTCTCAGTAGTGAATGTAAACCTAATGTGCTTCTGTTAAAAGGTGTTTCTTTTGTATGGATGTTAAAAGGAAAGCTTAAAGGATTACTTAGTGTTGTATTCTTTGGGAGTTGTATTTGAATTAATGGTTGCTAAGATGTTCACTATGTTTTAAAAAGGTTAACTTGAGTTCATAGGATAAACATTATTTTGCTTTAAAAAAAACTTTTCCATTTCTGCTATACCACACCTGTAGAGTGGGCCGTGTGCTCCCCATACCACAATGTATTAAACGTTGTGGGTCAGGGGAACTCCATGATACACTTTGGGGTTCTCTAAACCCTGGCCCATAACATATCCTAAACATTTATACCGTTTCAGGGTTTCTCCACCTTCAAAAGGCACTTCGACATCTGCCTCTTTGATGATAACTTTCATCATTCCCCCAAAGTTCCTGCTCAGAACCTGATTCATCTTCTTTCGCGAAACGTTTTGGAACATTTTTATGCACCAAAGTTATGTACATGGGTAATTCTGGTTCGGCATATGGTTGTTCAACAATATCCAGAAATTGGGCTTTTTTTTGGCAACCTATTATTTTAATGACTTGAAAAATAAATCTTCCAAAATTCATGTTAAAGTAAAGGAAGATTTCTTAAAAGGAGACTCCTTTGATGCACAATGATGGGATTCTACTACTTAACTAGTTTCACTTTTTGATTCGTGTTTTAATTATTTGTTGGGTTTGGAGTTGGGCTTAGTGTTGCTAATGCTGAGCTCTTAGTTGAATTGTCCAGAAAAGAAGAAGCGTTCAGCCAACTCTTTATAAATATCATGTAAAAATAGCGGTGGAACTAAGCCTTATTCTGAGACACTTGAAATAATAGCCATCCAAATATTAGAGGGAGCTTATTAATAAAATATAATTTGATTACTTTACATATGTAAATCACACCTAATTTGAATTTCCCCCAAATCTCAAAACTTTAAATGTCTACCTTTGTTGAACTTGGTGAAGATAATTGTTATGCCTTTAGGGATAATATTATAATAAAATATGCTAATAGATCCAATTTACATGCACAAATTGGGTTAATCACAGACTATCTCCTTTTGGACTAGCAAGCAAACTAAACATCCACTTTACTTGAGGGAATACTATACTGTAACAATTTATTGAAATAAGTTTTGAATCCTGTGCAAACATTGACATGTAACTTTTAACATTTTTCAAACTTTGTATTACCACGTGGCAGGAACATAGTTTAAACCTTTGGTGACTCTGCTTTATGGATGGACGAGGTGGCAGGTATGATAAAGCACAAATATTTGGGGAATGACTTCCTTGTAGAATAATTGGGAATTAAGTTGGATTTTGTAAGTTTTAAAATATTAAAAATATTTTATAATCAGAAATTGCTTCTTCAGCTGGAACTAATATATATTGACGTTCTCAATAAAAACAGTAAGTTAAATTGAGAGAATTTGACTAAAGTTGATCAAATAAACACCAAATAAAAGCTTGGGAGGGGGGATTCTCCACCCGGGTGGCGCCCAGTGCATATCCCGCTACTGTGGGAAATTAGCGGGAGAGTCCCGAAAAGGGGTTTGCACTGGGTGCTGAACGGAGTGTGAAGCTCCCGACCCGTGGCATGTAACACATTCTGCATTTAAATATGCTTACCTCCCTGCTGACGCAACTGAGACTGGCAGGAACCACTACTGAGACATCGGAGACCAGACGTGATGAACACGCTGGGGGTTTGGAGGCCATTGAAGCCAACGGGTGGTCAGGAACATGGTAGGGCAGTGGTCCTGGCCTCCTGGAAATGCCAACATGGCACTGCCAGGGTGCCAAGGGATATGGCCTGAAAGGGGGCGTGGCCATGAAGGGGGCATTCGGCGACCCCATAGCGGGGTCGGCTCACCTGGGGGGGGGGGGGGGGGGGGGCGGTGGTGCTGGTTGCTGGTGCTGATGATTGCGGGGGTTGAGGGGGGTTGGCTGATGGAAGTGAGCAGGGCCTGAAGGGAGACACCTCGGGAGGACCCCGATGTCAGCGACTTTTGGAGGGGCTGCATTCTCACTTTGAAATCAGAGCCCTCTTAAAAAAAAAAGACACCCTGATCTCTGTGAGGCTGGGCTGGCCGGCGTCCTGGCGGTTTCCATCCCTGGCTCCCAAAAAATGATTTGTGTGGGTGAATTGCGATGGGAATCGCGTCGGAACTGCCAGTTTTCCCACCCGAAATTACATGGCCATTTTTTGTGGGAATTCAACCCAATGTTTTTAATTGATTTCAGGCAATAAAGTTGTGCTGCAGGACACTGGAGCAATGCAATGCACTGGGGAGTAGTAAGAGACATTTGTGACGTGTCTTCTTATTTGCGTCCCTAATCTTATTAACCATGCTGTAAAAGTGCAGGAAAAACTGTGGCAATGAACTAGATAAGGGAAAGTTAAGGAAACAGCTATGGCAGACTAGGCTTTGAGCTGGCTCAAATTTTACTGTTGCAGGGACTTGATACAAAGTCACTTGATTGCCTTGCTACATCTGAATTTCTGCATGTTTGGAGTCTGTGGGATGGATATTTTGTTTGTTTTGCATCTTCTCACTGCTTCCTTTGGAGAACAATGTGGAATATTGGAAGGATTTGTGGACTGATATAAGTCTTAAAGACTGCATCGTGGCCTTGGCCTTTGATGCACGATCAATGACCACTAAAACAAGGATGTAGTCCAACTGAAGGCTTTAATAAGCGAGATGTTTCCCCCAGCAGCTCAGGTACAGAATGAGGGCTGCTGGGACGGCACGGGTACTTATACCCCACCTATCAGGGCGGAGTTATTATACACTCTAGCCAATAGCAAGCATATAGGTTCTACCAATGGTACTTCAGCCTCTCGGGTACCGTAATACCTATAAAACCACATTTACCCCATGTTAAAAAAAAGTCCGGCTTGGGTGGTGGCCAGCAACTACAAAACATAACAACATGGTATAATTAGTTATAGAGGTACCGTGATACCTCCGTACAGTGTTTAGTAACTGTTTACAAGTCTGGTAGCTATGTACATTCGGTGTTTTATATTTACAGATTACGGTTAAAATGAAGCAATCAGTCGATCGGGGGCCCTGGTAGTCCTCTGTGATCGTCGACGCCTCGGTGGTGATTCCGGTGGAGGCTCGGGCGTCTGTGCCTCCGGGAGCATGGCTTTGATCTCCATGGCAGCTTCGTCACCCTTAGACGGCGCTGGTGGGGAAAACAGCTGACCTGGGGAGGGAGTGCCTGCGGGGTCGTCGGTGGGTGGGGGGGGCTAGGCAGGGGCGGCGGAAGGACCGATCCTCCTGTAAGGTGCTGCAGTGGAGGAGAGGGTGGGGCTGGTGGCTGGAATGTGCGTGGAGTTCCGGCGGGCGCCAGGTCCCGTAGGGAGACCGTATCTTGTCGGCCTTCAGGGTACGCCACGTAGGCGTACTGGGGGTTAGCATGGAGCAGATGGACCCTCTCGATCAACGGGTCCGACTTGTGCACCCGCACGTGTTTTCATAGCAGGATGGGTCTGGGTGCTGCCAGCCAGGTCGGGAGCGAGGTCCTGGAGGAGGACTTCCTAGGGAAGACAAGGAGACGTTCGTGAGGTGTCTGATTTGTGGTGTAGCCACCTAAATTGGCCAACTCCCGATTTAAAATGGAAAATGGCAAAGGCTGATGGGAAAGTCAGCCAACACAGGCAGAAACCAGCAGGTGCAGGTTTGCTGTGTATTTAACTCTGCAAAAGCCCAGACAGCATCAATACCAGCGTCCATCAGCATAACAATGTAGCAGCCATCTACATACTGATGAGCAATCCCCGGGAACAATGGCAACATTTGGGACACTCAAAGCTAAGTCCGACTCCCCGGCGCCAGCAGGAGCCAACACAAAAGAGGTTAACGAACACCTCAAGACCGCCCATCGATCAGGGAACCGCTCCAGTATTGGAGAAATCGAACCAAGCGATTGGGACAAAGTCCAATCACCGAGAACCAGATACAGGGTCCGCCCTGAAAGGCGGAAAGCCCCTGGGGACTATAAGAGTTAAGCTCCAAGTTCAAATCGCTCTCTTCGTCCTGCCCGGGTCACCCAGCAACACAAACCAAACTTGACCGTGACCAGTGACCACCGAAAGAAGTAAGTCTTAATTCAACGCTTGCTACGAGATAGGCACTCCTAGCTACCAATCTGTACCAACTTCGAATCCCGCAGACTCAGAACCCGAAGGAAAGGCCATTTGTTCCCCAGACCTGGTGGGCCAGTCCGAAGTTACGTATAGGCCTGTTAGCTGTCGAAGTAGCTTAGACGTAGAATTTGTGCATGAGTAGCGATTACTGTGTATAATAAATGTGCTTTGATTTGTATCTTACTAATCGGTGTATTGAGTTATTGATCATTACGTGGACTTGAACCTCGTGGCGGTATCACAAAGATACCTGCCGACTCGAGAGCAAAGGTAATAAAACAGAGCAATTGAACCAACGGAAAGTTAGCAACAATGGTTGTACAAAGTAGTGACCAGATGGAGTGGAAGGCATCCGGGAGGACTTTTTGCCAGCGGGAGACTGGGAGGTTCCTGGACCGTAGGGCCAGTAGGACAGTCTTCCAGACCGTTCCGTTCTCCCTCTTTACCTGTCCGTTACCCCGGGGGTTGTAACTGGTCG
Source organism: Scyliorhinus torazame (assembly GCF_047496885.1). Lineage (NCBI taxonomy): Eukaryota > Metazoa > Chordata > Chondrichthyes > Carcharhiniformes > Scyliorhinidae > Scyliorhinus > Scyliorhinus torazame. Next base: position 20,728,342 of record NC_092716.1, on the reverse strand, counting down.
TCCTGCTCGAGGCGATGCCCTTGCTGAGCAGGAATGAACGCAGTTCGTCGCTCATAAAGGAGGACCCCCTATCGCTGTGTATGTAAGCGGGGAACCCGAACAGTGCAAAGATGCTATGGAGGGCCTTGATGACGGTGGAAGCGGTCATGTCAGGGCAAGGGATGGCGAACGGGAACCGGGAGTACTCGTGAATCATTTTCAGGAAGTACGTGTTGTGGTCGGTGGAGGGGAGGGGGCCTTTGAAGTCCATGCTGAGGCGTTCAAAGGGACGGGAAGCCTTTATCAGGTGCACTCTCTCTGGCCGGTAGAAGTGCGGTTTGCACTCCGCGCAGATTTGGCAGTCCCTGGTGGCTGTCCTGACCTCCTCCGATGGAGTAGGGCAGGTTGCGGGTCTTGACGAAATGGAAAAAGCGAGTAACCCCCGGGTGGCATAGGTCCTCGTGGAGGGCTCAGAGGCGGTCCACTTGTGCGGTGGCACATGTGCTGCGGGACAGGACGTCAGGAGGCTCATTTAGCTTCCCAGGACGATACAAGATCTCGTAGTTGTAGGTGGAGAGTTTAAACCTCCACCGCAAGACCTTGTTGTTTTTTATCTTGCCCCGCTGTGCATTATCAACATGAAGGCCACCGACCGTTGGTCCGTGAGGAGAGTGAATCTCCTGCAGGCCAGGTAATGCCTCCAATGTCGTCCACAGCTTCTACTATGGCCTGGGCCTCCTCCGCGTAGTTGAGGACCCACTGGGCGTAGTAGCTAAAAAACCCTAGGAAGCGTTTTAGGGCCTTAGAGCAGTGAGGGAGGGGGAACTCCATAAGGGGGCGCATGCGTTCGGGGTCGGGGCCTTTCACTCCATTTCGCACTAGGTAGCCGAGAATGGCTAGATGGTCGGTGCTGAACACGCATTTATCCTTATTGTGTGTTAGGTTAAGGATTTAGCGGTCTGGAGAAATTTTCGGAATTTGATGTCGTGGTCCTGTTGGTCGTGGCCGCAGATGGTGACATTATCGAGATATGGGAATGTTGCCTGTAAACCGTACCGGTCAACCATTCGGTCCATCTTGCGCTGGAAGACCGAGACACCAAAGGTAACCCTTAAGAAGTGATAGAGCCACCCGTCTGCCTCGAAGGCAGTGTATTTGCGGTCACTAGTGCGGATGGGGAGCTGGTGGTAGGCGGACTTGAAATCCACCGTGGCGAAGACCTTATAATGCGCAATCCTGATTACCAGGTCGGATATGCGGGGGAAGGGGTACGCATCCAGCTGGATAAACCTGTTGATGGTCTGACTGTAGTTGATGACCATCTTTACCACCACTACTTGAGCTCTCCAAGGGCTGTTACTGGCTTCAATAACTCCTTCCCTCAGTAGCCTTTGGACCTCTGACCTGATAAAGATCTGGTCCTGGGCACTGTAGCGTCTGCTCCTGGTGGCAACAGGTTTGCAATCCGGGGTGAGGTTCGCAAACAGGGAAGGCGGGTCGACCTTAAGGGTCGCGAGGCCGCAGACAGTAAGGGGGGGTATAGGGCCGCCGAATTGGAAGGTCAGACTTTGAAGGTTATACTGGAAGTCTAAATCCAGGAGTGTAGCCGCGCAGAGGTGGGGAAGGACATAGAGACGGAAATTTTGGAACTCCCTTCCCTGGACTGTGAGGTTTGCTAAACAAAACCCCTTTATCTCCACTGAGTGGGAACCGGAGGCCAGTGAGATTTTTTGATTAACGGGGTGGATGAGGAGGGAACAGCGCCTTACCGTGCCCGGGTGTATGAAGCTCTCCGTGCTCCCAGCGTCAATTAAGCAGGACGTCTTGTGCCTGTTGATGAAAACGGTCATCGTAGCGGTTGAGAGTGTTCGAGGTCGAGATAGATCCAGAGTCACCGAGGCCAATCGCAGTAGTTGGGAATTCTGTTCAGGCAGTGTGTGGTCGGCCGAGCTGGGGTCCTGGGGGTTCATCCAAGATGGCGTCTCCCATTGGTCGCACATGGCCGGGGGTGCACAAAATGGCGGCGCCCATCCCTCAAGCGTGGCGTCCGTGGAACAAGATGGCGGCGCCCGGGGTCCGCATGTGGCCCTGGGGTTTGGGGGTGGCAGCGACCGCTGGCCACACTGGGCCCGTAGAGAAGTTTGTGGTGGCGGTCCGGATTCGCCGCTGGAGATCGCGGCCACCGCTCGGGCCTGACATACCCCCACGAAATGGCCCTTTTTGCCTCATCCCCTGCAGGTGGATGCGCGGGCCAGGCAGCGCTGGTGGGGGTGCTTGGCCTGCCCGCAAAAGTAGCAGCGGGGCCCCTCGGGGTTGGCAGGCCGCCTTGCAGTGCAGGCCTGCGGGGAACGGGGGACATCTCTGGATCAGCCGCTGCGGGGCTCCACACTTCCCAGGGAGCTTCCGCGCGGTCGGGAACGTTGTCGCGGGCGTTCCTGGAGGCCACCTCCAGGGAGCCTGCAAGGGCCCGTGCCTCCCTAAGACCCAGGGTGTCTTTCTCTAACAGGCGCTGGCGGATTTGTGATGAAAGCATACTTGCCACGAAAGCGTCCCGGACTAAGAGCTCTGTGTGTTCGCTCGCCGAAACTTGCGGGCAGCCGCAGCTCCTGCCCAGCCCCAGGGGTTTGCTGTCTTGTTGCAAGCAGATGCCGGGCGTAGACCTGGTTTACCGGGCGAATATACAGTCCTTTTAGCAGCTCAATTGCTGCATCGAAGTCTTCCGCTTCCTCGATGAGGGTGTAGATCTCTGGGCTCACCCTTGAGTGCAGGACGTGCAGTTTCTGCTCTCCCGTGGGTGCGTTTTCTGCCATCTTGAGATACCCTTTAAAACACACCAGCCAGTGCTTAAAGATCGGGGCTGAGTTCGCCGCGTGGGGGCTAAGTTGCAGACACTCCGGCCTGATTCGGAGCTCCATCCTTTCTTCTTAAAATCTAGCTTATTAAATTGATGCACGATCAATGACCACTAAAACGAGGTTGTAGTCCAACTGAAGGCTTTAATAAGCTAGATGTTTCCCCCAGCAGCTCCGGTACAGAATGAGGGCTGCTGGGATGGCATGGGTTCTTATACCCCGCCTATCAGGGCGGAGCTGTTATACACTCTAGCCAATAGCAAGCATATAGGTTCTACCAATGGTACTTCAGCCTCTCGGGTACTGTAATACCTATAATACTACAGCCTTTAAGCCTTGGAGCCTGACTTGTACCTGGATCAGGACTTGGATCAACCTTCTGGCGGTGAGGCAGGAATGATCCATGAGACCTCCTGGTTCTGGAGGAAGGAATTTATGGAAGAAATGACTTGGGGATAAACAGAATAAAATTTAATATTTTAGTACTGTTATTAATATCCTGTTTTGTATATGTTTGCATTATTGCATTAGAGCACTTAGCTGATGATTTTCATAGTTGTCTAGTTTGTACAGAAAATTGTAGCTTGAACATTAACAAATAATCATAGCATTCCGACAGTGCAGAAGGAGGCTATGTGGCCTTTCAAGTCTGTACTGAGCCTCCGAAAGAGCACTCTACCTAGGCCTAGTCCCCTGCCCTATCCCCATAACCCAACATCTTTGGGCACGAAGAGGTAATTTAGCCTGGCCAATCCACCTGACCGGCACATCTTTGGAATGTGGGAGGAAGCTGGAGCACCCGGAGGAAACCCACGCAGGCTCTGGAAGAATGTGCAAACTCCACACAGACAGTCACCCAAGGCCGGAATTGAACCCGGGTCCCTGGAGCTGTGAGGCAGCAGTGCTAACCACCGTGCCACCCTACTGTGCACATTGTTCATTGTTTTGCTCTTGATACCACGGTGTTTAACTTGAGAAACTCTTACCTTTTGGTTGATTCACCAGCTCCTGACATTTTTTTAACTTATTTGCTGTAGATTTTATTAAGCATTACAGTACATTGTTGATGGGCATGATTTTCTTTAAGATGCGGTGTAATGCGAGGTGCATTTCATGGCTTCTTCACAAGTAGGGAATCCATTTTATAAATTTTTAAAATCTTTCCGTATAACATGTCCATCGTATAATTAGCAAAGACAATTTAATAAATATAACTTTTGTATTTTGTCATTAAGTTTAGTGTGTACCGAATATTATAAAAGACAATTTTTAAAATATTCCTTTTAAATTTGACCCGACATTGTAGTTGAAAATAGAACCAAAATTGCCTCCTTTTTTATGAACAAAATGGTTGGCTCGCATGAAATGTGGCTAATGTGTGAGAAATTGTTTTACTCTCAGGAATTCATTATGTCAAGAATCCAAAAGAAAGCTTGCAAGATACTCATTTGGAAGAGATCTCAAACACCAGCTCTTCTTTGAAAACAGACTCCTCATGAGATATTTAATTGAAGTCAGTGCTGTGCCCTGTAGTTTTAAAAATCAAAAATAACTATGTAACGCAGCCGAAACAAATCAGGCCACTGATATCCTTGAGAAAACAGAAATGAATTGAGTGTGGAGGCTAAATTATCACCCACTCAGTCACTGTGTGTCCATTCTGCTCCATCACTCCAAGTTTGGTAACACCCGTTTAATGATGTTGGCATGCAGTATTTAAACAAAAATATTCCGAGGAAGAGTGTAAGAAGAACCAAAGATATTGAAATCCTTCCTCTTTTTAAAAAAAAAACCATTGATGGCAATCCTCTTAGTGCGTTATGTGACATTTATGCTGTTATTTGCAAATTGAAGTTTCGTACTGTTCCAACATAATCTAGTTTACAAATGATCATGCCCCAGACCTTTTGTGGAAGTAGATTGCAACAGATCTGTATTTATTGATGATCTGTTTGAAGCGAGGGTGGAGGGCCATCAGGACGTACCTGGATTATCTTGGATAGACAAAATTTGCTAGATTTTTGTCTCACCTTTCGCCTTGACATGTTTTTGAGCTGCCGGTTGCTGTAAATGCAAGCTCATAAATGTGCCTGTTCTATTGAGACTAACAGTGGAGTGGCAGAAATCATCCAGCAATTTGTAGCGATTCGTAACTCTGTAGCTCTCTTGTCATAAATTTGCTGGCCGGCCGATTTACGCATTAATAACAGTATGTGCATTATACTAGCTGTATTTTCTCAAAACGTTCCTGGGCCGTAGAATTTTAACCCTTTTTGTACTGTTTCAAGAAGCAGAACCCTTTACTATGACATATATTTAACCACTTACAGGTGGAACATGAAGCAACATTGATAGTACTTCATTAAATTGAAGAGGAGGGATGAGGTGTTTAGCCAGTGTACAATTATTCAACGAGAGCAATTAATTGAAAGATATTTGCTTGTGCTGTGATAGTCCATTAGTCTCTTTGTCTTTGTGATAGTGATTGGTAAAAAGGAAGTTAATTACTGTGATGAAGAATGCGTCAAAGTTCCACTTGTGATGGAAAACCCCTGATTTTACACACATAATCTTCAATTAGTGATCTCACTGTGGGGATGTTTTTCAAAAGGGTAATAGAGAAGTAATGAGATCAGAAAAGGTCAAACCCAGTCGTCTTAGTTTGTCAGTTTGATTAATATATATCTGGTTCTAGCGATGGCTGTAAGGGTGTTTTGTCACCTAATGTTTTTCATGGAAACATATTTGAAGTGACCGCTTATTAGCCTCAGCACGGCTTAGTCAGCCATTCAGAATCAAGGCCATTTATATGAGGTTGTTTGAAATGATACAAGATCACCATAGCTTTCCCCTCCTAGGTGTTCTCTTTTAAAAATATGTAAGCGCACCTTTGCTATTGGAGAATATTTGGAACTGAATATCCTTTTAGGTTTAACCCTTTTGCTGACACAATCAGCTCATGAAAACTTTGCTTATTGCTAGTTTGAGTTCCGATCATTGTGAGGATAGGTTTAACTTTAGTTTGATCAGTTCATGCTGACTGGGTCTTCTTTCTTCGCTCCTTCTTGGACAGTCCCTCAGTGTCGAGGATGACATGCTTTCCTCTCCCTTCTGCGGTGACTGAAAAGTCTGACCCTGGATCCGCAGACTCTGCCACAGGTTTGGCAGGTGGTGCTTGATGAGGAAGGTGGGACGCTCTGTATTCTGTGCTCTCCTTCCACTGTTTACACTTGACCTCCCTCCGCGTGCTCCACCCTCCGCTGCTCGAAGTGATTGACAAATGTTTTTTCTCCAGCCTGTGCGTACTAAGGAAAGCGATTCCCACTTGTCGGTAGGGATGTTGCATTTATTTAGGAAAGCTTTCGGAGTGTCCTTGTAGTGTTTCTTCTGCCCTCCTGGTGATCACTTGCCATTATGGAGCTAGGAGTAGAGTACTTGTTTGGGACTCCTGTGTCAGCCATGTGGCAATGTGGCCCGCCCATCGCAGCTGGTCGAGCGTAACCATTGGGGATGTTGACCTGGGAGAGGGCACACACGTTGACGCCTATCCTGCCAGTGGATTTGCGGGATTTTGCGGAGACAGCGTTGGTGATATCTCTCCAAGGATTTGAGGTGTCTGCTATACATTGTCCATGTTTCTGATGCACACAGGAGGATGGGGACCACGGCTGCTCTGTAGACCATGAGCGTGGTGCAGTGTTTGAGGACTCGGTCTTCGAATACTCTGTTCCTCAGGCGTCCGAAGACTGTACAGGCGTATTGGAGTCGATGTTGGATTTCGTCGTCAATGTTTGTTCACATCAAGAGGAGACTCCTGAGGGATAGAACATAGAACATTACAGCACAGTACAGGCCCTTCGGCCCTTAATGTTGCGCCGACCTGTGAAACCACTCTAAAGCCCATCTACACTATTCCCTTATCGTGCATATGTCTATCCAATGACCATTTGAATGCCCTTAGTGTTGGCGAGTCCACTACTGTTGCAGGCAGGGCATTCCACGCCCTTACTACTCTCTGAGTAAAGAACCTACCTCTGACATCTGTCTTATATCTATCTCCCCTCAACTTAAAGCTATGTCCCCTCGTGCTAGACATCACCATCCGAGGAAAAAGGCTCTCACTGTCCACCCTATCCAATCCTCTGATCATCTTTTATGCCTCAAGGAAGTCACCTCTTAACCTTCTTCTCTCTAACGAAAACAGCCTCAAGTCTCTCAGCCTTTCCTCATAAGATCTTCCCTCCATACCAGGCAACATTCTGGTAAATCTCCTCTGCACCCTTTCCAATGCTTCCACATCCTTCCTATAATGCGGCGACCAGAATTGCACGCAATACTCCAAATGCGGCCGCACCAGAGTTTTGTACAGCTGCAACATGACCTCATGGCTCCGAAACTCAATCCCTCTACCAATAAAAGCTAACACACCGTACGCCTTCTTAACAACCCTCTCAACCTGGGTGGCGACTTTCAGGGATCTATGTACATGGACACCGAGATCTCTCTGCTCATCCACACTGCCAAGAGTCTTACCATTAGCCCAGTACTCTGTCTCCCTGTTATTCCTTCCAAAATGAATCACCTCACACTTTTCTGCATTAAACTCCATTTGTCACCTCTCAGCCCAGCGCTGCAGCTTATCTATGTCCCTCTGTAACTTGTAACATCCTTCCGCACTGCCCAAGGGCTCACTTGATCTTGATGGTCGGGGGAGAATTTTGTGTCGCAGGGGTAGGCTTGTAGAGGATCTTTATTTTCCGGATGTTTCGTCTGAGGCCCAATCTCTCATGTGTCTCGGGGAATTCGTCGACGACTGGGTAATGTCTTCAGTCATGGTAATGGGAGATTTTAAGAACCAAAATACCTGCAGTGCCAAAGGACTTTCCTGTTTTCATTTATGCTGCTTGCTTCTGTTTGAACAGCAAGATTCCTGGAGTCAAGTTATTTTCCTGTAATATAGATCAAAAGGTAAATTGAACAAATGATTTGTATTTTGTACAAAATAAGTTATCTGGAATTATTTTACTTCCTTTTTGAAAAGTTTTGTTGACAGTGACATACTTGCATCCATATGTTTATAATATTGAACTATGAAAGGCTGCTTCAGGCTAATATTTTCATGTAAGTGTTAATTACACAAGATGCTCCATGATGTACCTAGGTTTATAATTTTGAGTTGATGTTTCTTCTTAAGGGGGGCAGAAAAGGACTGAACTTATAGCAATAATAGCTACTTTTGAATGAGCTGAGCAGGATCAGGAATGATGCATTTAAAAGATGCACTCGATATTTGTAACATATAATTCTTTTTTGTTTTATGTTTAGCCACTGGAACAACTTGCCCTCAAATAATGCTCTGGAATAGTCGTGTATGCGTATTTGAAATTCTTGGTACTGCTGTTTTAACAAAAGCATTGTCTCATTTATTTTAAAAGGTTAACATCTCTGCAGAAAAAAAAACGGATTTCAGCCAAATGCACAAACCAAGCGACACTTGTAGCCCATGGCATAATTTGAGAGCCACAGAGGATAAAGGCTACACGGGAGGGATGTTACACTTCAGATAACTAAGTGAAGGGTTCAGATAACATCTTAAAACCACAAAACTGAAATTTGAAGAGTTTATAGCAATTACTTGATCCCCTAGATTCAATTACTGCCTTGAAATTACTTCAGTATTAATTTTTGGCATCATGTAAATTACATTGGGTGGATTTTATTCTGATTTTGGTTCATCTGTGAATGTCAGTGTTCTACTTTGTGAAAGCTTGATGGTGCTCATGCGGAAAGATTAATGATTATGACATCTATATTCTAAGTGTTATTGAAAATAATTAGCCGTTGATTGCTGTAGAATTCTGTGACCGATATATATATATATATATAAATATATATATATATATTTAGATGGCAGCATGTTACAGACCAGATAACATATCGTACTAGTTGAGCGATATCAGAGACTGGAAAAGCAATGCCTGAATAGTTTTGTCAGAAACTTCTACTTTTAAAAATTTATATATATGATTTTATAATTGGCCAGTGGTCAACTCCAGTTTATCGCTTGATACATTTGCAGTGTTTGCCGTAATGTTGATACTCATGCCTCAATGAAAGCACAAAAGGCTGTTGATGACTGCAATGCAAAGAAACAGAATTAAACCACTCCCACGCAATTTATGTTGATGATTAGTTCAATAAAATACTTCGTAGCGATTTTCAAAATTAATTTTGTCATTAGGTTTTGAGATGACAATTGAAACCGCTCAACCTCCACCCTGGTGATTCGTGGTATCATCTTAACCTTCAATTAGATTGCTGCTTTGCAATCACTTCTAGGCATCCGTTATTCTCACGGTGATATGTTTAACACATACAACATTAACAACTGGTTGGCACTTGGAGTTTTTGCTGATGGGAAAAGGGAGACTGGCACTGGTACTGCTTTGAATAACTATTATTTCCAGCAGAGGGGCTTTCAGCAGAAGGGTCTTCTCAAGGGCAATTAGGAACGGGCAATAAATGCTGGCCCAGTCAGCGAAGCCAACATCCCTTGATTGAATAAAAACAACTGCAGGACTGATCTCAGTCATGTTGCCCTGATGCTAAACAGAGGAAGGCAAAGGGAGAGAGAGGCAATGAAAGTATTACCGCTCTCACATTCTCTTAAGATAATTACTGACTAAGAATAGTGTGGCAAGAGATTGCCAAAGAACTGAAAGATGATGGGCGGAATTCTCCTTTCCAGCAGCCAAGTGCCGGCGCCAATGGAGAATCCGCGGGTGGACCACGATGGGAAAATCGGCGTGAACCCCTCAGCGATTCTGATACCGGTGAGGGGCTAGCATCGGCTCTGCGTGAACCACCCACGGATTGCATGGAAAATGGCCGGAGAATCGCCGGGACCCAGGCCGCGCATGCGCAGGACTGATTTCTGCACCGGTCGTGCCGGACATCATGGCGCCAGCCATGCAGGGACCCTAACCTGCCCATCCCGACCCCACAGCCCACCCCCTGTCCACCCACCATCACTCCGTCCAGCCCTAGCAGAAGCGCCCCCCCCTGCCAGCAGCACCGATCACGGACGAATGTGGCGGCACTGGACACTGTCCGCAGCCAGCACACCGAGTTCCCGACTGCTGGGACCATACGTGGCCCGCGTCGGCGGGAACTCAGCCCATCCAGGGTACGGCATCGCGGGTGAGCCGGGTGAAGACGCACCAATGGAGGGTGCGGAGCATCGTGAACCGCCGCCTGCCCCAGATCTGGCGTCGGAAGCCATTCTCTGTCCGGTCGCCGATCTTGATTTCGGCATCGGGCTATGGAGAATTCCACCCGATGCTTTTAAAAAGTGTCAACTGAACAAAATAGAAGTGAAACATGAATACAGCATGCAAACCAAACTTCAATGTTGTGTTACATGCCCAAAATGGTAATTATACTAGTTTTTGAATATATGATGCCAATAAATGTATATTCTATTTCAAATTGTTTTTTTTTAATTTAATGTTTGAAGTAGATTTTGGAGTATTCCACAGGAAATTTAAAATAATATTATTTTGACTTTTGTGGGTGGGTGTATTGTGAACTACCAAAAATGAAGAAGAGTTATGTTTTGATTATGTAGAGACCATCCTGTGAAGGCAATTATATCGTGTTACGGAAAAATGTAAGTCAATCACCGTAACACTCAGGCTGGTTTTTCAAACTAAACTTTGAGTACCCAATTCTTTTTTTTCAATCAAGGGGCAACTTGGCTTGGCCAATCCATTTAACCTGCACTTCTTTGGGTTTGTGGGGGTGAGACCCACGCAGACAGGGGGAGAATGTGCAAACTCCACATGGACAGTGACCCGGGATTGGGATCGAACCTGGGTCCTCAGTGCCTTGAGGCAGCAGTGCTAACCACTGTGCCACCGCCACCCCCACACCCAGGCTGGTTTACGGACTAATTGTGATGAGCTTTAACTTATTTGAAGAACTCCTATTTTTCTTTCTCATTGTCTGACCTTGTAATACAGTTTCCTGTTTTTTTACACCTGTATTGCATACTGCTTTGTGGAGAATGAATTAGGTGGGGAGCAGTGTGGCAATGATGAACATCTCTAGCAATGTCCTTCCAAGGTAGTCTTCACCTCAGCTGGAGGCCGGAAGGGCACCCGCTTGTGTTTTTCCCCTGTGCCATGCCATAATGTAACATGGTGAACCCTTGTGCAGCTGCTACCTAGACTTCAGCTTCGATCCAGTGCCAGCAGTCCTTTAGCAGCAAATGCCACCTAAATTTTTCTTTTGGCAGGTAGTCTGAGAACTAATTAGCTGCATATGCCTGTTGCCAGCTGTCAAGCAAGAGTCTCTCTCTTAACTCAGTGCTACTTTATAAGGTGAGTAGGACAGAAGAATAAGGAAATACAAGTGCAGATGCATGTCTTGCACATCTATTTGAGAAGACTCTTTTTCTAATTGTTTTATTGATATATATATATAAAATTTGTGCTAACGTCCGATGACTCTTTGTCAAAGCTAACAGACAGAGAAAGTGGGAAATATTTATACTGTGGAGTGAGAATGAAAGATGAGTCATAGCCACAGAAACCCAGAGAAACCGGGTGCCAATGGCATTATTTTGGCTAATCACTATTTTGGTGCCGTGGCATACTCTCGCCTGGACCTGGAAAAATTCATCAACTTTGCTTCCAGTTTCCACCCCTCCATCACTTTCACCGGGTCTGATGTTCTTATGGTCCATCACAGACACTTCCCTTCCTTGATCTTTCTGTCTCCATTTCCGGCAATAGACTATCCACTAATATCCACTACAAGCCCACTGACTCCCACAGCTATCTGGACTGCAGCTCTTCGCACCCTACACCCTGTAAGGACTCTATCCCTTTCTCTCAACTCCTTCGCCTCCGTCGCATTTGTTCCGATAATGCCACTTTCCAAAATGGTGCTTCGAAAATGTGTTCCTTCTTCCTCAACCATGATTTCCCACCTACAGTTGTGGACAGGGCCCACAACAGTGTGCGGTCCATCTCTCGCGCCACTACCCTCGCCCCCTCCACTCCCTCCCAGAACAAGGATAGAGTCCCCCTCGTTCTCACATTTCATCCCATCAGTCTCCGTATGCAAAGCATAATCCTCCGCCATTTTCGCCAACTCCAGCGTGATGCCACCACCAAACACATCTTCCCTTCACTTCCCTTCCCTTCACTCAGCTTTGACAAAGAGTCATCGGACTCGAACCGTTAGCTCTCTTCTTTCCCTACAGATGCTGCCAGACCTGTTGAGATTTTCCAGCATTTTCTCTTTCATTCCCTTTACTCCCTCTGTCAGCATTCCGCAGAGACCGTTCCCTCCGAGACAATCGAGTCCACTCCTCCACCAAACCTAGTACCTCTCCCATCACCCGTGGCACCTTCCCATGCAATCGCAGAAGGTGTAACACCTGCCCCTTTACCTCTTCCATGCTTAACATCCCAGGCCCAAAACACTCATTCCAGGTTAAGCAGCGTTTCACTTACATCTCTTCCAATTTGGTTTACTGCATTCGCTGCTGCCAATGTGGTCTCCTCTATATCGGAGAAATTAAATGAATGAAAATGAAATGAAATGAAAATCGCTTATTGTCACAAGTAGGCTTCAAATGAAGTTACTGTGAAAAGCCCCTAGTCGCCACATTCCGGCACCTGTTCGGGGAGGCTGGTACGGGAATTGAACCGTGCTGCTGGTCTGCTTTAAAAGCCAGCGATTTAGCCCAGTGTGCTAATCGGAGAGACCAAACGCAGACTGGGTGATCGCTTTGCTGAGCATCTTCGGTCTGTGCACATTCAGGACCCTGACCTTCCTGTTGCTTGCCATTTTAACAAAGACCCTGCTCCCATTCCCACATGCCTGCCCTTGGCCTGCTGCAATGTTCCAGTGAAGCTCAACGCAAACTGGAGGAACAACATCTCATCTTCTGGTTAGGCACGCCTTCCGGCCTGAACATCGAATTCAAAAACTTCAGATGATCAGCTCTACCCCACCTCGACCCCATTTGTTTCCATCCCATTTTGTTTTAACTGTCTTTTACCATTTCTTTCTTTCTTAATATATATTTAATTCCCCCCCCCAATCTTATCTACCTTTCCTTCACATTTGCTTCCCCCTTCGCCTCCCCCCACAGTTCATCCTCTGATAGTTTCTCTGCAGTTAGACCTTTCACACGTTTTGTCCTCTCTGGGGACTGCCATTAGCACTCTTTCCCCTTGGTTTCTGTGGCCATTAGCACCCGGTTTCCCTGGGTTTCTGTGGCTATGACTCATCTTTCATTCTCACTCCACAGTATAAATATTTCCCACATTCTCTGACTGTTAGCTTTGACAAAGAGTCATCGGACTCGAAACGTTCGCTCTTTCTCTCCCTACAGATGCTGCCAGACCTGCTGAGATTTTCCAGCATTTTCTCTTTCGTTTCAGGTTCCAGCATCCGCAGTAATTTGCTTTTATATAAAATTTGTATACTTTATGTTCTGGTGTCAATAGATTTTGCGTACCTTGACCTTGCTGATTAAGACTAACTATGTCCAGTGAAATCATTCAATTGAGGAAGACCTTTCTGTGGACAATAAGTTGATCATCTCATGAAACATTTTATTATTGTTGGCACCTCATGAAACACCTTGATTGTAAAAGCTTTTCGTATTTGATTCCTGGCAACCACATCATTTTGTTTTCATGTGTTTCCTTTGTTTTGACTTGAGGATAAATTTAATTTCTGCAGTATTTAATGGATAGTGTCTGTCCTTTGCCATGTTCAGCAGCATTTTGTTATGTGCGAAGTGAAGGGCATGAGGAAAGTTACAGCTAACCAGCATTTTGTACAAGGAGCGGTTATAACCATATTACATAATTATTCAGCTGCAACATATAAAAATTGTAGAACAGCTGGTTATTCAATCTTATTTGCTTTTATTGAATTTAATGTCTTCTCAATCTTATTTTGTATATCCTATTTCCTTGATTTCTCATCATATGCATTATATCGGTTAATAATTCATTATCCAGCGTATAGTTGCAATTGATTTCAAATGACTAACTCCAAGTGGCAAAACAATCCATACTTATATTCATGTGAAAATATATTTTGATATTTTTATATATCTTGTACTTCTCTTGAACACATTGCATTGACTTCAATTCGCCCCCCCAAATATAAATTATCCGTGTTCACCTTGGATCACTTTAAACAATGTTAATAACTTGTATTTATCTTGTACCTTTAACCGAGTAAAATGTCCCAACGTGCTTCACCGAAGCGTTAGCAAACAAATTTAACACCAAATTTATGCATTGATATTAGGCAGTTGATTAAAAGTTTGGTCAAAGAGTTGTACATTAAAGAGGTTGTTGAAGGAAGGTCAAGAGGTGGAGACATTTGGGGAGGGAGTTTCAGACCTGAGAGCCATGACAGCTGAAGACATGTCTGCCAATGTTAGAGCGCTAGAAATGGAGGATGATCAAGAGGCTAAAATTGGAGGAACACCCAGATATTTTGGACAGTATTGACCTGGACGGGGTTACAGAGGGAGGGAGAGGTGAGGCTATGAGAGGATTCGAAAACATGGGAAATAATTTTTAAATCAAGGCATCGCTTTACCGGCAGCTAGTGTACGTCAGCCGAAAACCACTTGTGAGAACTCCGGCACAGCAAAATTTAAAGTAAATAGTAAAATATCAATTTAGCACACCAGAATAGCTCGGGAGCTGAAGATTGGATGGGAAGCAGTCTGGACTTCTGTTACAGGCTTGAAAGGTAATTATGCATTCCTTTTTTTAACAATTCATTTGCAGGATATAGCTTTCACTGGCAAAGCTGACATTTGTTACCCACCTGGAGTTGTTCTTGAGAAGGTGGTGGTGAGTCTTATTCTTGAACTGCTGCAGTCCGTGCGGTGAAGGTGCTTCGCAATGGTGTAAGGTGCGGAGTTCGCATATTTCAATCAGGCAATGATGAATAAATGCCTTAAGTTCAGATATTGTGTGACTGGGAGGGGAAACGTGGAGGCGACGATCTTCCTGGGGACCTACTGTCCTTGGCCTTTTGGGCAAGTTTGGGAGGCGGTGTCAAAGAATCCTGATCAAGTTGCTGAAGTGAACTCTGCATTTTACACTCACAATCCATGTAAGTTGAAACTATTACCTAGTCTTGATGACAGAAGATCAGTGCTCAGGAAGTATAATATGAAGTGTATTACTAGTGTGTGATAGGGGCAAAATATTTACTATTTGAAAAAAAGGTACAAATAAATGTGGCCCCAACACCAGCCCCCAAGCACACAATTAGCCACTGCTTGCTTGTCTGAGGAACTCCTTGCAATGAAACTTGTTGCAAATGTGTTTTTCTTTCAACCATCGCTTTATCCACAGAGGCATTTTCTCTCTTAAGCATTAGTCTCAACCTTTCTGAACCAAATTCTTGTGAGTGCTTTCTAAAATGCTTTATAATAATAATAATATTTATTGTCACAAGTAGGCTTACATTGCATTGAAGTTACTGTGAAAAGTCCCTAGTCGCCACATTCCGCCGCCTGTTCGGGTACACAGAGGGCGAATTCAGAATGTCCAAATTACCTAACAGCACGTCTTTTAGGACTAGTGGGAGGAAACTGGAATACCCAGAGGAAACCACGCAGACACGGGGAGAACGTGCAGACTCCGCACAGATAGTGACCAACCCGAGAATCGAACTTGGGACCCTGGCGCTGTGAAGCTATATAGAAGTCTATAAACAAGGGCAGTACGGTGGCACAGTGGTTAGCACTGCTGTCTCACGGCGCCAAGGACCTAGGTTCGATCCCGGCTCTGGGTCACTGTCCGTGTGGAGTTTGCACATTCTCCCCGTGTTTGCATGGGTTTCGTCCCCACAGCACAAAGATGTGCAGGATAGGTGGATTGGCCACGCTAAATTGCTCCTGAATGGGAAAAAAATGTATTGGGTACTCTAAATTTATTTAAAAAAAATAAAAGTCGAAAAACAATGTGCATCACAGTGTATACTTCCTACTTCCCTTCAAAATTCTATCGTCATTTAAATAGCATGCACAGGCCAACAAGGCTGAATAACTCTTGTACCTTCAAGCCAAGCCAAAGGTGATGACTGTGAACAATGGCCAGTCTGTGCAGAGACAAATCATTTTTCATCCCTGCAGCACCCCAGCCCCATCAAGTTCAGATAACCTCAGGAGTTCCAACCCAGCTGATTATCTTACCCAAAAAATGTCACACCGCTCCCCGCTCTCAGCAACCCTCGGAAGTATCTTTGCACGGTAACGACTCAAGCAGTAACTTTCTGGTCAAGTGCAAAGAAAAAAAAAACCCTGCCTCTGCCTATTTGTAGAGATTGTTCACTTTTTCTGTTTTGTATGTAAGCTGTAGCAGCCTTGTATTTGATTTTGTCACATATTATACAGACAAATCAATAGATTTTTAAGAAAGTATGCATGAATTATGTATCTGGGTTAATTTGCATACCTTATGCCATTTAGCATTTTCTGTTCCCTTTATATACCAGTGACCCTGTGAAGTTAAAAGTGAACTGGTTACACAAAGATAAGTCTGATGACCATCAAAGTGCCAATTTGAAAAAATATGAAGTACTTTTGGGTGAAGTTGCAATGTTTTAAAAAAAATTTAGAGTACCCAATTCATTTTTTCCAATTATGGGGCAATTTAGCGTGGTCAATCCACCTACTCTGCACATCTTTGGGTTGTGGGGACGAAACCCAGGCAAACACGGGGAGAATGTGCAAACTCCACATAGACAGTGACCCAGAGCCGGGATCAAACCTGGGACCTCGGCGTTGTGAGGCAGCACTTGCTAACCACTGCGCCACCGTGCTGCCCTGAAGTTGTAATGTTAAGCAATGACCAATTAGTTTTGTGCACGTAATCACTATTTTTCCCGAAGTAATCTTTTTTAAACTGGCGTTCCATGCAGAAAGATGTTTTTACCTTGTGCAGGTGCCTTCATTATGACAGATACGGGGTACATTTTTATTGTGATGATATACAAAAATCTTTGATTCATAGCCGCTGAAGAAATAAGAAGCACGGCAATGTAAAACTGACTTGTGTGGAATATGGTGCAGTGTGACTTTTAAAGGGTAAAAACAAATTAGGATATTCAGAGATGCTGCATCAATTTTGTATGAAGTTGTGCTTAAAGGAGTGAGAGTGCAGTAAATATGTCTATTCCATAGACACACTTGGAAAATAGAGATACATTACTATCTGGTGCATGATGGCACAAATTTACATTTTTATTTTATGTTTGTACAGTAAATGCATTTCTTGTTTAAATAAGGCATTGCAGCTGGAAAATTGAGTCATACTTGTCACTATTTGTTGTTGAACAAAATGAAGAGAAATGGAATGTTGGTACAAACTGCACTGAACAGTGTATCCTGCTAAAGCCATTGCCTGCGTGGATGAACTATCTGGCATCATAAAATGAAACAGATTTGTACTGCGGGGTATTGTAACCCTGATGTAAATTGGAGTGAGGGATCAACAATGGTGGAGTAGAAGTCTCTCGCTTTAAGGCAAGGAATACAGAGAAAAATCTGGGTCTTCTAAAACCTCTTTGATCCCTGTTTGATCTGTCAGGCAGGATTCCACGTGGGCACCAAGCATTTTGTCGGAAACACGCAGGACACTTGTAAAATGTGCAAGTCTTAGGTCTACATTAGTTGTAGGAGGTCCAATTATTCATGGAAAAATGGATGGAGCATGCAAAGTCCTAGTTTTTGCAAGGTTTAAGGGAAATAAGAGGCGGGATTCTCCAGTTCTCCAACCAGTCAATGGGGTTTCTCATTGTGGACACCTCAATTTGCTGACTGGAGAATTCTTCTTGATGCACAGACAGCGGGCATTACTGAGTCATCCAGCCTCATGTGAAATATGACAGGCGGCTTCCCAATGATATCACAGTCAAACAGCTCTTTGTATTCTAGCATCTCTGGGGTTTGGTGCTGCAGGGTGTGTACATCTGGCTCAAAGTGGCTTAGCCCCAGTGCAGTGCTGTCCTGGAGACCCAACAGCGGTTTGATATCTTAGTCAACTACATGAAATTGGAACTTGCCTTGTGTGCAGTGCTGGGTGACGATGCCTTCCGTACGTATGGTTTGTCTGCCATATGTGACAACATTTACCTTGGTGGTGGAATCTAGTGCAGCATAGGGATCGATTTCCTGCAGAAGCGGCTATGAAAATACATTGCATTTTGCTCTGATGTCGATTTTGAGTTTACATTCTGCATTGTTGTGCTAGAGTGGACACTCTCACAGTAGAATGTTTTGAGAGGGCCAGTGCTCTGGTTACTTTGATTGACCACCAGTTTATTCACTCTGTTCGTGTTCCGAATCTTCGAGGAGTAGCCGGCAACAGTGTGGCTACTGATAATTATGTGTTGTCGTGACTTGGACCTGCCACACTTGGAAAAGTGGTTCCACTTGCCACAGTTGTTGCAACGCCTGTTAAATGTGAAGTATGTCCTTCTGTTTTGTGGATGATGGGCGCTCACAATGCAAAATGTAAACTCAAAATCAACATCAGAGCAAAATGCAATGTATTTACACCAATGTGTATGCCACCTTTGATTTATCAGTGACCGGCATAACAATAGCCGTGGCATTGTTTGTGAATCTTCCTCAAATTATCAGCGATGTTTTCTTCAAAAAACAGCTGGCCAATGTGGCGAAGTCCTTGTGCCTTATCTGTCAGGTCCTTGGTGTCCAACTCAGTCTCATGAGCACATAGGTTTTGAGTCAGCACACCAGCTCATCATTTTCACCGCCTCCGAGAGTTCACCAGAGTGCGCTGAGATGAAAGACCTCACGGGATCAGGCTGCCATATCCACCCCCGCTGAATCCGCCAGAACCCGCAGAAAGGTGACTCTCCCTGCGATTGCATCATGGGTCCGCCCCGACTGATCAGAATTTAATGTTACAGTGTATGTTTTTAAGCATAGTGGCTATCATCCACAGAGCTGCCGAGTCTTGGTGTGACTTTCGTAACAGCACAACCATTCAGCATTGTTTTTGCAGTGGGATAGCAATATGTAACATGTAAAATCTTGCACTCGTCATGCTGTATGCCAAAACTGCCAAGAGTGCGCTTTCTAATACACACCAGACCCTTCTGGCCGAGACTCCTGTTTTGGCAAGCACGTTTCAAGTGTAATTTGGATTTCACACAGTTGATATTGGACAGGCAGCCAGACAAGGGTGGAATCAAGGTGGAAAGTGGAGAGTTACTGTTCGCAAAAATATGAAAACGGACTTCATTCACATATCAAGCTGCCAAGTAAACCAATGGCATTGTGGTAGATTTAGAAGCTTTGTAACTTGGTGGAGAAGTATACAGTTGTTCAAAAAAACAGATTGCTATTATCACACATACAAGTCTGTATAGAAAGAAATTACCTATTTACAATATCAGCATTCAGGAGCAAGAGAACCCAACACCCTAGACGTGAAATGGGAATGGGAAAGCTCATTAACTGCAGAGGGAAAATATCTAGCTGACAAAGAACTTAAGAGAAGTTTGAATGTAAGTGCAGCATGTTTGTGGGACTCTGGATGTTGTTGTACTTAATTATATTTCCCAGCTTTCTGAAATATTTTTCAGGTTTTGTGGTTCATATTTGTTATACACTGCCATTCATCTGTTGTCCTTTTGTAGGAAATTGTAATGGAGATTGATAATATAAGAATTGGATTGGAATTTCCGCCAGCCCCGCTTTCCAGCCCGGATCTCCCTCGCCGGCAGCGGGATTCTCCGTTCCAGCCAAGGGGGTTTCCCATTGTGGCCACTCCACCCTGTCGTGAAACCTGCGGGCGTGGGTGCGCTGCCAGCGACGAGGAGGATCCCGCCGACATAGAATCCCGCAGCATATATTTAACATAAGTTATCTTCTAACCTCACCAACACTATTAAACTCAATGGGAGTTAGCCTCCTGCACAGTGTTGACCAGTTTACTTCGGAACATTGGAGGAATGCCAGGAACCTTATCTATTTTATTATAAGTACTTTAAATAAAAACACAAACATGCTCAGCATGCCTTCAAGGTGTAATGTATATTTTCTATGTACTATTTGGTTTGTGGACACTTCTTTATGAAGTTATTAAATGGAGTGTTTTATTTTAAACAGTACATCAGGGAACAAAAGTCTGAATTAGACTTGTGATAATCCACTGCAGCACTTGGGAAATGCCGGATGGTTGGAACTGATGTTATTTGGATAAGATGCTGAACTATTTTGTTAATTTAGGCAGACGTTAAAGATCCCATGGCACGATTCACTGGCGATCAGGGAGCTCTTCTGGTGACCTGGTTAATACTGCCCTCTTGACCAATACTTTACGCACAGATCAACTGACTATTAATCTGATAGCTGCCTGTGGTATTTGTGCAAATTGACTGCTGAGTATGACCACAGAACAACACTTATTGCACTTCAAAATAATTAATTATATGGAAGTGCTTTAAGAGATTGGGAGTTTCAACACCCAGTGTAGATTCAGGTCTTGCTGTCAGTCATGAATATTTGGAGAATTTTTCTCGAGAAAGATTATTTCAATTGTATAAAAGTTCTATGCTCATGCTTTGTTATCAGATTTGAATAATAGGTTTATGAGAAAAACTTTGACAAATAATGTCTCTTTTCTTAGCAATACTTGAGTTCTGTATGACCAAACGACTATTTATTAGAAACCTTATTCTGAGCCTATGATCATCAGGGAATGCAAAAACATTCAAACAAATATTTTGTCTGACTGGATTGGTTTACTTTGATTGCATTTCTATTCCATTATTTAAATCATGGTGGATGAAGTTGAACAATAACTAATTAATTTGCATATAATCAGTGTGGAGGAAGCTTTTTAAATTGATATGGGACAGATTTGGATATGAGCCAATTGCTAAGTGTGACACAGAAGTTTAGCTATGTTGGCATAAAGCTTAATGCCAGTGCTTAACACTTAATACCTGTGTGATGGACAGGAAGCAGGCGAGGCAAATCATTTTTTATAATCAGAAAGAAGGCACCTGTTTTAAATCGACTCATTTCAGAGACTATTTAATTCGTTTGAAATGTACAGAAAATAGTCTTTGCAGAAACAAATTGAAAGGTGATGAGTGATCTTTTCGAATCATCGAATCCCTCCAGTGCAGAAGGAGGCCATTTGGCCCTTCGAGTCTACATCTATCCTTGGAAAGAACACCCTACCTAGGCCCACAATCCCACCCTATCCCAGTAAACCCAGCTAACCTTTTCGATGCTAAGGGACAATTTAACACGGCCAATCCATCTAGCGTACGCACCTTTGGACTTTGGGAGGAAACCGGAGCATCTGGAGGAAACCCACGGAGAAAGTGCAAATTCCACACAGAAAGATTGTTTTGAAAGATGAACATTTTGCTCAAAGGATTAAAGCTATGAAGTCATTATTCATTATTATTAACTAAATTGTCAAACTTTGATGTCGAAAGCAGTGGTAGATTAAAAATCTTATCTTAGCCCCTTGGGTCTTAATAGACAATATTTTGGAATGTTGTCCTGCTCATGGAATGAAGGTCTCCTATTGTTTCAACCAATTTGGAGGCTGTTGTGCTGTTGACTGTCACAGATACTTACTATACAACTACACGGCATTTAGTAGCTACAGATGCTTGGATTTGTTCAGTTAGTTGATTCTATGAATATTGATTGTTTTTTAAAAATCTGATGAGATACATATCTTCTAAATCTTAGGTCTTCTATCTGTATTACAAATTTATTATCCCCGGACTAATTTTTAATAAACTATTTAATTTCCTTCTTCAAGTATCTTCAAGTTTCCCTGGCTGAGGATGAACAGATACTCTCCCTTATTAACTCTATCATTAATGCTCTCAGTATTTTTAAATTCCAACACTGACAAACCGAATGTGATTCAGAATTTTCTATTCTTTGTTTCATTTACTTATTTTTAAAAAAATTCTCGATTTAGTTAATGTTTTCCGGCCCTGTTGCCTCTGGCACTAATCTCATGTGAGGGCCATAGCGGGATTTGTGCTGGCATGACCCCAGGAAGCAATGTGCCCGAGTTCTGCAGGCGGGCGTACTAAGATTCATGCCCAACGAGAGTGTGAACCTGATTACCATGGATTTAAATATGCAAAGGAATTACTTCTGTCTTACTCGCCATGGGTTCTGTGGGTTCTTGCATGGCTGGTGGCCCCGATCCGAGAGCCTCGTTTTCAACTGTGTGCTTGGCATGTGTTTCCGAGAGGTGGGATCGGCCCTCCTTTCCAACTGTAGATACTGAGGCAAAGTAATTGTTCAATATGTCAGCCGTGTCCCCATTGTCACTGACAATATCTCCATTTCAGCTTTTAGTGGGCCCACATTGCCCTTGCCCACCCGCTTTCCCTTTATAACACATAACATTTCTTCTTCATAATTTTGATGTCCTGTGCAAGTTTCCTTTCAGAATCCCTTTCAGTAGCTCTTAATTTTTAAAATACTTTGATTTGTTTTATAACATTTTAACATTTAAAAAATAAAACGGAACAGTGCAAAACGCCAAGAACACCAGTGACGCCCCACTCCACCAACCAATGCCCCAATAGCACCAAAGAAAAACATCCCTAACCACCACCCCCCCCCCCCCCCCCAAACTATCCCCCCCCCCCCTTGGCAGCTGACATTTCCCAGCTCTTTAAAGTATAGAATAAACAGACTCCATCTCTTGTGGAACACCTCCATCTCTCCCTCAAAGCAAACATAACCTTCTCCGAATACAGGAACTCCATCAAGTCCCCAAGCCACACTGAGGCACAGGGCGGAGAAGCTGAAACCCACCCCCAACAGGACCCGCCTGCGAGCAACCAGCGAGGCGAAGGCTAAAACATCTGCCCCTTCTCCCATCAGCAGCTCAGACACCCCCAAATATGGCCCCCATGGGACTGGGCTCCAAACAGGATCACCGACATGGTGCTGAAAATAGACCTCCAAACTTTCTCCAACTTCGGGCAGGACCAGAACATATATACATGATTGGTCCTCTCCGCCACACCTTGCGCAAGTGTCCTCCACCCCCTCAAACAGCCGGCTCAGCCTCAACCTCATCAGGTACGCCCTGTGCACCACCTTTAACTGTGTTAACCCCAGCCTCACACATGAGGTTGAGGCATTCACCCTCTGGAACACCTCACACTACAACCCCTCCTCCAGCGCCATCCCCAGCTCCTCCTCTCACTGGCCTTAACATCCTCCAGCGATGCTATATCCTCCTCCAAACGCCTCCCATAAATCACCGAGATGACCTCCCCCCCCTAACCCCATCCCCGACAATACCCCTTCCAACAACGATGAGGGCGATGTCACTGGAAACGTTGGGGACACCTTTTTTGCAAAGTCCTGCACCTGCATGTACCTAAAGGCCTCCTCCCCCCTGTGAAATCCCAAACTTCTCCGTCAACTCCTCCAAACTCGCAAACCGCCCTCCAAAAATAAGTCCTTCATTTCCATTACCCCCTGTTCCTCCCACCCCCGAAATCTAGCACCCAGGGCGCGACCTTCCTAAAAGGCAACAAAGTTCCCTAGCGAATGCATTTAGCTGCGTATTTCCCAGCACTTGCAGTGGCGAGATACACGTGGCTATTCAAAGCTACTCCTGTTGAACAAGGGGCCTAAACGGGAAACGCATGGCCGAGGCTGCACATAGTCCCGTTTTTTACAACGGGGAGCTCTGCTCGCCGGAACTGCCCATTGTAATGAGAGACCGGAACGCCATATTAAAATGGCACCTGATCTCTGAGGCACACAAATAAAACCCCCGACCTCCCCCCAGCCCGAATGCAACATGGGATGGTCCCCCGTCCCCCTCGCGCACACCCCAACACCTACGGTGGGCAACCCAGATCCAATCGCGCATGTGCAAAAAATGCCATCTTGTCACCATGGCAGTGCCCCTGCCAGCTGGCAGTGCCATCTGGGCACCTTGGCTGGAACTGCCATGATACTCAGGTGGCACCTGCAGAGCCAGGGCACCACTCTTCCCAAAGGGCATGCAGCTGCGGGCTCCCGATCCCCTTGGGGACCCCCAAGTGTGCGGTTCCCTCCTTTCCCCGTTTGTGGTGACCAGTACCAAACGGCGCGCGCTCGAGGTCCACGAGGCGAAGGGATTGAATCCCAAAGCCTCAGGTATTTCAGGAATCTGCACATTAGATTAAGGCTAGCTGCCTCACTCCAATATGCAGATTTGCCAAAAGGTGATCCTGCCCATAGTGGGTGGGATTCTCCTGGCAACGACTCGCGCGATTGCGTTGAATCTCGCGAGGCGTTGCGAGCCGGGTGGATCTTGGGAGTCACCGGCCGCATTGCTTTTCCGGCGTAGAATCCTGCTGCAGATTCTCTTGAACCGGCATCAAGTTCAATCTTGCCCCCAATTTAAAATGCAGCTGAAATTACCTCCATATTTTCAGCATAGCCAGCACCACCATGAGTATTTGTCTGGGATAAGTAGAAGCGACGCCTTTGCCAGCGTCCTCAACCCCGACCCCCTACAAGAGCCTGCCTTCATTCTCACCCACATTGCCTCCGACTCTCTACCCCAGCCCCGCACTGTCTCGCCATTTTTAGTATCTCTGATAAGCTGTTTAGTGACCCTTTGCTGGCCTTTGTATCTACCCCATTCGACCGGATCTGTGCTATGTTTTGCATTTTTGTAAGCCCTTTCTTTTAGTTTTATGCTATCCCTAACTTCTTTAGTTGTCCATGTCTGTTTTTTTTGTGAAGTGGACCGTTTCCTCTCGGGGTATATACTGCTCTGTATCTCATTAAATGTTTCTTTAAATATCCTCCACTGATCTTCAGCTGTTTGACCCATTAACAGATCTTCCCAGTTTACCAGAGACAGACTCCGTCTCATCCCGTTAAAGTCAGCCTTACCCAAGTCTAACATTCTCATATTTGAGTCGTGCTTTTCACTTTCAAACGCTACACTGAACTCAATCATGTTAGGCTGGTAGCTAAATTGGGCTCATTGCTCATAACTAAATCGAACATTGCCTGTCCCCTTATTGCATCTAGAACATATTGCTGCAGGAAACTATCCCAGAAATTCACTACCTTTCTGACAGGTGCTTGCGTGCCTCTCTCAATCTATGTGGAAGTTGAAATCCCCCATTAATACTACTCTACCTTTGCTACACACTTGCCTAATTTCTTTGGAGGAGTCAAATGTGCTGCAGATAAAGAGGAACCCGTGGATGTACCATACTTAGATTTCCTGAAGTCATTTGATAAGGTGCCGCATCAAATGTTATTGCATGAAATAAAAGCTCATGGTTCAGGGGATAACATATTGGCAGGGATTGAAGACTGGCTGGCTAACAGGAAACAGAGTTGGCACAAATGGGTATTTTTTTGGTTGGTAGGATGTAACGGGTGGTGTGTCACAGGGATCAATGCTGGGGCCTCAACATTTTACAATTTATACAAATTACTTTGATGAAGGGACTGAAGGTATGGTTGCTAAATTTGCTGATGACACAAAGATAGCTGGAAAATAAATTGTGAAGAGCTACGAAGGGAGATAGAATGGTTAAGTGAGTGGGCAGAAATCTGGTAAATGGAGTGTAATGTGGGCAAATGTGAAATTGTCGATTTTGGCAAGAAGAATAAAAAGAATGTGGTGATATACATCACTGTAAATACACAAGGGGTTAATGTAAATACACTATGACTAAGTAAACACTAGAGGGAGCACCAGAGACATCATGACATGCAGACATACAGCTAATGAACACATAGAATAGGACACGACCAATGGGCAGTCAAGACACCCAGAGGTGACACTACCACAAGGGGGCATTACACAACCCATATATAAGGACAGGGCACACATGCTCTGACTCTTTCCACAGGCGACACTTAGAGAGTAGGACAGGGGCAGATCCGAAGCATCACACCCACCACGTGGCTTAGAGCAGACTGGTTAGTTAGACTGAGTTACTACAGCAAGATTAGCAGGAGAGTCGAACTGATAGAGAACTGTGCTAATGGTTCAATAAATCAGATTGAACTTACTTCAAAGTCTGGAGTATCTTTTGGTCAAAGCTGCACTGAGTTGCAGCCTGTGTTATTCCAGAGTACATAACACAAGAAGCTTATTATCTGAATGGTGAGAGACTGCAGAGCTCTGAGATGCAGAGGGATCTGGGAGTTGTAGTGCATGAATCACAAAAGGCTGGTATGCAGGTGCAGAAAGTAATCAGGTAATCTAATAGAATGTTGTTGTTTATTGTGAGGGCATTTCTCCTTGTTGTGCACTTCAGAACGAGAAGCCATATATTTAAGCTAAGGGGTGGCAGATTTAAAACAAAAATGAGGAGGAATTACTTCACTCAGATGAAGGGAAGGGAAGTGAGCTTTATGCTAATGTCCTAAGATCAGAAAGATGGAAAGAGATTGGAGTGGACTATAATTGTCAGCACGTACTGGCTACAGTGAATGTCCCGTTTCTCTATTTTCTATGTAATTGAATATGATTACAACAGTAATATAAAAGCAAATTATTGCAGATGTTGGAAAAATGCTGGAAAATCTCAGCAAGTCTGGCAGCAGCTGTGGAGAGCGAAATTGAGTTAACGTTTCAAGTTGAATATGAATTAAAAGAGTCATGTGTGACTCAAAACGTTAACTCTTTTTCTCGTTGCACAGATGCTGCCAGACCTGCTGAGTTTTTCCAGCACTATCTGTTTTTATTATAATTGCAACAGGAACTACAATCGTACTTTGTTGAGTGTAACATGCTTTGGGAAATCCGGAGTTGAGAAAGGTGCTGTATAAATGCAAGTCTTCCTTCCTGCCTTTATTTTCTGGCAGAACAGACTGAAGCCAATTAAGGAAAATAACTCTTATCGCTTGAATTAACACACTGACTCATATTAAAAAATCATTTTGTGATTTTGAGAATATGCTTTATTACAGAAATGATGAACAGGGGTCACTTAAGAGCATTGAAGGATGCAGATAACAGTTGAATAATGAATCCTATTTAAAATACTTAAACCACCAGCGTCAGTAAATTACTTGCAACTCCCAGGACCGATTTCCTGCCTTTCCTTCTTGAGTTGTTCATGCCATTGGCCTGCACTGAGTCGCATTGAAAGGAAAGCTGACATTTGCTGCAGTTGGTGAAACCTTTGTTCAATTTTCTTTTCAACCAAAACAATTTTGAATTGCTTGGGTAGAGAACATCTGGTGGTTTGCACCTGTGCAGTCAAAGCCTGCTTCGTATGAATAGTTTAAAAAAAATATATATATTTTATTGAACGTTTTTGGCCAACCATCACAGTACATTGTGTATCCTTTACACAGTAATATAACAATATAAATAACAATGGCCAGTTTTATAAACAAGAAATAAATAATATATAAACAAAAACAAAAACAAAACTAAATGGCAACTGCCTTGTCCCAGATAAATATTCTCCAAAAATATGTTTTAACAGTCCAATATATAATTATCTAGAACAACAACCTATACATATTATACTTATATATTAACATCCCTGAGAATCCCTCTGCTTCCTCCCCCCCCTTCCTTCCACATCAACAGTATCCTGCGCCGGGCTACCAGGGACGCAAAGGCCAAAACATCAGCCTCTCTCGCCTCCTGCACTCCCGGCTCTTCTGCAACCCCAAATATAGCCAACCCCCAGCTTGGTTCGACCTGGACCCCCACTACCTTCGAAAGCACCTTTGTCACCCCCACCCAAAACCCCTGTAGTGCCGGACATGACCAGAACATGTGGGTGTGATTTGCTGGGCTTTTCGAGCATCTCGCACACCTATCCTCTACTCCAAAAAATTTGCTAAGCCGTGTTCCAGTCATATGCGCCCTGTGTAACACCTGAAATTGTATCAGGCTTAGCCTGGCACACGAGGACGATGAGTTTACCCTACTTAGGGCATCACCCCACAGCCCCTCCTCAATCTCCACCCCAGCTCTTCTTCCCATTTCCCTTTCAGCTCATCTACCATAATCTCTCTCTCATCTCCCTATATATGTCTGACACCTTACCGTCCCCCACCCATGTCTTTGAGATCACTCTGTCCTGCACCTCCTGCGTCGGGAGCTGCGGGAATTCCCTCACCTGTTGCCTCGTAAAAGCCCTCAGTTGCATATACCGGAATGCATTCCCTTGGGGCAACCCATATTTTTCGGTCAGCGCTCCCAGACTTGCAAACGTCCCATCTACAAACAGATCTCTCAATTGTGTTACTCCTGCTCTTTGCCATGTTCCAAATCCCCCATCCATTCTCCCCGGAGCAAACCTATGATTATTTCTTATCGGGGACCACACCGAGGCTCCCGTCTTTCCCCTGTGCCGTCTCCATTGCCCCCAAATTTTCAGAGTAGCCACCACCACCGGGCTTGTGGTGTATTTCTTCGGTGAGAACGGCAACGGTGCCGTCACCATGGCTTGTAGGCAAGTCCCCCTACAGGACGCCTTCTCCAATCTCTTCCACGCCGCTCCCTCCTCTTCTCCCATCCACTTACATACCATTGAGATGTTGGCGGCCCAGTAGTACTCACTCAGGCTCGGTAGCGCCAGCCCCCCCCTATCCCTACTACGCTGCAAAAATCCCTTCCTCACTCTCGGGGTCTTCCCGGCCCACACAAAACTCATGATACTCTTCTCAATCCTTTTGAAAAAAGCCTTCGTGATCACCACCGGGAGGCACTGAAACACAAAGAGGAATCTCGGGAGGACCACCATTTTAACCGCTTGTACCCTCCCTGCCAGTGACAGGGATACCATGTCCCATCTCTTGAAGTCCTCCTCCATCTGTTCCACCAACCGCGTTAAGTTTAACCTATGCAATGTACCCCAATTCTTGGCTATCTGGATCCCCAAGTAGCGAAAGTCCCTTGTTACCTTCCTCAGCGGTAAGTCCTCTATTTCTCTGCTCTGCTCCCCTGGATGCACCACAAACAGCTCACTTTTCCCCATGTTCAGCTTATATCCTGAAAATTCTCCAAACTCCCCAAGTATCCGCATTATCTCTGGCATCCCCTCCGCCGGGTCCGCCACATACACCAATAAATCGTCCGCGTAAAGAGATACCCGGTGTTCCTCTCCTCCCCTGAGTACTCCCCTCCACTTCCTGGAACCCCTCAATGCTATTGCCAGGGGCTCAATCGCCAGTGCAAACAATAATGGGGACAGAGGACATTCCTGCCTCGTTCCTCTATGGAGCCGAAAATACGCAGACCCCCGTCCATTCGTGACCACGCTCGCCATCGGGGCCCTATACAGCAGCTGTACTCATCTAATATACTCATCTCCAAAGCCAAATCTCCTCAACACTTCCCACAAATAATCCCACTCCACTCTATCAAATGCTTTCTCGGCATCCATCGCCACCACTATCTCCGCTTCCCCCTCTGGTGGGGGCATCATCATTACCCCTAGCAGCCTCCGTATATTCGTATTCAGCTGTCTCCCCTTCACAAACCCAGTTTGGTCCTCATAGACTACCCCCGGGACACAATCCTCTATCCTCATTGCCATTACCTTGGCCAGAATCTTAGCGTCTACATTTAGGAGGGAAATAGGTCTATAGGACCCGCATTGCAGCGGGTCTTTTTCCTTCTTTAGGAGAAGCGATATCGTTGCCTCCGACATAGTCGGGGGCAGCTGTCCCCTTTCCTTCGCCTCATTAAAGGTTCTCATCAGTATCGGGGCAAGCAAGTCCACATATTTCCTATAAAATTCGACTGGAAATCCATCCGGTCCCGGAGCCTTCCCCGCCTGCATACTCCTAATTCCTTTCACTACTTCCTCTATCTCGATCTGTGCTCCCAGTCCCACCCTCTCCTGCTCCTCCACCTTAGGAAATTCCAGCCGGTCCAGGAAGCACATCATTCTCTCCTTCCCATCCGGGGGCCGAGCTTCGTATAATCTTTTATAGAATGCCTTGAACACTCCATTCACTCTCTCCGCTCCCCGCTCTATCTCTCCTTCCTCATCCCTCACTCCCCCTATTTCCCTCGCTGCTCCCCTTTTCCTCAATTGATGGGCCAGCAACCGGCTCGCCTTCTCCCCATACTCATACTGTACACCCTGTGCCTTCCTCCACTGTGCTTCGGCAGTACCCGTTGTCAGCAAGTCAAATTCTACGTGTAACCTTTGCCTTTCCCTGTACAGTCCCTCCTCCGGTGCCTCCGCATATTGCCTGTCCACCCTCAGAAGGTTTTGCAGCAACCGCTCCCGTTCCCTACTCTCCTGCTTTCCTTTATGTGCCCTTATTGATATCAGCTCCCCTCTAACCACTGCCTTCAGCGCCTCCCAGACCACTCCCACCTGGACCTCCCCGTTATCATTGAGTTCCAAGTATTTTTCAATGCACCCCCTCACCCTTAGACACACCCCTTCATCTGCCATTAGTCCCATGTCCATTCTCCAGGGTGGACGCCCTTCTGTTTCCTCCCCTATCTCCAAGTCTACCCAATGTGGAGCGTGATCCGAAATGGCTATAGCCATATACTCCGTCCCCCTCACCTTCGGGATCAACGCCCTTCCCAAAACAAAAAAGTCTATTAGCGAATAAACTTTGTGGACATAGGAGAAAAACGAAAACTCCTTACTCCTAGGTCTGCTAAATCTCCACGGGTCTACTCCTCCCATCTGCTCCATAAAATCTATAAGCACCTTGGCTGCAGCCAGCCTCCTTCCAGTCCTGGATCTCGACCTGTCCAGCCCTGGCTCCAGCACCGTATTAAAATCTCCCCCCATTACCAACTTTCCCACCTCTAGGTCCGGGATGCGTCCTAGCATTCGCCACATAAAATTGGTATCATCCCAGTTCGGGGCATATACGTTTACCAAGACCACCGCCTCCCCCTGTAATTTGCCACTCACCATCACGTATCTGCCCCCGCTATCCGCCACTATGGTCTTTGCCTCAAACATAACCTGCTTCCCCACTAGTATAGCCACCCCCCTGTTTTTCGCATCTAGCCCCGAATGAAACACCTGCCCCACCCATCCTTTGCGTAGTCTAACCTGGTCTATAAGTTTCAAGTGCGTCTCTTGTAACATAACCACGTCTGCCTTAAGTTTCTTAAGGTGTGCGAGTACTCGTGTCCTCTTTATCGGCCCGTTCAGCCCTCTCACATTCCACGTGATCAACCGGGTTGGGGGGCTTTTTAACCCCCCCCCCCTTGTCGATTAGCCATCCCCTTTTTCCAGCTCCTCACCCGGTTCCCACGCAGCTGTGTCCCCCCCCAGGCGGTGCCCCCCCGCCCACCCCACCCCATTCCGGCTCCCCCCTCTCCCCGGCAGCAGCAACCCAGTAACTCCCCCCTCCCACCCCCCCCCCCCCCCGCTAGATCCCCCACTAGCGTAGTTACACCCCCCATGTTGCTCCCAGAAGTCAGCAAACTCTGGCCAACCTCGGCTTCCCCCCGTGACCTCGGCTCGCTCCGTGCGACGCCCCCTCCTTCCTGCTTCCCTATTCCCGCCATGATTATCACAGCGCGGGAACAAAGCCCGCGCTTCCCTTTTGGCCCCGCCCCCCATGGCCAACGCCCCATCTCCTCCATCTCCCTTCCTCCCTCCACCACCACCTGTGGAGGAGAGAGAAATTACCGCATCGCAGGATTAATAACATAAAACTCATCTTTCCCCCCATACTCGCCCCACCACTTTGTTTCAAACGTTCTTTTTTAATAACCCGCTTATTCCAGTTTTTCTTCCACAATAAAAGTCCACGCCTCATCCGCCGTCTCAAAGTAGTGGTGCCTCCCTTGATATGTGACCCACAGTCTTGCCGGTTGCAGCATTCCAAATTTTATCTTCTTTTTGTGAAGCACCGCCTTGGCCCGATTGAAGCTCGCCCTCCTTCTCGCCACCTCCGCACTCCAGTCTTGATATACGCGGATCACCGCGTTCTCCCACCTACTGCTCCGAGTTTTCTTTGCCCATCTAAGGGCCATCTCTTTGTCCTTAAAACGGAGGAATCTCAAAACTATGGCTCTAGGAATTTCTCCTGCTCTCGGTCCTCACGCCATCACTCGGTATGCTCCCTCCACCTCCAGCGGACCCGCCGCGGCCTCCGCTCCCATTAACGAGTGCAGCATCGTGCTCACATATGCCCCGACGTCTGCTCCTTCTGCACCTTCAGGAAGACCAAGAATCCTTAAATTATTCCTCCTCGCATTATTCTCCAGCACCTCCAGTCTTTCCACACATCGTTTATGGTGTGCCTCGTGCATCTCCGTCTTCACCACCAGGCCCTGTATATCGTCCTCGTTCTCGGCAGCCTTTGCCTTCACGACCGGAAGCTCCCGCTCCTGGGTCTTTTGCTCATCCTTTAGCCCTTCGATCGCTTGTAATATCGGGGCCAACAGCTCCTTCTTCATTTCCTTTTTAAGTTCTTCCGCACAACATTTCAAAAACTCTTGTGGTTCAGGGCCCCATGTTAAACTGCCACCTTCCGTCGCCATCTTGGTTCTTGCTTGCCTTCCTTGCCGCTGCTCCAAAGGATCCACTGCAATCTGGCCACTTCCCTCTCCTTTTTCCATCCGTTTCCAGGGGGGATTCCCTTCTGGTTTACCGCACAGTGCTTCTAGCCGTTAAAATTGCCGTTGGGGCTCTTATTAAGAGCCCAAAAGTCCGTTCCACCGGGAGCTGCCGAAACATGCGACTTAGCTGGTCATCGCCGCACCCGGAAGTCTCGTATGAATAGCTAACCCTTCAATGGGACCGATTCCCAAGCCAACGGAAGTAGGTGGCCATTGATGGAGAAGGAGACAACAAACATTTTGGCCAGGATTCTCCGACCCCGTGGCAGGTTG
The DNA here is from genome assembly GCF_047496885.1 of Scyliorhinus torazame. Classification (NCBI taxonomy): domain Eukaryota; kingdom Metazoa; phylum Chordata; class Chondrichthyes; order Carcharhiniformes; family Scyliorhinidae; genus Scyliorhinus; species Scyliorhinus torazame. Next base: position 20,695,608 of record NC_092716.1, on the reverse strand, counting down.
GAGAATTCAACCTGGGGGGGGCGCGCGAGAGTCGCACCACGCCGCCCCGACGCTGGCTCGCCGATTCTTGCAGGATTGCCGCGCGCCGGTCGGGCCCCCCGCCGATTCTCGGGCCCCGACGGGGCACCGAGTTCGGCCGAGTCCCGCCGGCGTGGGTCACGTATGGTCCCACATGGTGGGACCTGGAAGTTCTGTCTGCGGGGGCCGTCCTGCTGGGAGGATCCGACCCCGGTGGGGGGCCTCCACGGTGGCCTGGCCCGCGATCGGGGCCTACCGATCGGTGGGGGGGGCAGCATCCGTGGGGCCCCTGTAGGCCTCCGCCATATTGCCCGGGGGCCGGCGTGGGATCCCAGGCGCATGCGTGGAATCACGCCGGCTGTGGCGCGCATTTGCGAACTCGCACCGGCCGTATCGCGCATGCGTGAACTCGTGCTGGACGTAGCGGGCATGTGCGAACTTGCGCGGCCGTGCTGCGCCGGCTGGAGCTGTGGGGACCACTCCGGCGCCGACCTAGCCCCCTAGGAAGGGGAGCATACCTGACGATCAAGGACTGTTGACGGCGGAGTGGCTGGCGCCCCTTTTCACGCCGGCGTCAGAACTTGTTCTGTCCCTGTGGTTTAAACTCAAATGGCACTTTTGGTATTGTTCATGGAGGGACTTGCTGCTAATTGACCTTAATCTTATATCTCCATTTTTAGAGGTGAGGAACATTGAGGATGTGATTGGGTTTGAATTTAAAAATGAAAATTCCGCAGCATCGTATTCCCAGTTGATTGGGCGCAAGGTTTGCAGATGTTCAATTGTACTATAATGGGGACCGTTTTGCTGTGTTGGAGTCAAAATCTCGGAGTGAGATTGAGGGCGGGAGAGGAGAAATGTCTCGGGTTTTGACCCATTTCTAAATGTTCTTCTGACTCATTGATTATGAAGTGTTATGTTTGAAGCTTGCAGACTAGATTGACCCGCCTGTCACAAAGTAGGCTCTATATTAGCAAGTGGCTTCTGTGGAGACTTTTGGTGAAGATGGAGTCCTCAAAAACCCAAGTCTATGATCATTCAAAAGATAAGCAGAATGTCAGATTTTAAGTTGTGCAAAGAACCAAACAGTTCTTGCTTCATTCCGGATGTAGTGACTAGTGATGTGGAATTTATAGGTCTTGTGGAAATTGTTTATTCATCAGCATCATCTGTTGAAAAGGCACACTCGGGTCCTCAGGAGAACCTGACTTCTTTTTTAATTGCGTGGAGTGTGAAAGAAGTTTCGGGGTCTTTGCCCCGCCTCTTGTGCTTCATCATCACTCCTTGGCTGCAAATGGGGTATATGTGCTAGGGGCAGGAGGAGATGGTGTAATTAGTGAATTACATGGGGCTGAACAGTAAACTCAGCCAGGTGTAGAGGAGATTGGATTGTATTTATGAACGAATGTCATTATTCTGACAGCATGATGAATTAGCCTGCAGCTTTCACAGATTCTTTGACGAGTAGTTTTTGTGTGGTCTGGTCATTCTGAAACCCAGTGTTTGTATCGCTTCGAAAATTGCACAGGGTTGTCAATGCAATATTTCCATCAAATAATGTCAGTGCTTGACCCAGTACAAACTCCTGATGAGGGGTTTGATCTTAACCTGAGGCAAAGTTGTTCATGTATGCCACCAGGTACAATTAATTTCACTCATCAGGCTTAATCAGAGCAGCTTTCCAAGCCTAGATTTATGTTGTGTGGTTGACGGGCCCTTTGAACAGTCGCCAATACAGACAAAAATTAAATTGATCTAAAGGATCGTGGTAAGCTTACAGCTGTAGCTAAAAATTAATTTGAAATCATTTTACCTAAAGCATGGCAAAGAATTACTTAATATTACATTTCTACAAACAAGTTATATCTGAAACAGCTTTTCAAAATCTGCATTCATGTTTAAAAATGAATTGTTGCTTATTCCACATCTGTTACTTACTTGCGTAGGATACCCTCTAGGTTCACAACGCCTCACACAATGAAGCAGTCTGTTTTTGTCTGCAACAAGGCCTGGATAACATTTGCAATACACAAGTGTCAGGCAATGATGATGTCCCGAACAAGCGAAAGTCTGCCCACCTCCCAATGATGGTCAGTGGTGTTACCGGGCCCTCCTCCCAGAATGTTGATGGTGGAGGATTCAGCCCGGTAACTCCATTGACTATTCAACAACACTCCCAAAGCCATTTGATTCGATTAGCACCCCATCCACCACTTTGAACATTCATTCCTTGCAGCACCAGCATATTGTGGCTACAATGTGTCATCTACAAGATGTAATGCAACAACTTGCGATGGCTCCTTCGAATGCAGCTCCCAATATTATGTGGATAAAAGCACATTACTGCGGATGCTGAAATGTGAAACCATAGAGAAAATGCTGGAAAATCTCAGTAGGTCTGGCAGCAGACCTCGGAAGTCACTTAATTGCGTCGCACACCATGGCGCGTCATCGGCAAGACCTCCTGCGATGCTCCGCCCCCCTTGGGCCAGGTTCCCAACCGCGCAGTTGACGTGTGGTCTTGTTGCTAACTTTTCAGTAGGTTCAATTGCTCTGTTTTATTACCTTTGCTCTCGAGTCGCCAGGTATCTTTATACCGCCATGAGGTTCAAGTCCAAGTAATGATCAATAACTCAGTACACCGATTAGTAAGATTCAAATCAAAGCACATTTATTATACACAGTAATCGCTACTTATGCACAAATTCTACGTCTAAGCTACTTCTACAACTATCAGCCCTATACTTAACTTCGGACTGGCCCACCAGGTTAGGGGAGAAACGGCCTTTCGTTCGGGTTCTGAGTCTGCGGGATTCGAAGTTGGTACAGATTGGTAGCTAGGAGCGCCTATCTCGTATCAAGCGTTGAATTAAGACTTACGGTCTTTCGGCGGTCACTGCACCGGTCACGGTCAAGGTTGGTTCGCGTTGCTGGGTGACCCGGGCAGGACGAAGAGAGCGAGTTGAACTTGGGGGCTTAACTTTATAGTCCCCAGGGGCTTCCCGCCTTTCGGGGCGGACCCTGTACCTGGTTCTAGGTGATTGGACTTTGTTCCAATCGCTTGGTTCGATTTCTCCAATACTGGAGCGGTTCCCTGATCGATGGGCAGTCTTGAGGTGTTCGTTAATCTCGTTTGTGTTGGCTACTGCTGGCGCCGGGGAGTCTGGCTTAGTTTTGTGTGTCCCAAATGTTGCGATTGTTCCTGGGGATTGCTCATTAGTATGTAGATGGCTGCTACATTATTATGCTGATGGTCACTGGTACCGATGCTGTCTGGACTTTTGCAGAGTTTTAATACACAGCAAACCTGCACCTGCCGGTGTCTGCCTGTGTTGGCTGAATTTCCCTTCAGCCTTTGCCGTTCGACATTTTAAATCGGGAGTTGGCCAACTTAGGTGGCTGCAGTCTCAGCGGTCGGGAACCCGGCATGGCGGCTACGGACTTAGTCCAGCGCCGCCACACTCAGCCATGATCCGTGCTGCTGGCTGGGGGGGGGGGGGGGGGGGTGGGGGCTTCCGTGAGAGCTGGGGGGACTGGTTGGGGGTGGCCTGTGGGGTCGCAGATGGCGGGTCGGGTCCGCGAACAGCTGGCACCATGTTGTACGGTGCGACCACTGCAGGTCATCACTGTGCACATGCGTGGCCATGGACTCTGCCATTCTCCGGCCGTTTTCAGCGCTGGAGCCGGGTGAAACACTCTGCGCCGCTGCAAGCCCCTCACCCTTCCCGGAATCGGTGAGGGTTCGCTGCCGATTTTGGCGTCGTAAAGTGCCCGCAAATTCTCTGTTTGAGCCGACACTTAGCCGCTGAAACAGAGAATCCAGCCCATGGCCTCTACCATCTAAAAGGACAAGGGCAGCAGGTGCTTGCAAACTCCCTCCAAGCGGTCCTCACCCTGATTTGGAAGTAGATTGCTGTTGCTGCACTGTCAATGAGTCTAAATCTTGAATCTTCCTCTCGAGCAGCACTGTGGGAGTACTGTCACCATACCGCTCTGCTGAGATTCAAAGTGATGGCTCACCACCACTTTCTCGACAGCAGTTAAGGATGGACAATAAATGGTCACCTTGTCACCGGTATCTTTATCCATGAATGAATACAAAAGATAAGCCTTGGGATCATACACGTGTGTAATGCGTTTCTGCCTGAAACTGGAATTAAAGGATCTCTTCGTTACTAGTGATATATCACATTGCTGCAGTTTTGCAATAAAGTCTAATCCTTTGCTTTCACTATGCAAGTGTCAATTGTTTGTTCATGTGCTGACTATGCAAAAGCAAAGCGTACGGAAGTGACAGTTGCGTAAGTGAAATACTGCCATTAGATTGCCTAAATTACTATGGGAAGGTATCACTCGCACTCCTGTACCTTTGGCCTAAGTGTGCGGACTGACTTTAATTGCATTTACCTTAAAGCTTCGCAGTAAGTGCTTTTTGCACATAAGCAGTGAACGTAATTTAGCTTTCCCGCGTAGTGATGCAATTGTCGCTCATATTTTTTGGCCTTTGTATCCTTTTCAGTTCGCAATTATTGACCATTAAATATCTGTGACCACGTAAGAGTGAGTTACAGCAAAGAAAGTGTTTGTCTATGACTTTTGTGTTGGGTAGTTGAACAGAAAGCTAAACCAATGCTGTTATGCCTAATTATTTTGTAACTACATGGACACAGCAAATGCTCATCTCTTCATGCAATGAGTATTACAATAAGGCTCACAGTAGCATTTACTTAGAATTCAAACCGTAGCGACACAGTTTCTAGTATAAGTGGATTACATTAATATATTCATTTTTAAGTTCTCTGGAGAATGCGGGTTGGGATATGTTCCTGGTATTAAATATTAATAATGGAGATTAATTGTATAAATTTTAGGTTTTCAGCAAACTCCAAATTTAAATGAATTATTTGGCTTACTTGATTTAATTGATAAACTACTTGTTTTGAAAATCCCTTCTAGATGCAATATTCCCTTTGGAAGTAATATTGTATCCTTCTTAAAACTTCCTTTGAGAAATACATCTAATTTCATGGAATGTAACCATGTCAGTGCTATTAATGATCCTGCTCTGCCTAATTTACAGTGTTTTTCAAATTCCATGGCCCATTTGGCCAGTGAGCAGTCATTTTGTTTACCATATAGATCTGCCTCTTTATTTTACACTTGCTTTATATTATAAACTTGCAATTCAGAATTGTGCTAAAATATTTATTTCTATATTCTAACTGAATACATCAATATTCAGCGAGATTAGTACAAAGAGTGTTTATCAAGAGCCTTTTAAAATAACTTTGTGGAATAATATCCTAATTTTATGCAGTTACACTTTTGTCTGCTTTTGTGTGAATGATTTTGCTCACAGGTGAGAAGTGTCAAAGCAGGAAAATTGACTATTTTGCCTTTATTTCTTTCATTTAGTTTCAGGTTCCTCCAGGTTAACATATGGGAGTGGTTAAATGCAAGTCAAGTCTCTAATGAATCAGCATCACCTCACCTTTGACACTTGCACTTCATATCCCACCATTGTTACAATTTCCAAAAGTAAAGCATCCGTTTTAGTAAATTGAAACTAAACCATGTTCTATTTTGTTCTGTGACATAACTCCCACTAGGAATTGGATTGAGATAGTACCCAGCCTAATTCTGCCTTTCCTCTATATGTAATTAGAAGATGATTGAGGGACGTGGAATGCAGAGGAAATTAATAAGGAAAACAAAGAGAGTTTAGAATCAAACCCAACCAGAAAATAGGTCTGTTAAATTGAGGTCGGCCTCACTGAACTTAACTGATGAAGTCAAACATTAGGGAGTGGCTTATGCCAGTGTCTTAATCTTACAGTTACTGCAGAATCACTGATTATGCGTATCTGACCATGTAAATTCATCTTGCATTTAAATAGGCACTGGCTGCTTGATGAGTCGAACCTTTTACGAACAAATTGAGTGGATGGTGCCGGAAACAGTAGCAGCAATTGATTGTTAACCATCTATGTCCTGTACAGCATTGCTGGGCATCCGAGATAATCATTACTTAGGTGCAGATATTGTCAAGTTGCTTCTTAAAGGAAAGGAACTGTGTCTGATGAATTCATACAATAAATTGTATGTAATTACCAGAGACAATTGTTCTGCTGTACTTCTAACAATTAACCATAATGCCCGATTATAAAACGTTTCTGTGTTCAGCATTTGCTCCGAAGTTAAAGGAAAGAATAGTTGCAATGGGTTTAACTTCATAAATGTCCTTGAATAGCATAAAAGTTGTCACAACTCCCATTAAATTTCTCACCGATAGTGTCTTTTTTTCTCTTTATTTGCAACCTGTCCTAAAAGGAACATCTGCCTAATTGTTCGCCTTCATTACCTTCATGGTTTTACCATGCTTTTTCTCTTTCCAGACAATAAACTTTATTTTCTTCATAGGATTTTAATCTATTAGAAAGCTCTTTGCTCCTTTTAAGATTGGACAGGATCCAAACTGTCTTTTTTGAATATTGCGAAATGGTTCTGAGTATTCGCTATAACTTAACAAGGTATTTCACGTCTTGCCATGATTGTTGTTTATCTGTTGCCATGTTGCTGCAGAACCTCCATCTTGCTGTAATGCTCATGTTTGTGAGCGTCAGAGCTAACTCCACCACTTTGATTTTCAATTTAGTATTGCATTAATTATTGAAGTCCTGCTGCTAAACATGACAGGTCGATGTAAAGCACTTCCACAGATTTGTAAGAATTCCAACTGGCTATTTCACAGTGGTGCGTGCGCATGGTGCATTCAGTTTTCCGTCACGTTATCCGGGCGCATGTGTATCATTGTTATCCTGGAGTGAGGAAACATTGGTCAGTGGATGAGTTATAAATTAATTCACAAATTTAGTTCAGTAATGTCAAGCAGCAACTTATAATTATGCAATTTGTCATTCTTTTATGAGGTTTTTCCACTATTGTTGATGGTCCATCTTTGAGTTTGCCGCTTTGAACTAATTTGATACAATGTTGTTAACAAGGAAAGTTTTTATACATTGGGCGCGATCTAATGACCACGCTATACCGGAGAAGCAGCTCGCCGCGGCGCAGCGTGGCCGATAAAAGACGGGAAACCCTGCTCCCCAGGATCTACCTGGCTCACCACGCCTCTCAGTTTTGCATTTGTCCACCTCAATTCTTACTGACAAAAGTAATCTTTAATGGTTCTGTAATTTCATGTTGAAGTCATTTACGGGTCAGTGTTGGGAGGGAAGGTTTGCAGATTAACCTGGAGCAATGAATTTACAGAACCTGGCAAATTGCAAACTCCCTTCCCTGATAGGAATTAACCTGTCATTTATCTTGGGTCTCATTTAGGCCACTTATGCCCAGGATTACCTGATCACTGGTCATGAAAAGGTGAGCCAGTTAACCTAGCAGCATAGGCGTGTTCTAGCAGATTGCACATGGCGATTGATTTTATCAGCCATCCAAAGCCTGCCTCGGCAAGGGGCATACAGAGCTGTTGCACAGTGGAGCAAAGGAAAATTTGCCATGTTGCAAGATCCCAAAAATGTGTGCCATGGTATAAAGCCACCAGATTTCAGCAACTTCTAGGGTTATATCCGGTGGGCACCATCCTCCATTTGTGTGGTTAGCTAGCTGCAAACAATAACAGAAATACAAGTACTGGTATTTGTTCCTAAAAGCAATTGTTCCCATTACAATTATCTGGAATGGACAATCTGGGTGAGAGAGGGTGGGGGGAGGGGTGTTGGTGGTGGTGGTTGGGGGGGGGGGGGGGGGAGATGCAACTCATTGAACTGCACCTGGAGGAAGAGATGAGGACTGTAAACACAAATACTTTATATACAACCTAGCACATTTTCCATGGCATTGTTCATGATAATCTAGAGCACGTCTGGTTTTAAAGGACATCTTGCACCTCTAACACCTGGAAGTTGGGTTAAGTGAGTGGATAAAAATTTGGTATATAATGTTGGAAAATGTGAAGTTGCCCACTTTGGCAGACAGAATAGAAAAGCAGCGTTTTATCTAAATGGAGAGAGATTGCAGAACTCTTGAGGCACAGAAGAATCCGGGTGCCCTGGAAAATGAAGCACAGGCGGTTAGTCTGCAGGTACAGCAGATGATTGGGAAGGCAAATGGAATGTTGTCATTTATTGCAAGGCGATTAGAATATAAAAAGTAGGGATGTTTTATTACAGTTGCATGGGGTATTGGTAAGACCACTTTGAGAGTACTGTGTACATTTTTAGTCTCCTAATTTAAGAAAGGACATAATTGCATTAGAAACAGTTCAGGAAAGGTTCATTCAACTGATTTCTGCAATGAGGGGTTTGTCCCGTGAGGAAAGATTAGACAGGATGGGCTTGTAGCCACTGGAAGTTAGAAGGTGAGAGGTGATCTCATTGAAACATATAAGACCCTAAGGGGTCTTGCAGGGTGGATGCTGAAACGATGTTTCCCCTTGTGGGAGATACTAGAACCCTGTGGGATACCGTTTGAAAATAAGGGATTTCCCATTCAAGACAGACATGACAATTTATTTCTCTGAGGGTCATGGGTCTGTAGTCCTTACTTCCCGGAGAGTGGTGGAGGCAGGGCCATTGAATAATTTTGAGACTGAGTTCGGTAGATTTTTGAAAGACAAGTGAGTCAAAAGGTATTGGGGGGGGAGGAAGGAACGTGGAGTTGAGGCCACAAACAGATCAGCCATGATCTTATTGAATGGTGGAATTGGCTCGAGGGGCTGAATAGCCTCCTCTTTACAGGGGTGTGGTGATACACCACTGTACTTCCCTAGCATTGTACATAGTTATATAATAGTTGTGTGTAACGTTGCCCTGTAATCCTGTGTATTGTACTGTGTATTGTACTGTAGCTCTGTAGAGGTCGGTCACCTGAATGTAACCTGACCTGGCCACGGAGAGCTCCGCCTTGGCCACTCCCCCGGGAGTTAGGTATAAGACCCAGCTTCTGAGACCTGACCCATTTTGTCTGGGGTCATCTGTGTCGGGTAAGCTTCCTATGTAGTGTATTAAAGCCTTGGTTAAAGTCTCACGTCTTTGTGGTTCTTGACGCTTAGTGCATCAAGGGGCTTTATAGAGATTCACTTTTCCCAGTTAACCACCCTGATTGTGGTGATGTACTTCTATGCTTTAGAGTTTAAAGTATATGTGGAGGGGTGTGCCATATGCAACAACATGAAAATGTTGATGTCAAAAAGTGATCTCAATGATGGGCTTGTTTATCTGAACGGTTCTATGAAGAACAGCATGACTTGATTGTCTGGGCAAGTTCTTGTGTTTTACATTGTAGAAACAGGAGAAAAGAACCTTGATATATGACATCTACTTCCCGATTAAGTTCAAGTAAAGATCCAACATAACCTTAAAGTCCTCGCATAATGCAATTTGATGGGAAGATCAGTCATCAAATATCTTTAGAAATGTGAGAAGCTACTTTTCTCACTGTGATGGTGTACATAGAGTTCCTGGTAGTTTCAATTAATTAATATCAAACTTATGGGTAGGTTTTTGCCAAACGTGAACCTACCCAGCCTTGCTTCAACTGCTGCATCATTTGCAGTTTGAACCGCTGTGACCTTTCCTGGGCCTTGTTACATCTTGTGGCGACTCACTCTTCCACGCCACAAGTTGCTGAGTTATTTATCCACCAACAGCATGCTTATTAAACTTGCTGCTGTTTTCCCAAAACATTCTGGCCCATAGGATTTTAAACCTTCTTGGACTGTTTGGAGAAGCCATTTGTTGTGACATGTCTTTTAACTATTTACATATCGAACAAGAGCAGCATTTATAGTACTGAATTAAAGCTGAGGAATAAGGTGTTTATCAAGTGTACAATTATTCAACAAAGACAATTAATTGAAAGATATTTGTTTGTGTTAGTGATAGTTTATTAATCTCTACCTTTGTAGTCTTTAGTGATAAAAATAAAGTTAATTAGCGAGCAGAAATTGCCCAGCAGTTTGTGGTGATTCTCAACTCAAAGGATATCTCTTGCGCTCACTGGGTTATTTATTCATTTATTTATTTTTATTTGTTTAAGAGATGTGAGCGTTACTGGCAACACCACCAGTTGTTGTCTATTCTTTTTTGCGCTTGAGCAGGTGGTAAGCCGCCTTCTTCAGCCACTGTTTGGTGTTGGTGCACCTACTGTTAGGAAGGGAGTGCCAGGTTTTTGACCCAGTGACAGTGCGCATTAAGCATGCAGTTATTTTCCAGCCAATTCTGGCCTCATGTCATTTCAAACTAACTTCCAGAGGTGATGAAGTGAACAGCCCAAAAGGATACATTACGTGATTGGAGCAATTCGTTCCAAAGTTCCTCAAGTAATCTGGTAAATCTTTATTGGACTTCATATGGATACATTTGGAGAAACACGTATTTGCTTTTATCACACACGGCGAGTCACTAGACCAGCATTAGAATAACCCTTTAAAAAAAGGGTTTTAAAAAAACAGCCACAGCAAAGATGCATGATAAATGTATTCCATTTGAAGAAAGAAGGAAACCACCAGTATTTTCTCAAGATGCTATCGACAAATAAAGCACAAAAACAAATTAAGGACAAAAAGAATAATAATGAAGAAAGCTAAAGCAGAATAAGAAAAAAAAAAGAAAGTTTCAGCATGGGAAAGGAAACTCGAGGGAATGTTAAGAAACAAACATTCCGAAACATCAAATGGAATAATAAATTATTTTACAAATTCTCGCTGTGAAGAGATTTATTACAACTGAAAGGGGAGGAGTGACAATTTTTTGATAGTTGAATATATCTCAGAAATATTTAATAAATACTTTTCATTGGATTTTGCTAAAGAGAAAGATTTCAGGGAGGAGATGCACCCTGAAGTGGCTAAGAGTGTGACAAGCAATATTATGATAGTCAGAACATAGAACATAGAACTGTACAGCACAGTACAGGCCTTCGACCCACGATGTTGTGCCGAACTAGTCTGAAACTAAGATCAAATCAACCTACTCCCAATCATTCTAGTGCACTCCATGTGCCTATCCAATAACCGCTTGAAAGTTCCTAAAGTGTCCGACTCCACTACCATAGCTGGGAGTGCGTTCCACTCCCCAACCACTCTGAGTAAAGAACCTACCTCTGACATCTGTCCTATATCTTCCACCACGAACCTTATGTGCCCTGCACATTTTTGGGTTGTGGGGGCAAAATCCACGCAAACACGGGGAGAATGTGCAAACTCCACATGGACAGTGACCCAGAGCCGGGATCGAACCTGGGACCTTGTAACAGCTACATCAAAGGAAAGTTTTAGATAGGTTAGTTAGGCTACAGGAAGCAGGGCCTAATGAGATATATCTTAAGATTCTGAGCGAAGGCAGCAAGGTGGCGTAGTGGTTAGTGCTGCTGCCTCACGGCGCTGAGGTCCCAGGTTCGATCCCGGCTCTAGGTCACTGTCCGTGTGGAGTTTGCACATTCGCCCTGTGTTTGCGTGGGTTTCACCCCCACAACCCAAAAATGTGCAGGGTAGGTGAATTGGCCACTCTAAATTTCCCCTTCATTGGAAAAAACTAATTGGGTATGCTAAATTTATTTTTAAAAAGATTCTGAGCGAGAAGAGAGATTAAACGGTTAAGCTCGTAAAAATATATTTCTATTGAGAAATGATATGCTCCAGAGGAGAAGGGAGTAAGGACACTCTGAATGGTTCACATTGGAGTTTTAATATTGACTCTGAGCCCCAGCAGAAGCTTGTCCAGGATTGCTGCACCTGGCAGAACCAAATAACAAAATGATGCGATTTCCTCCAAAAGCAGATCATGGAATAGGTCCCCTTCCTATTCGTGAACATGGCCCTGTTATCCGCAGGTGGCCGCACGGTGACGTGCATCCCATCGATCGCCCCCTGGACCATGGGTATCCTGGCCGCCACAGCGAAGCCCGCTGCCCGGGCATCCTGGCTGGCCCGGTCCACAGGGAACTGGATGTAGCGGTCCGCAATGGCATATAGGGCGTCTGTCACTGCACGGGTGCACCGATGCCTGGAGATGCCGGACAGGCCCTCACTCGGCGCCTGGAATGTCCCCGTGGCATAAAGGTTCAGGGCCACCGTAACCTTGACGGCCACGGGGACAGGGTGTCCTCCCCCAGTGCCACGCGGTGTCAGGTGTGCCATCGGGTGACAGATATGGACGACGGTTTCCTGGCTCATCTGGAGTCTCCTGCATGCTCGGTCCGTGAGGTCCTGGTATGACGAGCGGGGCTGGTACACACGGGCCTCATCGGGCGTTTCCGTCGCCGTGGCACCACCACCTCCTACCCCTCCTCCTCCTCGTGTTGTTGGGCGGGCGGCCCTCCAGCCTGCACGCCTGCCACCTGCCTCGATGCAGCACGCTCCTCTGCGGCATCCTCCGCCGTCTCCCTGGCACGCTCCTGCTCCCCCAGGGCAACATGTAGAAGTGCGGCTCCCGCCACAGCAGCCAACATCGCTGGGTGATAACCAAACATAATGGCCTGTGTGGAGGCACGGCCTAGATGGGCCAGGCTGCAGCTCGGGCGTCTGGGATGGCGAGCTGCCAGCCTGTCCTGCCCGTTGTCCACCAGATGCACCTGGGACAGAAGGGGGGGAGTCCGAGGTGTTGCGGTGTTCCGGGACCTCCCCTACAGGGGGACACGGAACGGGCCCCAGCACCTCCTCCTCCCTCGGGGTGCCCGATGACGCTGTCCGCACGGAACACCCCAGGCCTTGCATACTGCGACCCATGTCTGACACCGTCGCACCCATTGCCTCCACCGTGGACGCCACCCATGCGGTTTCGGCCTGGGTGTCATGCATGACCGGCACCACTCCCTGCTCCTGCACGTGGGTGGACTCCTCCCCCTGCGTCTGCAGCTGTTGCAAGGAGGCCGTCACCCCCTTCGATCGTCCCTTGGTCCGTGACTGCATCGGGTCTATGGATGGGTGTGGTAACTCCAGGAACCCGGGATCCGTCTGGGTGTCAGATGGGTGCTTGCGCCGGACTGCCCTCCGACCGCCCGGCCCCACGGCTTCTCCAGCCTCCACCTGCTGTGCCAGGACGGCTGTGTTGTGCGCACCCGTGTCCTGTGCGCCAGTGTCCTGTGCGTCTGTCGTGTGCGTCGGTGTCCTGGGCGTCAGTGTTCTGGGTGGGTGTGTCCTGGGTGGGTGCGTCCTGGGTAGGTGTGTCCTGGATAGGTGTGTCCTGGTTCGGCTGCGACGGGAGCCCGTTCCTGTGGTTGCCCCCCTCGTCTTTTGTGTTGCGACGTGGGGGGGGCCGGACTTTGTGCTGCGATGCGCGCTGCGTCGCTGACGGTGCGCACATCCGTGATGGGTGATGCCATCGCGAATGCGTCACACCGCCGCTAGCCCATTCCTGGCCGGAGAATTCGCGACGTTCCGGGGGGTCCGACGCCGGAGTCATTTGCGCCGTTTATGCCGTCAGGTTCGGGCCATCGCGCCTATTCACGGAGAATCCCGCCCGAGATATCTACCGTTGTCTTCAGAAGGAGTTCAAATTATTCATGTGGTTTCCCAAAATCAAAGGGATGTTTTGGAAGGAAGTTAATGAGTTAGAATCTCCCTCTGGGACATCCCTGGGCCATTGTGCCATGGGCACAGGTTGCTGGGTTTCATCCTTGTGTTTTCTCACAGATGGAGGCAATTTACATCTGGAGCTGGTACACCATGGCAACAGGCAGAGAGAGAAAGCTGCCAGCAGTTGTAGTTGGGAACTGGGACCAGAGATAGAATTTGCTGGAAGTTGTGAACCAGCAGGAAAAATGGGCTATCAGAAAAACAGAGAGTTAGAACATAGAACAGTACAGCACAGAACAGGCCCTTCGGCCCTCGATGTTGTGCCGAGCATTGTCCGAAACCAAGATCAAGCTATCCCACTCCCTGTCATTCTGGTGTGCTCCATGTGCCTATCCAATAACCGCTTGAAAGTTCCTAAAGTGTCCGACTCCACTATCACAGCAGGCAGTCCATTCCACACCCTCACCACTCTGAGTAAAGAACCTACCTCGGACATCCCTCCTATATCTCCCACTCTGAACCTGATAGTTATGTCCCCTTGTAACAGCTACATCCACCCGAGGAAATAGTCTCTGAACGTCCACTCTATCTATCCCCCTCATCATCTTATAAACCTCTATTAAGTCGCCTCTCATCCTCCTCCGCTCCAAAGAAAAAAGCCCTAGCATACTCAACCTTTCCTCATAAGACCTATACTTTTTAAAATTAAATTTAGAGTACCCAATTCATTTTTTCCAATTAAGGGGCAATTTTAGCATGTTTAATCCACCTACCTTGCACATCTTTGGGTTGGGGGTTGTTTGATTTGGAGTGACTGAGCCAGAAAGCAGTGATGTGCATGCTTGAGCTTGGGTATCGCACATGTGTGGTGCTTAAAGGAAGCTGAAGGGTTGCCTATCTGGATGCTGGTGGAAGGATGGCAAAAGGTTTGATACCTCTGAGAATAGCAGAAACACTGAGGAACATTAGATTAGTTTACTGAGAGCTGTGGCACATATTGGTTTGGTCTTGTGAAGGAACCCAAAAATCCTGTAAAGTAGAAGGGGGCTCTTAGGTTGAAATAATAGTAGAGCAAGGAGTGTATTGTTGAGATCTTTCAGCTTAAATAATAAATGTTTGCAAAATATATGTAATATTATGTTAATAGTTATTGCTTTTTAAACTCTTGTACAGCAAAGTTTTTGTTTCAAATATGAAACCTTGTGGCATTAATAACCGGGAGTTTGAATGTCTTTCTGAAAATTAATGGTCTCCCTGGAAATCATAACAAGTGGTCCATTGCAATACAATCCCCATAGAGACCGCTAATTTTTAAAAGAAAGGAATCTCTGCAAAGACAAGAGAAACAAAGTTACCAGACTCCTAAACGACCCTCTTATGGACTGACCGGAATAATACTACACTCACGTATGCTTCACCCTTTGTGTACCTTGTGTTGCCCTATTATGTATTTTCTATTTATTTGCTTTTTTTTTTCATGTACTAAATGATCTGTTTGAGCTGCTCGCAGCAAAATACTTTTCACTGCACCTCGGTACACGTGACAATAAACAACAACATTTTACTAGTAACATGGTTTAATACAAATTAATTTTGACATTTAATTGGAATTCATTTGGACATAACGTTGAATTGAACTTTTCTACACGCCATTTGTAAAAGTTGTCATTTTGGACATGGACTTCATTTTTTATCTCTTTGTATGTTTCAACAAACTACATTTTAAACTTGCTAACTCTACATTTTTGTTGACACAAATATAAAATGAAATTAAATGAAAATCGCTTATTGTCACAAGGAGGCTTCAAATGAAGTTACTGTGAAAAGCCCCTAGTCGCCACATTCCGGTTCCTGTGCGGGGAGGCTGGTATGGGAATTGAACCGTGCTGCTGGCCTATATTTGCTTTTAATCTATTTTGCAGCAAGTAGATATGAAATAGGAAACATTCAGCGCATCTGGCAGCACCTGTGGACGGAGAGACTGGGTTTTTCACGGCAAAGAACTTTTATGTTCTGACAAAAAGTCAATGGGCTGAAATATTAACTCTTTCTCTGTCCACTGATGCTGCCTCATCCACTGACAGTTTTCAGCATTTTCTGATTTTCTTTTCCAGAATTCTTGCATCGGCAGTAAATGTAGCTTATCTTTTAGATAAATGATTCAGTACCCTTTTGGCAAATTGTGATCTTGAGGATTTGTCCCCAAATACAGTGCTCACAAAAAGCCTTCGCAACAAACTGAGTCTAGTTCTGTTGTGAGACTGCCTGCCTGACCAGCATTGTAGAAGTGCTAACGAATCATTACATGACAGCGGATTACTTAATTGGAATGGATCCAAAAGAGATGTGAAATATCTTTTGGTGTAAACAATGAATTATTTCCTATTTCTTTCGGTTTAAAATTTTAAAGTGGAATTATAGGCATGAATAATGCATTAATTATTGTGGCAGTCGTATTAAATGAAATTGTAACCGGGCTAAATACTGTTTATCTGTGTTCTGGTCTTGTACTGTCAGATACTGTAGTAATTTTCACGCATTAGTGACGATTGCCTTGTGATAAATGACAGGTCATTTGGTGTTGGTCTTTCAGAGATCATTCTCTGTATTTGGATAATCATTGTTACAGTTTATAGTAAGTTTTACATAATTTAGTGAAACAAACTGCTGGTTTTTTTTGGAGTTAATCAGATCTGTATTAATTTAATGTATGTTTTTGTTATCTGAGAAAATGTAGCTTGGCGTGTATTATAGCAGACAGCAGCTTTGTTAGTCTAGTACTGCATCACTGGTTCCCAGGAGGGCATGCTGCCCAGAACACCAGTGATATGGCACATATTGCTTTATGTCAAATGTAATCTTGTTTTCTTCCTGCACTAAATAAATCTTCAGTCCAGCTTGAAGAACATTTATGGTTGTACCCTAATAAAAATAAACTGTTTGTGGTAAAGTGTAGTTGACGTTTATCAGCTTATTTGTGGGCTCTTTTGCTGTCCACACACAGTACAAAACATAATTTGTCATTTTATAAATACATTTCGACCTAAAATCCTGCCAGCATCTGTTAGTGTGCAGAGGATTAATGTTGTGTGCAGCTTTAGCACATGACTGCATTGCCAGGCAGCAAGTCTAGGCCATGACTTCTAGCTTTGTCGGAAGATTAAGTTTCTGGCAGTATGGCTAACTGATGAGATTTTTTTTTTAGTGTCACAGGATAATACGGAGGCAGATAAAAAGACAGAATTTTAAAATACAGCATATGATTTCAGCCGGCAGGTATTACTATGTGAATTTTAGCCAATGGTTTTGATTTGAATACAGCCACTTCTTACCCACTTAACTGTATATTGAACTTCAGATTGTCAAATATTTCCTGCCCAGTCATATTTGTGTTTACTTCTAAGAAGTGTGTGCAGTTCCCACCATTTAAACTGCCATGCTTACCATGGGTAACATGTCATGTCGATTTTGAACAAACCTGGCAATTCTAAACTGGGGTGCCATGAGGTGCTGCGGGCTATCAGTAGCAGCAGAATCGTATACA
Organism: Scyliorhinus torazame; assembly: GCF_047496885.1. Taxonomy (NCBI): domain Eukaryota; kingdom Metazoa; phylum Chordata; class Chondrichthyes; order Carcharhiniformes; family Scyliorhinidae; genus Scyliorhinus; species Scyliorhinus torazame. Next base: position 20,678,509 of record NC_092716.1, on the reverse strand, counting down.
ACCACATTGGTGGCACGGTAGCACAGTGGTTAACACAGTTGCTACACAGCTCCAGGGTCCCAGGTTCAATTCCAGGCTTGGGTCACTGTCTGTGCGGAGTCTGCACGTCCTCCCTGTGTCTGCCTGGGTTTCCTCCGGTTTCCTCCCACAGTCCAAAGATGTGCAGGTTAGGTGGATTGGCCTTGATAAATTTCCCTTTAGTGTCCAAAAAGGTTAGGTGGGGTTACTGGTGGGGATTGGGTGGAGGTGTGGGATTAGGTAGGGTGCTCTTTCCAAGGGCCGGTGCAAACTCGATGGGCCGAATGGCCTCCATCTGCACTGTGAATTCTATGATTCTGTAGCCTCATGGCGCAGCGTATCCCTCACTCTAATATTACCATCAATTCCAGGGGAAACCTGGTTCAATATAGAGTGCAAGAGGGCTTGCCAAGAACAGCACCAGGCCTACCTAAAAATAAGGTGGCAACCTGATGAAATTACATCGCAGGACTACTTTGCATGCCAAACAGAGGAAGCAGCAAGTGATCGACAGAACTCAGTGATTCCACAACCATCGGATCAGATCTAAGCTCTGCAGCCCTGCCATATCCAGTCGTGAATGGTGGAGGACAACTAAACAACTCACTGGCGGAGCATGCTCCACAAGTATCTCCACCCTCAATGATGTGGATTTGTTTTATTGTCACGTGTACCGAGGTACTGTGAAAATATTCTGCGTTCAGTCCAAACAGATCATTCCATACATGAACAAACATAGGGCATACATAAATACACAAGTACATAGAGACAGGCATAGGGTGAAGCATGCAAGAGTGCAGTACTACTCAGTAGAGAAGATGTTTGAAGAAATTTCAGTCCATACGAGGGTCATTCGGGAGTCTGGTAACAGTGGGGAAGAAGCTGTCAGTGCGTGTTCTCAGACTTTTGTATCTCCTGCCCGATGGAAGAAGTTGGAAGAGTCAATACCCCGGGTGGGAGAGGTCTTTGATTATACGGTGGCACAGTAAAAGGTGGCATGGTGGCATAGTGGCTAGCACTGCTGCCTCACACCGGCAGGGTCCCAGATTCGATTCCCGCTTGGGTCACTGTCTAAGGAGTCTGTGTCTGCCTGTGTTTCCTCCGGGTGCTCCGGTTTCCATCCACAGTCCACAGATGTGCAGGTTAGGTGGATTGGCCATGAACAATTGCCCCTTAGTGTGCACAAGGTTAGGTTGGGATACGGGGATAGGGCAGGGGTGTGGGCCTGGGTGGGGTGCTCTTTGGAAGAGTCGGTATAGACTCGATGGCCTCCTCCTCCACCGTAGGGATTCTATCATTTGCACCCACAAGTGCAAGGCAATGACTACCACCAACAAGAAAGAATCTAACCACCTCTCCTTGACATTAATGACATTACCATTGCTAAATCCCCCCACTGTCAATATCCTGGGGGTTGCCATTGACTAGGACTGGACCAGCCATATAAATACTGTGGCTACAAGAGCAGGTCAGAGGCTAGGAATTCTGGAGAGTAACTCACCGCCTGACCCCCCCACAGCCTGTTCACCATCTGCAAGGCACAGGCCAGGAATGTGATGGAATACTCTCCACTTGCCTAAATGAATGCAGCTCCAGCACACTTAAGAAGCTCAATACCTCCCGTTCAGCACAAAGTAACCTGTTTGATTGACAGCCCATCCACCACTTTTATCATTTACTCCCTCCAACACTGATACACAGTGGCAGCAGTGTGTCAACAGACTTGTGAGAAAAGTCAGCTCATGGAATAAAAGGGTCAGTGACAACGTGGATGCAAAATTGGCTGACTAATCGGTCAGTCAATATTTTTCAGACTAGAGGAAGTGGAGTTCTCAGAGGTCAGTATTGCTTTACTTGATATATATTAATGATGTAGATCTTAGTGTACAGGGGACAATTTCAAAATTTGCGGATGATACAAAACTTGGAAGCATCATAAGCTGTGAGGAGGACAGTGTAGAACTTCAAAGGGACAAAGACAAATTGGTGGAATGGGCAGGTAGGTGGAATATAAAGGTCAATGTGGAGAACTGTTAGGTGACACATTGTATATGAATATCAGAGGCAGAGATTAGAAAAAAGAGGACTATTCTCAAGAGAGTGCAAGAGCACAGAGACCTGGGTGTATATGTGCATAGATCATTGAAGGTGGCAGGACCAGTGGAGAAAGTAGTTAATAAAGCACACAGAATCCTGGACTTTATTAATAGGGCATAGTGTGCAAGCACAAGGAGGTTATGTTTAACTTATATAAGACACTCGTTAGACCTCGGTTGGAATATTGCGGACAGCACTATAGGAAGGAAATGAACGCATTGGAGAGAGTGCAGAAGAGGTTCACAAGACTGGTTACAATAATGAGAAACTTCTGTAATGAGGATAGATTGGAAAAGTTGGGGGTGTTCTGCTTAAAGAGAAAAAGGTTCAGTAGAAATTTGTTCGAGATGTTCAAAATCATGAGAGGGCTGAACAGAGTAGATTCGGGGGGGGACTGTTCCCGCTGGTAAAAGGATCAAGAACCTGTGGGCACAGATTTAAAGTGATTTGCAAAGGAAGCAAATGTGATGTGAGAATTATTTTTTTCACACAATGTCTGGAATGCACTGCCTGGAAATTTGGTGGAGGCAGGTTCAATCGAGACATTCAAGAGGGAATTAGGTGATTATTTGATATCACCATTCCTTCACTGTTGTTGGGTCAAAATCTTGAAACTGTCTTCCTAATAGCACTGTGGGTGTACCTACATATTCTGCAGCGGTTCAAGTATATAGCAGACCATCACAACCTCAAGGGCAATTCGGAAGGGCAATAAACATTGGCCTTGCTAGTGATGCTCACGACCCATGAATGAGTACATAAAAATATATAGATTTGCTAGTTCTATGTAAAGTGTTGGGGGATAAGACCTCACTATATCAACGATCATGGCTAATTTATAAAATTTTAATAACTGGATGAAGACTTTAAAACGACTGAAGCCACGGTAGGCTATAACTGAAATAAAAGCAACTTTCTGGCATTCAGAGAAGCTGAACTTAATGCTAACGAACTATGGAGCTGCCGAAGACCAACTTCCAAGGGAATTATACAAAGATCATTTATACTTCTTAAGCAAGGCATGATTGAAGCATTAACCATCTCAAAAATCGAGAGAAAGGAATAAACATCCTCTGCCAAACCCAAAATGGAAAGGCGGGAGTCATGTCACGTGTTCTCCCAGCTAGAGTGGGGGTCCAGTTACCCTGTCGTGCTGTACTGCCATCTTCCATCTAACAAGCATCAGCTCAGAACCAGTGCTCTGCCCAGGTTTGAATGCCTGGCCCCCCATACATTACTTTTTCTACTGGAACGTCTGTATGCCCATCTCATCAGAGAAGTCACCTCTGCTGGAAGCTTCAGCGTCCTGACCTCTGTGAAGGAATACACCATTGGACTTTGATTCTGGACTCTGCACTTATGTGAAACAGTAATTCTTATTTTCTCTGTGTTCTTTTCCCTGTACCTCTTTCTTTACTGTATCCCCTTTTACTGAATGTAAAAATGGGAGACATTGTGAACCCTCTTCCGAAAAAGTGTGTAAAATAAACTAATCCTGTTTGCTGTGGGGTTATTAGTAGAAAATTGGATCACACCAAAACTAAAGGGGGTTGAGAAGCACACCATGGCTTATACAGGGAGGAATCAAAATCAAAACACATTTCTGTTTACAGGAGGGTGGTGAGAGGAGAAATCAGGACTGTCTAAATTCAACCCCCTCCTGTCCATAACAGAAGTCGATTAGAAAGCCGATGCTTAAATTGCATCAAGCAGGCTGGTTATTTCAGCCAATTTAATGAGCGTTTCCCATCTCGTTATCGTACTGCAATGTGTTCAGGTCTCCCAGTGTATCACTCTGACTGGTCTGTTTCAGAGGGCGGTAGTAAAAGCAGGGCAGTGTACTCTCACGTTGGAGGAACTTTTGCCTTTTATGAAGTAGAAGCAGCTTGATCAGACTTAGAGTGGTGACTGAGAATTTGAGAACCAGTGGGTGCCCAGGGTTGACTGCACTCAATCCTTCATTAATGAGTAAAGTCTTAGTCACTGTAAAAGCTGAAATATCCTCCAAAGCTACTCAGGGCTAATCGCGTCAAAATTAACTATAATCTGGAACTGTCTACATTTGGCTGAACTGTGAAGGATCGTAGCTTTCGATAACAATCTTTATATGCCCCTAACTTCCTGGTTCCACAGTACCGCTTCCATCATCTAGTGCACTTGAAAATCCTGTCCTGCCTAACTTTATATTCTCTATGAACTATATTGTGTTTCTAAACCAGACTATTTATCTAAATTGGAAACCATGGGAATCCAGCACCAAGCCCAGGTGCGCTCCTCTCAGTTATTACCCGAACTGACACACACCCGAATGTGTACTTGTGCTTCCTTTCTTTTTCCCAATTCCGTAACCATGTACAAAATTCACTCAGGATTCCTGCTGCCTCAAACCTGTGTAGTGTCTTCTGTTTCAAAACTTCAGTAGCATTCTGAACGTCCGGGCACACTGCGTTTTAAATGTAAGGCACACACTTGAAATGACACTTTCTCTAAAAAAAAAATCAAGGTTGCCGAGATAGAATATGTCATTCTTGGACATTAACAAACTTGTTTTCATCAAAGTAATCCTTCAGGATTGGTTTCTTATAGTTTTTCTAACCAATCTAGGGGTATTTCAACTGACTCCTAGATATATACTCCCCAAATGGTTTCAGCTAAGATCAAAAGTAGCTGCCAGTTATACATGTAATTAAGTGCATCATTCACTCAAGCAGCAAATTCTCACATTGGGGTTGAGTTAGGCTTGGAGTCTGATTCTGGATGCAATTGTTTCCAAAACTTGGTGAATTTTCACGTGGGTTCTCCTGATCATCTGCCTTAACTTCGGAAGAAGAGTTGTGAAAACAAAATGGAAAAAAACACACAAATAATATTTACCCAGTATTTTCAAGGTTTCAGCTGTTCTCCTGCATAGTCTGAATTACATTGTCCTGCTGCTTTGGGACATTGTTCAGCTATGTTAAAGACGCTGTGTGAATGCATTTTCTTCCTTTTGACTCAGCTAAACTGGACTATCACCAAGCTAAAAATAGATAAAACAGTTTCATTTTGTCCCACTTTCATCATGCTATATTAAGCTGATCACAAGGTATAAATTGCCGTGCTGACTCTGTAAAGATTGTGGGCTGCAGATTAATTAATTGCATCTGGTAAAATTGCAAATTTGACAAAGATAATTTATTGCGGCAGCTCTCCCGGTAAGAGTAGCTACGATCAGATAGAGAGACAGACAGGCAGAATTCATCGGGAGAGTACACTGATGTGTCTTTCAACGAGCTAATGTTGGGGAGGCAATTATTTTTGATTCAGCAGTTTGCCACTTTGCCAGCACCTCACCTTAAACGTAGCCTTTCCTTTCATGTGCAATCTGATATTTCTGATGACACCTGTAAGGTATCATCATACACACTCTTAAGATTTTTCCCTTCATTTTAGGCTTCTAACTTAATTGTTTTTCCAAAAACAAAACAACTTTTTACTAGGGTTGGCCCAATTTCGAGCTAATACTCTTTGTAAAAAGTGGCACGAGGAGAACCTTTCATTGTCCCCCAGGAACAAAAGGCAATTCGCGTAAATATTACCAACCTTGCTTGGTCTGATGAGTACTGCTTTCCGAAATGAGGATTTATAATAATCTTTTATTTTCACAAGTAGGCGTACATTAACACTGCAATGAAGTTATTGTGAAAAGCCCCTAGTCGCCACATTCCGGCGCCTGTTCGGGTACACAGAGGGAGAATTCAGAATGTCTAAATTACCTAACAGCACGTCTTTCGGGATTTGTGGGAGGAAACTGGAGCACCCAGAGGAAACCCACGCAGACACGGGGAGAACATGCAGACTCCACACAAACAGTGACCCAAGCCGGGAATGGATGCTGGCATTGCGAAGCAACATTGCTAACCACTGTGCTACCGATTTTGACCATAACCAGTCATGTCGTTCTGATATTTGAAAGGTGACAAAAGTTGTCTATGGACAAAATGTATCGTGCAAACTTTAGATCCTTCTGTGTTGGAAATAATTTGCAAAAACAAACTGATGGAAAGTAATCTTTTCTTTTGAAATTCGTTCAGCGGATTGGCCTCACTTTCCTGGCCATCCCAGCCACATTCCTTCCCTTTTCCAGGTAACTTTGCTGAAGCTAGAATTGAAACCGGAGGGCTCTAATTAAGAGCCTTGTGCTGTTGGATGCTGAGTATAATTTTTAAATTTCAACCTCTGTGATTCTATCCTTTGTGTAATCTGTGTTTCCACAACATCATTAATAATGGATTGAAGATTTATGATATGACATAGAAACCACAACAAAGCTTTTAGCAAGAATGTAAATCAGTTTTCACCCATGAAAATAACTTTTTACATAAATCTCTTTTGTTTTGAAAAAGAGTTTTATGGTTGACCAGAAAATGCGAGGCATTTACAAATAAAGATGGGATACTCTTACGGTTGAATAAAATTGCATGTACTGTGGATTTTAACACCATTCTCACCTACTCAGTGCCATCTTTTTATGAACATACGTAATGTAATGATTCATTTAAGGAAGAATGCATTACATGCTGTAGTTCAGAAAAAGCTTTTAAGAGCAGTTGTTTTGTTTTGTGTTAACTTTCTTAAGTGCATTTTTTCCTCCGGCTGGGTTGTGCTCCAAATGTGTATTTACACAGCAACTCACGATTCAGATTGCTGGAATCACTTCAGCAAATTGCCTTATGCCCAAATAACTCAATTGGTAGTCCTACTGCAAGATTGGAGTGTTGTGAGAGAAACACATTATCCAGCATAAAAGTGCTTGACAAATGGCAAGAGAATGAAACTTATAATTTACAACTGCCAAGCTGCCTCATCAAGCTTGTCACCTAAGCAACTCAGAGTAGTTTTGTATTTTATTTCACGAGCTGCACACACAGGTTTTTTTTTTATTGTGCCACTTCTCTCGTACTCTGTTTTACAGTGTTTATTTTGTTTTTGAAAAATGGATTCAGCCATTAATTTGTGATCGAGGCCGACTCATAGCGTGCTGTGCAGTTTTTAATATTTTGGGAGAACCCTGGCCATTGATGGGGCAGCACGGTAGCACAAGCGGATAGCCCTGTGGCTTCACAGCGCCAGGGTCCCAGGTTCGATTCCCCGCTGGGTCACTGTCTGTGCGGAGTCTGCACGTTTTCCCCGTGTCTGCGTGGGTTTCCTCCGGGGGCTCCGGTTTCCTCCCACAGTCCAAAGACGTGCAGGTTAGGTGGATTGGCCGTGATCAATTGCCCTTAGTGACCAAAGAGGTTAGGAGGGGTTATTGGGTTACGGGGATAGGGTGGAAGTGAGGACTTCAGTGGATCGGTGCAGACTCGGTGGGCTGAATGGCCTCCTTCTGTACTGTATGTTCTATGATGGCTCTAATTTTTAGCATTGTGCATTTGTGTTTTGTTTCAGCATAAAGCCAAGGTAGAAGCTATGACCTTGGATTTATCTTCCCTGAGCAGTGTCCGGCAGTTTGCAGAAACCTACAAGGCAATGAACCTGTAAGTAGACATCCATGTTGGAAAACTTTGTCATATATTGTAGATGGACTTATCATAACCCCATTCCCCAACCCCCACCAAATTTATTTCGAAAGGGTTTGCTGCTTTTCACAGTAACTTCATTGAAGCCTACTTGTGACAATGAGCGATTTTCATTTCATTTAATTTCACTTACTGAGGCAGGTTTTGTGATGGTAAGCCAGCAGTAGGTTTGAGCAGTTGTTTCCAATCTGTGGTTCTTTAGCCTTATGAACTTTTATTCTTTTCACATTTGGTGGGCCTGAAAGTTGCATTGGGCTATTTTCAGAACTGTTGTCGCATTAGTGGATCAAGACCCAAAGGCCTGGTCCTACTATCAACTTCAGATATTGTACCAATGGTCTAGAGCATCAAATTGTGTATTAACATATCGCACCGCATGGTATGTGAAAGAAATGGTCACATCATTGCAGTAAGGGGGTAGTTTCAGGTTTAGGTGAATAAACGTTGAGCGGGTAGGCTGGCGAAGCATTGCTTAGTTTTGCTGTAGCTTTTCTAGAATGATTGAATAGTTATGTTATAGTGTATAAGCGACACTCGACATGGAGCCGCTGAAGACTTATTCTACCAGTATGTATACGGGGTTACAGCTCAAGAACTAAGTTTGCTGTACATATATAGACACTTTACAATTGTGCTTGTTACTCAAGCATCCAGCTTGTCAGATGACCAGAGACCTGTTACATTATTTGTTGTAGTCGCAAAGAGAATAAATCAAAGGTGGCACACCTCGAGTTCGTATAACATAGAGCAAGGGATTTATTTACAAGGCGCTGCTCAAACAGGGTACATAAGAACATAAGAACTAGGAACAGGAGTAGGCCATCTGGCCCCTTGAGCCTGCTCCGCCATTTAATGAGATCATGGCTGATCTTTGTGGACTCAGCTCCACTCTCCGGCCCGTACACCATATCCCCGAATCCCTTTATTCTTTAGAAAGGTATCTATCTTTTTCTTAAAAACGTTCAAAGAAGGAGCCTCAACTCCTTCACTGGGCAAGGAATTCCAGAGATTCACAACCCTTTGGGTGAAGAAGTTCCTCCTAAACTCGGTCTTAAATCTACTTCCCCTTATTTTGAGGCTATGCCCCCTAGTTCTGCTTTCCCCGACCAATGGAAACAACCTGCCCGCATCTATCCTACCTATTCCCTTCACAATTTTATATGTTTCAACAAGATCCCCCCGCATCCTTCTAAACTCCAATGAGTACAGTCCCAGTCTACTCAACCTCTCGTCATAATCTAATCCCTTCAACTCTGGGATCAACCTAGTGAATCTCCTCTGCGCTCCCTCCAGTGCCAATATGTCCTTTCTCAGGTAAGGAGACCAAAACTGAACACAATACTCCAGATGTGGCCTCACCAACACCCTATACAATTGCAGCATAACGTCACTAGTCTTGAACTCCATCCCTCTAGCAATGAAAGACAAAACTCGATTAGCCTTCTTAATCACCTGTTGCACCTGCACACCAACTTTTTGCGACACGTGCACCAGCACACCCAGGTCCCTCTGCACAGCAGCATGTTTTAACATCTTACTGTTTAAATAATCCATTCTGCTGTTATTCCTCCCAAAATGGATAGCCTCACACTTGGCAGCATTGAATTCCATCTGCCAGACCCTAGGCCATTCACCTAACCTATCCAAATCCTTCTGCAGACTTCCGGTATCCTCTGCGCTTTTTGCTTTACCGCTCATCTTAGTGTCGTCTGCAAACTTGGACACATTGCACTTGGTCCCCAACTCCAAATGGTACAATGGTGAACTCTGGCACATAACATCTCTCCCTCTTTGCTCCTTCAGTGTCCCTGGCGTTTTTACTCGATCAAACACTTTAACACAGATCCAACACATTATGCCATAACTAACATTGTTATGTTACAGATACATGTATACATTAGTAAGACGGTCTCTTGGGTGGAAGTCTGTCTCGTTTTGACAGAACGCGGCATTCAGGAACTTGGCTCTTAGGGGTACTAGGACTGTCTTCCTTTACACTGGTCAGTGGTCCACCTGACAAAACCAACTCAGGAACTGTCTCTAGTTGTGTGGATGATTCTGTCGTAACAGATTCCATAATTTCGTCAGCTGTATTCACGTCTGGCATGTCTCTGTCCATACTTTGTGGTGGAAATATCTGGTACAGATTCTGTACTCTCACTGTGTGCAGACAATAATTGGTCAGTGGGCTGACCCCAAATTTGTTCATCGTAAGATTGTACAGGATATTAAATCAGACCAGTTTTGGCTAATACAATTCCCGGAGTCCATTTTCCACCTGAGGTGTAATTTCCCCATTGTGTGGGTTTCCTCCAGGTGATCCGGTTTCCTCCCACAGTCCAAAGATGTGCAGGTTAGATGGATTGGCCATGCCAAATTGTCCCTTAGTGTCTAAAAAGGTTAGGTGAGGTTACGGGGATAGAGTGGAGTCATGGGCTTAAGTAGGGTGCTCTTTCAAGAGCCGGTGTGGAATCGATGTGCTGAATGGTTTCCTTCTGCACTGTAAATTCTGTGATTCTATGATTCGCACAAGAACATACTCCCCATGGTCAAAGACTCTGCTTTTGGAATATTGTTCCCTTCTAGCCACTTGTGACTGATGTTGTTGCCTAACTATCTGTGAAGTTGAAGAGGGAGTCAAAAGTTTCCGTTTGAACATCAGTCTAGCCAGTGAGTTTTGTGTTGTTTCTGCATGTCATTCGAAAGCTATTGACACGTTTAGGTTAGCGAGCCTTTATCCCTCGAAGCCACGAGCGATTGCACAAAATGTTCAGCTAAGCCATTGATAGCTGGATGGTAAGGGGCAGATGTGACAGGACGGATGCCACACCCCTTCAGTTAGTCCTCGAATTCGGCTGATGCGAATTGAGTGCCATTATCCCTCACGAGTTGTTGAGGCCACCCGAATCTTGCAAATACCTCATCAAGCCTTCCTGTGGTCTGTTCTGTAGCTGTCGATTTCATGAGAGCAATCACCGGCCACTTCAAATGTGGGTCAACCATGACCAAAAACCATTGTCCTTCGAATGGTCCCGCACAATCAACATGGATTCTTTGTCATGGCCTGGTAGGCCATTACCATGGATGCAAACATTGTAATTTCTCATGCAGTGCAGGATTGGCATTATCCACCTTCCCCTCTATTTGGGCATCCAACCCGAGCGACCAGAAGTAGCTCCTCGCCAACTCCTTCCTTCTAACTATACCGGGATAGCCCTCATGCTGCTGTTCCAGGATTCTACTTTGTAGACACGGCGGAATGATTACTCTCATACTCCACAACAATAGTCCATTTTGTATTGTCAATTCAAGATGCCTGGTAAGATAAGATTTAAGGTCTGGATTCTTTCTGTGCTCCTGCGTTAGAGTGAGTTTTTGAATCATGTTCAACACCTTCCCCATCACCGGATCTGTTCAGGCAAACGTTTGCACCTGGGAAGACAGACATTACCAGAACATTTTTCACATGAGGCAGATAGAATATGTCGTTGAAGTGTTCATCAGATTGGTGCTTATCTTTTTGGTCTTATTGATCTTACAGCCAGTCTAGAAGACTGTTTGCGTGCTATTCAGACCAAGATATTCAGTGACATAATTGTGTGCCAACAAGATTAACGCTCAACATTGTAATCGGCAAGCATAAGGGATCCCCATATGCGACCCAGAAGTTGTTATTAAGAGACGATGGTCGGTCAATGGAATAAATTGACGGCCAAATGAGTAATTATGGAACCTTTGAATAACAAAAATAATGCTGAGAGCTTCTTTCTCAAGTTGGACTCAACGCTAATCAACATCCTGGAAGAAAATGCTATTGGTCGCTCTTCGCCTGAAGGCATTATATGCGAGGTAAGGTTCAATGACAAGGAAAATTAGAAGACAAGTTAAGAGGAAGAATAACTTAGGAGAGGTTACTGATCAAGATGTTAAGATTCAAAACAGAGGTATAAAAGCCAACATAAGTGTACTTTACCTGAACGCTCGTAGTATTCGGAATAATGTAAATGAGTTGATGGCGCAAATTATCGTGAATGACGATGATTTAGTGGCCATTACTGAAACATGGTTAAAGGATGATCACGACGGGGTGTTAAATATCCACGGGCATCAAACTATTCGGAAGGACAGAGTGGATGGTAAGGGAGGTGGTGTTGCTCTGTTATTTAAGGATGACATCCGGGCAATAGTAAGGGATGACATCGGTGCTATGGAGGATAAGGTTGAATCCATTTGGGTGGAAATCAGGAAGGCGAAAATGTCACTGATAGGAGTAGTCTATAGGCCACCAAATAGTAACATTATGGTGGGGCAGGCAATAAACAAAGAAATAACTGATGCATGTAGAAATGGTACAGCAGTTATCATGGGGGATTTTAATCTACATGTCGATTGGTTTAACCAGGTCGGTCAAGGCAGCCTTGAGGAGGAGTTTATAGAATATATCCGAGATAGTTTCCTAGAATAGTATGTAATGGAACCTACGAGAGAACAAGCGGTCCTAGATCTGGTCCTGTGTAATGAGACAGGATTGATTCATGATCTCATAGTTAGGGATCCTCTCGGAAGGAGCGATCATAATATAGTGGAATTTAAAATACAGATGGAGGGGTGAGAAGGTGAAATCAAACACTAGTGTTGTGTGCTTAAACAAAGGCGATTACAATGGGATGAGAGAAGAGCTAGCTGAGGTAGACTGGGAGCAAAGACTTTATGGTGAAACAGTTGAGGAACAGTGGAGAACCTTCCAAGTGATTTTTCACAGTGCTCAGCAAAGATTTATACCAACAAAAAGGAAGGACGGTAGAAAGAGGGAAAATCGACCATGGATAGCTAAGGAAATAAGGGAGAGTATCAAATTGAAGGAAAAAGCATACCAAGTGGCAAAGATTAGTGGGAGACTAGAGCACTGGGAAATATTTAGGGGGCAACAGAAAGCTACTAAAAAAGCTATAAAGAAGAGTAAGATAGATTATGAGAATACACTTGCTCAGAATATAAAAACAGATAGTAAAAGTTTCTACAAAAACATAAAACAAAAAAGAGTGGCTAAGGTAAATATTGGTCCTTTAGAAGATGAGAAGGGAGATTTAATAATGGGAGATGAGGAAATGGCTGAGAACTGAACAGGTTTTTCGGTCAGTCTTCACAGTGGAAGACACAAATAACATGCCAGTAACTGATGGAAATGAGGCTCTGACAGGTGAGGACCTTGAGATGATTGTTATCACTAAGGAGGTAGTGATGGGCAAGCTAATGGGGCTAAAGGTAGACAAGAATCCTGGTCCTGAATGCATCCCAGAGTGCTAAAAGAGATGGCTAGGGAAATTGCAAATGCAAAGAACAAAGAAATGTACAGCACAGGAACAGGCCCTTCGGCCCTCCAAGCCCGTGCCGACCACACTGCCCGACTAAACTACAATCTTCTACACTTCCTGGGTCCGTATCCTCCTATTCCCATCCTATTCATATATTTGTCAAGATGCCCCTTAAATGTCCCTATCGTCCCTGCTTCCACTACCTCCTCCGGTAGCGAGTTCCAGGTACCCACTACCCTCTGCGTAAAAAACTTGCCTCGTACATCTACTCTAAACCTTGCCCCTCTCACCTTAAACCTATGCCCCCTAGTAATTGACCCCTCTACCCTGGGGAAAAGCCTCTGACTATCCACTCTGTCTATGCCCCTCATAATTTTGTATACCTCTATCAGGTCGCCCCTCAACCTCCTTCGTTCCAGTGAGAACAAACCGAGTTTATTCAACCGCTCCTCATAGCTTATGCCCTCCATACCAGGCAACATTCTGGTAAATCTCTTCTGCACCCTCTCTAAAGCCTCCACATCCTTCTGGTAGTGTGGCGACCAGAATTGAACACTATACTCCAAGTGTGGCCTAACTAAGGTTCTATACAGCTGCAACATGACTTGCCAATTCTTATACTCAATGCCCCGGCCAATGAAGGCCAGCATGCCGTATGCCTTCTTGACTACCTTCTCCACCTGTGTTGCCCCTTTCAATGACCTGTGGACCTGTACTCCTAGATCTCTTTGACTTTCAATACTCTTGAGGGTTCTACCATTCACTGTATATTCCCTACCTGCATTAGACCTTCCAAAATGCATTACCTCACATTTGTCCGGATTAAACTCCATCTGCCATCTCTCCGCCCAAGTCTCCAGACAATCTAAATCCTGCTGTATCCTCAGACAGTCCTCATCGCTATCCGCAATTCCATCAACCTTTGTGTCGTCTGCAAACTTACTAATCAGACCAGTTACATTTTCCTCCAAATCATTTATATATACTACAAAGAGCAAAGGTCCCAGCACTGATCCCTGTGGAACACCACTGGTCACAGCCCTCCAATTAGAAAAGCATCCCTCCATTGCTACCCTCTGCCTTCTATGGCCTAGCCAGTTCTGTATCCACCTTGCCAGTTCACCCCTGATCCCGTGTGACTTCACCTTTTGTACTAGTCTACCATGAGGGACCTTGTCAAAGGCCTTACTGAAGTCCATATAGACAACATCTACTGCCCTACCTGCATCAATCATCTTAGTGACCTCCTCGAAAAACTCGATCAAGTGAGTGAGACACGACCTCCCCTTCACAAAACCGTGCTGCCTCTCACTAATACGTCCATTTGCTTCCAAATGGGAGTAGATCCTGCCTCTAAGAATTCTCTCCAGTAATTTCCCTACCACTGACGTAAGGCTCACCGGCCTGTAGTTCCCGGGATTATCCTTGCTACCCTTCTTAAACAGAGGAACAACATTGGCTATTCTCCAGTCCTCCGGGACATCCCCTGAAGACAGCGAGGATCCAAAGATTTCTGTCAAGGCCTCAGCAATTTCCTCTCCGGCCTCCTTCAGTATTCTGGGGTAGATCCCATCAGGCCCTGGGGACTTATCTACCTTAATATTTTTTAAGACACCCAACACCTCGTCTTTTTGGATCACAATGTGACCCAGGCTATCTACACCCCCTTCTCCAGACTCAACATCTACCAATTCCTTCTCTTTGGTGAATACTGATGCAAAGTATTCATTTAGTACCTCGCCCATTTCCTCTGGCTCCACACATAGATTCCCTTGCCTATCCTTCAGTGGGCCAACCCTTTCCCTGGCTACCCTCTTGCTTTTTATGTACGTGTAAAAAGCCTTGGGATTTTCCTTAACCCTATTTGCTAATGACTTTTCGTGACCCTTTCTAGCCCTCCTGACTCCTTGCTTAAGTTCCTTCCTACTTTCCTTATATGCCACACAGGCTTCGTCTGTTCCCAGCCTTTTAGCCCTGACAAATGCCTCCTTTTTCTTTTTGACGAGGCCTACAATATCACTCGTCATCCAAGGTTCCCGAAAATTGCCGTATTTATCTTTCTTCCTCACAGGAACATGCCGGTCCTGTATTCCTTTCAACTGACACTTGAAAGCCTCCCACATGTCAGATGTTGATTTGCCCTCAAACATCCTCCCCCAATCTATGTTCTTCAGTTCCCGCCTAATATTGTTATAATTAGCCTTCCCCCAATTTAGCACATTCATCCTCGGACCACTCTTATCCTTGTCCACCAGTACTTTAAAACTTACTGAATTGTGGTCACTGTTACCGAAATGCTCCCCTACTGAAACATCTACCACCTGGCCGGGCTCATTCCCCAATACCAGGTCCAGTACCGCCCCTTCCCTAGTTGGACTGTTTACATATTGTTTTAAGAAGCCCTCCTGGATGCTCCTTACAAACTCCGCCCCATCTAAGCCCCTGGCACTAAGTGAGTCCCAGTCAATATTGGGGAAGTTGAAGTCTCCCATCACCACAACCCTGTTGTTTTTACTCTTTTCCAAAATCTGTCTACCTATCTGCTCCTCTATCTCCCGCTGGCTGTTGGGAGGCCTGTAGTATACCCCCAACATTGTGACTGTACCCTTCTTATTCCTGATCTCTACCCATATAGCCTCACTGCCCTCTGAGGTGTCCTCTCGCAGTATAGCTGTGATATTCTCCCGAACAAGTAGCGCAACTCCACCTCCCCTTTTACATCCCCCTCTATCCCGCCAGAAACATCTAAATCCTGGAACGTTTAGCTGCCAATCCTGCCCTTCCCTCAACCAGGTCTCTGTAATGGAAACAACATCATAGTTCCAAGTAGTAATCCAAGCTCTAAGTTCATCTGCCTTACCCGTAATGCTCCTTGCATTAAAACATATGCACTTCAGGCCACCAGACCCGCTGTGTTCAGCAACTTCTCCCCGTCTGCTCTGCCTCAGAGCCACACTGTCCCTATTCCCTAGTTCTCCCTCAATGCTCTCACCTTCTGACCTATTGCTCCCGTGCCCACCCCCCTGCCATACTAGTTTAAACCCTCCCGTGTGACACTAGCAAACCTCGCGGCCAGGATATTTATGCCTCTCCGGTTTAGATGCAACCCGTCCTTCTTATACAGTTCACACCTGCCCCGGAAGAGCTCCCAGTGGTCCAGATAATGGAAACCCTCCCTCCTACACCAGCTGTTTAGCCACGTGTTTATCTGCTCTATCTTCCTATTTCTAGCCTCACTGGCACGTGGCACAGGGAGTAATCCCGAGATTACAACCCTCGAGGTCCTGTCTTTTAACTTTCTGCCTAGCTCCCTGAACTCCTGCTGCAGGACCTCATGCCCCTTCCTGCCTATGTCGTTAGTACCAATATGTACAACGACCTCTGCCTGTTTGCCCTCCCCCTTCAGGATTCCCTCTACCCGTTCGGAGACATCCTGGACCCTGGCACCAGGGAGGCAACATACCATCCTGGAGTCTCTTTCACGTCCACAAAAGCGCCTATCTGTGCCCCTGACTATAGAGTCCCCTATTACTATTACTCTTCTGCGCTTTGACCCTCCCTTCTGAACATCAGAGCCAGCCGTGGTGCCACTGCTCTGGCTGCTGCTGTTTTCCCCTGATAGGCTATCCCCCCCGAAAGTATCCAAAGGGGTATATCTGTTCGAGAGGGGGACAACCACAGGGGATTCCTGCACTGACTGCCTGCCCTTTCTGGTGGTCACCCATTTCTCTGCCTGCACCTTGGGTGTGACCACATTTACATAACTGCGATCGCTGACTCTTTCCGCCACCTGCATGCTCCTAAGTGCATCCAATTGCTGCTCCAACCGAACCATGCGGTCTGTGAGGAGCTCCAGTTGGGTGCACTTTCTGCAGATGAAGCCATCCGGGACGCTGGAAGCCTCCCGGACTTGCCACATCTCACAGTCAGAGCACAGCACCCCTCTAACTGACATTGCGTCAATTAATTAAAATTTGTCTTTTTTATTTTATAAATACTTTTTTTTTAAATTTCAAATTTACTGTCAACTATCTGTTTCCTAGCACTGGATTTCTAATAGAAATGCGATAGCTAACTATAATACTCTCCGATCTCTGGCTTAGATATCCTCTAAATTATAATTAAGTTATTATGTTTAATTAGTTCCCAAATACTCAAATTTTTTAAAATTTAGGTTAGAATCCCAACCAGCCACTCTGGCCACAGCTTTTCTGTGATGTCACTTTAGTTTCCCCCCGACACACACAATTTGAAAAAAGGTATAAAAGTAAAAATAACTTACTTACCTTCTTACCTTCTGAGTGTCTGAGATGTTCTCAGGTTCTCTCGCTGACAGAGACTGCTCCTCCACCTCCGATCCTTGACCTGCACAATGCTAATAATATAATAATATAATATGGCACTTACCTTACACCAATGGGTCTTATTATTAGGTTAGAGGAGAATTTATTAGTTGGGGGGGGGGGACTTCCCAGAGTTCCGCGGGTCGAACTTCCGGTTCCCGCCTTATCTCAAAACAAATAAAACAGAAAAGAAGAACAGACTCGGGACCAGGCAAGGCTTTTAAATACACTACTCACCTCCAAGAAGGCCCCTGCGCACCGCTGCCGCCGAAATCCGAAGGGCTGCTCCTGTAAAGGCAAGGCTTTTTAAAGTAAGTACTCACCTCCCAGAAGGCCCCTGCGCACCGCTGCCGCCGAAATCCAAAGGGCTGCTCCTGTAAAGGTAAGGCTTTTAAATACACTACTCACCTCCAAGAAGGCCCCTGCGCACCGCTGCCGCCGAAATCTGAAGGGCTGCTCCTGTAAAGGCAAGGCTTTTTAAAGTAAGTACTCACCTCCCAGAAGGCCCCTGCGCACCGCTGCCACCGAAATCCAAAGGGCTGCTCCTGTAAAGGTAAGGCTTTTAAATACACTACTCACCTCCAAGAAGGCCCCTGCGCACCGCTGCCGCCAAAATCCGAAGGGCTGCTCCTGTAAAGGCAAGGGTTTTTAAAGTAAGTACTCACCTCCCAGAAGGCCCCTGCGCACCGCTGCCGCCGAAATCCAAAGGGCTGCTCCTGTAAAGGTAAGGCTTTTAAATACACTACTCACCTCCAAGAAGGCCCCTGCGCACCGCTGCCGCCGAAATCCGAAGGGCTGCTCCTGTAAAGGCAAGGCTTTTTAAAATAAGTACTCACCTCCCAGAAGGCCCCTGCGCACCGCTGCCGCCGAAATCCAAAGGGCTGCTCCTGTAAAGGTAAGGCTTTTAAATACACTACTCACCTCCAAGAAGGCCCCTGCGCACCGCTGCCGCCGAAATCCGAAGGGCTGCTCCTGTAAAGGCAAGGCTTTTTAAAGTAAGTACTCACCTCCCAGAAGGCCCCTGCGCACCGCTGCCGCCGAAATCCAAAGGGCTGCTCCTGTAAAGGTAAGGCTTTTAAATACACTACTCACCTCCAAGAAGGCCCCTGCGCACCGCTGCCGCCGAAATCCGAAGGGCTGCTCCTGTAAAGGCAAGGCTTTTTAAAGTAAGTACTCACCTCCCAGAAGGCCCCTGCGCACCGCTGCCGCCGAAATCCAAAGGGCTGCTCCTGTAAAGGTAAGGCTTTTAAATACACTACTCACCTCCAAGAAGGCCCCTGCGCACCGCTGCCGCCGAAATCCGAAGGGCTGCTCCTGTAAAGGCAAGGCTTTTTAAAGTAAGTACTCACCTCCCAGAAGGCCCATGCGCACCGCTGCCGCTGAAATCCAAAGGGCTGCTCCTGTAAAGGTAAGGCTTTTAAATACACTACTCACCTCCAAGAAGGCCCCTGCGCACCGCTGCCGCCGAAATCCGAAGGGCTGCTCCTGTAAAGGCAAGGCTTTTTAAAGTAAGTACTCACCTCCCAGAAGGCCCATGCGTGCCGCTGAAATCCAAAGGGCTGCTCCTGTAAAGGTAAGGCTTTTAAATACACTACTCACCTCCAAGAAGGCCCCTGCGCACCGCTGCCGCCGAAATCCGAAGGGAATGCACTAGTGATAATTTACCCAAATTCACTAGACTCTGGGGTGGTCCCGGCGGATTGGAAATTAGCAAACTTGACATCATTGTTGAAAAAAGGAGGTAGGCAGAAAGCGGGTAATTATAGGCCAGTTAGCTTAACTTCGGTAGTAGGGAAGATGCTGGAATCTATCATCAAGGAAGAAATAGTGAGGCATCTGGATGGAAATTGTCCCATTGGGCAGCCGCAGCATGGGTTCATAAAGGGCAGGTCGTGCCTAACTAATTTAGTGGAATTTTTTGAGGACATTACCAGTGCGGTATATAACGGGGAGCCAATGGATGTGGTATATCTGGATTTCCAGAAAGCTTTTGACAAGGTGCCAAACAAAAGGTTGCTGCATAAGATAAAGATGCATGGCATTAAGGGTAAAGTAGTAGCATGGATAGAGGATTGGTTAATTAATAGAAAGCAAAGAGTGGGGATTAATGGGTGTTTCTCTGGTTGGCAATCAGTAGCTAGTGGTGTCCCTCAGGGATCAGTGTTGGGCCCACAATTGTTCATAATTTACATAGATGATTTGGAGTTGGGGACCAAGTGCAATGAGTCCAAGTTTGCAGACGACACGAAGATGAGTGTTAAAGCAAAAAGTGCAGAGGATACCAGAAGTCTGCAGAGGGATTTGGATAGGTTAAGTGAATGTGCTAGGGTCTGGCAGATGGAATACAATGTTGACAAATGTGAGGTTATCCATTTTGGTAGGAATAACAGCAAAAGGGATTATTAGTTAAATGATAAAATATTAAAACATGCTGCTGTGCAGAGAGACCTGGGTGTGCTAGTGCATGAGTCGCAAAAAGTTGGTTTACAGGTGCAACAGGTGATCGAGAAGGCAAATTGAGTTTTGTCCTTCATTGCTAGAGGGATGGAGTTTAAGACTAGGGAGGTTATGCTGCAATTGTATACGGTGTTAGTGAGGCCGTACCTGGAGTATTGTGTTCAGTTTTGGTCTCCTTACCTGTGAGAGGACGTACTGGCGCTGGAGGGTGTGCAGAGGAGATTCACTAGGTTAATCCCAGAGCTGAAGGGGTTGTATTACGAGGAGAGGTTGAGTAGACTGGGACTGTACTCGTTGAAATTTAGAAGGATGTGGGGGGGATCTTATAGAAACATATAAAATTATGAAGGGAATAGATAGGATAGAGGTTGTTTCCACTGGTGGGTGAAAGCAGAACTAGGGGGCATAGCCTCAAAATAAGGGGAAGTAGATTTAGGACTGAGTTTAGGAGGAACTTCTTCACCCAAAGGGTTGTGAATCTATGGAATTCCGTGCCCAGTGATGTAGTTGAGGCTCCTTCATTAAATATTTTTAAGATAAAGATAGATAGTTTTTTGAAAAATAACGGGATTAAGTGTTATGGTGTTCGGGCCGGAAAGTGGAGCTGAGTCCACAAAAAAAATCAGCCATGATCTCATTGAATGGCGGAGCAGGCTCGAGGGGCCAGATGGCCTACTCCTGCTCCTCGTTCTTATGTTCTTATGAGACAACTGCTCCAACCCCATAGGGTGACGTATCACAGGCAATTTCAGGTTCAGTTTTTCACAATCCTTTTGCTCAGAGCCAAGCTTATTTGTTACAAAACAACATGTGTAAAGACCTCAGCCTTGTTTCTCAGTGCGGTACAAACTTTTCATAGTAATTGAATAATCCTAGAAACAACCTTAACTGAGTCACGTTCTGCGATCATGGAGCATCCAGGATCTCCGACATCTTCTTAGGTTCGTTGCAAAGACCGTCTTAGTCGATGATATGTTCAAGATAGTGAAGAGAAGATTTTAAAAATTTGCTCTTCTCTTTCTTGACCCTGTGATTATGCAATCGCAGCCTTGCAAGAGTATCTTCTAAGTTCTTTACATGCTCTACATCGTACAAACCTGTAATCAAAATTTACTCAAAGTAGCATTGCACACCCAATAGCCCACTCAAGATTTGATCCATAAATCGTTGGAAGAGAGCTGGTGCTGATGTTGTCCTGAACGGAAGCCTCCAACACTGAAACAGACTCTTGTGTAACACAATGCTCAGTAATGGTTGAGACTCACTAGCAAATTGAACGGTGAGAATTATTTTTACTTACCACAATGATTTTGCCTTGAAAGTTGACCACATTTCTCTCGACCTCATTCCCGATCTCCGTCAATGGTTCCTTCTTCTGGCTCATAAAATCACCTTCGTCGAAAGTGGCGATCAGGGCAGCTATTGAGAGAATGGAGCAAAGGCTGGAGGCGCAGTGTTCAGCCCTCCAGAAGGTAGAGGAGTCAGTAGTGGATTATGTGGAATGGTTAGCACAGTTGGAGGCAGGGATGGTGCTCATGTCAGAGGGCCAGAAGCGGTTGTGGGAGACTGTGGAAGACCTGGAGAATCGCTCCAGGAGGCAGACTCTCCGGATTGTGGGGCTGCCTAAGGGGATCGAAGGAACGCAGTAACAATCTATGAGGTGAAGATGTGGGTGGGGAAGGGGGTCTTTGACCGTTCTCCTGAGGCGGATCAAGAACGCAGGTGTTGGGGAGCAGGCCAAAATCGGCGTAGCAGCAAGGGCGATGGTGGTGCAAGGGCATCATTTTCTAGACAAAGAGAAGATTCTGCGGTGGGCGAAGGAGACGAGAGCATGTGCCTTGGAGGGAAACGTGGTGTGTATCAACCAAGACTTGGGTGCACAGTTAGCCAAGCGCCAGGCTAGGTTCAACAGAGTCAAGACGGCCCTCTACAAGAAAGTTTGGGGTGCTGTATCCTGCTCATCTGTGGGTCACGCACCAAAATCAGGAATCCTATTTTGATATGCCGGAGGTGGTGAGTAATTTTGTGAGAGAATGGGAGACTTGTGAGGACTGATCTTTGGAGATGCCAGTCTGGGGAATGTGGGTGTGTATGCTGTGTTGTATTTACTGTGTGTGGGTGTGGATTGGGTAAGTGTGGTCAACAGTTCTTTGGGGAATTGCGGCTGAGGGGTGGTAGGGGAAGGCGGGTAGATGGTTGCCTCGAGTGCGGGCCACTCTGCTAGCAGGCAGGTTAGTTAATGGGAGTGCCGTGGGGGGGTGGGCGAGGGGGGGGGGGAATCCATGAAGGGTTTGGGGGAGGTGGGTTGACTTGTTTTTTTGATTCTTTGTTTATGGGGGGAGGACGTTGGTGGAGGAAGGGATGCTGACGTGGGCCAAGTTGGTATGGCGCAGTTGGTTAAGGGGAGATGGCAGCGGACATCTTGGAAAGGCCCAGAGGATGAGTGGTGCATGGACCTGGGGAGCTGGGTAAATAGGCAATGGCACTCAGGGTTTCATGGGAATTGCGGGTAGTGAGCGGGGGGGGGGGGGGGCACCGAGTTTCTTTGTAACACGGATGATTCCCTGCTATATATTTTGGACCTGGTTGGGAGCTTTGACTGAATCGTAGGGATTTTGGGGGAGTTTGGTCTCTTTTCGAGGTATAAGTGAAATATTCCCAATTAATGCCTGGGGACAGGAGAGGGGTTTGGGGGGGCTGCCACTTTGGTTGGTCGGGGCAAGATTGTGTTACTTTGGGATACAAGTGGCGCAGTGTTGGGCTCAGCTGCATAAATTGAACGTGGCATGATTGGTGGAGGGAATGAAGTCGGATTTTAAGAGGTGGGATGTGCTGCCATTGTTGGCTGGTTGGGTCCAGACTTTAAAGATGACGGTGTTGCCAAAGTTTTTGTTCCTCCTGGTCTTTGTGCCAAGGACCTTTTTTAGGAAGGTTAATGGGCTGATTTTGAGGTTGATGTGGACGGGTAAGACTCCACGGGCTAGGAGGACGTTGTTGGAGAGCTCCTGTTGTGCCCATATTACAGTAAGAAGTCTTACAACACCAGGTTAAAGTCCAACAGGTTTGTCACTAGCTTTCGGAGCGCTGCTCCTTCCTCAGGTGAATCATGTTACAGTGACCATGTATCTTGTGAATGCAAACAAATTCCCATTTGCAACAATTAACTCTCTGTAACTCTGAAAGAGTTTCTACTTTATGTGCATTATCGTGGTTCTCTTTGTGGAACTGAACTACACTCTGGGTCTGAGCAGAGTTTGACTTATACTTGATTTAATATGTTTTTCACCCATTGAATGCCTCAGTCTTGTGTCACCGTTCCACACATATGCCTAGCTGTGTTGTAGAGAGGCAGCACAGACACTGAGGGCTTGAATAACCTTTCTCTGCGTGACCTATAGGCGTACATAAGTACGAAAGGACAGAAAGTACTTATGTACCCCAATAGGTCGCGCAGAGAAAGAGGCTGCAGTTTCCCTGCAAATTCTTTCTATTCAGTTAATTATCCAATTCCCTTTTGAAAGCCATGATTAAATCTGCTTCCTCAATTCTCTCAGGCAGCGCATTCCAGATCCTAACCATTCGGTGCACAAAAAAATGCTTTTCCTCGTGTCGCTTTTGGTTCTTTTGTCCTTCAGCTTAATTTGGTGTCCTCTGATTTTCAACCCTTACGCCAATGGGAACCGTTTCTATCTATCTTTTCCAGACCCCTCATGACTTTGAAAGCCTCTGTTAGGCCTTCTGTCTGCCTTCTCTCGGGGGGGAACAGCACCAGCTTTTCCAGTCCACGCAGCTGAAGTCCCTCGTCCCTGGAACCATTCTTGTAACTCGTTTCTGCCTCCTTGCTAAAGCCTTCATATGCTCCCTAAGGGAAGGCGTAGTGGTATTGTCACTGGACCGGTCAACCAGAGACCCAGAACAATGCTCTGGGGACCCAGGTTCCCAGAGTTCAAATCCCGCCACGGCAGATGGTGAAATTTGAATTCAATAAAAATCTGGAATTAAAAGTCTAATGATGACCATGAAACCATTGTCAATTGTCGTAAAAACCCATCTTGTTCACTAATGCCCTTTAGGGAAGGAAATGTGACTCCAGACCTACAGCAATGTGGTTGACTCAATGTGCCCCCTCAAGGGCAATTAGGGATGGGCAATAAATGGCTGGCACAGTCAGCGACACTCACATCCCATGAAATAATAAAAAATATATATAAATGAAGTGTGGTGCCCAAAATTGGAGACTGTACTGAGGTCAAGGCCGAACCTCCTTGCTTTTCTAATATTTGCCTCTATAAAGCCCATGATCCTTAATGCTTTATTAACTACTCTTATCAACCTGTCAGCTGCCACCTTCATTGATTTGTGTGCATAAACCCCCAAGTTCCCTCTGCTCCTGCACTCCCTTTAGAATTGTGGCTTTATTTTATATTCCTCTTCTCATTTGTCCGATCAAAATGAATCACACCACACTTCTCCACATTAAATTTCATCTACCTGCGTATGGTCTTTTGAATTCTGTCACTACCCTCCTCACAATGCACAATACTTACAAGTTTGGTGCCTTGTGAAGTCAAGTCAAGTCATTTATATAGATCAGGAAAAGTGGTGTTCCTAGTAGCGATCCCAGGGGAACCCCACTGTCTTGCCCAACTCCAGTCTGGAAAAGCAACCATTCATTTCTGCTCTCGTTGCCTGTCTATCAGCCAGCTTTATTGACCCATCCTTTTATTGGATAGCTTTGAGATTGCTGACAAACCTGTCATGTGGCTCCTTATGCAAGTCCATGAGAACAGCATCAACTACATTCCCTCATCAATCCTCTCTGTTATTTCGTCAAACTAAAACTCAGTCAAGTTAGTTCAGCATGATTTGCCTTTAACAAATTAGCCCTGGCCTTCTTTAATTTAATCCACATTTTTATCCTGCTTTCATTCAGTGCAAAATTAGAAAAATGTTTATTTTCCTACACTGATATTCCCGAACGTGAAAATAAAATTAATTTAGAAATAATGACTGATTTCCCACAATGGCTTGACAAGTTTATTTGGCGAGTAACCAACCTCTATTGACTAGGGAGGTACTCCTGATGTGTGCTGAGCTAACCTAACCCATCTAGATATGATATTGATGCTTACAGTTGGCGTCAATCACTCAGCCTCAGCTCAAGGGACCTTTTTGAAGGATAATGTGAAGCCCGGAACAGGCCTGTTTGCAATATGTCTGTGGTCAATTAGTTGGTCAACACTCGGCTTTAGTATTTTAAAACAAAAAAACGTAACTGGGCGATGTCTTCTTGAGGCAAGCAGCACCCTTGGAATCAAGTCCCATCAAGGTGCCAACAGCTTCAGGTGAGGGGTGGACATTTGCATTATACTTGGAAAAAAAATGAAGTACAGTACTGTGTAGCTGGACTTCCCAATTGTATCAATTCCTGTTTAACAGTCCAATGCATTGCTATTATTGAAAGGGTAGAAACAACCCAATGTTTGACTCTGAAACTAGATCCAGTAAAAGCTGTATCTCATTGCTCCTGGTTTAATGAATATTTGTATGCATGCTCTGCGGGAAGAGGATGAATGATTGACTGTAAAATAAAACATGAAATAATGGGCCAAGGTCACTCAGTGATCACGAATTATGGTGCCAAACATGCATAGTTTAGATTTAGTTAAATCAACATTCAGAAGTACTGTGTCTGGTTTGTGTCCCTTATGCTTGAAACAAAAGAACTTTTAAAGGGGATTAAAGGAAACTTTAAAATGCATGTAGAATAAACACACACATTTGATAACCTCATTTCAAATGAGCACAGTTGCAAACCAAGATGTGTAGATTGCGTGTCTAAGATTAAAATTTAAGCATTGTATATTGATTAAGGAGTAATCTTACAATGGAACAAATCAAGAATATAAATGGGGAAGGATCTGTTGCAATGAAATGGCAAATTGATAAAAGTATTGCTGTAAGTGTCCCCAAGGTGCACATATTTTGAGGAAAAAACAAGTAACAGTGCTAGAATGCAATAAAGTGTAAAGTTTGTTGTACTCCGTTCCAAGCTTTTTTTCCCCACCTGTGTAACAGTTTTTTTAACATACATTGAGGAAGAAAATGGAACAACATGCTTATTAACTTTAACACACAGGCTTGATCTGAAGAAACTCTTCAGGTTTATTTCCCAAATACAGCAATTTCAGTAAGAAAGGCAAATTTACAGTTTGATTCTTTGTTTAACTCATGGTCATCAACAGAAGCTGGGAGATGTTTTGATGACTGTAAGAATAAATATGCAGCTTCATTCAGCTAAATCTTGTATGTACAATTTATTTATGATCAACTCTGTGTAGTACCAAAGCTGATCTGAGCCAGGCTATCCAAGTACGTCACTTGGATGTTGCGAAGTCTAATGCGTTGTGAATAAATACAGCATGCAAATTCACACATACACTATTTGCCTTGCAATGAATTTATCGTCTCACTTGGGTGTTCTGGTACATAGATCTCTAAAGGTTCATGAGAAATCCTGTGAGGCAACAGTTAGAGAGAATAAAGTGTTGGGGGCATTGACTCCAAGATAAAGCATTTTGACCTTGTCCAGGACATTGGTCAGCCCTCAGTTGGAATACCATTCTAATTTTGGTGTTCTCACATAATGGGTGATATTGAAGCTTTGGAGAAGGTGCAGACGAAGGCCAAAGGATTAATTCCCAGTTTGAAACATCTTAGTTACCTAGATAGGCTTGTAGAGGGTGGGGCTTTAAAGAAATGTCAACTTTGGGGTGATCTGATTGAGGTTTATAAGATAAAGGTAGCAGATCGTGTTTGAGTTGACAGTCTGTTTGAATTAAATAGGTTGTGGGGTGGGGGGCAGAATTTTAAATTTTATGAGGCGAGATCTGGGATAGCTGTCACAAGGTGTGTTTTTTTTCTGTGGGTTGTTTTCCTCTGGAACAGTCATCAGGCTTGTGTGAGCTGGACTTGTTTCTGCCAACTTGCATGAAAGGTAGGTACGCCAAAGAAGTATCAGGACCAAGGTGATCTTCTGGACTGCCTTCGATCATGGTGGGGGAGTTGGAGAGAAATCTCACTCAGCAATTTCTTTCTCTCCTCAGATTGGCGTGGGTTTTGAAATGTGTTTTTGCCTCTCCCCCAGGGACCACATTGTTTTGGGTGTGGTGGGTAGTGTATCTATATTGTCAAGGACAGGGCGGATGGACCAAAAGGTCTTCTGTCTGTCATTGTACATAAGTTCTAGTCGTACCCTCAACTACCCTATTTTGATTGGAACATTGTGCTATTGGAACAACGAGGTGCAGCACTCACAATGGACTTGTCAATTGTCCACAAAGCTATGCTCTGCCCATATGTTGAACTAAAATCTGCTCTTCCAGCATAATAAAGTTTGATTGGCTATGATAGAGAGTTGTGGTCGGACTACTCCACATCAAGCAATCAGGCAGGGCAGCACGGTGGCGCAGTGGGTTAGCCCTGCTGCCTCACAGCGCCGAGGTCTCAGGTTCGACCCCGGCTCTGGGTCACTGGCCGTGTGGAGTTTGCACATTCTCCCCGTGTTTGCATGGGTTTCGCCCCCACAACCCAAAGATGTGCAGGTTAGGTGGATTGAACACGTTAAATTACCCTTTAATTGGAGAAAAATGAATTGGGTACACTAAATTTATTTAAAAAAAAATTTTTTTTTAAAAAAACAATCAGGTGAGTAATTTTTGGACCAATCTATTCTAGTGGCAAAATGATGTGGCGATGCTGCCGTTGGACTGGGGTGAGCACAGTAAGAAGTCTTACAACACCAGGTTAAAGTCCAACAGGTTTGTTTCGAATCACTAGCTTTCGGAGCACAGCTCCTTCCTTCACCTGAGGAAGGAGCTGCGCTCCGAAAGCTAGTGATTCGAAACAAACCTGTTGGACTTTAACCTGGTGTTATAAGACTTCTTACAGTGGCAAAATGGTGATGGCAGAGGCTGAAGAACAGGTGCATGGTATAGGAATATCCAAGAAAAGAGGAAAATGAGGACAGAAAGATAGAACAAAGAAAGACTAACATATGGTGCCTTTTCCAACATCCTATGATATCCCAAAGTATTTTCAAGCAGTTTTGAAATGTAAGCATTGTTGTACTGTAGGAAATTATAGGAAACATGACTGCCCGATAATCTCTTCTAGTGACATTGGCTGAAAGATTATTATTGTGTCGAACACCAGGAATCTTTTAATTTGTAGACCGGATCGCAATTTAATGTCTCATCTCAAACACAGCAGCTGACAATGTAGCACACTTTGAGAAAACTTTGACAAAGGGTCATCTGGACTCGAAACGTTAGCTCTTTTCTCTCCCGACAGATGCTGCCAGACCTGCTGAGATTTTCCAGCATTTTCTCTTTTGGTGAATGTAGCACACTCTCGGCCTCGCACTAAACTGTCAACCTGAGTTTTGTGCTCAGGTCTTTGGAGTGGGCCTCGAACCCACAAAAGTTCTGGATTAGAGGTGAGAGTGCCACTACGGAGCCCTTCTCTCTGATTTTAAGTAGGAAGAGAAATCGAAAACATGAAAAAATATATTCACTCTCATCATGTACAATTTATGAACCTTATAATTCTTTAGAATGTCGTAGTTTTAATAATAAATACACTGAGCATAATCCATTTCATGCTAAAAGGTAAAATATATTAGACTGTTTAAGTACCTCTGCATAAATAAACATTGGTTATATCCCATATTCTGTTTATTTTAAGATTACATTGCTGGACAGATGATTTAAATGGTTGCCACTGAAAGATTAAAAAATTGCTTATTTTGAATCTTCAGTTTTTCATATAATTTATGATTCACGTTCTCAGCTGGCAAGGCCAGCAATTGTTGCCTATCTGGATTTGTTTCATTGTCACGTGTACCGAGGTACAGTGAAAAGTTTTGTTCAGGGGCTGGTTTAGCATAGGAGGGGCTGGTTTTGTACAGGAGGGGCTGGTTTAGCACAGGGCTAAATTGCTGGCTTTGAAAGCAGACCAAGGCAGGCCAGCAGCACGGTTCAATTCCCATACCAGCCTCCCCAAACAGGCGCCGGAATGTGGCGACTAGGGGCTTTACACAGTAACTTCATTTGAAGCCTACTTGTGACAATAAGCAATTTTTATTTCATTTCATTTTCATTTTCAGTGTATAGTCCACACTGATCATTCCGTATATGAAAAAAAAATATAGGACATACAGAAATACACAATGTAAATACATAGATACTGGGTGAAGGGGGAGGAGGGAAAGAGGGCGAAGGAGGGAAAGGGAGGGTGAAGGAGGAGGAGGGAAAGGGAGGGTGAAGGAGAAGGAGGGTGAAGGAGGAGGGAAAAGGAGGATGAAGGAGGAGAGAAAGGGAGGGTGAAGGAGGAGGGAAAGGGAGGGTGAAGGAGGAGGGAAAGGGAGGGTGAAGGAGGTGGGAAAGGGAGGGTGAAGGAGGTGGGAAAGGGAGGGTGAAGGAGGAGAGGGAAAGGGAGGGTGAAGGAGGAGGAGGGAAAGGGAGGGTGAAGGAGGAGGAGGGAAAGGGTGAAGGAGGAGGAGGGAAAGGGTGAAGGAGGAGGAGGAAAAGGGAGGGTGAAGGAGGAGTAGGGAAAGGGAGGGTGAAGGAGGAGGAGGGAAAGGGAGGGTGGGAAAAAAAAAGAAGCAAATACATAGATACAGGCATCGGGTGAAGCATACGGAGTGTAATGCTACTCAGTAGGGAAGATGTGTGAAGAGATCAGATCAGTCCCATAAAGAGAGTCATTCAAGAGTCCGGTAACAGCGGGGAAGAAACTGATTTTGAACCTGCTGGTGCGTGTTCTCAGACGTTTGTATCTCCTGCCCGATGGAAGAAGTTGAAAGAGTGAGTAACCCGGGTGGGAGGGGTCTTCGATTATGCAGCCCGCTTTTCCAAGGCAGCAGAGGTGCAGACAGAATCAGTGGATGGGAGGCAGATTCGCGTGATGGACTCGGCTGTGTTCGCGGCTCTCTGTAGTTTCTTACGGTCTTGGGCTGAGCAGTTACCATTCCAGACAATCTTTAATTGCCCCTGAACTTGAGTGACTTGCTAGTCCATTTCGGAGGACAGTTGAGAGGCAACCACATTGCCATGGGCCTCGAGTCACATGTGAGCCAGCCCAAATAAGGTTGGCAGATTTCCTTACCTGAAGAACATTAATGGCTATGACCACAATTGACAACAGTGTCAGCATCCTGACTGTAGTGTGGATCCCAGCTGAAGCAAAAATGGATCTCCAGGGTACCAGTCCTGCAAGCGCAGGAGAGTTGAAAAAAAGGAGACAACATGCTTTTTCACAGAACCAGCTGCAGTATTGAGGTAGGTTTTTAAAGGTGCAAGGCAGTAACTCAGTGGGTTAGTGACTGGGTGAGTGGGTAGTTGGATGATCGGTGCGGGGAATTAATCAGGGAAGGGGTAAGTTGTGGGGGGGGGGGGGGGGGGGTGTAGTCAGATTGGTGGGGGAGGGGGGTTGTGGAGAGTCAGTTGTGGTACTCAGTTGAGTTTTGCTGGCTAATCTCCGAATTAGACCAGGTATTAACAAGCGTCACATTTCCATTGCAAGTATCCAAGTACGTCCCACATATCTGGCCCAAGTCTGTGACATTGAGTTCAGTGTTGGAGGCATTCACGAAGGGTCCTGTGCAGTGAAATCAGCCAATTGGAAGTTTGAAATTCCTAGCCAATTTCCCCATGTGAATGCATCAGCACTTCCACCGGGCCCCGACACGCTTTTCTGAGCTCATGTTCCTTCTCTGATGATCCAGGTCACAGAAGATTGGATTGGGTTTGTTTATTGTCACGTGTACCGAGGTACAGTGAAAAGTATTGTCCTGCATCCAGTTCAGACAGATCATTCCGTACATAAAAAGAAAATACATAGGCAAACATAAAATACACAATGTAAATACACAGACACGGTCATTGGGTGAAGCATAAAGGAGTGTAGCACTACTCAGTAGAGATGATGTGTGAGGAGATCAGTTCAGTCCATAAGAGCGTTGTTTAGGAGTCTGGTAACAGCGGCGAAGAATTTGTTTTTGAATCTGTTAGTGCGTGTTCTCAGACATTTGTATCTCCTGCCCAATGGAAGAAGTTGGAAGAGTGAATAAGCTGGGTGGGAGGGGTCTTTGATTATGCTACCCGCTTTTCCAAGGCAGCTGGAGGTGTTGAAAGAGTCAATGGATGGGAGGCGGGTTCGTGTGATGGACTGAGCAGTGTTCACGACACTCTGTAGTTTGTTACGGTCTTGGGCCGAGCAGTTGCCATACAAGGTTGTGATGCAGCCAGATCGGATGCTTTTTATGGTGCATCTGTAAAAGTTGGTAAGAATCAATGCGGACATGCCAAATTTTCTTAGTTTCCTGAGAAAGTATAGGCGCTGTTGTGCTTTCTTGGTCGAAGCGTCAACGTGGGTGGATCAGAACAGATTTTGGGTGATGTGCATACCTAGGAATTTGAAGCTGTCAACCACCTCCACCTCAGTCCCATTGCTGCAGACAGGGGTGTACACGATACTTTCTGAAGTCAATGACCAGCTCTTTAGTTTTGTTGACATTGAGGGAGAGATTGTTGTCGTTACACCACTCCACTAGGTTCTCTATCTCCCTCCTGTACTGTGACTCATCGTTGTTCGAGTTCCGACCCACTATGGTCGTGTCATCAACAAACGTGTAGATGGAGTTGGAACCAAATTTTGCCACGCAGTCATTTGTTTATAGGGAGTATAGTAGCAGCTAAGTACGCAGCCTTGCAGGGTATTGAGGTCTATCATGGAGGGTGTGTTGTTGTTTATCTTTTCTGATTGTGGTCTATGGGTCAGAAAGCCGAGGATCCAGTTGGAGAGTGAGAAACCAAGTCCTAGGTTTTGGTGCTTTGATATGAGTTTGGTTGGGATTATGGTGTTGAAGGCGGAGCTGTAGTCAGTAAACAAGAGCCTGGTGTAAGGAGCCCTTGTTGTCGAAATGCTCCAGTGATGAGTGTAGGGCCAGGGGGATGGCATCTGCTCTGGACCGGTTGAGGCATGTTATCTGGTTCTTCTTTGGTACCGGTATGATGGTGGTCTTCTTGAAGCAGGTAGGGACCTCGGAACATAGGGAGAGGTTGAAGATGTCCGCGAACCGTTCTGCCAGCTGGTTTGCGCAGGATCTGAGTGCACGGCCAGGGTCCCCGTCACGACCCATCGTCTTCCGATGGTTCACTTTCAAGAAGGCCAACCTGACTTTGGAAGCTGTGACAGTGGTTATGGGTGTGTCCAGGGCTGGTGTGCCAGTTGACAGCAGTTTGATGGTTTCCAGCTCGAACCGAGCATAAAATTCAATGCGTTCATCGGGGAGGGGTGCGCTGCTGTCGAAGATTCTGCTCGGCTTCGCTTTATAGCCCGTTATGTTGTTAAAGCCTTGCCACAACTGATGACAGTCTGTGACTCTGGCTTGGCCTGATATTGTCTCTTGGCATCCTTGATGACTTTGCGGAGGTTGTAGCTGGATTTCTTGTATAGGTCAGGGTCACCTGACTTGAACGCCTCAGACCTGGCCTTCAGTAGGGAGTCAATCTCCCGATTAAGCCATGGTTTCCAGTTGGGGAATGTTCATTCTACTTTCTTTGGCACGTAGTCTTCTACATATTTGCTGATAAAGTCTGTGACGGTGGTGGCATACACGTTTAGATTGGTCGCTGAATTTTATCATAGAATTTACAGTGCAGAAGGAGGCCATTCGGCCCATTGAGTCTGCACCGGCTCTTGGAAAGAGCATCCTACCCAAGGTCAACACCTCCACCCTATCCCCATAACCCAGTAATCCCACCCAACACTAAGGGCAATTTTGGACACTAAGGGCAATTTATCATGGCCAATCCACCTAACCTGCACATCTTTGGACTGTGGGAGGAAACCGGAGCACCCGGAGGAAACCCACGCACACACGGGGAGGATGTGCAGACTCCGCACAGACAGTGACCCAAGCCGGAATCGAACCTGGGACCCTGGAGCTGTGAAGCAATTGTGCTATCCACAATGCTACCGTGCTGCCCCAATTCTTAAATATTTGGGCCATTTTTTAAAAATTAAATTATTTTTGTGTGATCTGTTTGTGATATATTTCTTTATAGGCACTTGACACAGGAAGTTAAAATTAGTTGTATTATTTGATCCTGTAAGGAATTATTTTTTAAGCAAAATACAATGCAACAGGTTATTGAGTTACTGTGGCCTATTAAAATAATGTAATAAAATTACACATATTAAACAGCAACTCTGTGGGTAATACCTAAAGGACAGTACACATGGCACAATCATTTGTCTCAAAGTGGTCCTGACAGAGAAATAAACCACTGCTCTTCTAATCACACGTAGCATAAAAATAATTTTCTTAATACTTTGTGCTATAAGTGACATATGACCTTGGCATGTAATTTTTTAAAAAGTCTATAAAATATCTGTATCTGTCAGAGGACTAAATGAAGTGGAAGCTGCATTTTGAAAAAAATAATTATGTTTTACAGGATTTATTGTGACCCATTAAGAAAAGGATGGAGGGAATAAAAGACTTATTAAATTGAATATTCACAGTGGGCTTCTAAAGTTAAAGGTTTGAGAGTGCAGTGGTTGGTATGACTCCAGGCACAGCTTTCTACTCAGTATTACCATGTGTAGTAATAATTTTGCAAAGGCTCAAGCATTTCACTAAAGAAAGCTGCTGCTCGGTGATGTGCAGTTGATATCTGAGTGGAAGAGCCCATGGAAGCAGGGGATGCCTATTAGTGGGACACTGATGAACCAAAAGGGTGCAAAGCAGTGAACAGCTGCCTAATAATTTACAAAGGTGAACTGATTTATGATTCAAGTAATTAAGATTATTTGAAGGCAGTGTATCATCAATGCTCCCGAGATTTTCTTGGTACAAAAACAAGGAGCTAATCACAGAAGGCCAGTATACAGGTACAGCAAGTAATTAGGAAAGCTAATAGAATGTTATTGTGAGGGGAATTGATTACAAAACTGGAGAGGTTATCCTTCAGTTGTACAGGGCTTTGGCGAGACCATATCTAGAGTATTGTGCACAGTATTGGGCCCCTTTGTTAAGGAAAGATGTAAATGCATCAGAAGCAATTCAGAGAAGGTTTGCTAGACTAAGTGGCAGGTGTCTGAGGAGGAAATGTTGGAGAGGTTGGGTTTCTGTCCACTTGAGTTTAGAAGGGGAAGTGGCGACTTGATAGAAACCTTTCAGATCCTGAGGGGTATTGACAGGGTGGATGTGGAGAGGATGTTTCCTCTTGAGGGAGAATCTCGAACTGAGGGTCACATTTTAAAAATAAGGGGTTGCTCGTTTAAGACAGATCTCTGGGGCCCGCGAGTCTTTAGAGTTTCACAGCACGGAAAGAGGCCCTTCTGCCCATCGTGTGAAACCTCTTCCTCAAAGGCAGCGTCATCAGGGTCTTCGAATATTTTTAAGGCAGAGCTAGGTAGATTCTTGATTAATAAGGGGCTGAAAGGTTATTGAGCGATCAGCAATAATGTGGGGTTGAGGTTATAATCAGATCAGCTGTGACCTGATTGAATGGCGGAGCAGACTTGAGGGGACGAATGGCCCACTCCTCCTAATTCATGTGTTTGCACATTTAGATGTTGATCAAAATGTTCTGATAGAACTTTGGAGCGTTTCTTGTAAACACATGTAGTTCCAAGTTGTGCCGAGTTTCTTATTCTCTAACATTTAGTTGACCATCAGGTTAATGGATAACTGCCTAAAACATGCAAGTGAATGATAAATGGGTCTGTCTGCTGCTTGTTAAAATCTGGAATTATATTGGTCATATGTATATTATCTACATAACCGTCGACATAGTTTACAACTGATGGAACAAATGTTATGATCCCCATGGAGATTAATGAGCTGAATTGACATTCTTTTGCTGGCAGCTGGGGATCCCGCATCAGCCCCTTCTGCCCTCCAACTTAACCAGGGGAGGTTTTGCTGCTGCCAGGAGACTGGTGCCAGTGCCTCTCCTGCGGCTAAGTGGGCCCAGCCGCCACGTTTCCAGCCCCCACATGCTGCATTAAATCTAGCCCAAGCTTTGAAATCAGGGAGTTTGAGAGTTTCAGTTTGCATCCCTAACACTTGTGGTTTCAGCAGTATATTTGCAATGTTTTCTGCACCTTAGTGGTGTTGTTTTTCGGTTTGTTGCCGCTGTGCGCAATGAGTACTTTGACAAAGAGCCATCCAGACTCGAAAGGTTAGGTCTGTTCTCTCTCCACCGATGCTGTCAGACCTGCTGAGGTTGTCCGGCATTTTCTGTTTTTATTTCAGGTTTCAGCATCCGCCGTAATTTGCTTTTAAAGAACATAGAACATACAGTGCAGAAGGAGGCCATTCGGCCCATCGAGTCTGCACCAACCCAATTAAGCTCTCACTTCCACCCCATCCCCATAACCCAATAACCCCTCCTAACCCTTTGGACACTAAGGGCAATTTAGCATGGCCAATCCACCTAACCTGCATGTCTTTGGACTGTGGGAGGAAACCGGAGCACCCGGAGGAAACCCACGCAGACACGGGGAGAACGTGCAGACTCCGCACAGACAGTGACCCAGCGGGGAATCAAACCTGGGACCCTGGCGCTGTGAAGCCACAGTGCCAATCACTTGTGCGACCGTGCTGCCCACTTATCTCATGTGAGCAATAAGTGGATTGTTTCAGATAAGTTTGAATGTGATCGTCTTGATAATATGCATTTTGATGTTAGATTTAAGTTTGGCTTAAAAATTCCCAGGTCCGGGTGGACTTTATCCTCAGGCGTTTAAAAAAGTGAATGCTGAGATAATATTTTCCACAATTTCTTAGATTCTGGAAAGGCCCCGTCAGATTAGAAAGTAGTGGATGTGACTCTTCTTTCAAGAAAGGAGGGAGACAGAAAGTAGGAAAGTGTAGGTCAGTTAGTTTAACGTCTGCCACAGGGAAAGTGCTGGAATCTATTATTGAGGAGGCTATAGGTGGGTGCTTAGAAAATCTCAATGCAATCAGGCAGAGTCAACAAGCAAAAGGGAAATCATGTTTGAATAATTTATTAGAGTTCTGTGAGGAAGTAACAAGTAACGTAGATGAAGGGGAAGGTGTTAATGTGGTGTACTCAGATTTCTGGAAGGTATTTTACAAGGTGCGACATCAAAAAGTTACTACACAAAGTAAGAACTCAAAGTTTAGAGGGTAACATATTAGCGTGGATGGATAATTGATTTGCTAACAGGAAACTGGAATAGGCAAAATGGGTCACAAGGATCAGTGCTGGGAGCCTCAACTATTTACAATCCATACCAACGTTTTGGATGGCAGGACCGAATATATAATTCTTGAATTTGTTGATTAGGAAGGCGAATTAGGAGTGGGATGAAACGTTATGGGGAGCGAGCATGGAAGGTGGATATGAGATTGAGATGAGATCAGTTTTGAATGCGGAGCAGGCTCGAGGGACTGAACTGCCTATTACTGCTCCTAGTTTTTCTGTTCAAATGGAGTGTTGTCATTTATTGCAAGGAGAATGGAATACAAATTTAGGGTTGTTTTGTTACAGTTGTACGGGGCATTGGTCCGACCACCCTGGAATACTGTGTACAGTCCTGGGCTCCTCATTTAACAAAGGACATAATTGCAGGAAGCCAAGTAGATCTGCCAGCTTCCTGCACCCTGCATTTCAGTAAGGGCTCACTTGACAGATGGGATGGGGGTGCTATCTTATGAGGAAAGATTGGACAGGCTGGGCCTGTGCCACTGGAGTTTAGAAGTACGGGAGATGGTCTTCCTGAAATACGCAAGTTGTTGAGGGGCCTTGACAAGAGTGGATGTTGAAGGAATGTTTCCCCTTGTGGGAGAGACCAGAACGAGGGGACTGAGATTAAAAATAAGGGGTCTCTCGTTTGAAACAGGGTTGAGGAGAATTGGTTCTCTCAGAGGGTTGCGACTCTGTGGAACTCTGTTTCCCAGAGAGTGGTAGAGGCGGGGTCATGGAATATTTTTGAGACAGAAGTAGGTAGATTCTTGACTAACAAGTGAATCAAAATGTAATTGGGGTAGGCAGGATAGTGGTATTTAGATCCCAATCCGATCAGCCATGATCTTATTGAATGGCAGAGCAGGCTTAAGGAGTCAAATGGCCTACTTCTGCACCTAATGTGTTGGTTTGTATGTAACATTCTCTGGTCCAACATTTTGCTGTACTTTTATTTGCAATAATCCATCAGAAAGCCTATCGGAAGTTTATGTTAATGGTATACTCTGGTTTCAAGTTTAAACAGCCAAGTAATAACTCACTTTGCGATATTATTTGCCATAAGGTCTTTAGACATAGGAGCAGAATTAGGCCATCAAATTTGCTCTGCCGTTCAATCATGGCTGATGTATTCTCATCCCCGTTCTCCTGCTTTCCCCCCATAACCTCTCATCCCCTTAATAATCAGGAACGTATCTATCTCTGTCTTAAATACACTCAGTGACTTTGCCTCCTGCAGCAATGAATTCCACAGATGTACCACCCTGTGGCTGAAGAAATTCCTCCACCTCTCTGTTTTAAAGGATTCTCCCTTCAGGATGAGGGTATCATAGATTATCACAGAATTTACAGTGCAGAAGGAGGCCATTCGGCCCATCGAGTCTGCACCGGGTCTTGGAAAGAGCACCCTACCCAAGGTCAACACCTCCACCCTATCCCCATAACCCAGTAACCCCACCCAAAACTAAGGGCAATTTTGGACACAAAGGGCAATTTAGCATGGCCAATCCACCTCACCTGCACATCTTTGGACTGTGGAAGGAAACCGGAGCACCCAGAGGAAACCCACGCACACACTGGGAGGATGTGCAGACTCCGCACAGTCAGTGACCCAAGCCGGAATCGAACCTGGAAGACAGTTGGCTAAAATGGGAAAGTAGGTTAAAAGCAAAGATGGTAGATCGGCATTTGGCAGACATTTAAGGCGATATTGTGTCACTCTCAACAAAGATATATTTCGTTGAGAAAGACAGGCTCTATGAAAAGGATGCACCATGGCTAGCGAAGGAAGTTAAGGATGATATTGAATTAAAAAACAGATGTACAATGCGGCAAAGATTAGTGGAACCCCGAAGATTGGGAAAATGTTAGAAACCAGCAAAGGGTGACTAAGATAAGAGTCAGAAATTGGAGTTCGAGAGTAAACTAGCAAGAAAGAAAAAAGAAAAAGTTTCCATAATTCTACAAAAAGGAAACAAGCAGCTAAACTGAACCTTGCTCACTTGGAGGGTGAGTCAGGGGAATTCATAATGGGAGGCATAGCAGAGACTTTGAACATGTGTTTTGTACCTCTTTTCACAGTAGAAGACACTCAAAGCATCCCAAAAATAATGGAAAAACAGAAGGGGAAAGGGAGGAAGGAACTTAAGCAAACATTAGAAAAATACTAGGATAAACAATGGACTGAAGGCTGACAAGTCTCCTGGACCTGATTGCCTTCATCCTAGGGTCATATAACAAGTGGCTGCAAAAATAGAGAATGCTTTGGTTCTATTTTTCCACAATTTCCTAGATTTTGGAAAGGTCACAGTGGATTGGAAAACTGCGAATGTAACACCCACATTTAAGCGAGGAGGGAGCCTTGGGCAGGAAACTATAGTTTAACATTTGTCATTGGTAAATTTCTAAAATCCATTAATAAGGAGGTAGTGGCTGGAAATTTAGAAAATCATAATGCAATCAGGTAGAGTCAACATAGTCTTGTGAAAGGATAATAATATTGATGTATATATTAGTGTTCTTTGAGGACGTAACAAGGGGGGAGGAAGAGATACCAATAGAAGTAGTGTACTTGAATTTCCAAAAGGCATTCGATAAGGTGCCATGTAAAAGGTTACTAATCAAGATAAGAGCTCATGACATTGGTAATGATATATTAACATGGATAGAGGATTGGTGAATGAACAGGAGACAGAGTCCAGATGGATGAGTCATTTTCATGTTGGCAAGGACCTATCTTCAGGGTACTCTTATTTCTGATCTATGTTTAGATAGATTGGAGATGTTGGGAATGTTTTCCTTAGAGAAAGAAGATTGTGAAGAGATTTGATCAAGACATTCAAAATCATGGACAGAGTACAAAGAGGGAAATGCCCCATTGGTGGAAGGATTGCAAACAAGAAGACGCATGTTTACTGTAATTGGCAAAAGGAGCAATGGCAACGAGTGGTTAGGATCTAGAACATAATGCCTGAGTGTGGTGGAGGCAGTTTCCATTGTGCCATTCAAGAGGGAATTGGATTGTTATTGGAAAATAAAGAATGTGCAGAGCTGTGGGCAAAGGCGGGAGGTGACGCAATAGGTAAATCTAATAGAATGCAGACGATTTGGGCTGAATGGCCTACTTTGGTGCTGTAACAATTTTGTGATTCTGTGAATGTTAGTTAGGTCTGCACCTGAGCAGAGAAAATATTAACTTTATCATTCACCGCACGAAATGTGGATGGAGGTTTAAACTTAGTTTGGAATTCTTGAGGGAGACAGAAACTAAAAGATTTCCCAAGTTTAATGCTGGAGAAAGAAATCTGCAATGGTCTTCATAGAACTTTGTGACATAAATCAGTCTGGAGAGTTAGTTTGGAAGGCTGTGAGAAGGCAGTTGGGTTTCTACCTGGTGCAAGGACAAGGAGCTGAGGAGTCCACAGTCGTGAGGTTTTTAAAGAAAAGTTGCAGGATATTTTAGCTTAAAGCTAATGGAATGATCCCCATAAAATCTTATCTCAGAGAATAGCTGGGACACTGAGCCAAATTAAAGTGAATTCCAGTGGCTGCGGCATACTTTTGAGCTGGTCGCAGGCAAATGAATTAAGCTTAAAAACTTTGTAAGATACTAGCTGGTTGGCCAGGGGGCTGTGGTGGGGTGAAGGAAAGTAAAGAATAGAACTGAGTTGATAACGTAAGCCTTTGTAAAAGATAGTGTTAAATTGGTGTTGCTTGCTTTGTTTAATTTTCTTTATATGGACAATAACGTTTGTTTTGGTTTAAAAATGGGAAATTTTGTGCTGTAGTTCTGTCTGGGTTACTGGGTGTTCAGATTTCTCTTTAAATGTTAATAGTCTCAAACAGGATCGAAACAATAACCAGGAAATTGGGAAACAAAGAGAATATAGACCGACCACTTTGGAACATGTTTCTTAAGTAAAACATTGTACAAATGATCCTGAAAAGTATACATTTAAGGGCAATCTAACAAGAGTCAAGACAAATTATAAAAGCTTATGTAGTTAGGTGGGAAGGAAGATACTGGTGAAGGTAAAAGTGGGCCCCATCTTCCCGTAACAGCCTCCCCGAACAGGTGCCGGAATGTGGCGACTAGGGGCTTTTCACAGTAACTTCCCTTGAAGCCTACTTGTGACAATAAGCGATTTTCATTTTTCATTTCATCTAGGCAGATTCAGAACAAATTATGATGCAGATTAAGGGAGTGGTAAAGACATTAAACAAATGTAGAATTAAACTTCATAATAGAATACACAAAATCATTCCGAATGGGGTAACCAAAGGTCTAGTGAGAATGAGGAACAAATAATTATGTTGGGACAGAAATCATACCAGAGACATTCATAGGACAAAATGTCACTAAACCAACTTGCCATAATGGACTGCATCCTACAGTTTTTTATAAAGGTGGCTACAGATATAGTGAATGCAATAGTCTTGATCTTGCAGAATTCCCGGGATTCTGGAACAGTCCCCAGGGATTGGAAGGTGGCAAATATAATCCCACTT
Source organism: Scyliorhinus torazame (assembly GCF_047496885.1). Lineage (NCBI taxonomy): Eukaryota > Metazoa > Chordata > Chondrichthyes > Carcharhiniformes > Scyliorhinidae > Scyliorhinus > Scyliorhinus torazame. Next base: position 20,637,929 of record NC_092716.1, on the reverse strand, counting down.
TTTGAGAAAGGACTGAAAGAGAAGGCAAGGAATAATAGGTTAGTTAGCCTGACTTCAGAACTAGCAAAATATGAGAATCTATTAGTTTGTGTGCACTTCGAAAACACATCAGAATCGGGCAGAGGCAACAGAGATTTATGAAAGAGAAATTGTGTTTGACAAATTTATTGGAATATTTTATGCGTGTCACCAATATGGATAAGGAAGAACCAGTGTATCTAGTGTGTTTGGATTTTCAAAAAAAGCATCAATATCAAAAAACCTAAGAGTTTATTGCACAATATTGTGGGTTGTGACATTTGAGGATAATAGATTAACATGGATTAAGAATTAATTAACGGACAGAAAACATTGTGGAATAAATAGATCATTTTCAGATTGATGGGCTGTACCCAGTGGGACTGTAACTAACACCCAAGGATCAGTGTTGGGGGCTCAGTTATTTGCAATCAATATCAACAGCAAAGATGAGGGGCTGAGTGCAATGTATCCATATTTGCTAACAATGCAAAGTTAGGTGAGAAAGTAAGCTATGAAGAGGATGCAGAGAGGCTGCAAAAGGGATCTAGACTGTGGTGATTAACTTGGCAAATGGAGTATAATGTGGGAAAGTGTGAAGTTATCCACTTTGTAAGGAAAAATAAAAAATAAGAATATTTTATTAACGGCGGGCGCCTGGGAAATGTTGCCGTTCAGGAGGGCATGGGTGCCTTTGTAAACGAATCGCAGAAGCTTAATGTGTTGGTACAGAAACCCACTACAAAGGGATTGGATTAAAAGAGTAAAGAAGCCTCAGTCCTTATTGATATTGGTCCATAGTGAGAGAACTGATTTGGCGTCCTTATCCAAGGATGGATACATTTATCCCCGATGGAGTTCACTGAAGATTGACTAGACTAAGGGGCTGGTTTAGCACAGTGGGGGCTAAACAGCTGGCTTGTAATGCAGAACAAGGCCAGCAGCGCGGGTTCAATTCCTGTACTAGCCTCCCCGAACAGGCGCCGGAATGTGGCGGCTAGGGGATTTTCACAGTAACTTCATTGAAGCCTACTTGTGACAATAAGCAATTATTTTTAGATTGTTTCTGAGACTGAGGGGATTGTCCTGTGGGGAAAGAATGGGGCTATATTCTCTGAAATCTTGAAGAATGGGATATGATCTCATTGAAACATAAAAAATTATTTTAGGGCTTTGCAGCATAGATTTTGGGAATGTATTTCCCCTGCCTGGGAGTTTAGAACAAGGTGTTATGCCTAGTACTGGCATATCATGTTATGAACTTACAGACAATACTTTTAAAAATTCGACACAAACAAGCTGTTAAGGTGCAAATTATGTGACTTTTAGCATTTGGGCTACGGACAGTATCAAGTCTCTGGCGAATGCCTATTTAAATATGGACATAGGTGAGCATATCTCACCATTTGTAGAATTCACGCAACTCCGTGTTTAAGGATGGGCCAACACAAAAGACTGCAGAGTTTCCAGACTGCCTCTCACTATGTTTCATACTGGACAAAGGGGTAGAGCAAAACTTAATTTGTGGCAGATGGAAGTGAGTGGCTGCTGTCAACCTCCCACTTATCGCAATGTTATTGGTCATCCAAAGTAAACCGGGGGTTAACCAACAACGGACGTGGAATCAACATGAGCAGCACACTTTATTTGGAATATATATTGATCTTTCCGTACAAAAGATACTGATTGCAGGTAGTAAATAAGCAAGTACATTCTGTCCGTGACTTGTGTGTCACACTCTCAAAATAGCTGGTTGGCCATTTAGGATTGCAATGAGAAGAAATTTCTTCACTCAAACACTACAAATTATTGGAATTCCCTGCCCTGGAGAGGTGCAGATAACCAGGTGTAGGGTATGTTCAAGATAGAGTGTGACAGTGATGAGGCTTAAAGGATTTTGTATGTTTTGGGACTGAAGTTTAATTTGTGGGCAAATGAATGGAGTTATGTGACCTGTTCTGCAGTCTGCCTGAAAGTAAGCTTTGGGTGGTTTGTTTGTTAGAGATGAAAGAGAGGCTTAGATTGTCTTTCTGAGAAGAAGATGCAATAGAGACGATGACTGCAGTATCTCGATTTACAATGAATTGACCTTGAGTCTCCCAAGTCCAAGAAATGTGTTGTAGGTATATGATTATAAACAGTTGTGCTGTAAACTGTCCATTCACATCTAGGATGGAAAGGAGTTGAAGATCAAGAATAGCTCATTTGCATTTTTCCCTCGATACAAGATTAATGTGCTTCACATTGCCATGGAGGAGAGAACAGAAGAAGCCATTTTAGTTTTGAGATCAGGTTACGAGCTTCCCTACAAGGCAATAAATATCGCCGATAGACAGCCATATTTTGTGCGCTCAGCAGATGAAGAAGTTACTTGGTTTTCTGAGGTGTCACAGCTGGTTGTGGGAGAGAGAGAGAGAGAGACGGTCTGTGGTCAGAGAGCTGCATTCTGTAGCCATCACTCTACTCCCCCTCCCCCCCAGCACTGGTGCAGCAGCTCCAGTGCCCTTGAGCTGTATGCCAGAAAATGGAAATGGCTACTCACCACCTTAGTTCCCTTCAGCAGCCATTGTGCCAGCTTCACATTTTTCAAAAAGAATACTAAACGACGCCCATGTGATTTCTCGCTGGGAAGCCGGTGAATTCCCGGGAGGCCGTTACATTCGACTTCAATCTCGCTAATGAGATGGAAATTAATGCAAATTAAGGTTAATGATATGCTTGTCATATTTGGGCGAGATCTGGAACTCGCCACCAGGGGCAGGACGGTTTGATGACGAATCTCGATTTTGACCTATCCCGCTACATAACCGGTAGACCAAGATCCCGTTGGGCGCAACGCGGTGGTTGAATTGCGCCCCAGGTAAGGGATAAGCAGAAAACATGGGTAAATGGAGTTGAGCTGGAGGGGAGGTGGTAGCAAACTGGTAAAGTCACTGAATTGGGAATATAGAGGCTGAGGCTAATGCTCCTGAGCACAGGTTTCAGTCTCACCAAGGCAGCTGCTGATGTAATTTAAATTCAATTAATAAAATCTGGAATTGAAAGCTAGTCTCACTAATGGTAACCATGGAACTCCCACTAATTGCCATAAAAACCCATCTGGTTTACTAATGCCCTTAAGGGAAGGAAATGTGCATCTTTGGCTGGTCCAGACCCACTCTTAATTTGATTTGATTTGATTTATTGTCGCATGTACCGAAGTACAGTGAAAGTATTTTTCTGCCGCCTAGGGAACGTACACAGTACGTACATAGTAGACGAAAAGAATAATCAACAGAGAACATTGACAAATGGTACATCGACAAATAGTGATTGGTTACAGTGAAGTGACGTGGCAACCCAATTAGAGATGGACAACAAATGTTGGCCTGGTCAGCGATACCCACAATGTATGAAAGGATAATTTAATTAAATAGTTACAGATCAGCTGCAATCAGATTGAATAACAAGACAGGCTTGAGAGACTGGCCTATATGTGTCCCTTTGATCATGCATCATTCTGCCAGGAACATGTTCCGCTCCCTTTTGAATGTTGCAATGAATCTGCACTCACTGTACAAGCGAACAAGTTCTTCCAGAGGCCAATATGCTACCATGCTGAAAGAAAAGCCTCCAGACATAACTTAGATGGTTGTCGTTAACAGAATCTTCAGACATGGTGGTAGTCAGTGCGGGCGAGGACAAGGAATCGTTGCTGAGCCTGTCTCTGTAACCATGTCTGCACACTTGCCATAGGTTGCTGGATAATCTCCAGGAGTGCAAAGCTTATTTGTGTTCCATTTCCTTCTGTACCATTCGGGAATTAGTGATGGTGTTTGTAGATCTCCTTTTACTGTCAGGTCTGAAAATGGAGGCTTAACGCTTATAATTATTTTTTTTGCTAACTTCCTACATCTACGGATAAAGCTGGTGGACAAAAACAATAGTTTGATACAAGTAATATACTGCATCATTCTTAAATAGAACATATTTATACGTTACCCAGCTTACATGATTAATCCTTTTTGAAAAATGTGCTGGCTTTATTTATACAGCTGCTTTTAGCATGTTCCCTCAGAATTATTGTATTAGCAAGTTCCTGGGTTTATTGCCAAGCAGTAAGGGGAAAAAAAAGATCTGTTTTGACAGAAATATGGGGTGACTTTTCAATCTTGGATGAAAGAAATATATTCTGTCCAAAACAGACTTTTATTACACGAGGTGAGATCTCTCATTTGCTTCATTCTGAATGTCAACTGAAACTTCAGTCTTAGTTTTCTTTCCTGAAGTCTTTTCTCATTAGACCGTATTGCTGTAGAATAAAATCCACTTTTTCCGTACAAGGCACATTGAATTGCATTGCCTTGAAGTAAGAGTTGTGGTCCATTTTGCAAGTAAAGAAGTTAAATTTTGATCATGTATAGCTCGACTGCATCTTCCAAACTAACCCTCAACTGACAGCTGGGGGTTGGGGGCACGGAATGTACTCTGAGATTCCCATTCTCCAAATTATCCTGCAAACATGAACTGGAATGTAAGATATTCAATGTTATAAGTGTAGCGACTGATAAATTTAGAGTTTAGAGATGCTAATGTTTATTTTTGCTTATGTTTTTAGCACTGTTGGTCAACTTAAGTGGCCATGCTAAGTAGGCACCGCCATTTTGGTGACTGCAGAAAAGCACAACTGATTCATTTTTTGTCATAAGGTGTTTTGTCTCCAAAGAAATTTAAAACTAAAAAACGCAAAATGCTGAACGCCAGAGCTTTTGCTGTAATTTTGGAGGAGGTTGATCTGTTTTCGCAGTATATTGGGAGGCCAAATCATTGAGGGAGCTAAAGAATTGTATCAGTCAAAGCAAAATAAATTCCTCCAACTTGAAAGTTGCTAAACGGGGATAGAGTGTGATGTTGGGGAAGAATCTTTGAAAAATGCAAACTTTATGCTGCAGTTGGTCCTGTCATTTTTCAGTCTTATTAACAGTGATCGCTCTTTGGTTTTGTACAAAATCACTGTTTACCCCTTCTGATTCCTTTTTTTAATGCCTTTCTGATGTAGTGAACAGATATGCCAGGGGTTGCTTAGTACTTTTGGCTATTAGAGGAAACAGCAGCTCCGGGTGCTCTTGCTGGCCTGATCTACATTTCAATGCAGAACCATCTACTTCTATTGTCACACTGATCCTAGAGGCTCTTCCAACTTCAAACCATACATGCCGAGTACTTGGACTGTTACTGTCCATTTTGCTATTGTCTTGACGACCGGGGCTGTGCAAAAACTGCTAGTTTCTTGTGAATAGAACCAAAATGGCTACATCCGTCAGCTGTATTTTTCTCTGGTTTCTCTTTATGGGCAAGTATACAGTTTTGTTCAATTTTTTAAAATTCATTTACGGGTTGTGGGTGTTGCTGGCTAGGCCAGCATTCATTGCCCGTCCCTTATTGCCCTTGAGAAGGAAGTTGTCTTCTCAGAATCATTGGATCGTAGAATTTACAGTGCAGAAGGAGGCCATTCAGCCCATGAGTCTGCACCGGCCCTTGGAAAAAGCACCCTACTTAAGCCCATGCCTCCACCCTATCCCCCTAACCCAACCTAATCTTTTAGACATGCAGGGGCAATTTATCATGGCCAATCCACCTGACCTGCTCATCTTTGGATTGAGGGAGGAAACCGGAGCACCCGGAGAAAACCCACGCAGACATGGGGAGAAAGTGCAAACTCCACACAGTCACCCGAGGCTGGAATTGAACCTGGGACCTTGGAGCAATGCTAACCGCTGTGCCACTCTCTTGAACTGCTGCAGTCCCTGAGGTGTAGGTACACCCACAGAGCTTTCAGGGAGGGTGTTCCAGGTTTTTGACCCAGCCACCGTGAAGGAACACCAAATCGGTATGGTAAGTGACCTGGAGGGGAACCTCCAGGTGGTAGTGTTTATAGGTATTTCCTGCCCTTGTCCTTCCAGATGGTAGCAATCGTGGGTTTGGAAGTTGCTGCCTAAGCAACCTGGGTGAGTTCCTGCAGTGCATCTCATAGACACTGTCTGTGGCGGAGGAAGTGAATGTTTGTGGAAGGGGTTCCAATCAAGCGAGCTGCTTTATTTTGTGTGTTGTTGGAGCTGCACTCATCCAGGCAAGCGGAGAGGATTCCATCACACTCTTGACTTGTGCCTTGTAGATGTTGGACTGGGATTGGGGAGTCGGAGGTGTGTTACCCGAAAATATGCATCTAGGCAATCGGTCTAAAGATGCAAGGAACATTTTAGAAGTAATTCCTAATTTTTTCAGAATGTCCCACCGCGTATAGAAGAGCAAGTATTGTGTGTTACACATCCTCTAAACTGTCCGTTCCGTGCAGCCCTCTGTAATTTAAGACTTGCTTCCTATTCTGACAAATGTACTACCTAATTGCTCAGGAGTGATTATTTTAAAACATGCTTCAGAGTTTATTATAGAGCTGTATCACATGATTTACTGCCTGTAATTATACATAAATTTAAAGCAGGGTTATTAGATATTTCTTGTATGTACATTCAATTGCCATACCTCAAGCTAAAAGATAAACATTTCAAAGCTTGTCTTTGTGCGACTCAGTAGATAGGTAATATGATATGAAAATTGAGCTTTTAAATTTGTTGATGCTGGTAATTCTTTCAAATGTATTTTGTCAAGGACACTGGGACATTTAAGTATTTATTAATTGACAGACGAAGAATAATCTTAGAATTTCTCTTGGTATAATTCTGGCAGTTTTCAGAACTAAACCAAAAATAGAAAATGTCAGCAGTACACGGTAGGTAAGACACTATCTAAAAGAAAAAAGATGGGTAGGTTCATATTTTCGGTGCAATCCTTCATCTGAGCTCACTGATGTGTTACCTGTCAGCATTTTCTATGGTTGGTTCTGATTTCCACAATTCAGATTTTAATTTCCATGCTGTTTTGGCTTCTGTGTTCTCGAACATAATAATTATAAGAAAGTATAATCCCGATGCCACGTCTGTCTCCATCTTCGGTATCAATCGATTTTGCAACATGCTGAACGCTCGTATTCTTTTTTTGACCCAACAATTGCTGAAAAAGCAATCAGAAGGATTCAAGCAAATTGCAACTGAGACATTCTGTTGTCTATTTATTGAAAGCATACTTAATGCCCTGGCTAATGTTCACTGCGTATACATGCAGTTTAACCCTGATAACTATGATTTAGTGACCATTACTGAAACATGGTTAAAGGATGGGCACGACTGGGAGTTAAATATCCAAGGGTATCAAACTATTCGGAAGGCCAGAGTGGATGATAAAGGAGGTGGTGTAGCTCTATTATTTAAGGATGACATCCAGGCAATAGTAAGGGATGACATCAGTGCTATGGAGGATAAGGTTGAATCCATTTGGGTGGAAATCAGGAATAGTAAGGCGAAAAAGTCACTGATAGGAGTAGTTTATAGGCCACCAAATAGTAACATTATGGTGGGGCAGGCAATAAACAAAGAAATAACTGATGCATGTAGAAATGGAACTGCAGTTATCATGGGGGATTTTAGTCTACATGTCGATTGGTTTAACCAGGTCGGTCAAGGCAGCCTTGAGGAGGAGTTTATAGAATGTATCCGCGATAGTTTCCTAGGACAGTATGTAATGGAACCTACGAGGGAACAAGCGGTCCTAAATCTGGTCCCGTGCAATGAGACAGGCTTGATTAATGATCTCATAGTTAGGTATCCTCTCGGAAGGAGCGATCATAATATGGTGGAATTTAAAGTACAGATGGAGGGGTGAGAAGGGAAAATCAAACACTAGTGTTTTGTGCTTAAACAAAGGAGATTATAATGGGATGAGAGAAGAGCTAGCTAAGGTAGACTGGGAGCAAAGACTTTACGGTGAAACAGTTGAGGAACAGTGGAGAACCTTCCAAGCGATTTTTCACAGTGCTCAGCAGATGGAGTTTAACCTGGACAAATGTGAGGTAATGCATTTTGGAAGGGCTAATGCAGGTAGGGAATATACAGTGAATGGTAGAACCCTCAAGAGTATTGAAAGTCAAAGAGATCTAGGAGTACAGGTCCACAGATCACTGAAAGGGGCTACACAGGTGGAGAAGGTAGTCAAGAAGGCATACGGCATGCTTGCCTTCATTGGCCGGGGCATTGAGTATAAGAATTGGCAAGTCATGTTGCAGCTGTATAGAACCTTAGTTAGGCCACACTTGGAGTATAGTGTTCAATTCTGGTCGCCACACTACCAGAAGGATGTGGAGGCTTTAGAGAGGGTGCAGAAGAGATTTACCAGAATGTTGCCTGGTATGGAGGGCATAAGCTATGAGGAGCGATTGAATAAACTCGGTTTGTTCTCACTGGAACGAAGGAGGTTGAGGGGCGACCTGATAGAGGTATACAAAATTATGAGGGGCATAGACAGAGTGGATAGTCAGAGGCTTTTCCCCAGGGTAGAGGGGTCAATTACTAGGGGGCATAGGTTTAAGGTGAGAGGGGCAAAGTTTAGAGTAGATGTACGAGGCAAGTTTTTTACGCAGAGGGTAGTGGGTGCCTGGAACTCACTACCGGAGGAGGTAGTGGAGGCAGGGACGATAGGGACATTTAAGGGGCATCTTGACAAATATATGAATAGGATGGGAATAGAAGGATACGGACCCAGGAAGTGTAGAAGATTGTAGTTTAGTCGGGCAGTATGGTCGGCACGGGCTTGGAGGGCCGAAGGGCCTGTTCCTGTGCTGTACATTTCTTTGTTCTTTGTTCTTTGTTCTATTTATACCAACAAAAAGGAAGGACGGTAGAAAGAGGGAAAATCGACTGTGGATACCTAAGGAAATAAGGGAGAGTATCAAATTGAAGGAAAAGCATACAAAGTGGCAAAATTAGTGGGAGACTAGAGGACTGGGAAATCTTTTTTTTCCTTTTTAAAAAAAATTTAGAGTACCCAATTCATATTTTCCAATTAAGGGGCAATTTAGCGTGTTCAATCCACCTACCTTGCACATCTTTGGGTTGTGGAGGCGAAACCCACACAAACACGGGGAGAATGTGCAATCTCCACACGGACAGCGACCCAGAGCCGGGATCGAACCTGGGACCTCGACGCCGTGAGACTGCAGTGCTACCACTGTGCCACCGTGCTGCCCTGAGGACTGGGAAATCTTTAGGGGGCAACAGAAAGCTACTAAAAAAGCTATAAAGAAGAGTAAAAAAACATTGAGAGTAAAGTTGCTCAGAATATAAAAACAGATGGTAAAAGTTTCTATAAATATATAAAACAAAAAAGAATGGCTAAGGTAAATATTGGTCCTTTAGAGGATGAGAAGGGAGATTTAATAATCATAGATCACAGAATTTACAGTGCAGAAGAAGGCCATTCGGCCCATCGAGTCTGCACCGGCTCTTGGAAAGAGCACCCTACCCAAGGTCAACACCTCCACCCTATCCCCATAACCCAGTAACCCCACCCAACACGAAGGGCAATTTTGGACACTAAGGGCAATATATCATGGCCAATCCACCTAACCTGCACATCTTTGGACTGTGGAAGGAAACCGGAGCACCCGGATGAAACCCACGTACACACTGGGAGGATGTGCAGACTCCGCACAGACAGTGACCCAAGCCGGAATTGAACCTGGGACCCTGGAGCTGTGAAGCAATTGTGCTATCCACAATGCTACCGGGAGATGAGGAAATGGCTGAGGAACTGAACAGGTTTTTTGGGTCGGTCTTCACAGTGGAAGACACATATAACATGTCAGTGACTGATGGAAATATGGCAGATGAGGACCTTGAGATGATTGTTATCACTAAGGAAGTAGTGATGGGCAAGCTAATGGGGCTAAAGGTAGACAAGTCTCCTGGCCCTGATGGAATGCATCCCAGAGTGCTAAACGAGATGGCTAGGGAAATTGCAAATGCACTAGTGATAATTTACCAAAATTCACTAGACTCTGGGGTGGTCCCGGCGAATTGGAAATTAGCAAACGTGACACCACTGTTTAAAAAAGGAGGTAGGCAGAAAGCGGGTAATTATAGGCCAGTGAGCTTAACTTCGGTAGTAAGGAAGATGCTGGAATCTATCATCAAGGAAGAAATTGCGAGGCATCTGGATGGAAATTGTCCCATTGGGCAGACGCAGCATGAGTTCATAAAGGGCAGGTCATGCCTAACTAATATAGTGGAATTATTTGAGGATATTACCAATGAGGTAGATAACGGGGAGCCAATGGATGTGGTATATCTGGATTTCCAGAAAGCTTTTGACACTGGAGGGTGTGCAGAGGAGATTCACTAGGTTAATCTCAGAGCTGAAGGGGTTGTATTACGAGGAGAGGTTGAGTAGACTGGGACTGTACTCGTTGGAATTTAGAAGGATGCGGGGGATCTTATAGAAACATATAAAATTATGAAGGGAATAGATAGAATAGATGCGGGCAGGTTGTTTCCCCTGGCGGGTGAAAGCAGAACTAGGGGGCATAGCCTCAAAATAAGGGGAAGTAGATTTAGGACTGAGCTTAGGAGGAACTTCTTCACCCAAAGGGTTGTGAATCTATGGAATTCCTTGCCCAGTGAAGCAGTAGATGTTCCTTCATTAAATGTTTTTAAGATAAAGATAGATAGTTTTTTGAAGAATAAAGGGATTAAGGGTTATGGTGTTCGGGCCGGAAACTGGAGCTGAGTCCACAAAAGGTCAGCCATGATCTCATTGAATGGCAGAGCAGGCTCGAGGGGCCAGATAGCCCACTCCTGCTCCTTGTTCTTATGTTCTTATAACATAGTGCCTCTGAAAAGTATAGCTTGTTAATTATCAGAAACACTTGGATTTCAATAAAAATACAAATTTGTTTATGCGAGTACCATTTTTAATCAGCTTTAATTGCCAAACATTTGACGAAATTATGATAAGCACTTGTTGCAACAGTTGTTCCAGAAAACAATAAACGAAGCAAAGCAGCGCGTAGAATTATAGCATCTTCTTTGGGTGAGCTGTCCTGCTTATTTGAACAATACATAAACTCTCGATCATGATCAATGCTGCTATGCAATTTATGCAATTATACTCGCAGAATATTGCTGGAGTTGTTTTCTTGTTGCATTCGATTGGATTTTTAAAAAAAATACAGCTATCTGAATTGTGCTATTTTTTATTGATGTGTAAAACATGTTCCGTTTTGAACAGCAGGAAATTGAGAATATTTTGCACAACTACTTGTGAATATAAATGGTTACATTGACATGAATTGCAATTAGGCTAAGGTCAATGCTTGCATTCCTGTTGAAAATTACCATGCATCTTTTTTTCGGGATATAAAGCTAACTGGTACAGGAAGAATTGGTAAAGTTATTAAGGCCACGCAACTTCACTCCCCCGTACATTCACAAACACCGTAGAACTTTTCCACATGTGCAATACTCGAGCAAGGTTGTATTTCTTCATTAGCTATTCCCACAGCTGAGAAAGTCTCAAAGGATGTCAAAGAACATTAATTTTCATCGTAACATGGAGTCTTTCAGGTGTGAATGGCAGTGAACAGCTGTCATGGGTTTTCTGAACTCTATTACAGGCTATATCTCCAGGCAAGAAAGTGATATCTTTGTCATTTGCAGGTGAAATATAATCTGTTCTTTTTTTTTAAGAAAGCGTCAATACCCAGCCTAGACACTTCTGGTAAATAACTTGCTGTATGACCTGACCACGGAGGAGAAGAGAAGGAATACGACATAAACAACTGTTATAAGTGAAGTAGAAACTACTTGATGGGAGACGGGCCTCCTGTGTATAATAGCTAAAGGTCATTTTGATAGTCTCCGTTAATATCTGGAAAGCAGTTCTGATGCAAAACACTAAATAAATTACGTTTTAGGGTGCATCCAATGTATCACAAGATAAATTTCATCTTTATGCAGAACAAGACAGAATATCCTAAAGAAAATGAAGCCATTTATCTCGGAGATGTATGTTAGCAGTTGTTTTGATGTAGTATCGAGAGTAGAAGGAAAGAACTCCACACGGACCAATTGACGATTTGCAGACATTCAGACTGATTGAAGTCATATACTATGTTTTTCCTTGGGAAATTATTTTAGTGTCAGAGGTTACTGCCAAGGGGATTTTCAAATAAATAAATTGCACTCCACCTCTCATAACAGTGTCATTGGGGATCGCTGAATACACTGGTCTAATTATGTACCTTGTGAGAATATTTCCCCACGTTGATGAGCACTGAAGGAAAGAAATGTACCCCTGTAGAAGAAATAAATGACCAATCTGTTACTTACATTTGTTGTTGTACGATGACTGTTTGCTTCCTTATGACAAGTCTGGCAGCGAGAGTGGAGCTAATTGTTACATGTTGCCTATTTTTCTATGTGGCAGGCATTGCCAAGAGACCTGAAATAATGTTTGTTATTAACTTTGCCTACTCAACATTCATCTGTAATTGAGGCTTAATTCTGATAAATTCTTTGCAGCTTAAGAATAAAGCATTTCTGTTCACCTTATTCACCTTCAGCTTAAAAGCAAATTACACCCAGATATTTATTAATGCTTTATACTTTTTGTTTTATTTTTTTCTTGTTCTTATCGAGATGAAGATTAAGAAGGTAATTAGCCCTCTTTGTTTGAAACGTAAATATGTGTAAGATGGTGGGCACAAAGTATAAAAACAGGCAAAAGAAACACAAAGGCTAAAATTACATTTCACGGTCACCTTTTCCTTGTCGGAGGAAGTATAAAGGACAGCTAATTTTCCAGTTAAAAGGATTTACTGTTCCCATTCTTAATCGATTAGGTAAGATGCAATACTTATTAAATAAGTACATAGTTGGTAATATTTGCCAGTATTTGTACATTTTAAGAGCATCATTGGGGGACTAAAGATTGCTTTGATTAAAAAGAATCAGCGTCTCAGACCTCAAGTAAAATGCGTGGGCGTGGAGTCCCAGCAAGGAATCGTTGCCTCGTAGAATAATATTTTGTTTGCTCTTGTTTGAACCTTAAATACATTATTACATTAACCCCAAATATTTGTGTGACATTCTTGGGCACTTACGTTTTTGCAACACCTTTTATTATTATTACATTTTCCTAGAAGGACTGTTTGCATTCTCTCCAAAAATGCATACTTACATATAAGCATTTTGCGTTGTTGTTAAAGGTAGCTTAACTCTTCGCATGTTGAATGCTTTCTACTGTTGATATTTTGGACTGGAGTATGTTGTTGATTATATTTCTAATGCTAATTATGTCAAATAACAATAATTTCATTCTTGTGCTGTTTTGTTATGGTTATATTTCTATCTGGTTTAAAATTTCTGCTACGTTTTCTAATGGGTGCATCAGACTTATTTGGGGAAGCTATTACGTGTAAAGTTCTCCAAGTTGATCGTTATTTCTGACGAGACTCTAAATTAAGAATATTGCTTCTAAAAGCAAAGTTGTATGCCCATTCATTTTAAATACACATTTATTGTGGTTTAGCTATTGCTTGTTTTGTTAGCTTTGTATGATTTTCTTTGCTGTTGTATTAATTCCGGTAATAATTGGTGGCACTTAACAATTGAGGAAATCTGAATGTTATCGGTAATGTAGCTGTGAAACTAAGCCTACAATGAACTAATGACGTGACCCAGTTGTGAGACCCCATGTTAAATAAACTTTATTTTAGATTTCTGGAAGAGTTAACTAGAACTATTTTATTCTTTTCAGCTGATTTTTCGTGCTTTCCTTTTCAGACTCTATATTTTCTGTTGTGTGCTAATCGTTGGCAAACTTCTATTCAATTTATCTTTAAAATATAAACCTTCAATCCACCATGGCTTGGCGTTGAAGTCTTGTGTTTGTTAATGGACATCTTCATTTTCAGGTGTCTTATTCAACATGTTTAGGCAGGATGATTTTGCTTCCGATTGCATTACACGAGGAAAAGTATTTTCAATTTCTGGCAATTTACTGGATTTATTTTGATACAGCTTGGGTGCTGGATTTTCTTTTTTGCAAGAAGGACCTGTATTTGTAAATGGCTGACTGAATGCATGAGACAATGGACTTTCTCGTTGAATGTAAGCTTGGGGTATTTGTGCGTTCTGAACAATTAAAAGACACATTTCACATTATTGAGATTTTATTTGGCTGGAGCGCTGGAGATTAAATTAAATTTGAAATCTAATTTAATATTGTACTTAATATTTGCCTTTTCAAATTGAGGGATGTTGAATTTCAGTATTGAGGTCCCCTAATCATGTCTAGCATGGCCAGATGGACAATGAAGTTCTGGCTAAGTCCATTGTAACAATATGCGTGAATTGTAACATACGAAAAGTGTCCACTACTGCGCCACCGTGAATTTTCTATCTACTTGCAGGGACTTTTGTTGTCTTTCTGACAAGGCCATATTTTGGCAATTTTGTGAAAGGAACCTGTGCCTTGTGTGTTCAGACCTGTAGCTGAGGGAGGGAAGGTGGAAGAGAGGGAGAGAAATAAAGTAAGAGGCCCACCATTTAATTGCCGAAATTCAAACCTTAGTCTCAGGAGTGCTGTAATTGTGTTCCACCTGCCCATTAATACCAAAATCAGAATTCTATAAAGTGCGGTGGAGTGGTTGCTGTGACTGCTGCCATATTAACTGCTTAAGCTCTTTTTAGCTGTTTCCACAAACGTTCTGTTCGAGATAATGTGCATGTAAAGGCTTTTGCTGTTCACTAACACACAAATGCCTCCAATAATATCCCTGTCAGGTAGATTGGAAGCAGGGCATAATTGGAGTTCTGCAGTTCATCTGCAGCTTCATAACAAAACAGCACTAAGCTAACTGCTGGCTATTGCACACTGAATGTCTAAAATGCCATAAATGTCATTTGCCAGGTATCAAAATTGTGCAGCTGACCTTGGATAAAACCTTGCACACTTGAGAGCAGTGACTTCCCAACTCGAAGCCAACACCACTACAGATTATTAAAACATTAAATATATGAGTGAGCTTGTAAATGACAAATTAAACTGCAATTTTCGGCAGTAATTCACCTTTTGTGATTTTATAGTTGGCCATAAATTGAAGTAAAAATCCTAGATTATTGCAAATCATTTTTATGTGAGTTTTTGGGCATCAGTCTCGAACACTCTACTTTAGAAATTATGTCCTGGCATGTTTATTTTAACAGGGGACCTGTCTTCTGTAGTTGGTTATTGAACTTTAATTTACTAGCCAACGAGAAGGTCAGTACGGAGAAAAATGGCAGATGCCATGGGAGTCACAATCAGCAAAAGCTCATCTGTTGAATTTGTAGTTTCAACTAGTGTGTATGTTTTTTCCTCCAGCCACTTCAGCCCTACTTTCTGTCACATTTCATTGTGCAGGAGGGTGTACAGGGAAATATTTATCTTATGGAAACCAAGCGTTAGGAAGCAGATCAGTGTAGCACATCTAACTGTGCTCTGTTAAAGGGATTTAGCAAATCTTTTCGATTCTTAGCAGTTGTTATGAAAACGCCTGAGTTTAATTGATTTTTTTTCTCAAACGTATTAGCTGATTGAACTTTGGCCGAGATTTTTTGTTCATGTTGTCAAACATTTGGTTATCCTTTATTTTCAGCTGTTAGCTAATAATGATAAATGCAAGACACTTATATTGTAGTTAAATATATAACAACCAAGAATTGTATCGGACATTTAGAGCCCCAAACCAAATTATTAAAGTAATTATTATTTTTAATAATGTTGTTTTACAAATTTTAGAGCAAGTGGATCTTTTCTATAACTTTATTTGGGAGTTCTATGAAAAACTGTCATGCCAAGATTGTTACATGGGTTCTCTGACAAGTGACAGATTATTCGGGAGGTTTTGACAGATGAGAGAGTTGTGTTAAGCCAATTGGAGAAACTGAATTTGAGACACAAAGTACACTATTACTAACTTATTGTATTTTATGGCCACTTTCTAGTACAGAACCTGAGTATTCCTGAGAAAAGAGACATGCTGTCAAAGCTTTTTGCCTTACACTCATCAGGACAGATGCAAGAATGTCAAATTTTGAAGGACGAAATGTAAAAATGGAGATTGAGGGAAGGGAGGATGAACAAGAAACCAGGATTGGAGGAATGCAGAGCTCTTGGAAAGTTGCAGGACTGGAGGAGATCGCAGCAAGACATGGAAAGATTTGGTGGATTTTTTTTTTAATCCAGGAGAAGGGGCAGCAGTGCATTTACTCATCAATAACCTCCACATGGGTGCTCTGTTTGGATTGCACGAGGACCACTTGACTCCATCCCTGATAACAGCCTAAGTCTGAACATTAACAAAGAAGCTGAATTCAAGATGTAGGGTGAGGGTGACTACTCTTGACATTAAGGCAGCATCTGACTGAGTGTGGCATCATGGAACCTTACTAAGGTGGAATTCAATGGGAATCAGGAGGAATGGTTGCCACTGGTTTTAGTCCTACCCAGCACTAAAGAAGATGGTTATGGTTGCTGTAAACCAATCACCTCAGCCGCAGGACATTATTTATGGAGTTCCTCAGGGAAGTGTTCTCGGCCAAACAAATCTCCAGGCAGGAATGTTCCCTTCCAGTCGGGGAACACTTCAGCAGTCAATGTCATTCAGCCTCTGATCTCCAGGTAAGAGTTCTCCAAGGCGGCCTTCAGGATGCGCGACAACACAGATTCGCCGAACAGAAACTTATAGCCAGGTTCCGCACACATGAGTACGGCCTCAACCGGAACCTTGGATTCATGTTGCATTACATTCACCCCCCCCCCCCCCCCCCACCATCTGGCCTTGGCTTGCGAAATCCGACCAACTGTCCTGGCTTGAGACAATTCACACCTCTTTAACCTGGGATTAGCCCTCTCTCTGGATCTGTAAAGACTTAATTACCTGCAAATGCTCACATTCAATGTATCGTCTTGCATCTTTGACTTTGTCTATATATATGTTTCTGGAATCTACCTCTTCATTCACCTGAGGAAGGAGCAGTGCTCCGAAAGCTAGTGATTTGAAACAAACCTGTTGGACTTTAACCTGGTGTTGTAAGACTGCTTACTGTGCCCACCAACGCCGGCATCTCCACATCATATGCATCAAGATTGACAGCATTCAGGCTAGGTGTGATAAGTGGCAAGTAACATTTGTGTCACACAAATTACATGCAATGACCATCTTCACCAAAATAATCAACGAGAGAATCTAACCACCTTTCCTTGACATTCAGTGACTGCATCATATGCCCCACCATCAAGATCCTGAGGGTTGACGAGAAGCCTAATTAGATTAGCCACATAGATGCTACAGCTGGGGGAGATGGTGGGCAGTTGTAATGCTGCTATGTTGTTATTCAGAGACCTGAGACATAGGTTCTAATCTCACCACAGCAGTTAATGGAATTTAAATTCAATTAATAAAATCTGGATACTATAACTACAAAAACAGGCAAGAGACTGGGGATTCTGCAGTGAGACTGGGGATTCTGCAGTGAGACTGGGGATTCACCATCTCCTGACTCGCCAAAGCCTAACCACCATCTACAAAGCGCTGGTCAAGAGTGGTGTGGAATACTCTCTACTTACCTGAACTAGTGCTGCTCCAACTTTCCAGAAGCTCAAAACCACCCAAGACAAAGCAGCTCTCTTGATTGGCAGCCCGTTGAATCTTAAACCTTCAAAATCGTAAACCGGTGGCAGAGTACGTATGGCTGTAATGTATACCAATTTCCCAAGTCTCCTTCAACATCTCTCAAACCTGCTGCTACCTCTACCATCAAAAAAGACAAGGATAGAAGTACCATCAGGTTTCCCTCCAAGTTACACACCACCTTGATTGGATAAAACTCACCGCTCCTTCATCATAACTGGGTCAAAATCCTGGAGCTCTTTACCAAGCAGCACTCTAGTACCTTCCCCAAACCGACTGCTATATGGTACAGGAAGGCAGCCCACCACCAGCTTCTCAAGGGCAGTTAGGGATGAGCAATAAATGGTTGTCTTGATGACACCTACGTCCAGTGAATGTATTTTTAAAAATGGCTTTTGACATTGCCTTGCTTGACCATGATCCTGTTTTCTCTGGACATGGCCGCTTTATTTTTCTTAGCCCAACATCCTGTTCTCCCACGAAAGAGAGTAATATGGGAACTGGGTCAAGTCGGATTTTTCAGTTTGTGAAGATCATATTCTTGGTGAAATGCGCTGAATACTTCGGTGTTTCCGACTTGCTATTATTAGTAGTCAATAGATTATTATCAGCTTCAACATAGGCTGTGTTCTGGTGCCTTACCCAAAAGGAAAATTGGCTGCTGTGTGTTGAGACATTTCTAAACCAGTTTGGTCTAAATTTGTATGCAGTGAGTGAGGTGCCATATGGAGAGACTGCTGCTCTTGCCAAATACCACGCTGTCCTGGTTGCACTTTGTCATTGGTCCCTGTTCTATGTCCTTGCTGTTTATAATAGCAGCAGAAAAACATGCACGGTTTTGGAATATCCCTGTCTTGCTGGGGAGAATAATCTCCTTGGAACAATAAAATGTTCCTGGAGACAGTAAGAAAGGCTGCTTTGAACTTGATAATATATTTACTAACCCCAAAGGACGGGAGAAGAGCGAGGACGAGTTATTATTACTCCATCTTGTACCTCAGGCACCTTATCCCAACAGTACTGAGCAGCTAAGGTTGATTAAGCACCTCAGTATGTCAAGTATTTTCTAAATCAGGACACCGTGGGAGTGTGTCGACATGTCCCCATTGGAACATCCTGTCAATGGACTGAAAGGTTTAAAGGGGTGGGGAGGGGGTGGGGGACACACTTGAAATCTCCAGAGGGAGAAAGAGAAGAAATTAAAGATGATATTTGGAACACAATCAGTAAAAATGAAAAAATCCCAATGTGTGCCTCTCACCTGAGAAAGATCTGGGGCGGGATTCTCCAATAGTGGAGCTATGTCCCCACGGTGGCGTGAAAACCGCCGCCAACCACTCTGGTGTCAACGGCCCCTGAAATTATCACCTTTCTAGGGGGCTAGGTTGCCGCCGGAGTGGTTCCCGCAGCACCCGCCGGCGCCGAACGGCATGCACGAGTTCGCGCATGTGCGGAACAGCCGGCGTATTTCCGTGCATGCGCGTGGGTTCCCTTCTCCGCGCTGGCCCCCGGGCAATATGGCGGAGCCCTACAGGGGCCCGGCACGGAGTAAAGTAGGCCCCCATGGAACCAGCCCGATCGCAGGCCAGGCCACCGGGGGTCAGATCCCCCCCCCCACCCCCCCAGGACGGCCCCCGCACACTTACCTTCCTGGTCCCGCCGTGTGTGAGGTGAGTAATCCTCGCCGGCAGGACTGGTCCAAACTCATCGGCCACTCGGGGCCCGGAGAATCGCCGGGGGGTGCCGCTGTCAATGGCCCCCGACCAGCGCAGCGGGAAACCCGCCGGCGCCCGGAAAACGGAGCCGGAGAATAGGGAAGCCGACATCGGGGCTGGATTCGCGCCTCCCCCTGAGGATTGGGTCGGAGAATCCCAGCTCTGACATTTAATGGTGTAATGCTAGCATTGGGCTGTTTGGAGGAATTTAGTGAATCTTTAAACAAAAACAAAATATTTACACTTTGTACATATTCCAGAATGGTTGATTCACAGATTTCTTGCACAGTTCCCAACATCGGGGGATTTGCCACATTTTAATTAGTTACTGCAGGAAGGGCAAAATATGCCCAGATTAGGGAACCTGCCTATATAAGAGATAGTAATGAGTGGTATTTGGTTCAAAATGGAGGCCAGTTATTTGATCACAAGGTGAGGTGAGTGAATATTGAAGGCAACTTTCCCAAGATTAATCTTAGTCCACCCTCCATGCTGTGACATGTTCTGCAAAAGCAGAGTTTTTGCTCATGGAAAATTGAAAGATCAGAAGGGGAAAAAAATGCAAAACGGTAAAAATGAAAACATGTTGGCTATGCCAACATTGATAATTCTCCCCACATTTGATAAATATTGATGTTGAGAAGGCAGGAGAATTGGGCTGAGAAAAATATCAGCTATGATTGAATGGCGGAGCAGACTGAATGGACCTAATTTTGTCTTATGGTCTAATATAAGCTGAAAATATCTTTGAATAGATCATTATTGTTTTCCACACTTTGTTTGAATGTAATATTATATTTCTAAAACTAGTTATAGCTGTCAAAAACAAATGATCATTTCAGAATGCCAGATCCAGCAGTGTTCCTTGATGAATTTTAAACATAATCTACTATAACTATTACACTATGCATTGCTATCAACAGTAAACCAATTGCTTTAGAAGTTGTTGGTAAGGGAGTCACATAGGACTGTCAGTGCTGTGGTTTCATTTATTTGATAAAGGTTATCTGCAATGTTGTTCACCAAAGCATATATTTTTTAAGTAAACTACTAGCCTACCTCTATTGGCAGGTGTGATATGGGAGAAATGAAGAAATTAGGCAGATCACCAGCCTTTTCTATGATCTTTCCTATTTAAGTTTGTTCTCCATATAAATGAGGGCTCTTGTTTAATGGCAGTAGGCAAAAACAGAGCGAGAGAGGTTACTTTCTGCATTTGTGCATTGCCATGATGGATAACCACATGTCCCCAATACCAAAAGAACAAAGACTCAAAGCAATACTCAAATTTTTATAACAGAGGCAGCGTGCACAGTGGACCATATACAATGGTCAAGAAGATGAGGTTGAATGCATAAAGTAGGGACATAGTTGCATAGGAAGGGTAGTTGAACAATATGTGCAGCTCACAACCTTTAACCCAAGGATAAAGAACTTAGCCATCGATTTCCTTGACATTGTATATTCACTTTTAATTTAATTGCAGAATCGGCACTTTTAATTTCTAGTCATTGACCCCTGGTTCTATTTATTCTTGCACTATTTCATGGATCTTGAATACACACACATTATTTGATACAGATGATTTTGCAATATAAGATTCGCGCTAATAAATCTTTATTGCCTTGCCTATGTTAAATACAATGTATTGTTGAGTCCCTATGACAGGAAAAGAAATACAACATTGTACGTGTTGTGTTTGGTCTTTTGTACTTCATGAAGAATCTCACCAAACACTTTGACTTGTCCGAACCAGAATCTTTTATTGAATCTCGTGTGGTAAGATAGCAACCTGATACAGAGCATGTTACCATAGTCTGCTGACTACTCTGGAACTTGCACCTTGCACTGGCCATTCACATGTATGTCTTATTACCCTCTCAATATTCTTCTGAAAATGGCCGGATGTGTCTCCCTTTATATCCGAGTCACAGGTCACATGACCTTGGTCTAGAGACCTCATGGCATGTCTGTACTGCCACCTGCTGGTTGGAGGTCGCACGCCATCCAACTATGATTAGCCCATAGGTATATCACCACAGTATTTATCAAAACTTTATTCCTCTTGCTGTTTTTAAAATTAACTTGTGAACCAAAACAATGGCTGCTACAAGTCACATGATGAGATGATTGGCCCTTCATTCTGGAAGTTACCAACAGCAGTTACAAGAACAAAAAAAAATCTCTTTCAGCATGTGGAATTTCACACCTCATTGTACTGACCCTGTGACATGACGAAACCAGGGTTCTCGTAAATCGAGATTCGTTATGCTTGCAGAGCTGTTAACAGGCTTATCTTAGACTTGGGACTGTCAAGGTCCATCTCAAAATGGGACTATTGAAGGAACCAAGGGAATTACTTTGTCCCTAGCAGAGGCAGCGGGTCTGCCTAGACAATGGCGTCCTGACATAAGACCCTCTATATGGATGGAAACTCTTTCTACAATTAATGGCTGGGACATTATCAGTCCTGAAATCAAATTCAGTTCTAGACACTGGATAATAATAATAGTAATGATAGTAATCTTTATTGTCACAAGTAGGCTTATATTAACACCGCAATGAAGCTTATATCCCTTTTCAAATTATTGTGGGTAAAGAAGTTCACATGACTCGAATGACCATTTTGGAATCTTTAGATTCCTTTGAAATCTGAGAAATTCTCAGAAGGCTGTTTAATACCAACCGGAAAGGACTCTAGCAGCCCATGTGAGCAAGCAGCTGGTTACCATTTCTCAACTCGTTGAAGCCTTCTTGATTTTAAAAATCTCTAATCAACACCTGCTCGCTGGTCGAAGCACAGGAAGCCGATCGTGCTGCAGTGTCATTTGTTTCATGGAGTTTCATATTGTTGCCTCCAACCAAAAACTCAACGAGACTGAACTCCACCCTTCACCCCAAAGGAAAACACCCTCTGGACTTTTACTTCTTGTCGCGCACAAAGACTCCGTGAGACGAATAGAGTGAAGTCGATGAGGCTTTATTAAGCGTGTCTGTTCCCCCGCAGCTCAATAGTAGACTGGCCTGCGGGGGAGGACTCCGGCTTCTTATACTCCGCCTTCAGGGCGGAGCTAGAGGTCAACGGCCAACCAGGACCCGGGATCTGTCAGCCAATGACATTAGGGCTTCCAGTCCCACATGACCCCCAATACATACTACCACATTCACCCCTTGTCAAAAATGAACCCGGCGGGGTGATGCTTCGTATGGTGGTAAGGGTTTACAGGGCTGGTCCTGGGAGGAAAAAACATTCACATGGCAATACAGTATTGTACAATTTTGTCCTGTTTCAACTATTTACAGAGGGTATAGGGAGAAAAGCAAAATGTTCTTGTGAAAAGTCCATATTTTGATTTAGATCGACGCCACGAGTCGGTCGGGCGGTCTGGTCGTCCGTGTCGATCACCTCGGCCCCGGTGGTGGTGGTGGTGCTTGAGTCGGTGTTGTCGTCTCCGGGAGCCTTACGGTTTCAGCTCGGGCTTTATTCTTGGTCGGGCCTGAGGGGAGGGGAACCGATCCTCCTGGGAAGGGGGCGGTCGCTGGGTGCGGCGGTGGCAGGAAGGGGGGGGGGTTGGGTGAATGGTGTTGGGGGTGTGTGTGTGTTGCCGGCGGGCGCCAGATCCCGCAGGGAGACCGTGTCCTGTCGGCTGTCGGGGTACTCCACGTAAGCGTACTGCGGGTTCGCGTGGAGGAGGTGAACCCTTTCGACCAACGGGTCCGCCTTATGTGCCCGCACATGCTTTCGGAGCAAGATGGGTCCTGGGGCCGCCAGCCAGGTCGGCAGCGACGTTCCAGAGGAGGACCTCCTAGGGAAGACAAGGAGACGCTCATGAGGCGTTTGATTAGTGCTCGTACATAATAACGACCGGATGGAGTGGAGAGCGTCCGGGAGGACCTCCTGCCACC
The DNA here is from genome assembly GCF_047496885.1 of Scyliorhinus torazame. NCBI lineage: Eukaryota > Metazoa > Chordata > Chondrichthyes > Carcharhiniformes > Scyliorhinidae > Scyliorhinus > Scyliorhinus torazame. The sequence continues at coordinate 20,614,685 of NC_092716.1, read as the reverse complement.
GTGAAACTGGGAGGTCCCTGGACCGTAGGGCCAGTAGGACGGCCTTCCAGACCGTGCCGTTCTCCCTCTCTACTTGCCCGTTCCCCCGGGGGTTGTAGCTGGTCGTCCTGCTTGAGGCTATGCCCTTACTGAGCAGGAACTGGCGCAGCTCGTCACTCATGAAAGAGGACCCCCTGTCGCTATGGACGTATGCGGGGTAACCGAACAGTGTGAAGATGCTGTTCAGGGCTTTAATGACTGTGGCCGCGGTCATGTCAGAGCAGGGAATGGCAAAAGGGAAGCGGGAGTATTCGTCCACCACATTAAGAAAATATGCATTGCGGTCGGTGGAGGGGAGGGGCCCTTTGAAATCGAGACTGAGGCGTTCAAAGGGGCGGGAAGCCTTAATCAGGTGCGCTCCATCCGGCCTGAAAAAATGCGGTTTGCATTCCGCGCAGATGTGGCAGTTCCTTGTGACTGTACAGACCTCCTCTAAAGAGTATGGGAGATTGCGGGACTTGATGAAGTGGAAAAACCGAGTGACCCCCGGGTGGCAGAGGTCCTCGTGGAGGGTTTGGAGGCGGTTAATTTGTGCGTTGGCACATGTGCCGCGGGATAGGGCATCGGACGGCTCGTTCAGCTTTCCGGGACGATACAAAATCTCATAGTTGAAGGTGGAGAGCTCGATCCTCCACCTTAAGATCTTGTCGTTTTTGATTTTGCCCCGCTGTGCATTATCGAACATGAAGGCTACCGACCGTTGGTCCGTGAGGAGAGTGAATCTCCTGCCGGCCAGGTAATGCCTCCAATGTCGCACAGCTTCTACTATGGCTTGGGCTTCCTTTTCCACTGAGGAGTGGCGGATTTCTGAGGCGTGGAGGGTCCGGGAGAAAAAGGCCACGGGTCTGCCCGCTTGGTTAAGGGTGGCCGCTAGAGCTACGTCGGTGGCGTCGCTCTCGACCTGGAAGGGGAGGGACTCGTCGATGGCGCGCATCGTGGCCTTTGCGATATCCGCTTTGATGCGGCTGAAGGCCTGGCAAGCCTCTGTCGACAGAGGGAAGGTCGTGGTCTGTATTGGGGGCGGGCCTTGTCTGCGTACTGGGGGACCCACTGGGCGTAGTATGAAAAGAACCCCAGGCAGCGTTTCAGGGCTTTTGGGCAGTGCGGGAGGGGAAATTCCATGGGGGCGCGCATACGTTCGGGGTCGGGGCCTATTATCCCATTGCGCACTACGTAGCCCAGAATGGCTAGCCGATTGGTGCTTAAAACGCACTTGTCCTCGTTGTACGTGAGGTTCAAGGCTTTGGCGGTCTGGAGGAATTTTTGGAGGTTGGCGTCGTGGTCCTGCTGGTCGTGGCCGCAGATGGTTACATTGTCGAGATACGGGAACGTGGCCCGCAACCCATGTTGATCAACCATTCGGTCCATCTCCCGTTGGAAGACCGAGACCCCGTTTGTGACGCCAAAAGGGACCCTTAGGAAATGGTATAATCGCCCGTCTGCCTCGAAGGCTGTCTACTTGCGGTCACTTGGGCGGATGGGGAGCTGATGGTAGGCGGACTTGAGGTCCACGGTGGAGAAGACTTTATATTGGGCAATCCGATTGACCATGTCGGATATGCGGGGGAGAGGGTACGCGTCTACCTGTGTACCTGTGTACACGTGTACCTGTTGATGGTCGCGTGTACCTGTTGATGGTCTGGCTATAGTCTATGACCATCCTTTGTTTCTCCCCTGTCTTCACTACTACCACCTGCGCTCTCCAGGGACTATTGCTGGCCTGGATTATGCCCTCCTTTAGTAGCCGCTGGACTTCGGACCGAATGAAGGTCCGGTCCTGGGCGCTGTACCGTCTGCTCCTAGTGGCGACGGGTTTGCAATCCGGGGTGAGATTCGCAAACAAGGACGGGGGTTGCACCTTGAGGGTTGCGAGGCCGCAGATAGTGAGTGGGGGTATTGGGCCGCCGAATTTGAACGTAAGGCTCTGTAGATTGCATTGGAAATCTAATCCCAGCAAGGTGGGGGCACAGAGTTGGGGAAGGACGTTTAGTTTGTAGTTTTTGAACTCCCTCCCCTGCACCGTTAGGGTAACTATGCAGAATCCTTGGATCTGTACGGAGTGGGGTCCTGCAGCTAGGGAAATCTTTTGTGCGCTGGGATAGGTGGTCAAGGAACAGCGTCTTACCGTGTCGGGGTGGATAAAGCTCTCCGTGCTCCCGGAGTCGACTAGGCATGGCGTCTCGTGGCCGTTTATTAGCACCGTTGTCGTCGTCGTCTGGAGTGTCCGGGGCCGAGCTTGATCGAGCGTAATTGAAGCGAGACGTGGTTGTAGTAGTGGAGTGGGGTCCGTCGTTGCCGTCCAAGATGGCGTCGGGGATGGACAAAATGGGCGCCCCCATACATCGCACGTGGCTGGTGGGTCACAAGATGGCGACGGGGGTGGACAAAATGGCCGCCCCCATGCGTTGTACAGGTCTGGGGCGGTCCAAGATGGCGGCGCCCTTCCTCCCCTCGTGGTGGCCGGGACCCAAAATGGCGGCGTCTGCGGGTCGCACATGGGGCGCTGAGGGGGCTGGGGAGCGCTAGGACCGCGCGGAGCTCCCTCACCGGGGACAGCGGTGGTCGGGACCCAAGTTGGTGGCGCCGGCGGGTCAGACGTGGAGCGCGGGGTGGGGGTTAGGGGGGCGTTAGGGACGCGCAAAACTCCCTCTTCTCCGTGGAGAGTGGTGGCCGGGACCCAAAGCGGTAGCGCCAACGGGTCATACATGGGGTACGGGGAGGGGGGTTGGGGAGCGTAAGCGGCGTGCAGGGCTCCCTGTTCTCCCGGGACCGCGGTGGTCGGGACCCAGAGCGGCTGCGCCTGCGGGTCGTACATGGCGTGCTGGGGGGGTTGGGGCGCGTAAACGGCTTGCAGAGCTCCCTGTTCTCCCGGGACAGCGGCGACCTCGCGGGACCGGCACACAACCGCGTAATGGCCCTTTTTCCCGCAGCTCTTGCAGATAGCTGCGCGGGCCGGGCAGCGCTGCCGGGGGTGTTTCGCCTGGCCGCAGAAATAACAGCGGGCGCCCCCGGTGCGACTTGGCGTTTGGACCGCGCAAGCCTGTGGGGTGTCCGGGGGTGGGGGGTGGGTTTGTCGCGACGGGTACGTACGGAGCCCAATGGGCTGCCGCGCGGTCGGGGCCGTAGGCGCGGGTATTACGTGCGGCCATGCCTAGGGAGGCTGCTTGGGCCCGGGCCTCTGAGAGTCCTAGCGACTCTCTTTCTAGAAGTCTTTGGCGGATTTGGGAGGAATTCATACCTGCCACAAAAGCATCGCGCATTAACATGTCCGTGTGTTCATTTGCGTTCACCGAAGGGCAGCTGCAGGCTCGTCCCAAAATCAGCAGCGCGGCGTAGAATTCGTCCATCGATTCTCCGGGACCTTGCCGTCTCGTCGCGAGCTGGTAGCAAGCGTAAATTTGGTTAACTGGGCGGACATAGAGACTTTTCAGTGCTGCGATCGCCGTCTGGAAATCCTCCGAGTCTTCGATGAGGGAGAAGATCTCCGTGCTCACCCTCGAGTGCAGGACCTGTAGTTTTTGGTCTACTGTGACCCAGCCGGTGGCCGTTCTGAGGTAGGCCTCGAAACAAGTCTGCCAGTGCTTGAAGGCTGCTGCCGCGTTCACTGCGTGGGGGCTGATCCTCAGGCATTCCGGAATGATCCTGAGCTCCATAGTCCTTTTTAGGCACGCTTAATAAATTGTAGCGCACAAAGACTCCGTGAGACGAATAGAGTGAAGTCGATGAGGCTTTATTAAGCGTGTCTGTTCCCCCGCAGCTCAATAGTAGACTGGCCTGCGGGGGAGGACTCCGGCTTCTTATACTCCGCCTTCAGGGCGGAGCTAGAGGTCAACGGCCAACCAGGACCCGGGATCTGTCAGCCAATGACATTAGGGCTTCCAGTCCCACATGACCCCCAATACATACTACCACACTTCTCAGACACTGGAAATCACATGAACTAATATTAATTTCTGTGGCTCTTGTACTATTACTATCCATAGTTTTAAAACTCCTTTTTTTCTATCTCCCTGTACTGTGTGTATGTGCAGTGGAGTGGGACCTTGCAAACCTTCCTTCCTCAGGTTTTGAATGTGAAATAAACTAACCTTCTGAGTTAATCGTAACACGGGTTTGCTGCGAGTTATGAATAAATTAGATCACACAAATTGAAGGTTTGGGAAAAAACACCCCAGTTTATGTTAAAAATAATTCAGAACACCTTCTGTTTAAGGACAGTTGGTGAGAAGCTGTCTGTCTGTAACAGTATCTACTTCATACACTGAATACTGGATTTTGAATTGACCTATTTAGACTTAAGTTCACAAGGATCATTCCCAAACGTCAACATTTTCTGAGCAAGCACACGGGGCCACAGAAAAATGATCTTTTTAAAATTAATTTAACCAATTCATTTTTCCAATTAAGGGGCAATTTAGAGTGACAAATCCACCTAGCCAGCACATCTTTGGGTTGTGGGGGCGAAACCCACGCAAACACAGGGAGAATGTGCAAACTCCACACGGACAGTAACCCAGAGCCGGGATTGAACCTGGACCTCGGCGCCGTGAGGCAGCAGGGCTAACTCACTGGGCCACCGTACTGCCCTGAAAAATTATCTTCTGATGTACACCTATAGCTTTGATGAATATTCTCGGAGTTTATTCTGGATAGACCTCTAAAGTGATTCAAGTCACTGTTGAAACAGTGTCAAATCTGAATTCACTTAACAACTCGAGCTAAATTTGTAACTCTGGAGTGACTGATTTCCACAAGTTACATTGTACTATTCATCCCTTGAGGATGCTGAAATAGATTGAGCATTAAAAAAAATTACAATATGGTGTCTTCCAAGATAGCATTATGAGGGCCTCAGGTTCATTCAAAATAATGTGTGCTCTAAAATTAACCTCTTCCTTTCCTGGAGTTTCTTCCAACATTCCCTAATCTCCCATGATTTGCCAGTTGGAATGTTAAAAGTAACAGTAGTAACATCTCGTATTTATTTAGCATAATAAGACAACCCACGGCATACCACCTATTGTTATGAAGCAAAAATTGACACTGAACCACATAAGGACATTTTATTGCAGGTGACCAAATATTTGGCCAAAAGGTAGGTTAGAAGGGGTGTCTTGGAAGAAATATCAGTGAAGAAGTTTGGGGAGTATGCTCTGGAGCTTTGGACTGGGCCACTGAAAGCACAGCCACCAATGGTGGCCCGATTACGTTCAGGCTCAACAGGTCGGAATGAGAGGAATGCAAATTTCTCAAGAATTTCCTTGCTTAACCGGAAGAATATGTATGATGTCCAAGGACAGCATGGTAGCTACAAGACAGCACAGTAGCACAGGGCAGCCCGGTAGCATACTGGTTTGCACTATGGCTTCACAGCACCAGGGTCCCAGGTTCGATTCCCGGTTTGGATCACTGTCTATGTGGAGTCTGCACGTTCTCCCCGTGCCTATGTCGGCTTTCTCCTGGTGCTACGGTTTTCTCCCACAAGCCCTGAAAGACATGCTGTTGGGTAATTTGGACATTCTGAATTCTCCCTCTGTACTCGAACAGGCGCCGGAATGTGGCGACTAGGGGCTTTTCACGGTAACTTCACTGTAGTGTTAATGTAAGCCAACTTGTGACAATAAAGATTATTATTATTATAGAATAGGGGTAAGATAGGGATAGGGTGAACGGTGTGAGCCAGGAATATAGTCGAATTTTGAATGATGCCAGATGTACAAAGCACTGAAATTCGGAGACTGGACATAAGTGTATTGGAATAGTCAAGTCTGGAAGTCACAAAGGCACGAATGAGGGTTTGAGCTGCAGTTAGGTTAAGGCAGGGCGGAGTCAAGAAATATGAGGGAGGTGAAATTAGGCGGTCTTAGAGATGGCATTGATATGTGGTTGGAAGCTCATCTCAAACATGACACTGAGGTTGTGAATACCCTAGTTCAGCCTCAGATGTTTTCTCGCAAGAGAGTGATGGTGTTAATGGCTAGGGAACAGTGTTTATTGTGGAGAGTGAAGACGATGGCTTTGATCTTCCCAATACTTAAATGGAGGAAGTTTATGCTCATGCAGGATTGGATGGTTGGATAAGCAGTGTCTGACGATTGTGAGAGAGTGGAAGGGCCGCGAGATATGGCGGTGAAGTAGAGCTGGGCGCCATCGGTGTACATGTGAAAAATGGCATAGTGTTTTTGGATGGCTGGATGATGATGCTGAGGCAGTCTGTAAATGAGAAGTTGGGGCGGAGGGTGGTGGCGGGCAGGCTAAGCCTAGATTCTTGGAGGACATCAGAAGCAACCATGCAGCATTAGGAAGAGAGGCCATTGAAGGTTTCTGTCTTTGGCTGTGATTGGAGAGATAAGGATGCAACCTGACAAGTGCACCCCAATCCAGCTGGACAATTGCAGAGAGGTTTGTGTCTTTCATAGTTCACACCTGACTTTTTCTTTCGTCCTTACCATGCTGCCCCTGAAACCTTTTCCTAAAGTTGTTCTCTAGCCATTCTTTGATTGTGCTTTAAGAACAAAATAAAGTTTCCACAATGGGTAGACAAGAACGGTATTTTTGAAATAAGGGACAAGTACCTATCCCACGTACATTATACTAATGCACATTCTTCATTTTCCTGTGGTTATAACAAGGTTTGCCTGAGATGCAGGATGGCTGTTAATCCATTTTTAGCATCTGCCTCTTAGATTCAACACGTGTCTGATTTGATGGACCTGTACTCTGCATGTTGATTGAAGTAACCATCTGGGTGTAGCCACAATTAGAAGTTCCAGGTTATTAACACAAATAGAACTCGCACTTGATTTCTGCGTCTATTCATAAACGTTGTCATGTTTACTGGTTGAACTTAACAGTGTCCTTATGGCAGAAAAAAATTGTCGCTTTGTGCGATCAATGGCCTCTTATACTTTAAAAAAAAAGTTTGGTGCTAAAACCCGTCTTTAATGGAAGAGCTAGCTGCACTGTTTGTAAACCAAATACCCGACTCCAAATTTTGATGACTCCGACAACAATGTTAAACTATTTACAAAACATCCTAACCATAGTATTTGGTGAGCAACGCGTTCAAATAATGAATGTTTTTTGAGACAAGGGGGCAATAAAATGCATCCAGTGCACAGACACATGTGAAAGCTTAACATGTTTTGCTATTTCAGCAAAATATACCATAAATAGCTGAATTCAAAAATAATTTTGCATCTGCCATAAGTCTTTCTTTCAGAAACAGAAACGCATTGCTTTTAGTCTTTTTTTAACACGTTCTGTTGCAAAATTTTAGTGGAAAATAGAAGTAAGTTGCAAAGCAAATTTTATTTAAACTTCATATTTTGATTTTGAATTTCTTCTGTCAACGTGACCATATTTCTTTCAGCAACTGGCAAGGAGGAGTAACTGTGCCTGACAGTGTGAGGGAGATGAATTAACACGCAGTTGAAATCGCCCAATCCCTGAAGCATTTGGGTTAATGACTGTCTCTGCAGATATTAATTTATCTCTTTCTGTATCCTGGACTCAATCACTCCTCCAAGACATTTTTCCCTATGATGCTATCAGCCCCGATAATTTCTAACATTTTTTGGAAGAAAACCAACAAAAGCACTTTATTTATTTTTTGGCATTAATGGAAGTTTGAAGTTAATTGGAATTTTAAAAAAGTGTCTCCCCCTGTCTCTCGCTCTCTCTATCTGTCTCCCTCTCTGGCATAACTGACACCGTGGAGGTGGTTGGCAATTTTTAAGCATCAGGAATATCAGCCCCGTGAGCCTGTTCTACCATTCAGTTAGGGTTGATCTGAACCTCAACTCCATTTAACTTGCCTTTGTTTCATATCCTCTGAGAGCCTAACAAAACCCCATCAATCTCAGTCTTGAAAATTCAATGGCTCAGCATCTACATTCATTTGGGGGACAGATTTCCAGAATTCCACCAGTTTGTACGTGCAAAGAATGCTTCCTGGCTTTGCTCCTAAATGGCTTCGCTGCAAATTTAAAATTATGCCCGAGCTTGTGCTGTATACTGCCACCCTAAGAAATAGGCCCCGAACGTACAAATGAAGAGAGTCAGTTCAATGACGCTCACTGCGGTTGCATGTCCAGACTCGATGCATGCACATGCGCAGTGCATTTGCGTGGGATTTAAGCTTCCTTACCATTTTTTTACACTGCCTGGCTGTCAATACCAGTCATTTAAATAGACTTTGGCTGGATGCCTCGATGAAACAAAGGTATTTAGAGGCATTTCCTTGCAGGTTGTCATTCATCGCCGCATGGCAGTTTCTTCAAATCCACCTCATCAAAACCTATTATTTTAAACAGCTTTATCAGATCATCTCTTAATCATCTCTTTGAATCCAGGGGAATGCAAACCAAGTTTTAATAACCTGCTCTCGTAATTTCGCTCTTTCGCCCAAGTATAATTCTGGTAAATGGCTACAATTCTGGTGAGTTAAACTACATTGGCTCTAAAACCAATACAACTGAGACAGAGTTAACGCTTCAAGTTGACGACCTTTCATCACCGGCTAGTACGTTGAAGTCACCCCACCCCGCCGGGGAAACCTATGGGTGGGGCTGCGCTGCCGGAGGGCACAGTGAATCCCGCTGCCAGTGAACAGCTGGAGAATTCCAGCTCCTTTCCTTATTCACACATGCTGCCTGACCTGCTGAGTATCCTGAGTATTCCCAACATTTTGGGGGCGATTCTCCGAGCCCCGCGCCGAGCCGGAGAATTGCTGCAACCGTGCCACGATGCCCGAGGTGCGGAGAATTGGCGCCATTTGTGCCGGCCACGGGCCGCTGGAATCGGCGGGGCTGCCGATTCGCCGGCTCGGATGGGCCGAGCGGCCGCCCCGATACGACAGAGTCTCGCTGGCGTCATTCACCTGGTCGCTGCCGGCGGGAACTCTGCGCGAACGGTCGGGGGGCGGCCTGTGGGGGTCTCCTTCGCCGGGCGGGCCTCCGATGGGGTCTGGCCCGCGATCGCGGCCCACCGATTGGCGGGCCAGCCTCTTCTCTCTCCCCCCCCCCCCCCCCCCCCCCCCCCCCGGCCAACTTTCTGGCACGCCGACCCCTGAACACTGACGCCATGTTGAGTCGGGGCCAGCGGGCTAAAGAAGTCCCCCGCGCATGCGCGGGTTGGTGCGGCGCCCATTTGGCGCCGTAAAAGGAGGTTGGAGTGGCGTGAACCGCTCCAGCGCCGTGCGGGCCCCCTGTGGGGGCCAGAATCGGTTGTACCCGGGTCCAGTTCGCGCCGCGTGAAACGCGACACGGCGCAAACACTTGGGCCCAATATTGGAGAATCGCCCCCAAATGGTTTTTTTTTCAGATTTCCAGCATCCGCAGTATTTTGCTTTTTGACTGGTACATCTTTCCTGAGGTTCTGTGCTCAAAAAACGCACCACTTTTCAATTCTGATTCCCTGAAGCTAAAGACATTGACTTTTCTTGTGACATTTTGCACCTTTGTACTAGCTGTTCGTGATTTAAAAATGAATGCTTAAGTCCAAACAGGAAAGACCACACACTTTTTAAAAATAAATTTAGGGTACCCAATTATTTTTTTCCAATTAAGGTTTAGCTTAGTGTGGCCAATCCACCTAACCAGCATATCTTTGCGTTGTGGGGGTGAAACCCATGCAGCCAGTGACCCAGGGCCGGGATTCGAACCCGGGTCCTCAGTGTTGTAGGTAGCAGTGCAAACCACTGTGTCGCCGTGCTGCCCCAAAAGACCTCGCACTTACCTACATTGAATTCCCTCTGTTGTATCTACACAGTTTGCCATCCTTCCTAACTTAGGGTCGTCTACAAACTTGGATATACAGTATCCCGGTCCTCCTTCCAAATAATGAATACAGATGTTGAAAAACAGGGGTTCCTGGGGAACATGACTTGCCGTAACCACATTAATCAGACAAAGTTCCTTTTATCCCTCGTCTATATTTGTACAAGTGCTCGCCCATTCTAGGTGCAATTTTAATCCTGCCTGCCCAGTTCTTGGGCTATGGCAAACCTGTAAATAACCCCGAAAAGTCTAGGATAAGCTTCAAAAAGAAAAGGCGCAACTATATAAAAAACTGTCCTTTTTCCCTTCACACTGCCCATTGCAGCAAACAAGCGCATGGATCCTGGTACTTCTGCTCCATCAACGTTTATGTATACATCTCCGTTGTAGAGTCAACTGTGGAACAAACGCATTCAGAAAATTACCCCATGGTGTTGTTAAGAATTTAAAAACTAGTCACCCAAAGTTGCTGCCTGTGTGAAATGCATTCAGGAGAGGTTTTAGTTGTAATATTGCATTACAGATGAGCAAAAGGAGGAATGATTGACTCCTGACAGGCAAGCAGGTATGTGTGTTTGGAAGCCAAATAAACCACTTAATGATTATCTTAAAAACCGAAAGAACTTGTATTCAAATGCTGCTGAAAATTTGGCTTTGGATTGAATTTTAGGCCCATTAAATTGAGAAAAGCAAATCGACATTAAGCAAGTGGTGTTTATGACCGAGAACGATTGCAAGTGCAAATTTGGCAAAAATAAATGGTTTTGCACTTCAGGCTTCCGTCATTTTGCAAGTGGATGCCGGAGTAACGGTGACATTTAGTGAGTTTCTTGTAACCCTATTGGAATGAACAGAGCTGACCATTTTCATTGATCCTTTTTAATCGCTACAGTAAATCGTTTTATTTTTTGCTGCCGTCAGACTGACAATGGCAGACTTCTGCAAAATTTGAATTGTTCGGCATAATATTAATAACAATAAAAATCTGAAATTGAAGTCCTACATTTATGTCCGCAAATTAAATGCTTCATTTTGTTCCAGTTGTAAAATTACCATTATGAAAAATATAGTACTGTTCTTACCAAATGTTCATAAATTTTTAAAGGCCCCTTGGGTTGTTAGGATCTCTCAGAGATCCAGATTTTGCTATTTCATGTAGCTACTTTTCAGCAAATTGCATTAGAGCAATAATTCTATCTTAAGTGAATAAATTCAGGTAAAATACTTCTTTTTTTGCTATGTTGTGCTTGGTTTAGTTTATAAAAATGGAGAGGATGGGTAAATTTATGCCACAACTGGGGATTTAAGAAGAGGAATTGTGGAATAAATTTTGTTCCATGAATACTGAAGAACAGTTGTATCCATAGTGGCGAGATCTATATTGTGAGTTGCTTCTTTCCTCCCCACCCCCTCCCCTCCCCTCCCCCCTCCGCCTCTCTCTCTCGCATCCCAGTTGTTTACTCACAAACCTCCAGCTGCACCACACAACCGAGGTGCACGAGCTGCTGAAGAATTGACCGTTGATCTTGCATATTGTATTCTCCACGATGCTTGAACTCCAAGTGAACCACGAAGCTCGCCCAATGCCACAGACTGGCTTCTCCTTCCGGGCTTGGAATGAATGCCTACGCCCTCTACAGGAGAAAGTCAATGCGACTGATAGCTGCAATACATTTTTAACATACCTTCCAACACTGCAAGGGTGAAGATGTCAGTCTTTACCATTTTTGGAATAGCTGCGCTTTAGATGTGCCCAATTATTTTATTTTATCTCTGCATTTTCGAAATTAAGGGTGGGGGGGGGGGTCGCGTAGAAAGAAAAATTCTTGGTTCCTTTTAAACATGAAAAATGACAGAATTCATCCAAAACACCCCTCAAATATTGAAAGGTTTGTTTGGAATGACATTTACATTTTCGCAGTCGATATCCTCACTACTGCACCCTCTGAAGGAAGAGAAGAAATACAAAATGTACAGACTTGTACATAATTTAACAACATAACAGTTGCGTTTTTCCCCCCATCATTTGTGTGCAGTGCAGGGAAATCTTGATTGATTGCCTGAGTTAGGACTTGCTGAGAAGTAAAAGTGATAGCTTGAAATCAAATTCAGTATAGCTTACATGTTCAGATCTCACAACAGCAGCAATGTTTATGCTATTTCTTTCTGGAATGAGATAGTGAAAAATAAACTTTGTACCTTGTAAACGTTACAGTTTTTCTTTAAAAGGGCGTGGGTTCTTTACAAAAGGGTTGAAGTGCCTTGAATGCTCAAGAGTTGCATGGAGATTTCAAACAAGCCGCTCTGTCCAATGTCTTTGGCGCGTCCCCTCCACCAGGTGATTTGTTTATTCCCATGTTGCTACGGATTGTGGTGTTGGCTTGGGTTGTGAGACCGGGGGCAAAGTGACAGCCCTTGTTTCTGACTTTGAGGAAAGCTGGCTTCGAAGACCTTGTGATCTCTTTGACCTTACCCTTGGCCAAGGGTGGTATCATGACCGGTACAGGCTTGGAGGGCCGAAGGGCCTGTTCCTGTGCTGTATTGTTCTTTGTATTACTTCCACTCCGGCATCAGGTGTATGGGGTCTCCGGCATACACCACTGTAATGTCATCATGGAGGCGAAATGCCCAATTACATTGAAGAATTCTCACACACAGTGAAAACCAGAAAGCAACAAGCAAAATTTATCATTCACTTATCGCTTCACAGAAAATGAAATAAAGATTGGGCCATAAGATGGAACTATTGTCAGCAAACGCAGGATTTTTTTTTGTTGTGTTAAAAATCTGCGAAATTATCATGACATGGTAAAATTTGTTCAAATATTGAATTAGTTTCTTTCAGGGCCAGAGAGGTTGCTCAGCTGTGATTATGATAGAGTCTGATAATAACATGAGGTATAATTTCTTCAAAGGTTTTTGTGGTGATAATTATAGTGTAAAAAACGGAAGCTCACATCAATTCAGTGATTTCAAATTGATTACAATTGGGAGGATATCAACAGTGCACCTTGTGGAGGAGCTGTATATCGCTGACAGCAACTTCTGGATTTCTGCATTTAACCGCCCGTATGCAGATGTCAGAAGTTGCTGTCAGTTGTATCGAGAAATGACGGTGAGTGTTGACAGTTTTTCCAGCATTAAAACAGCAAAATCGTGGCAGTCTCTTCATCAGTCTAAAGCCTCATTAAAAACAAAAGCGTCCCTCTGCTCTCTGTTCGAAAGATTTAGAATACTTGTGCTCTGTTATTCTTGCAGACCTCTTCACGTATTGATCTGCAATGCTGGTGTGTTTGGTTCTTCATGGCAATTGACTGAGGATGGCCTCGAGACCACTTTTCAGGTCAACCACTTGAGCCATTTCTACCTGGTACAGCTGCTTCAGGATGTTCTACGCCAATCAATACCTTCAAGAGTGATTATTGTGTCCTCTGAATCACACAGGTTAGTGGTCACCTGTTCACAGTTTTGCAGCACGCTGCCACTTTTTTTGTCAGATTTTGTTTTTAATTTTACTTGGCCTCCCAGAAATGTTTAACTATTTAATCTTGCCTTTATAATTGAGCTGAGGTGGCATCCCAGTTAGTTTTCAGTTTGGAAAGCCAAATCATATTAGCATTGCCAAAATCAGCTTCCACATCCTGATTTGCAAATTGCTCTGATGTTTGTTGATATTGCATCATTATCTATGTGTGACGATGCCACAACATTTGGAACCCCTGTGCATGCAACAATTTGTAACATTTATTCAGCAATGTAGAATATCCAATTTGTCACCCTTATGTGCAACATCCAATATTTCTCATTGAATTCACCTGCTGCAAAGTTACAGAAGACCCTTTGTTCTGTTTGTGGACCTCTGAACATAAATTCAGGAAACCACGTTTACATGTTGGTCTGTGATCTGTAGTTTGTCTGTGAAAGTCTCAGTCTCTGTGGGTTTCTCTTCATCAGCTCAAGTACAATCTGCTCTGACAGCTCTAGCAACCTTCTCTCTTTGCAACACCAATTGCCGTACCACAGCGAAATGAGACATCACCTCCTTGTGATGCGAAAGTTGACGTGTAAATACACTCTAAATATTATTTGTAATTTTAAATGGTTATCCCCAAATGACTACCATGAAAATTAATTTCTCTTGTTGTCCCAGGGCGCATAAAGGCTTAATAAAAACTGGAGGCTTGGACTGTAATATTATACTTGAATGTGTGTTACACTCAAAGAGAAGGTTTTGTTTAAAAAAAAAACTGCTTCACATTCTTATTGACTGTTTTACTAAAGTGGTCACCTATTTATGCATTTCGAAAGAAACTTTTGATTTTGAAATAAAATATGCATCATAAATAATAATCGAAGAACTTGATTGGTTAGGTTGCAGTGCCTGCTGGTGTCGGTCAGTGACTGTCAATGCTTTCCATTGGTGGACTTTGGAACTGGTCAGTCTGTTTCCCCAATATTGTTATGGTGCAGAAATAATAAAGAGAGAATGCACAAAATAAACTCACTTTCTTAATGGTTATTAAATAGATAATGCTCTTGTAAACTTAATAAATTGCATTTCAAAAGCATGTCAAACATCAAATTTTCCAATACCACATAAGTTTTAATTTTATTGAAAGTGTTAGGGTGCATTGCATCATTAGGTGCCAAAGGATTTAGCCTGTACCCTATAATTTTCATAATTAAACTTGTTGGTTAAACCCTGCTGTGCAATACATCTCTGAGACTCGTCCAGAAGCATCTTTAGCTCGGAAACAGCTTTCTCCTTCAACCTTGGAATCCCAAGACACCTTCCAGCTGGTGGTTCAGAAGTAATGATTGGTTACTGTGTACCACGTAGTCACTGAGTTTTAAACCTTATGATCCTTCTTCAGTCACAACTAAGAAGTCCTCTCTGGTACATTAGGCATTCTGTTAATGGGTGACCTACTATTTCTACCAATCAATCCTCATATCTCTGGGTCACAGCACACTGACTGTGCACTATATCCACATCTCTAGGTAGACATTATAATTGCCAGCTATTCTTCCAGTGCATTCCCTCCAGCTTTGTGTGCTTATTGATCTCGCTTCTAGTGGGCTGGATCACACCTTTCTTCTTGAGCTTCTATGAACTGCACCATGATGACCTCTTCAGTTTCACTCAACCACTAAATTTGTGCCTGATCTCTGAGTTATGGTAACCACCCTCACCGGAGTGGGGGAGGGGGGGAATCCTCTAAATCCACTTTTACCTTCAGTATTGTGATGTTGATAAAATATCTTTATGATATAAGTGGAGCATGTTAACAAGATGTACTTCGGCGTTTTCAATCTTTATTCAGTCCATAGCAGGACAGGGTAGAAGCTTAGGGGTAGAGTTAACTTAAGTTTATTTTGTACACTTTGGCTGTGAAATGCACCTCCTTTGAACCTGTTTTTTCAGTAGTGAGTGCCACTTGGCCTCCCACAATGGCATCTGCGGTGCTTGCTCACACTTCTAGTGTGAATCATAGAATTTACAGTGCAGAAGGAGGCCATTCAGCCCATCGAGTCTGCAACGGCTCTTGGAAAGAGCACCCTACCCAAGGTCAACACCTCCACCCTATCCCCATAACCCAGTAACCCCACCCAACACTAAGGGCAATTTTGGACAATAAGGTCAATTTATCATGGCCTATCCAACTAACCTGCACATCTTTGGACTGTGGGAGGAAACCGGAGCACGCGGAGGAAACCCACGCACACACGGGGAGGTTGTGCAGACTCCGCACAGACAGTGACCCAAGCCGGAATCAAACCTGGGACCCTGGAGCTGTGAAGCAATTGTGCTATCCACAATGCTGCCGTGCTGCCCATGCCAGAGGTTATTTTGGTTAAGGTGTTGGATTGCGCACAGGGGTCCAATACGAATAATATGCAGAGTTGGCAGACTGCGACAGTGCTGCTGTTTTGTTGCTTTACTCTCGAGCTCAGTGACGGGTCAGGTCAATAAAATGAAATGAAAATCGCTTATTGTCACAAGTCGGCTTCAAATGAAGTTACTGTGAAAAGCCCCTCGTCGCCACATTCCGGCGCCTGTTCGGGGGTTTAGTGAGTTGGCTGCAGAAGTAGCCCCCTTTATCTCAGTGGGCGTCAAGATTGAAATTGAGCATGTCCATTAACTATTTGGATTAAATTTTACCAGGAGGTGACCAGGTACATAGGTGAGGGTGGTGCAGTAGTAGTCTACAGGGACCTCAGTAAGGCTTTTGACAAGGTTTCGCATGGGAGACTGGTCAAGAAGGTAAGAGTCCACGGGGTCCAAGGCAATTTGGCAAATTGGATCCAAAATTGGCTTAGTGGCAGGGGGCAGCGGGTGATGGTTGAAGGTTGTTTTTGTGACCGGAAGCCTGTGTCCAGTGGTGTTCCGCAGGGATTGGTACTGGGTTCCTTGCTGTTTATAGTGTACATTAATGATATGAACCTGAATGTAGGAGGTATGACAAGTAAGTTTGCAGATGACACAAATTGGTGCTGTGGTGAATAGTGAGGAGGAACACCTGAGATTGCAAGCCAATATGGACAGGCTGGTTAGAGGGGCAGAATGGTAGCAAATGGAATTTCACCCCGAAAAGTGTGAGGTGATGTATTTTGGGAGGAGTAACAAGGCAAGGAAATATACAATGAATGGTACGGCCCTGGGAAGTACAGAGGATCAAAGGGACCTTGGTGTGCATGCCCATGGATCCCTGAAGACAGCAGGAGAGATGGATAAGGTAGTTATGAAGGCATATAGAATACGTGTCTTTATCAGCCGGGGCATAGAGTTTAAGAGCAGGGAGGTTATGATTAAGCTGTATTAAATGCTGGTTAGGCCACAGCTGGAGTACTGTGTGCAGTTCTGGTCACTACACTATAGAAAAGAAGTGATTGCACGAGCAAAGGTGCAAAGGAGATGATGTGTTGGGTGTTCTGGATCACATACAGGTCACCAACACTTGAAATAGTGCAACACTATTTTATTGAATCATTAACTGTTTAAACATACTCAGACTGTGGGTGAATACGATACTAGCTTTAACTAAAGACCTTTGCCTTGTCCTAACCAGTTGATGCACTCAGCACATGGTGAATGTCTGTGTTGCAGGCTGTGAGCTCTGTCCTCCTAGCTAGCTGCAACTCGAATGAGCAGGAACTATGATGCCCCTTGTCTTTATAGTGCGTGTGCTCTCACTGGTGATTGGCTGCGGTGTTGTGTGTGTTGATTGGTCCCACTGTGTGTCTATCAGTGTGTGTGGGCACCATGACACACTGGTGTATATTATGACATCCCCCTTTTATAAATAATGTACCTGCGTGGCAATAAATAGTGCATGGTGAATGTTCCTGACTACGTGTGTGCAAAACATTTGCAGGACTATGTACATGAGAACTAAGCTATTTAAATGGGAAGGTGCCTGGTGCAGAAAAACAGTGTGTCAAAAGAATAACGAGATGAACACTATATACAAACCACTTGAACGATTAAACGGAAGAACAGAAACAAATCAGAAAGTCCATAAGTCCACAAAGTTCAGAAATTAAGTCTCTAAGGTGGGCGACGAATTCTGGTTGACCGTCTCAAGGGTAGGTCGGGAGCCGCCGGCTGAGGAGCGGGCTGGACTGCATCAGAGTGGGGAGGATGCAGAGTGACCGGAATCTCTGCATAGTCCAGGTCAGGGTCAACAGGAGGGTGTGGCAACGGTGGAGCATCACGTAGCGAGCACGGAACGAGACAAAGGGCACGTCGATTGCGGCGCAGAATGGAGCCATCCGGTAGACGAACCAGGAACGAGCGGGGAGCCACCTGCCGAAGAACCACAGCTGTTACAGACCAGCCACCAACCGGAAGATGGATGCGGACGTTGTCATCTGGAGCCAGAGCAGGGAGATCAGCTGCACGGGAGTCAAGAGCCGCCTTGTGCTGTACACGAGACAGTTGCATCCGTTGAAGGACCAGAACGTGGTCGAGGTCTGGGACATGAATGGACGGCACCGTCGTCCTCAGAGTGCGACCCATGAGCAGCTGGGCTGGCGACAGGCCAGTGGACAGTGGGGCCGAGCGATAGGCCAGCAGGGCGAGGTAGAAATCGGACCCAGCATCAGCAGCCTTGCAGAGGAGCCGTTTGACTATGTGGACACCCTTCTCCACTTTGCCATTGGATTGCGGGTACAGGGGACTGGATGTCACATGCACAAAGTTGTACCTTCTGGTAAAGTTGTACCATTCCTGGCTTGCGAAGCAGGGGCCATTGTCCGACATCACAGTGAGTGGGCTGCCGTGTCGAGCAAAGGTGTCCTTACAGGCACGGATGACTGCAGACGATGTGATGTCGTGCAAACATACCACCTCCGGGTGGTTTGAAAAGTAGTCTACAATCAGGACATAGTCCCTGCCCAGCGCATGGAACAGGTCGATGCCCACCTTGGTCCAAGGGAACGTGACCAACTCATGGGGCTGTAGGGTCTCACGTGGTTGGGCTGGCTGGAAGCGCTGACAAGTGGGGCAGTTGAGCACTGTGTTGGCGATGTCGTCATTGATGCCGGGCCAGTACACTGCCTCTCGGGCCCGTGACGGCGGCACTTTTCCACGCCAAGATGGCCCTCGTGTAGCTGTTCCAAGACGGGCTGGCGCATGCTATGCAGGATGACAGTGCGGTCCAGTTTCAGGAGAACACCACCTGCTACCGCCAGATCATCTCTGACGTTATAGAACTGTGGGCATTGGCCCTTGAGCCACCCGTTTGTTAGGTGGCGCATGACACGTTGTAGCAAAGGGTCCGCTGCCGTCTCGCGGCGAATTTGGACGAGGCGTTATCCGTGGCAGGTAGATTGGAGGCCACATGGGCATCAACCTGGCAGATGAATCCCGCTGGGTCACATGGAGTGTTGACAGCCCCGGAGAGAGCATCGGCAATGATGAGGTCTTTGCCTGGGGTGTATCCCAGCTGGAAGTCGTATTGTCGGAGCTTGAGCAGAATACGCTGGAGGCGAGGCGTCATGTCGTTCAAGTCTTTCTGTTTTTTATTGACCAGCGGGCGATGGTCGGTCTCGACGGTGAATTGAGGAAGGCCGCACACATAATTGTGAAACTTGACTTCACCGGTCAAAGGGCCCAGGCACGCCTTTTCAATCTGCGCGTAGCGCTGTTCCGTGGGGGTCATGGCGCGTGACGCATATGCAACGGGGGCCCATGATGAGGCCACATCGCGTTGCAGGAGCACTGCCCCAATGCCGGATTGGCTGGCATCGGTCGAAATCTTTGTCTCTTTCGCTGGATCAAGGAAGGCTAAGACGGGGGCCGTGGTGAGTTTGGTTTTGAGTTCTCTCCATTCGCGCTCGTGGGCAGGAAGCCATTGGAAGTCTGTCATCTTCCTCACCAGGTTCCTGAGAGCCGTGGTATGAGAGGCGAGGTTAGGGCTGAACTTCCCTAAAAAGTTGACGATGTCCAAAAATCGGAGGACCGCCTTCTTGTCCTCTGGCGTTTTCATGGCTGTGATAGCAGCCACCTTTTCCGCATCCGGCCGCACACCCAACTGGGAGATGTGGTCCCCTAGGAACTTGAGTTCCGTCTGACCAAACGAGCATTTGGCTCTGTTGAGGCGTAGGCCCTGCTCATGTATGCGTTTGAACACG
Source organism: Scyliorhinus torazame (assembly GCF_047496885.1). Lineage (NCBI taxonomy): Eukaryota > Metazoa > Chordata > Chondrichthyes > Carcharhiniformes > Scyliorhinidae > Scyliorhinus > Scyliorhinus torazame. The sequence continues at coordinate 20,595,231 of NC_092716.1, read as the reverse complement.
TGCTGGAGGTGACTGCCATGCTCCTGCGGGGTGGTGGACCAAATGATTATGTCGTCGACATAGACGTGAACCCCTTCAATGCCTTCCATCATTTGTTCCATGATCCTGTGGAACACGTCTGAAGCCGATATGATCCAAAACGGCATCCTGTTGTAACAATATCTGTCAAAGGGGGTATTAAAGGTACAGAGTTTCCTGCTGGATTTGTCGAGCTGGATTTGCCAGAATCCTTTCGAGGCATCGCGTTTGGTGAAGAGCTTGGCGCAAGCCATCTCCCATGTGATCTATTCGCGCTTAGGAATTGGATAATGCTCCCTCATGATATTGCGCTTCAGATCCTTGGGATCAATGCAGATTCTCAGCTTGCCGGAAGGCTTTTTAACACACACCATGGAACTGACCCAGTTGGTTGGTTCCGTAACTCTGGAGATCACTCCTTGGTCCTGGAGGTCCTGCAGCTGCTGCTTGAGGCGGCCCTTGAGGGGTGCTGGGACTCTGCGAGGGGCATGCACCACAGGCGTGGCATTCTGTTTGAGTAGGATCTTGTACGTATATGGGAGCGTGCCCATGCCTTCGAAGACGTCGCGGTGCTGGTCGATGATGGCGTTGAGTTGCGCCCTGAAGTCAGCGTCCTGGAAGGCAGACGTGTCATCAGGAGAGAGAGAGTGAACTCTCTGAACGAGGTTCCATGCCTGCGCGCCATGCAGCGAGTCCTTCGAGGAGCCCACGATCTCGAAAGGAAGGATGGCTTTGCGTGACCTGTGCGTCACTTCAAGTTAGCACGAGCCGCTAACAGGAATGACGTTGCCATTATAATCCAATAGCTGGCAGGCTGATGGAAGGATGGTTGGTTTGACACGAAGGCTTTGGAAATCAGACCACGCCATGAGATTGGCGGAGGCACCAGTGTCCAGGCGGAATCGTATTTGGGACCGGTTGACCGTCAGGGTGGCATACCACTCATCGTCTGGATCAATGTCTGGTCGATATATATAATTACAAGTCCCATATACGTACAAGTCCATAGATGTGCAGGTTAGGTGGATTGGCCATGATAAATTGCCCTTAGTGTCTAAAATTGCCCTTAGTGTTGGGTGGAGGTGTTGACCTTGGGTAGGGTGCTCTTTCCAAGAGCTGGTGCAGACTCGATGGGCCGAATGGCCTCCTTCTGCCCTGTAAATTCAATGATAATGCTGTATACCGACAGCGGCTGGTGTCTCTGCTTCGGGGACAGCCTGTTTTTTGTCATGACACCGACTCGAAAAGGCGTCTTTGGGTCCTCGGTGTCACTGCTGTGTGGGAGGTCCGCATCGGATTCAGTGACCATGGGTTGAGTTGCCCGAACATTCCTGTGAAGCTGGCTGAAGCGATATGAATTGGCAGGCTGAGCTGCTCGACAGAAGGCAGCATAGTGGCCAAGTCTGCCTGTCGAGATTTTGCGGGGCATTGCCGCTTTAAATGGGTGGAGCCACAGTTGCCGCACGTCGTGACGTCAGCACGTTCGCTGCGCCACCGCGCATGCGCGGTGCGATCATGCGTGGTGCGTGCCTGCGCATTACGTTCCTCAACGTCGCCGTCCCCTCGTTTGGTGCGTACAAGCACGGGAGTCCGCGAAATGCGCGCGAAATGGCCGCCCTCATCCAGGCTGAGGCCCTGGAGGCGCTCAATCACTTGGACCCGTGGGGACCTTGCCGCTCCGTTTCAGCCGCTTGTATATGGGAATACCGACTCGTGGTGTTTTCATGTAAGACACAGGTCTCGATGGCGGTCGCTAGGGTGAGTTGCTTTACTTTGAGGAGCTGCTGACGTAGGGGGTCTGACTGAAAACCGAAAACGATCTGATCGCGTATCATGGAGTCGGAGGTGGGCCCGTAGCTGCAAGACTGCGCAAGGATGCGGAGGTGCATGAGAAAGGATTGGAAAGGTTCATCCTTACCCTGCAAACGCTGCTGGAACACGTAGCGTTCAAAACTTTCATTCACCTCTACGCTGCAGTGAGTTTCAAACTTGAGGAGGACCGTCTTGAACTTTGTTTTATCTTCATCATCCGCAAAGGTGAGAGTGTTGAAAATGTGGATGGCATGGTGCCCGGCCGTGGAGAGGAGAAGAGCAATCTTTCTGATATCCGAGGCGCCCTCCCTGTCTGTGGCTTAGAGGAAGAGCTGGAAGCGCTGTTTGAAAATCTTCCAGTTGGCCACGAGGTTGCCGGCGATGCGGACCGGCGGCGGCGGGCTGATGTTGTCCATGTTGCCGGATGACGGAATGCTGGCGGAAGGCAGATCACTTGCAGGTAGGTCTAAGAAGTGCTGATATCCCACCACGCCTGGTATCACGATGTGTTGGGTGTTCTGGATCACATACAGGTCACCAACACTTGAAATAGTGCAGCACTATTTTATTGAATCATTAACTGTTTAAACATACTCAGACTGTGGGTTAATACGATACCAGCTTTAACCAAAGACCTTTGCCTTGTCCTAACCAGTTGATGCACATGGTGAATGTCTGTGTTACAGGCTATGAGCTCTGTGCTCCAAGCTGGCTGCAACTCGAATGAGCGGGAACTCTGATGCCCCCTGTCTTTATAGTGCGTGTGCTCTCACTGGTGATTGGCTGCGATGTTGTGTGTGTTGAATGGTCCCACTGTGTGTCCATCAGTGTGTGTCTGCACCATGATATACTAGTGCATATTATGACAGGAGATTTACCCGGACGTTGCCTGGGCTGGATCGTTTCAGCTATCAAGAGAGACTGGATAGGCTGGGGTTGTTTTCCTTGGAGCAGAGAAGGTCGAGGGGGAACTTGATTGAGGTGTATAAAATTATGAGTGGCAGAGAGAGGGTGGGTATGAAGGAACGTTTCCCCTTAGTGGAGGTGTTAATAACCAGGGGGTAAAGATTTAAAGTAGGGGCAGGAGGTTTATAGGAAATGTGAGGAAAAGCCTTTTCACCCAGAGGGTGGTGGGAATCTGGAACTCACTGCCTGAAAGGGTGGTAAAGGTGGGAATCCTCACAACATTTAGGAAGCTTTTAGATGAGTACTTGAAATGTCACAGCACACAAGGCTGTGGGCCAAGTGCTGGAAAATAGGGGGCGGGATTCTCTCACCCCGGGGCCGGGCCGGAGAATCGCCCGGACCGGCGCGAATCGCGCCACGCCGCCCCAACGTCGATTCTCCGGAGAATCGGCATCATTGGGGCCGTGCGGCGCCGGTCAGGGGCCGCTCTACGGGGCCCCCCCCGGCAATTCTCTACCGGGGATGGGCCGAGCGGCCACGTTAAAAAAACCGAGTCCCGCCGGCGCCATCCACACCTGCTCTGACCCGACGGGACCTTAGCGTGAATGCATCTGGGGGCGGCCTGGTTTGGGGGGGGGGCTCTGCTGTGGCCTGATCCTCGATCGGGGCCTACCGATCGGTGGGCCGGCCTCTCTGGCTGGGGGCCTTTTTTGTTCCGCGCCGGCCCCTGTAGCCCTACGCCATGGTGCGTCGGGGCCGGTGCGGAGAAGGGAGCCACTGCGCATGCACGCATTGACGCCGATCCCACTGTGCATGCACGCATTGACGCCGATCCCACTGTGCATGCACGCATTGACGCCGATCCCACTGCGCGTGCGCGCATTGACGCCGGCCCCACTGTGCATGCGCGCATTGACGCCGATCCCACTGCGCATGCACGCATTGACGCCGATCCCACTGCGCGTGCGCGCATTGACGCCGATCCCACTGCGCATGCACGCATTGACGCCGATCCCACTGCCCATGCACGCATTGACGCCGAACCCACTGCCCATGCACGCATTGACGCCGATCCCACTGTGCATGCACGCATTGACGCCGATCCCACTGTGCATGCACGCATTGACGCCGATCCCACTGCGCGTGCGCGCATTGACGCCGATCCCACTGCGCGTGCGCGCATTGACGCCGATCCCACTGCCCATGCACGCATTGACGCCGATCCCACTGCGCATGCGCGTATTGACGCCGGCCCCACTGTGCATGCACGCATTGACGCCGATCCCACTGTGCATGCGCGCATTGACGCCGATCCCACTGTGCATGCACGCATTGACGCCGATCCCACTGCGCATGCGCGCATTGACGCCGGCCCCACTGTGCATGCACGCATTGACGCCGATCCCACTGCGCATGCACGCATTGACGCCGATCCCACTGCACATGCACGCATTGACGCCGATCCCACTGCGCATGCACGCATTGACGCCGGCCCCACTGTGCATGCATGCATTGACGCCGATCCTACTGTGCATGCGCGCATTGACGCCGATCCCACTGCGCATGCGCGCATTGACACCGGCCCCACTGTGCATGCACGCATTGACGCCGGCCCCACTGCGCATGCGCGCATTGACGCCGGCCCCACTGCGCATGCGCGCATTGACGCCGGCCCCACTGCGCATGCGCGCATTGACGCCGGCCCCACTGTGCATGCACGCATTGACGCCGATCCCACTGCGCATGCGCGCATTGGCGCCAGCCCCACTGCGCATGCACAGACCCGCGGCGCCCATCTGATGCCGGGGATCGGCAGCTGGAGCAGCGTGGGTTGCTCCAGTGCTGTGCTGGCCCCCTGTAGGGGGTCAGAATTGCTGCTCCTGAGGCCATGTTGACGCCGTCGACACTTAGCCTCAGGATCAGAGAATCCCGCCCAGGATTAGAGTAGATAGGTGTTTGATGCCCGCTGTGTCATGATGGACCGAAGTGCCTCTGTCCGTGCTGCAAAAACGCTATGACCCTTGAATAAGATTGAATACATTAAATACGCGCTGAATATTTCTTAAGTTATAGAAAATGCCTCATTATTCATAAACTGTCATCAACTTCAAGTGGCAGGCCTGCCCGTCTTAAAGGAGAAGTTCATATTCCGGGGAGGTCACTGGAAATCGTATAGTCCTGATCCCGGGACCTCCATTGTGTTCTAACACTGCCCATGCCTTCAGCATGGTCCTTCCACCTCCAGCAATATTATTATTTTTTTAAAATTTCGAGTACCCAATTCATTTTTTCCAATTAAGGGGCAATTTAGCATGTTCAATCCACCTACCCTGCACATCTTTGTGTTGTGGGGGCGAAACCCACGCAAACACGGGGAGAATGTGCAAACTCCACACGGACAGTGACCCAGAGCTGGGATCGAACCTGGGACCTCGGCACCGTGAGACTGCTGTGCTAACCACTGACCCACCGTGCTGCTCTCTCCAGCAATATTGCTGAAAGGAACCCTCATTTATTTTCTGCTGGTTGGTTTCTGCTGGAGGTTGCTCTGATTGTACAAGTGTTGCAGGTTTCGAGAGCTGTTTAAAGTTGCGGAAGTTCATAGGTAAGTGATATGGCGGGTGCGAAAATCCTTTGTCCCGATCTCAATGATCCTGTGGAAAATATGTCAGAGCACACCATTGGAGCACTTAAACAAGATTTCCACTCTAGACTGCTCTGGAGGGGCCCTCAGATAAGTGGGTGTCGCGATTCTTTGGGGTTTGCCACCTGGCGACCAGTTGAAGAGAAAGAAGAAAGCCAGAAGCTAACACGTCCCCATTTCTGGGCTCAGAACGTTATTTTTATTTCTCTCTGCACAGATGCTGCTAGTCCTGCTGAGCTTTTCCAGCACTTTCTGTTTTTATTACAACTCCTTTCTGACTAGGCTGTTCATGATCGAGTCAGCTGACTGCAGTATCAGTAAACACAACCCCGATTCTCCCATTCAGCAAGGGTCCCACCTGTTACCCGCCCTCTGTCACTGACCAATGCGCTGTTGACTCGGTCGCATACTGAACTAAAATGAATATTTCAAACCAAATTTGCAATTTAAAACAGAATTGTGCATGTGACGTGGGCATCGCTGGCTGGGTGTGGCATTTATTGCCCATCCCTGAGGGCATTTAAGAGTCAACCACATTTTGTTTTTTAAATTTAGAGTATCCAATTCATTTTTTTCAATTAAGGGGCGATTTAGTGAATCCACCTACCCTACACATCTGTGGGTTGTGGGAGCGGAACCCACGCAAACACGGGGAGAATGTGCAAACTCCACACGGACAGTGACCCAGAGCCGGGATCGAACCTGGGACGTCGGCGCTGTGAGGAAACCATGCTAACCACTTGCGCCACCGTGCTGCCCTAAGAGTCAATCACATTGCTGTGGATCTGGAGTCACATGGAGACCAGACCAGGTGAAGACAGTGGATTACCTTCTCTAACGGACATGAGTGCACCAGATGTGTTTTTAACGACAATCGGCAGTGGTTTCAGGATCATAATTGGACTTTTGAGCTTTAAAAATCAGCTTTACAAATCAAATCATTCCATATTGCAAACAAACAACAATTAGCCTTTATAAAACAACTTTATAAAAACATAAGAAATAGGAGCAGTGGACTATATGGCCCCTCCAGTTTGCGCTGCCGATCAGTATAATCATGGCTGGTCTTGTGCCTCAACACCACTTTTTCATCCAATCCTTTAATCTGTGCAACGTTGAATATGCTAATGATGGAGCATCCGCTACCTTCTCAGTTCGTGAATTCCGAATATTCACAATCCTCCGAGTGAAGAAATGTCTCCTCACCTCAGTCCTTCGTAATCAACCCCTGCAGAAGTTGCTCTCACTTGTCTTCTATTCTAATGATGAGTGCCGATAACCTCACCATTATTCTTGGCGCAAACTCTGGGCCATAAATCTTTCCTTCTAAGTATTGAGGTGTAAGTAAGAAAAAATGATTTAGTATATGGGTTGGGGATAGAGATCTAATTCATACAAGTGTTTTCTGTTAAATAAATCAAAAACATAGAGCTATTTCCAATTATGTCTCCACATATATGTCTGTTCAGATCTCCCTCCCTCCCCACACACCCCCTCCAGCCCATAGCATATGCATATCTGGGGAAAATTATGTGACTGGGTGGTCACAATAGTGATTTATCATACTCTCTGCTGTGCTGTTCCATCTGCTTTATTCATGGACTAGTTGGGGAGGGATGAAAATTGCTATGATAGTTGCACACAGTATAATGTACCCCCCCCCCCCCCCACCACCTCCAATCCAAAATCTGTACTTGTTCTTCAGGATAAGTTGTGCAAAATCATTCTTTGAGATGAACCTCAAACAGTCATAGTGAAAAGATGAGAATGTTTTAAAACTAAGAAGCCAGGCATGAAGCACTGTCTCCTGGTAAGAAACTGACATTTTCAGTGTAAATATGTATGCAAGTACGCTACAAGGTCGGAATCATGAACATTTAGGTAGTAGTGCAGTGTTGTGCTAAATTACTTTAAATTGTGTAGCTGGGACAAGTTAGTTTCCATATGTAACTGCAACGTGCCTATCTGCACCACTGTGACCGCAATTACAGTTTTCTTCCAAGGCTCAGGCCAGCTGGTTCAAAGGTGAGAGATTGATTTTGGCTTTGTACGGAATAAAGATTGATTAAATCAGAATGGCATGACCTTTATTGATTTGTTGTTTGACAATCAGTACAGCTTGCCAAGAACCACTTGAGGTTACTGTAGCATGAGAAGAAAAAATGCAATTAAATACTGCTTTGATGAAAATCAAGCCCGAGAAGTTCAAGCATTGCAATAGAAATATCTCCTGTAGATTAGCTCTGAAAATAATTTTTTAACTGATGTATGACTATTAAGGAAAGTACGTTTCAGAATAAATATTAAAAAGCTAAAGGACTGAGCACAAAACTGCCATGGGTTACATTGGGTCAAGGAGCCAATGATTGATGAGCAATTTCAAGTTCCAACTTACAAATCCTAGGCATTTTACCGAAAATACATTCGGGTTTAAATTATATACTGTACTGGAAAACAGTTTCTGCAATTCTAATATTTCAAAGTCCATTTTCTCAATTTTATTTTGCGTATGTGTGTGATCATTCAGGATCATATAATTGCACTCACTCATCCAATTTTTACCTGAAAATAATCTTTCTTCATAAATTGAACAGAAAAAAATTAAAATAACGAGTTTGCTGCATTAGTTTCCTATATTTTCATATTTAAAGGAACAGAAACTTTGGGCACCTCTGAACTATTGAAAAAGCCTGGGGAGGTTTTGATAGTCGATTGAAGTACGATTGCAGGATATTTTAAATATGTAGGCACTGTTGATTCCTGTTAGCCAAAATAGTTGATCCTTTCTTGGTGCATGTTCATGCATTCTTTTGTTTTATAATTTTACCAATATCCTGCTTGCATAAGTCCTGATCAAAGCAGAAAGTTGGAATTTTCAACTTGATGTTCATCGAGCCTGACCGTATAATTGTCCACACTGATATTTGTACCTTTTAAAAGGTGAGGCATTCAGCTGGGCAGCATGGTAGCACAGTCATTAACACTGTTGCTTCACGGAGCCCGGGTTCAATTCCCGGCTTGGGTCACTGTCAGTGCGGAGTCTGCACATTCTTCCCGTGTCTGCGTGGGTTTCCTCCAGGTGCTCCGGTTTCCTCCCACAAGCCCCGAAAGATGTACTTGTCCGCTGAACTGGACATTCTGACTTCTTCCTCAGTGTCACCGAACAGGCGCCAGAGTATGGCGATGAGGGGATTTTCGCAGTGACTTCATTGCAGTGTTAATGTAAGCCTACTTGTGACAATAATAAAGATTATTATTATTTTGCTGCTGACTTGATAATCCAGTTCAGTTTGTTACAAAGTTTACATAATCACTGACTATCTGTTTCGAATGGATTCTAGAAAAATATAATGCAATTGAATGATGGTTGGGATCCGGGGGCATCTGAAAATTCCATGCCATCCATCTTCCAGAAGTTAACCGAAAAATCGCAAATGTGCTGATGTAACTTTTCATGAGGCTGTGAATGCCAGTGTAGTAACAAAAATAAAGAAACTGGTTCTCTGTCGTAACTTTATGTCAGTGCTGTGATTTGTACCATTTACAGATTTCGATGGCCTGAGGAATATAATATGGAATACTATAAAAGAAATAATTTATACAAAAGCGAAACAAAGTGATTAACCACACAACGTAAAAAGGTCAATTGGCTCTATTCAAAAACAGCACGATACCTCTATAATGTTGTGCGACAACACTACAAATGCAGGTGCACAACCCTGGGTAGATTGAAATGAGTGTTGTGCTCTGTAAACTTTCTATGCTTTTTTAAAAAAAGTCACAGTGAACAGTGCTTGTCATGTTCTTGATTACCTCTCCAGTAATTAAAAGGATGGGAAGGAAATAGTCACATTGAAATGGGGAAGATTGCCTTGGTAATCAAGGATGAATGAGATCCATGTCTTCAGAATTCTCAGGGGTGCAGGGAAAAGTGACTCGTTTGATTTTTGTTTTCAGAAATCTCTCGGGACGACTTAGAGCTTGAACAGTGTACGTAATCAAGTAATGAATTAATTTACTTATTCATTGAACTCTGGTTCCAATGTCAATAGATCCCAGCACTCAATATGGTATTGGGTGTTTTAAATAAAGGTATTGAATGTTGAAGCTGGACAGGAAAATGGCAAGATCTACTTATCTGCTTTGATGGTCTGTCCTTAATGTTCCAAATGTGAGGTTTAGGATATCACGGGCCAGAACTTCCGAGAAATGGCAATCACAGTTGGATTGCCCCTCCGCTCCTATTACGTATACTGCAAAACAGCCGCTCCTTCCTTGCCCAACCATCTGACTTGAGCAGGGTGAAAATAATCATAGAATCATAGAATTTACAGTGCAGAAGGAGGCCATTCGGCCCATCGAATCTGCAACAGCCTTTGGAAAGAACACCCTATCCAAGCCCACACCTCCCACCCTATCCCCGTAACCAGTAACCCCACCCAATCTTTTTGGACACTAAGGGCAATTTAGCATGGCCAATCCACCTAACCTGCACATCTTTGGACTGCGTGAGGAAACCGGAGCACCCGGAGAAAACCCACGCAGACACGGGGAGGAAGTGCAAATTCCGCACAGACAGTGACCCAAGCCGGGAATCGAACCTGGGATCCTGGAGCTGTGAAGCAACTGTGCTAACCACTGTGCTGCCGTGCTGCCCTAAGTATAAGGCTAAGTATAAGGCTAACTTTCGTGCAGTGCAGCTGTCAGTCAGCTGCAGCAGAGTCAGGGATAGGAAGCCACACCCCCTTTTTACAGCACTAACTGCTGTAAAGTAGGTAAGTTTAAAGTTTCAGCCACTTTGAGAAGCCAGAGAGGTGGTGGTGCAGGGTGTCAGGGTTATATTTATCCAAAAGTTAAAAGCGGCTTTAATTGTTCTAAGTTTTCATGGTTCACCATTTTGATATGATAGTCGGAACCATCTGTCGTCACTAATTTCTATCAAGAGTATCGTATGGTTTCCATTGCAGGGTAATTGCCCATTTGAAGTTTCAGCTTTCTGGGGAATCCTTGGGCAGTGTTGCGTGGTGTGGGGGTTCCCCAGTGAATCTTCTGGGTTGTCTCCCTCTTGGGATCAGAGGTTATGGGCCCACATTTCAGTGCTGTGTTTGTAATTTCGAGAAAGATTGCGGGGGTCATGTGACCCGTTCTGAGGCCTGCCTGACAACAGGCCTAGATGACATGGATTTTGAAGATTAAATGGAGGCTGGGTTGTTTTGCTGGAAAGCGTAAGATGTTTACACTTGGCTATAAATGGAGAGAGGGGAATGTGCAATGAGACCTGGGCGTTCTCGTACACCAGTCGTTGAAGATAAGCATGCAGGTGCAGCAGGCGGGGAAGAAGGCCAATGGTATGTTGGCCTTCACAGCGAGAGGATTCGAGTACAGGGTCAAGGATGTCTTGATGCAATTGCACAGGCTCTTGGTGAGGCTACACCTGGAATATTGTGTGCAGTTTTGGTCTCCTTATCGGAGGAAGGATTTTCTTACTATAGAGGGAGTGCAGCAAATGTTTATTAGACTGATTCTTGGGATGGCGGGGCTGATATCGGAGGAGAGATTGAGTCGGTTAGGATTATATTTGCTGGAATTCAGAAGAATGGGGTGGGATCTCCTAGAAACCTACAAACTTCTAACAGGGCTGGACAGGGGGGATGCATGAAGGATATTTCTGATGGCGAGCGAGTCCAGAACCAGGGGTCACAGTCTGATGATATGGGATAGACCATTTAGGACTAAGATGAAGGAAATGTCTTTACCCAGAGAGTGGTGAGCCTGTGGAATCTGCTACCACAGAAGATAGTTGAGGCCAAGACATTGTATGTTTTCTAGAAGGATATAGCTCTTGGGGCAAAAGGGATCACAGGATATGGGGGAAGGCGGGAACAGACTGATGAGTTGGATGATCAGTCATGATCATATTAATGGCAGTCCAAAGGGCCTACTGCTCCAATTTTCCATTTTTCTATGAGACAAAACATTTGTGTTTACCGTGGTTTGAATGACAGTCTTCAAAGGTCCCCAAGAGGTGTTGAGACCATCGGGTTGAGAACAGTTTTGCTTCAAACTTTCCATTTATTTTGAAGGTAAGAGAGAGTTGCAATCTCAAGAATAACAAATCACCATTTCTACCTGGATACAAGGCTCATGTGATTCACCTTGTGTGGACAGGAGCTTTGAGGGGCAATGCATTTCTAAGATGCCCCTAAATTTAAAGGCATACTTTGTCTGCCATGATCTGGGGGGTAGAGGAAAGCTAGATGCCCAAAAGTCTCTATTGTTCACCATGGAGGAATGCAATTCGGAGCTTGCCCTCGATTTGAAAAGACCAAATTTGTGAGATTTTGAGTTGGGGCTGGAAGATTCACCTAGTTCGTGCCCGGGGAAGAATCACCAGGAAAGTCCCTCACTGTGAAAGACAATTCTGGGGTAAAAGGTTATCAGCCTGTGAAAGGAAAAGTAGGAAAGGAACATAAGCAAACCCTTGGAAGCTTAGTAAACTTTGGATTGGATCTGGGGAAAATGAAATCACTACTTAAGGGACAAAGTATCGTAAAAACAGCAAAGTATGCCTGTGAAGTGTTTTTCTTTGCGTTAGAAATAAAGGGGGGAAAGTTTGTTTCTGTAGTTTAAAGTATAAGTTGCCTACAAGTGTTCAGCCTATAGTGCAATCCATCTGTTGGTTACAGTAAACGCTTTAAAACGTGAAATGAAAAATGAAAATGAAAATCGCTTATTGTCACAAGTAGGCTTCAATGAAGTTACTGTGAAAAGCCCCTAGTCGCCACATTCCGGCGCCTGTTCGGGGAGGCTGTTACGGGAATTGAACCGTGATAGTTCACTTTTTTTTTTAAGTTAGTGGTATCTATGGGGATCGTATCACTATTTTCACAACCATGAAAATAATTAATTTAAATTTTAAATAATTTTTTTCTAAAAAATGATTATTACCTAGATGGGACATAATTTATGTCTCAAAAGTGAGATGACATGACAAAAAATAATTTTTGACCTCTGGTTAGTGCCCCATTTCTGGATATCAATTATTCTACTTTATCACATTGGAAAAATAAATACAAAATGTGGAAGAAATATCAACTGATTGGATTGCTGGATCACTTCAGAAAGATTTTAAAAGCCGAACATGTTGGTGTGGGACTGCAGTTATATGAATGTCAGAGTGAGTAAGTGTGGCAAGTTTTCTTTTCTGAAAGACATTAAAGAGCCAGTTGAGGTTTTACAACAATCAGATTGTTTTTCATGGTCATGCTTACTACTGCATCATTTAATGGTTCACAGTGAGAGTGACTGCCCTTGACATCAAGGCAGCATTTGACCGAGAATGGCATCATGGAGCCCGAGCTCAACTGGAGTCGATGGGAATCAGGGGGAAACTCTCCATTAGTTGGAGTCATACCCGGCACAAAGGAAGATGGTCGTGGTGGTTGGAAGTCAATCTTCTCAACTCCAAGACGTCACTGAGGAGTTCCTCAGGGTAGATAGGCCCAACCATTTTCAGCTGCTTCATCAATGACCTCCCTTCCATCATAAGGACAGAAGTGGGGGTGTTTGCGGATGGCAGCATAATATTTAGCACCATTTGTAACTCTTCAGATAATGAAGCAGTCCATGTCCAAATGCAGCAAGATCTGGACAATATCCAGGCTTGGACTAACAAGTGGCAAGTTATATTCGTGCCACACAAGTGTCAGGTAATGACCATCTCCTACAAGAGACGATCTAACCATTGCCTTTTGACATTCAATGGCATTGCCATCGCTGATGGCAATCAGCATCCTGGGGGTTACCATTGATCAGAAACTGAACTGGACTAGCTACATTAATACTGTGGCTATCAATGCAGGTCAAAGACTAGGAATCCTACGGCGAGTAAATCAGCTACTGACCCCCCCCAAAACCTGTCCACCATCTACAGGGCACAAGTCAGGGGTATGATGGAATACGCTCCACCTGCCTGGATGAGTGCAGCTCCAACAACATTCAAGAAACTCAACACCATCCAGGACAAAGCAGCCCGCTTGATTCCTATCCCTTCCACAAACATTCAAACCCTTCATCACCGACAAACAGTGGCAGCCGTGTGTACCATCTACAAGATGCACTGCAGTAACTCACCAAGGTTCCTTCGGCAGCACCTTCGAAACCCACGGCCGTTACCATCGAGAACGACAAGATCAGCAGATACGTGGGAACCCCACCACCTGGAGGTTCCCCTCCAAGTCACTCGCCACCCTGTTTTGGAAATATATCACTGCTCCTTCACTGTTGCTGGGGCAAAGTCCTGGAACTCCCTCCCTAATAGCACAGTGCGTGCACCTACACCTCAAGGACTGCAGTGGTTCAAGAAGACAATTCACCACCATCTTCTGAAGGGCAACTAAGGATGGGCAATAAATGCTGGCCTAACCAGTGACGCCCACATCCCGTAAATGGATTTAAAAATAGAGGTCTCCCTTTGAGAGATGAGGTGAATTTCTTTTCCTTTCAAGGGGTCATTTGTCTGTGGAATTCTCTTGCCCAGAAAGTAGTGCCGGCTCAGTCATTGAATTTATTCAGGCTGAATCCGATAGTTATTTTTATGGGCAAAGGAGTTAGGGGTTATGGGGAGCAAACGAGAAAGTAAAGTTGTGACCACAACTAGATTGGCCATGAATTTATCGAATGACGGCACAGGCTTGAAGAGCCGAGTGGCATATCCTGCTCCAATGTCCTTTGTTCCTCTGTTTTTGTTTTCCTGTCTGGAGTTTGTAAAATATATTCAAGAGTGCAGTTTCTTCAAAGAGACCATACATGGGTCTGCTATGTTGACCTGACCTGAGTGTTTCCCGCATTATTCAAAATGAGTGGCCTTTTAATTGAATTTTAGACTAACGGTCTAGAATTATTGCACAGCATTCTCCCACAGTATTGGCAGTAGAAGACATTTTATGACTGTGTGAATCACACTTTAGAAACTCACTACTCATGAAATTGTAGACAGATTGTGGGGAACGCTTACAGAACGGTGTTAATTTTACAGTGGGCAGGATTTTATTTGGCTTGTCGCGGCCGGATCTTTGGTGACCAGGCCCATTTGATTATATGAGAGACCCTGCATCAATCTCCCAGTGGCGGGAAAACCTCCCGTGATTAAGCTGAAGCGGGGCGGGGGGTGGGGCTAACGCGGGAATCCCGGTCACCGGTGCGAGAATGTCAATTTGACCCATCAATGAGTCAATTGACCCCATTATTCCTGAGCTGACTGCTATTTAGATGAGGCTCTGGGATTAAATATAGGCCACATGGGATACCCATGCCGTCAGAAGGCCACCAATAAAGCTGTTGGCTTTGACAACAGCTTAATGGAGGTAAAAGAGGGTCCCTCATTGTCAGGCACTCTCTGCCCGATAGAGGGATCTGGCATGGGTGGGTAGGGGGGGCGGTTTGGTGGTGGGGGCGTGCAGGGTGGCATCACTGAAAGTCACCACTCAGCCCTTGCCTCCAACCCCCTTCACCCTGCCCTCCCCGGCCGCTTCTAACCCGAGATCCCCATTCCTCTTTAACTCACCTATGGTCTCGGGGCTCCTTTGCAACCTTGGGCCTCGAGTGGGCGTAATGTCACCGCCAATCACCCTTCCCACTGGTGCTGGCAGCACTGACGAGCTGCCAGTCTCTGATTTACCGCAACTCTTGACTGGTGGGATTTCCGTTGTCGGGGGCTCAATCTTGGGGAAGGCCCAACCGTGGCTATTTAACTGCAGAAAGGGCACCTGATTCTATGTGGCCTGCCCCACGGAACCATCGGGGGTTCCCCAACAGTTGGGGTATGTTGCTCTTTCATAACCAGAGTGTGTGTTTTAACCCATAAGGTGGACAAATAATCACACAAGTATTTTAGTACAATCAGAGTTTATTTACTGGACACAAGGTTACTTACTTAAGTAATCACACGTTCATGCACACATGTGGACTATAACTAACACACTTAAACCACCTAACTTAACTTCCAGGTGACTGGCAGATATAGGGTCGATGAGCCCTTATCTGGTTCCTGACTTCTGGCGAGGCTGGAGTTCTTGGAAGTGTCTGTGTTCTGTTGTCGCCTTTCGATGGATGACGTGGGCCTTGAAATTGGCTGATCTTGAAAGCTGTCGTGCTGCAGTCGAAGATCAGTCGAAAGAGACCAGTCGACTGAGAAAGAGTGGCGGCTGCGCAATTCCCTGCTCCTTTTGTGGGCGGTCTCTGCGTCGCTGTCAAACAATTGATCAGGATTCCACCCCCTGATCGGTCACATCCAATCAGGGGCTGCCACATCAATTTTGGGGTGGGCACTCAATGGCCAATCCTGGGGGTGGTCCGAGCAGGGGCTGGTGCCGCTGTATGTGGGAGACGATGTGATGGACAGGATAGTTCTAGTCTTCCTTTAATCGCCTTTTAATGGCCTTTTGCAGGTGTGAGTTTCTGCATAAAGTCTGGGCTGCAGCTTGTATATTTGCAGGCTGGAGCTTGTCTGTGTCCCAGCTTAGCCGAATTTCCCACCACGTTTTGCAGGCGGCCATTTTAGATGGCCACAGGTATCAAGGCTATTAATGCCACCCTGGGCACATAGGCCAAGCACGGCAGTAAATGGTGACAGACAGTAAACTGCAAACATTATTCAACTGGTTATGGAAATCAGTTTAATTAAGTAAAGCAGTGACATATTCTGACATTTCAAAACCATTATAGTACACGTCACACTTTGACTAATTTTACCACCACTCTGGATATTTAAAACTTCTGGCACAATTTATAATTCACAATAAAGGTAGTAAGCTTATTGATGCAAGGTAAATGCAAAATGAAATGTTATCGAATTTCCTGATGTGTGACAAATTTATTTTTGTATCAGATTAAATGCCTGCAGTGTTTTCGACACTGGGGCGGGGGGGTGGGGCGGGGGGGGTGGGGGTGGGGGGGGAGAGAAATTGCAGGTTAGGCAGCGTCCCATTACCAGGAAAAGGTAGAAAATCCAGATTTTTAAAAATACAGATAAAAAATATTTCAGTGGACCAATGAAATAATAAGGGTGAGATCCAGGCGGTCATAAGCCGTCAGGTTACAGAGCCCCAGCAATGAGGCCGATTGGACAATATGTTGCAGGAATTCAGCCCTCATGAAATGGGAGGAGAGAATTGGCTTGAAAGAGAAAAGAGGACATGGTGCAACACAATGATAAAAAAATGGGCCAGTTTAACAAAACGGCCCTGTGCATTTTTACGAGTATAAGGTGGCCGGGATTTTCCAGCCCCCTGCTGGTAGGTTTTCCAGCGGAGGGTGTGGCCCGCCATTGGCCGGCGGCATGAAGTTCACCATCATCACCGCAAAGGCAATTAGGAATGGGCAATAAATGTTGCCCGAGTCAGCGACACCCACATGCCGAGAAAGAATAAAAGGCAATACGAAAGATTCGTAGGGGGCTTGACAGGCTAGGTGCTGGGAGTATGTTTACCCTCATTGGGGAATTTAGAACTGGGGACCACAGTTTCAAATTATGGGGTCTCCCATTTAAGATGGAGGCATGGAATTTTTCTTCTCTCTCGGAGGGTCGTTACTATGCGAAAGTCTCTCCTCAGTGAGCAGTGGAGGTGAAGTAATTGGGTCTATTCAAGACTGAGTTAGACAGATTTTTAATTGACAAGGGAGTTGAGGTTTATGGGGAGATGGCAGGAAAGTGATGTTAAGGCCAAAGTCAGAGCAACCTTGATCTCGTTGAATGGTGGAGCAGGCTCGATGGGCCAAATGGCCAACTTCTGCTGCTAATTCTCATGTTCTTATGCAGGATGATTTATTTTAAAGCAACAACAGGAACCACTAATTTGCTGAGAGACTTGCATTTGGAGTAATGAGTTTCCATTTGAATTTCTTAACAAAGGGTCTTTTGCCATACTACACACCGAACTAGATTGGTCAACACTGAATAGAGTTTGAAAATATTTTGGAAACACTATACAACTGTTGTGCTTTATATTATTCAGTAATTCCTTTGTCAATGGGGCCGCAAGAGGGAAAGCTGCTACATGGGAGGAAATTAGTCAGGTGGAGAAGTCAATGGTGCTTTGACAGTGAAAAGGAAATGGAAACATCTATTATTGTAATTAAAGAACAAATAAGAGCAACAAAATTGTCACATAAAACTTGGTATACAGGGAATAGTTTCAAAGTTTGCAGATGACACAAATCTTGGAAATTTAGTAAACAATGAGGAAGATACAGGAAGTACTCACTTAGGTCACCCAACTTAAACGCCATTTTGTTTCAAAGCCGTTTATTCTTCAGGGCTTGTTTTTCCGATTTATGTCACGATTTCCAATATTATGTCATCATTATGTGCTTTGCGCATCGTCATCGCTGTCCTTCTCAGGGGCACTATCATCACCCTTGGCATGGCCATTGTGCTGGGATCAACATCATGCATGTTGCATGCCGTCATTGCATGTTGCATGCCAGCATCATGCACGCTGTGCAGGTGTCATCGCCGTTGGCATCATCATTGAACGCGTTGTGCATTGTCATCGCGAGTCGTCAGCGTCAACATTGCACGTATTACCACTGTCATCATCATCATCGGTATCACGTGCATTGCGCGTTGTCATTGCCGTCAGTGCCAACATCATGCATTGGCTCATTGCTTAACGTTGAACTGGAGTTGGGGCAATGATGCCATTGTCAAGAAAGTGAGCTGTTTCTCTACGCTCGAGGGGACTTTGATTTTAAAAAACGCTGAAGCAAAGTTCTGAAAAAAGAACATCCAAACGAACCGTGTTTCCTTTTTGGAGGCAAAGGTTTGAAGCATGGGTTGCTCATTTCTTTGAGGAAAGTGCCCATTTTTTGTCTCTGCAAGATGATTTCAATTTTGGAAGACCTGTTGTGTCTGCTATGGGTGAGGATCAGAAGCCACTGAAGTCTGCATGAAAGAGAGGCATCATTGTACAGTGGTAAAATTGCTTTCCTTGTCTCGGGGCTTGTTTGGGTGGGTGAATAAAAGGGTGTGCAGTATTCATCATTCAGGAGGCCGACTCTGCAATCTGCTGATTGATTTTGGAGCTCCCATAACTGTCCTTTCTTCAAGACTACAGCAGATGAGGCTGGGGCACCAGCAGTGTCTTCCAAACACAATGGCAAACAATGCAGAGCAACAGCAATGTTCCCCCAAGCCATCATGCCCAACAACGAGGTGCTAAATCACTCAAAGCCGCTGACACGCTTTCGGGATGTCCCCAAAGCATCCTCAAAAAGCTCAAACATCTCCACCAGCTCAGGTTACCGACCAAAATGGGGGAAGATTCATTTGGGAAAGCGCTGAACACAGAGATTTTGTCGGGAACATGCGTAGGCTCAACCACGTCAGCGGAGAGAGTGTGCAGTGACTCCCCAAGCAACTCAACAAACTGACCCTTCCAAACAATTCCTGCCCACATGTGGCAGAGTCCAGGACTGCCTAAGAGGGACTGGTGAGTGTTATCTGATTCAAATCATACAGAATTTATTTTATGTTTAGTGATTTATTTCATTATTACAATTTATTTCAGCGAGGAATGCACTGTGCTGCACGTGTATGGTACAGTATTTCAACTTACACTGGTGTTTCTGGGCGAGAAATGTCCAAAGGAACCTAACTTTGGCTTTAACATGGATTCCTATGGGAACACATGAGACGTTTATAGTTGCTCACTTAAAGCCATGATTTTCAGCAACGCCACCACCACTTTAAGTGAGAACTTATTATAGTAACAGACTTCAGGAGGACAGACTGGTGAAATGGGCAGATGAAATTTATAAGGAGGTGGAGGTGGAATGAGGCGAGGTAATGTGAAGCAATTGTAACAGTGTGAAAGGGGGCTGAGTGTGTGTGTAGACACAGGAGGACCTGAGCAAATTATTGAAGTTGGCTGGATAAGTTGAAAGGGGTTTGTTTGACAAAACATATGGGATGCTTTATTAATAGAGAAATAGAGTATAAAGGCACGAAAGCTTTGCTAAACTTCTATAAAACATTGGCCAAGTCTCAGCTGGAATTGGGTCAGAATGCACAGAATGGCAGTCAGCAGCGGATTGCTACTACATATAATTCTAAAGTGCATGTCTTGTAAAACCTTCTTGACTCAGGCCGGATGAGATTCAGGCCGGGTGAGATTCAGGCAACGCAGCACTTCCTCGGATTCAGCAGTAAAGTGTAAAAGAAATGGAATCGAGGAGAACACAGCCCCTTTAGCTCCCTGAAGTGGGAAATTACCGGTTGTCACCTCAAATAGAAACCCTCCGTCGACTCCCTCAGGATATACTTAATCTTAGCTAAGTGTAAGAACTCCATTAGATCACATAACCACACCGCGGCAATAGGCGGGACTGAAACTTCCATCCAAACAGCAGACGATTTCGAGCTATTAGCGAGGCAAAGGCCAGAGCATCTGCCTTCACCCCCGTCTGCAGCTCCGATAAATCTGAAACCTCAGAGACAGCCACCAACCCAACCTCAAGAATTTCCGACATAATGCTGACGAAGGAAACCCAAAAGCTCATAAGCTTAGAACAAGACCAGAACATGTGCGTATCGTGCGACAGACTCTGAGAACACAGCTCTCACCTATTATCTACTTCTGAGAAGAAACCACTCATCAGTGCCCTGGTCAAATGTGTCCTATGAACCACTTTAAACTGAAACAGGCTGAGACTAGTGCACAAGGAGGTGGAGTTGATTCTGTGCAGAGCCTTGCTCCACCTCTTCACCCCCGGAAACACCTGACGCTGCTCCTCCTCACATTCACTCTTAACCTCTTCCAGTGGAACCTGCTCCATCGATCTGAGTGACTATAAATGTCCGACATCTTCCCTTCCTCTGCATCTACCACCGAAAGAACCCTACCCATCAACGAGGGCGGAGGCACCATGAGGAAGGAAGAAATCTCCTTGCGTACACAGTTGGATACCAGATAATACTGAAACAGGTTAGCTCTCGAGAGCCGATACTTGCCCACTCAATCTTCAAAATGAGCGAACCTTCCATCTATGAACAAATCTCCAAACTGCTCCAACCCCTCCTCCCTCCACGCCTCAAACAACGAGTCCAAGGCCACCGGAGGAAATTGATGATTCTCACAGATTGAGGCCAACAATGATATAGCACCCAGCTTAAAATGCTGCCAATCCACCTAACTTGCACATCTTTGGACTGTGGAAGGAAACCGGAGCACCCGGAGGAAACCCACGTAGCACCTGGAGCACCCGGAGGAAACCCACGTAGGCACGGGGAGAAAATGCAGACTCCGCACACACAGTGATCCAAGCCGGTAATCGAACCCAGGCCCCTGGCGCTGTGAAGCAACAGTGCTAACCACTGTACTACCATGCCACCCATAAAGAACTCGGAGCAGGAGTAGGCCATATGGCCCCTCAAGCCTGCTCCGCCATGCAATAAGATCATGGCTGATCATTTTGTGGATTCAGCTCCGCTTACCTACCCACTCACCATAACAATTAACTCCTTTACTGTTCATAAATCTATATACCCTTTGCCTTAAAAGCATTCAACGAGGTAGCCTCAACTGCTTCACTGGGCAGGGAATTCCACAGATTCACAACCCTTTGGGTGAAAAGGTTCCCCCTCAACTCAGTCCGAAATCTGCTCCCCTTTATTTTGAGGCTATGCCTCCTAGTTCCAGTTTCACCCGCCAGTGGAAACAACCACTGGCTGTTGGTTTAGCACAGTGGGATAAATAGCTGGCTTGTGATGCAGAACAAGGCAGCAGCACGGGTTCAAGTCCCGTACCAGCCTCCCCGAACAGGCGCCGGAATGTGGCGACTCGGGGCTTTTCACAGTGAGTTCATTGAAGCCTATTTGTGCCAATAAGCGATTCTTCTTCTTATTATTATTAACCCCCGTGCTTTTTTCTATTCCCTTTATAATTTTATATGTTTTGTTTTTGAAAACTCACCACTATTCTTAGAAGTCCCCCTATACCAAAAAGGGCCGACATTCTAAATGGTGATCAGGAATTCTCACTCCCCGACTCCGATACAGGCGTCAGTCGGTGCTATTCAGGTCAAACTATGTTTTCAAGTTATCCCCCGGTATAACCCATACCTTCACCGAAGATTTCATCTACTTACCACTTAGTAGCATCGATCCTGGGTCCCGCATTGCTAAGTAAGTAAAGTAGACTTTGGAATAACCACTATTTCAGGTTAAATTAAGTTATTTTATTATTATATTTTTTCTCTTTTTAAAAGATGCAATCACTGTCTTTACAGAAAAGTAAAAAGATCTTGCTTCTGGATCCTTCTGGTTGGTTGAAGGGACCTTCAGGCCCAACTTGACAATCAATCTTCTTTAAAGTCTGGTCTTCTTTAGATGTATTCACTGGTTAGCTCAGTTGCTGTGTCCTATCTTTCCCATGTACAGAGCTGTAAGAGCTATCTCTGAGCTGACTCTGAGCTGAATCTGCCTACTCTTTAAATTCTAGTCTTCCTTAGATGTACTTAGTTATTTTAGCTCGGCTGCTCTGCCCTGTCTCTTTCCCATGACCGAGCTGACTGTAATCTGACTCTGCTTCTCCCCTCTCTCTCTCTCTCTCTGAGTTCTGGTTCTGGTTCTGGTTCTGCCTGCTATCCCCTTTCTTCGGGTTTATATTCTCTTTCTAACAGTTAAGTTTTTATGACGTTATTGTAAAGTAACTCTTATTTTCTTTGATTGTAAAAAGTATCTTTGATCTAAACCTTCTAATCCAACTAAGTATTCATTTTGACATGACTTCATCTCATAGATCTGATTACATTGTTTCCTTTGTGATGTTCAAAATGCTTTGACTTCAAGAAGTGTTACTTTTAATTCCTGTCATTTCTATAGTTTTATTTTCCAATTGTGTCCTCAGCTCAATTTTGACTTTGATTTTGGCTTTGAATTATGTTTCTCATAGACTGCCAGTTTTCTTTAATTTACCTGGTATCAGCAAATTTTCACACCTAGAATTCTCACCAAATTCAACTGAACCTCATCCATTCTTTTCCAGATCCTTACTAAGATAGTTACTTTCAATGAAGGTGTGAGCCATTGTTTTTCGCTTCATTCAAAATCCTGTTTGTCTTGTTTGCTAAGTCTGCTTGACGAAGGCTATCTGCATTTTACAATCCTGCTCTGGCAGCTGCTGTTAACCCTTCGTGGAATGTTGCCCTGTATTCTCTCATGTTTCTCTCAGACCAGATATTGCCAGACTTCCATGTTTCAAATGACACATCTTTCCATATTTTCAATAACGGTTTATATAAGCTCACCGCTCATTCTTCTAAATTCCAATGAATATAGTCCCAGTCTACTCAGTCTCTCATCATAAGCCAATCCTCTCAACTCTGGAATCAATCCAGTGAATTTCCTCTGCGCCCCTCCAGTGCCAGTACATCCTTTCTCAAGTAGGCAAACCAAAACTGTACACAGTACTCCAGGTGTGGCCTCACCAGCACCCTATACAGTTGGAACGTAACCTCTCTGTTTTTATACTCTTTCCCTCGAGCAATGAAGGACAACATTCTATTTGCCTTCTTAGTTACATGCAGCAGCTTCCAAACCCATGACCATGAACATCTACAAGGACAAGAGCATGTGATACCTGGGAAAACCACCGGCTGGTAGTTCCCCTCTATCCATTCACCATCCTGACTTGGAAATTGCTGTTCCATCGCCGTCACTGGGTCAAAATCCTGGAACCCCATCCCTAACAGCACTGTGGGTGTACCTACATCTCAGGGACTGGAGCCATTCAAGAAGGCAGCTCACCACCGCCTTCTGAAGGGCAACTTGGGATGGCAATAAATACTGGCCTAGCCAGCAACGCCCACATCCCATCAAATGAATTTTTTAAAAACTTAGTCTGTGATGGTCTTTGCACTACCAGGCTGAAGTTCATACTCTGCTGAGAAAGTTTAGAATATTTTGTCAATGCATGACAAACTACTTAACTTCTCCAGTTAATCACTTCTCGTTCCAAACCTTTTGAGAAGTGCATGAAATCTTGTAAATGTGATGATGAGAAGGAAAAAAATAATTGCACGGGTGAAAATTATACTAAATTTGTGGATTGCTGAAAAAATTAGAGCTGCTGTTGAAGTTTTTCATCTTGCCCTCTCCAGGACAGGTTCGCAAGTATACTAAATGTCAAGGAGAGCAACAATTGATACTGCATGAGAAGATTGATTGGCAAGTGGACTCTCCTTGGTTAGACGTGTTGCCACTGAGAATGCAACAGGGAACAGTTAATTGCCAGACTGTGGTTAAATTCAGACCAGGCAGGTGGACTCTGATTGGTCAAGTTGCTGCCATGGGGAATGAACCATGACCACGCAGTATGAATTGTTGTTCCCTTTGACGTTTGGTTTTTGCTGCGAATCTGTCCTGATGAATGCAGATCAAAAAGCTTCGACAGCATGTCTCTTTCTTCAGCAATGTTCAAGTGAATATTATTACAGTATGCTAAATATGTTTAATGTATTTGTACAATTTAGCACATCATATCTTAAATGTACCAATGTTTTCGCTATTTGTCCAGAAATGTTTTGGGTTACAGTGACTTCTGTTTTGGTCACATCTAAGGCATGTAGATATTTCTGAGATTGTGACAATGCACGAATGATTGATCTGTACTGCATTTGAATCACATGTTGTATATTCCTCGTTGAAATCAATACATTTGCTGCTTTTGCTGAGTTCAGCATAAAGATGAGAAATTTAAAGCTTTCAACATGGAGCTCTGTGCCTTCATACATAACTGTGTAATTAAGTTTTACATCTGGTGCATGTCCAATGTGTCCGTAAGCCATGGGAAACTATCCAACAAGTTTGCAGAGCGCGAATTATGTTGATTGGCTCAATTCTTTCCCCAATCAGAGTTGAATGAAACATGCTGAATTTCATTACCTCAATAAATACTAATCACAGTCTTCAAAAGAGAACATTTTTTTCGGTGCGCCACCATGTCACTTTCCCATTCACCCCATTGTTCATTGTTTTTCCTGAAATTTGAATGCTCTCTACTCACTTTTTATTACTTCCCAAAGACCCCCTTTTCCGTCTTTTCATTTTTTTATATCAGCTGATTGCTGCTCTGTATGCTCATATTTCAGACCATGCTTCTCTTCAGCATCATTTTATCTTTTTGCTTTGCTCCCAATGTTGGCGTATGCTGCTTGATTGATTGATTGATATTTATTGTCACACGTACCGAAGTACAGCGAAAAGTATTTTTCTGCGGCCAAGGGAACGTACACAGTATGTACATAGTAGACAAAAAAAGAATAATCAACAGAGTACATTGACAAATGGTACATCGACACATAGTGATTGGTTACAGTGTGGAACAGGGCCAAGCAAAGCAAATACATGAGCAAGAGCAGCATAGGGCGTCGTGAATAGTGTTGCCAGCCTCCCCGAACAGGCGCCGGAATGTGGCGACAAGGGGCTTTTCACAGTAACTTCATTTGAAGCCTACTTGTGACAACAGATCAGTCCGAGGGAGAGTCGGTGAGGAGTCCAGTAGTTGTGGGGAAGAAGCTCTTCCTATGTCTGGATGTGTGAGTCTTTTGATTTCTGTATCTTCTGCCTCATGGAAGGGTCTGGAAGAGGGCAAAGCCTGGGTGGGAGGGGTCTCTGACAATGCTGTCTGCCTTCCTGAAGCAGAGAGACTTGGGGCTTCACTCATGTTTATTCGGAAACTTGTTCCTCACCCTGTTGCATACTCGTCCAATTCTCGGCAAAATTGTGCTCCTTCTCTCTGGTTTCCGCCTGCTCATGCTACACCATGCAATTCCGAGCTGTTCTTTCACTCCCTGGTTATCATGCCTGCTTTTGGGTTTTGACTATTCTCATTGTATTTATTTATAATTTTTTCCCCTTTTTAATTTCCTCGTTTTCGTGTTAGGGAATGGTGGCATACATCTGATGATACCATCTCAGGTTCCTTAGTGTTTCTTCAGAGCCCTATCCCAATCGTAGGTCGTTACCACGCTCCAGCCTCAGACTTGTGTTTTGTTCCTTTCCTGAAACTCCTGTTGTTGACTCAAACCATCCTCTGCTATTCATATTCTCCACATCATTTCTATTCTAGGGGCTGTTTAGCACAGGGCTGAATTGCTGGCTTTGAAAGCAGACTAAGGCAAGCCAGCAGCAAGGTTCAATTCCCGTAACAGCCTCCCCGAACAGGCACCGGAATGTGGCGACTAGGGGCTTTTCACAGTATCTTCATTTGAAGCCTACTTGTGACAATAAGCGATTTTCATTTTTCATTTTCAAACATTCCTTTCTCATGTTTCTTCAGAAATACATACATGAGATCTTCTGGAGCTACACACTTTTTCTCCTGGACTATAAGATGCTACACATTTCTCCCGATTGATTCTTTTGAGTATTTCAGGAGACAAGAAACGAATCCGTATCATCGAGCAAAATAAAATGGAACCAGATGGAGAGAAGAACAAAAACTGACGAGGAAGAAGCTTCTTACCACAAGTGAAACACAGAGCAAATTTCACCTTCTCCAGGGCTAGGAACTCCAGCAGGTCCCCCCGCCACGTCGAGGCAAAGGGTGGAGATGCTGACCTCCACCCCAACAAGACCCGCCTACAAGCAGTGAACAAGGCGAAGGCTAAAACATTTGCTCCGCACCGGTCTGCAACTCCGGCCAGTCCGACACCCTGAATATGGCTTCCAGGGGACCGGCCTCCACATTGATATGCAAAACCCCCAAAATGGTACTGAAACCGTACCGTTCCCGTACCAGCCTCCCCGAACAGGCGCCGGAATGTGGCGACTAGGGGCTATTCACAGTAACTTCATTTGAAGCCTACTTGTGACAATAACTGATTTTCATTTTCATTTCATTTCATTCGAAAACTGCCTTCCAAAATCTTTCCAGCTTCGGGCTTGACCAAAACATATGTACGTGGTCCGTAGGGCCCCGCTGACATCGCTTACAGACATCCTCCACCCCCTCAAACAACCGGCTCATCCTACTCGGGTGCACTCGGTACACTACCTTCAGTTGAAAAGAAGGCTAATGGTATGTTGGCCTACATTGCGAGAGGTTTCGAGTAAAGAAGCAGGGATGTGTTGCTGAAATTATACAGGGCCTTGGTGAGGCCACACCTGGAGTATTGTGTGCAGTTTTGGTCTCCTTCTCTGTGGAAGGATATTCTTGCTCAAGAGGGAGTCAAAGGTTTATCAGACTGATTCCAGGAATGGTGGGACTGTCATATGAGGAGAGATGACTAGGACAGGATTGTTCTCGCTGGAGTTCAGAAGAATGAGTGGGGATCTCATAGAGACTTATAAAATTCTAACGGGACTAGACAGGGTAGATGTTACCAATGATGCGTGTGTCCAGAACCAGGTGTCACAGTCTGAGGATTCAGGGTAAATCATTTCGGACAGAGATAAGGAGACATTTCTTCACCCAAAGAGTGGTGAACTTGTGGAATTCATTACCACAGGATGCTAAAACATTGAATATATTCAAGAGGTGGCTGGATATAGCACTTGTGAGTCTGGGATCAAAGGCTATGTGGAGAAAGCAGGATTAGGCTATTGAGTTGGATGATCAGCCATGATCGTGATGAACGGCGGAGCAGGCTCGGAGGGCCAAAAGGCCTCCTCCTGCTCCTATCTTTTATATATGTATCTAAGTACGTATCAGCCTAGCCTCACACACGAAGTCGAGGCGTTCACCCTCCGCAGCACTTCACACCACAATCCCTCCTCCAGCGCCGCCCCCAGCTCTTCCTCCCTCTCCACCTTAACCCCCTCCACAGACATCTTGTCCTCCTCCAAAATCCTCCTGTAAATTGGCGAGACGACCCCCCCCTTCTCAAACTCCCCTGCTGACAGCACTGCCTCCAGCAACAAGGAAGCAGGCGTTACTGGGAATGTTGGGAAGACCTTCCTCGCAAAGTCCCGCACCTGCATGTAACGGAAACTCTCCTCAAACTTCACATTCGGCTCCTCCAAGGTCGTATACCACCCTCCCAGAAACAAATCCTTCATGTCCCTATTCCCCTTCCCCTCCCATCCCTGGAACCTCGCATCCATCCTCCCCAGCTCAAATCCATGATTTCCCCTGATCGGCATTCCCCGCTCCCAACATAAAATGTTGCCGAAACTGCCTCCAAATCTTCAGCGGAGCCATCACCACCGGACTCGCCGAATCCTTTCCTGGGGCCATCGGGAGCGCCGCCTTTGCCAGTGCCGCAATCCCGCCCCGCTACATGAGCCCGCCTCCATCCTCACCCACAAAGTCCCCACCTCCCTATTCCATCCCTGAACCATCTCTGCATTCATCGCCCAATAAGAGGACATCAAGTTCGGGAGGCCTAACCCTACCCCCCCTGACTGCCGTCCCCCCCTTCTGCAGCACCACCTTCCTTATCCTGGCCACCTTCCCCGTCCAGACAAACAAAGAGATCAGCCTATCCACCCCTTGAAAAACTCCTTCGGCAAAAATAAAACGGCAGGCACTGAAACAGAAACAAAAACCTCGGTAAAATATTCAACTTCACTGCCTGTACCCGGTCCGCTAGCGACAGAGGAAGATTACCCCCCTCAACAAATCAGCTTTTATCCTCCCCACCAAACTAGAGAAATCCAACTTCTGAAGACCAGCCCAGTCCCGGGCCACCTGCACCCCCAGATATCTAAAATGAGGCGTGGCCAGGTGGAATGGCAGCCCCACCACCACCCCCAGCCCCCGCTCCTGGAGAAGAAACCACAAAGTACACACTTTTCCCCAAATTCAGCTTTTACCCTGAGAACGACCCAAATCTTTGAAGCAAACTCATTATTACCACCATCGAGGAGCCCAGCTCCAGGATGTATAACAACAAGGTCAACATTTGGTCCAAACCCCCCACTATCTCCTTCCATAACTCCGAGCTCCTCAGCGCAATGGCCAAAGGCTCTATAGCCAATGCAAACAGAAGTGGGAATATGGGGCACCCCTGCCTCGTTCTCCGGTGCAATGAATATACCCTGAATTCATATCATTCGTGCACACTCTCGCCATCGGCACATTATACAGCAACTGCACCCATGCCACAAACTTCGGTCCAATCCTGAATTTCTCTTAACACCGGAATCCATCAGATCAAATGCTTGCTCCGCATCTACTGTCACCACCACCTCCAACTCCCTTCCTTCAGCCGGAGAAAGCACCACATTCAGCGGCAGCCTCACATTTGATGACAACTGTCTGCCCTTAATGAACCCTGTCTGATCCTCCCCAATCACATTCTTGAAGCACACCTCCAACCTTAATGCCAGCACCTTTGCCAATATCTTGGCGTCCATATTCGGCAGAGATAAAGGCCTGCACGACCCACATTCCACCGGGTCCTTAAGCAGCAACGAGATGGAGGCCTGGCCCATCATTTTCAGCAAGCCTCCCCTGACCTTTGGGCCCTCGAACATTTCCACCAACAATGGCGCCAGTTTGTCTTTAAATGTCTTGTAAAATTCAACCGGGAACCCATCCGCCCTGCCGCCTTCTCCGCCTGCATCTTCCCGATTGCCGCCTTAATTTCTTCTCCCCCCGCCCCCATCCTGCAGCCCCACCTTCTCCACTTCACTCAACTTCAGGCACTCCAACTCCCCCGAAAAACTCCCTCCCCTCCCGCTCATCCTCTGGTGGCTCCAACTTCTACAAGTCCCTATAAAACTCCTCAAACACCTTGTTAATCCACTCCGGGGCCGCATCCAAATCCCCCCGTCCTCCTGAATCTGAAGTATCTCTCTCGTCACGGCCTGCCTACGAAGCTGACCTGCCAACATATGACCCGCCTTCTTCCCGTACTTACAGACAGCCCCTCTCGCCCTTCTCAGCTGATGCACTGCTTTCCCTGTGGACAGCTCCAACCTTCAACTCCTTCCTCTTTGCTAGGACCCCGGATTCGGGGCTCCCGCATCCCTCCCATCAATGGCGAGACCTCCTCTGTACAATTGAACCCCATATACTCCTCATTCACCTTCCCTATCTTATCACAGAAACTCTAATCTGCCAACAGCCCCTCATCTGTTCTCCACCCTGGCTTCTGGGCCACCCCCTTCTCCAATACCATGTCCACCCAGTGTGGAGCGTGATCAAAGATCACAATTGCCAAATATTCTGCCCTCTTAACTCCAGCCAACAGCGCCTTCTCCACCACAAAAGAGTCAATCCCTGAGAACATCTTGTGCACCGGGGGAAAAAAATCAAATACTCTGTAAAGTTCTCCACGGGTCAACCCCCCCCCCCCGCCCCCCCATCTTCCTCATACGCCCGGCCAACGCCATTGACCCCCTCCCCCGATGGGGTCAGCTCGAGCGGCTGGGACCTGCCTCGGATCCAGCGCTGTGTTAAAATTCCGCCCCGCCCACAAAATCAACTCATGGGTACCAAATCCGGGATTGCAGCGAGCGTTCTCCACACATCATAGAATTAGATTATCATAGAATTTACAGTGCAGAAGGAGGCCATTCGGCCCATCGAGTCTGCACCGGCTCTTGGAAAAAGCACCCTATCCAAGGTCAACACCTCCACCCTATCCCCATAACCCAGTAACCCCACCCAACACTAAGGGCAATTTTGGACACTAAGGGCAATTTAGCATGGCCAATCCACCTAACCTGCACATCTTTGGACTGCGGGAGGAAACCGGAGCACCCGGAGGAAACCCACGCACACACAGGGAGGATGTGCAGACTCCGCACAGACAGTGACCCAAGCCGGAATCGAACCTGGGACTCTGGAGCTGTGAAGCAATTGTGCTATCCACAATGCTACCGTGCTGCCCATCATCCCAATGGGGGCTGGGGGGCATATACGCTTGCCAATGCCACCAACATTGCACCCGGTAAAAACTGAAAATTTAAGAGAAGCACTGAAGAAAAGTAGAAGTGAGCAGCAGACAGGGAATATCAATAAAACGCTGCGCTCTATTTTGTTACTTTTGCACAAGGAGTTTAAATGCACATTGATGCAGAAGTGTCAGAAAAGCCCTTGATTCAGCTCTTGGTCTAATTCCACAATGGGCTAAAGCCAAGTGGTGTGAAACACCCAGCCAGGAACTTGTAGATTCCATGAATCTCTTGTCTGCAGTGAACATCCATCAAATTTCATCCCTGACTGCTTGCCAGGTTTTTTTAGTCAGCTTTCCAGAAGACACTCGGAGAAGAGCAGATTCAGAAGTTTTGAGACATTACACTGGGGTTGTAAAATGCCCTTGAAACCCAGATTTCTAACGAGCAACACCACAAAAGTGAATATATTTCACCCAACCTAGCGTAGAAAAAGTGTTGGCAACAAACACTTTGTTGGGGTAAGAGATAGAATAATGCCACCATGGAAACAATTGCAATTAAATGTAGCATGTAAAGCTCTATGAAAACTTGATCATTTTTGCAATGTAATTTAGTACCATGGAGACTGGTTATTTGACTGTATCTAATTCTGATTGTTCGAGGCAGATGGTTGTACAATTTGGCATTAGATCAATGCAAGAGTCAATAAGGGCACACAAGCCAAATGTGAATGATCATTGAAGATATGACAGAACACTGCTGAATCACCACAGTCCACACATTCAACTAGGGTCAGCTGAGGAAATGAGATCCAAAACCTTCAGACAGACAGTAATCTCGGAAGAGTTCTTGTACACATGGCAGCGTAGAGCACTTTCATATTCATGGCTTGGCAATATTTTCCAAAAGACTTCCTCATTCTGAGTAATTGGTCTTGGAGCTAAATGTGAGCAATTTGATTGGATCATGGCCATTTGGAAGACTTGCATTCCTGTAGAAGTCATGTTTGACCTGCTGTTGCTGCTAAGCTGATTCAAGAAGCCAGATATCAGGACATGCTAACCTGACAACAGCATCTGTTGCCTGAGCCTTGAAATGTGACAGGAATGTTTGGATGATGCCAATTTCTTCAATGCTGCCAGAACTGAACTTGGAACAAGCAAACTAACAGTCACTGACTTTTGCATAAATGGACAAAGCAACACATAAATGTATGTGTTTCTAACTTGTAATAAAATGTCAATCCGTGGCCTCATTGAACCACATTTTTGGAAATGGAGGGGTAATTGAAAAGATAGAAATTTGGAACTCAAAAAAAAATTCCTCATCTTGCTATTATGTAGAATTCGATAGCCCTATAGTGAAATCAAAATTGATGCCATGTGGCATTTGTACAATTATAATTGTACCAAAATAATTTGTGGTTCCTGGAGATTTGATTCTCAAAGTGGCAATGTGCAGATTCCCAATGTTCAAAAGCAAATCATATAAAATAGTTACAGCCATTTGACATGTGTCCATGCTGGCTCTCTGCAAGAGCAACCCGGTTAGCCCGCTCTTAATCATAGAAGTTACAGTGCAGAAGGAGGCCATTCGGCCCATCGAGTCTGCACCGGCTCTTGGAAAGAGCACCCTACCCAACCCCCACCTCCACCCTATCCCCATAACCCCATAACCCAGTAACCCCACCCAACACTAAGGGCAATTTAGCATGGCCAATCCACCTAACCTGCACATCTTTGGACTGTGGGAGGAAACCGGAGCACCCGGAGGAAACCCACGCACACACGGGGAGGACGTGCAGACTCCGCACAGACAGTGACCCAAGCCGGGAATCGAACCTGGGACCCTGGAGCTGTGAAACAATTGTGCTAACCACAATGCTACCGTGCTGCACATGCTGCTCTTCTGCCCTTTTCCTGTCATCCTGCAATTTTTGTCTCTTGTGCTTATTTGATTTCCATTTGAACGGCATGATTGAATCTGTTTCCGCCACATTCTCAAGCTTCCATTCCAGACCCTAGCCACCATTGCTGGATAGATCGCGTTTTCCTCGTGTTGTCATTGGCTCTTTTGCCAATTGCCTTAATTCGGTGTCCTCTGATACAGTTTCTATCCATTCTGTCTAGAGTCCTCATGATTTTGAACACCACTATAAAATCTAAGGAGAATAACCCCATCGCCCCCAACTTTCAGGGTGCACAATGTTTCGAAAAGACAGACAGAACGGCAAATGAGGGGTGTTGCTCTGATGGCAAAGGATGACGGAAGGACATTAGTAAGGAAGGATCTTGACTGGAAAGATTATTTGGTAGAATCAGTACAGGGGAGATTAGGAATAGCATGAGTCAGAAAATGACAGGAGTACTTTATGGGCCTTCCAACCGTAGTTATACTGTTGGATAGAGAATTAAACAAGAAATCATTGGAGCATGTAACAAAGGCAATGTAATAATTGTGGGGGATTTTAATCTTCATATACACTGGACCAAGCAAATTGGCAATGGTTGTCTGGGAGATGAGTTGGTAGAATGTTTTCATGACAGTTTCCTGGGGCAACATTGTGGAATCAATTAGGGAGAAAGCCGCTTTAGATCTAGTATCGTGTTATCAAACAGGGTTAATTAATTTCTAAATGAGAGATCTGCTGGGAAATAGTGATCACCATAACGGTGAATTGCGTGTTAAGTTCAAAAGTGACATACTCAAAGCATAAGCAAGAATGTTGTACTTAAACAACACCAATTGCATAGGTATGGGGGTAGGGGGTGGGGGGGGAACTGTCCAAGACAGACCTCAATCCGTTAGGATAGGTAACAGCACCTCCTCCACAATAGTCCTCAACACCGGGGCCCCGCAAGGATGTGTGCTCAGTCCTCTACTGTACTCCCTATACACACACGACTGTGTGGCAAGATTTAACTCCAATTCAATCTGTAAGTTTGCGGATGATACGACTGTGGTGGTTGTATCTCAAACAACGGTGAGTCAGACTACAGAAGGGAGTTCGATCACTTGGTTGCATGGTGTACCTAAAACAACCTCACTCTAAAAATCAGTAAAACCAAGGAACTGATCATCGACTTCAGGAAGAGTAGCACGACACCCTCCCGTCTGCATCAATGGCTGTTATGTGGAGCTGGTCGGTAGCTTTAAATTCCTGGAGATCACCATCACCAACAGTCTGTCCTGGTCCACTCACGTTGATGCAACAGTCAAGAAAGCCTAACAACGTCTCTACTTCCTATGGAAGCTAAAGAAATTTGGCATGTCTGCATTGACTCTCACAAACTTCTACAGATGTGCCATGGAGAGCATCCTATCCGGCTGCATCACAGCTTGGTATGGCAACTGCTCAGCCCAAGATCTCAAGAAATGGCAGAGTGTGGTGAACTTAGCCCAATGCATAACACAAGCTTGCCATCCTCCCATTGATTCTGTATACACCTCCCGCTGCCTCAGGAAGGCAGACAGCATTGTCAGAGACCCCTCCCACCCAGGCATTGCCTTCTTCCAGCCCCTTCCATCAGGCAGAAGATACAGAAGTCTGAAGACTCACACATTCAGACATAGGAACAGTTTCTTCCCCACAGCTACTAGACTCCTCAATGACTCTCCCTCGGACTGATCTGTTCCCTATAAGAGCACTATTCACAACGCTCTATGCTGCTCTTGCTCATGTATTTGCTTTGTTTGACACTTGTTCCGCATTGTAACCAATCACTATTTGTCGATGTACTTTGTTGATTATTCTTTTTTGTCTTCTGGCCGCAGAAAAATACTTTTCACTGTATTTCGGTACATGTGACAATAAATTAATCAATCAATCAAGCAATCAGATTGATCATTCAATATATTAAACGGTATGGCTGTCAATAAACAATTCTAAATTGTCAACAAAGTTAGCCATGCAGTCTATTACTATGCAAGTCTTGATGTAATTCGAAAAGTACAGTATAACTAAAACAAGTCACTATGGTATTATGTCATTTGTTGAACATTTTTTTCAATCCATAAAATTATGGCACAGCATCACCCTGAGATAAATTCTCTAAAATTCGCACACCTGACAGATTGTCCTGCATGGGTAATTTTTGCATTAAAAGGGCGGCATGTGGCGCAATGGTTAGTACTGGGAATGCGGCGCTGAGGACCCGGGTTTGAATCCTGGCCCTGGGTCACTGTCTGTGTGGAGTTTGCACATTCTCCCCATATCTGCGTGGGTTTCACCCTCACAACCCAAAGATTATCATAGATTATCACAGAATTTACAGTGCAGAAGGAGGCCACTCGGCCCATCGAGTCTGCACTGGCTCTTGGAGAAGAGCACCCTACCCAAGGTCAACACCTCCACACCCTATCCCCATAACCCAGCAACCCCACCCAACACGAAGGGCAATTTTGGACATTAAGGGCAATTTATCATGGCCAATCCACCTAACCTGCACATCTTTGGACTGTGGGAGGAAACCGGAGCACCCGGAGGAAACCCACGCACGCACGGGGAGGACGTGCAGACTCCGCACAGACAGTGACCCAAGCCGGAATCGAACCTGGGACCCTGGAGCTGTGAAGCAACAGTGCTAACCACTGTGCTACTGTGCTGCCCACTGTGTGCAGCTGTGCAGATGTGCAGGTTAGGTGGATTGGCCACGTTACGTTGCCCCTTAATTGGAAAAATATATTTAATTGGGTTCTCTAAATTTATTTTAAAAAATAAAAACATTTGGATTAAAATTTTCCAGCGAAATTGATGGCATCTGAACAGATCTGAGCTTTATCTTATCACTTGCCCAAAAATCACCTTCTATTCCGATATAATTAACGATAAAGCCTTAATATTTTCATATAAAAGTAACATCAATGGCAAAAATAACAAATATAGGGCACAATTTAAAAAAACAGAATCCATTCTGGGTGGGAATCGAGATGTCGTTCCTGGCGCGAGCCCGCTATCTAATGGCACTCTCCCCGCGGGGATATGCACTCAGCTGCATGTCCGGCACTGAGGAGCTCCAATGAGCTCCTTCAATCACCTGGGAGACCCCCCTATCAAGTGCCATTCCGTCTGGTCCACATTTGTGGGGATGGGGTCTCCTTGGTGAGGTCTATAGATGCTGGGTGGCTGTTCGTTGCGGCGGCAGCGTAGCTAAGTGAGCATTTAAGTTCTTTTCGATATGTGAGGCTGGGTGCCACCAATTGTGAGCAGGATCCAGATCACAACATCTTGTTAGCGAGATCATGTTAGCACCTCAAGAGCAACAGTTAGAACATTGCAAGAGCCCTGGGCGGCAAACGTAATGGGCCGAAGGCCAAGGAGTAGACAGAAGGGCATGTGAGCCAGGAGGGGCGGACGGAACAATGTGAGAGTCGATAAAGGTAGACAAAACAATGCGAGGATCGAGAGGGCTGAACAAAAGAGTGTGAGAGCCGGGAGTGCCAGACAGCACAGTGTGAGAGCCGAGAGTGTCGGACAGCACAGTGTGAGGGCCGAGAGTGTCATCCCAGGAATCCTCCTGGTAAACCTTCGCTGCGATCCCTTCATGGAAAGAACATCCTTCCTCAGATAAGGACACAATACTCCAGGTGTGACCCAATCAATGCCCGATAAAATTGCAGTAAAACATCTTTATTCCTATGCTCAAATCCTCTCACTATGAAGGCCAGCATACCATATGCCTTCTTTACTGAGGGGAACTACAAAGACATGAGGGAGAAGCTGGCCAGAGTTGATTGGACAAGGAGCCTAGCAGGGGAGACAGTGGAACAGCAATGGCAGTTTTGGGGAGTTATTCGGGACGCACAACAGAAATTCATCCCAAGGAGGAGGAAACATGTTAAGGGGAGGAGAAGGCATCCATGGCTGATGGGGGAAGTCAAGAACAGCATAAAAGCAAAAGAACAAGCATACAAAGTGGTGAGGATTAGTGGGAAGCCAGAGGATTGGGAAGAACTCAGCGACCAACTTAAATGTGTATGCCACCACCGTTACAGACTTCATCAGCAAATGCGTGGATGACTGCGTGCCAAAGAAAGCAGTATGTACGTTCCCCAACCAGAAACCATGGCTCAATCGCAAGATTGACTCCCTGAAGGACAGATCTGAGGCGTTCAAGTCAGACGACCCTGACCTATACATGAAGTCCAACCTCCTTTAAAGCATAGATGAGGACTTTTTTCAGCCAGAGGGCGGTGATTCTGTGGAACTCTTTGCCGCAGAAGCCTTTGGAGACCAAATCAATGAGTATCTTTAAGACAGAGATAGATAGATTCTTGATTAATAAGGGGGTCAGGGGTTATGGGGAGAAGGCAGGAAAATGGGGATGAGAAAATTATCAGCCATGATTGATTGGTGGAGCAGACTCGATGGGCCGAGTGGCCTAATTCTGCTCCTATGTCTTCTGGTCCTCTGGTCTTTACTGCCTGCTGTACCTTCGCGCTTACTTTCAGCTACTGATGCACGAGGATACAAAGGTTTTACTGAGTATCCACCTCTCTCGATTTACACCCATTCAAATCATAGTATCCCTTCCTATATTTGCTACCAAAGCAAAGTATAATGTCACATTTATACTGCATCTGCCATACACCTGCCCACTCACTCAGCCTGTCCAAAAACCGCTGAAGCATCTCTGCATCCTCCTCACAGCTCATCCCCCCCCTCTCAATTTTATATCATCTGCAAATTTGGAGAGAATACATTTAGTGCTCTCATCCAAATCATAATATAATAATAATCTTTATATGTGTCACAAGTAGGCTTACATGAAAATGAAATGAAAATCGCTTATTGTCACAAGTAGGCTTCAAATGAAGTTACTGTGAAAAGCCCCTAGTCACCACATTCCGGCGCCTGTTCGGGGAGGCTGGAACGGGAATCGAACCATGCTGCTGGCCTGCCTTGGTCTGCTTTCACAGCCAGCGATTTAGCCCAGTGTGCCAAACCAGCATTAACACTGCAATTAAGTTACTGTGAAAAGCCCCTAGTCGCCACACTACGGCGCCTGTTCGGGTACACTGAAGGAGAATTCAGAATACCAATTCACCTAACAAGCACGTCTTTCAGGGCTTGTGGGAGAAAACCGGAGCACCCGGAGGAAACCCACGCAGACAGGGGGAGAACGTGCAGACTCTGCGGACAGTGACCCAAGCCGGGAATCGCACTCAGGTCCCTGGCGCTGTGAATATCATGTGAACAGATCCCTGCGGTACTCCATTAGCCACTGCCTGCCAATCAGAAAAAGACCCATTGATTCCAACTTTCTGCTTCCTGTTTACGAACCAGCCTTCTAACCATCTCAAGAGCTTCTTTCAAGACCATCTCAAGACATTGTCGAAAGCCTGCTGCAAGTTTAAATAAATCACATCCACCAGTTCTCCCTGGTCAGCTCCACTAGTTACATCTTCAAAAAATTCTGGTAGATTTGTCAAGCCTGATTTTCCTTTCATAAATCCATGCTGACTTTGTCTGATTACACTACTGCTTTCGAAATGCTGAGCTATGAAATCCTTTATAATGTACTCTAGTAACTTCCCTACTACCAACGTTGTGTTGGGGTCGTGATCTTATTGAATTGCAGAGTAAACCCGAGGGGGCAAATGGCCTACTTTTGCTTCTAATTCGCATGTTTGTGTGCCCTTGGCCTCAACACAAACTTTACCTTTGAGTGAAATATTCCGGGAAAACAGGCACCAAGGTGGCCTCCATTATGTAGTACAAGTGTCTCACTATCATTCTGGATCTTTCTGGAACATATTACTTCTGAAACATTTATCCTTTGGGTTTCAATTATATGTTAAATTTTACTAAGAAATCCACTTATGCATAAGAAAGGAAACAGTGGATTTCATGAGATGGCAATACTTCATTGTGCCTGTTTCAAAATTCTAAGTATCCCAATTATCAAGTAGATTTTGAAATAACATTCACAGTTTACATCAGGTGTCCAAGAAACAAAATTAAAACTTTTGAAACAGATTGTTGAAGGAATTTGGAGCTGTGACTGCTAAATGGAGATACAGATCTGCAGTGATCCCCTTGAATGGCAAAGTAGGCACAAAGGGTGGAACAGGGCCTACTTCTGTTTCTATAGTCCTCGAGCAGGTTCATTAATGCAACTTTGATATAGAGCAATGCTACCTTACTGCTGGGGATCTATGAAGGTAACATAAAGATAATGGGCTGGATTCTCCGATTTTGGGACTATGTCCCCACGCCGTCGTAAAAACTGTGGCCTTTCGCGACAGAAAAACTGGCGTGAAAGGGCTACATATTCATAGCCCTACAGGGGGCTAGCAGTGACCCATTGGGAAGCTCGAAGCTTTTGCTGCAGATACGAGCCCCTGCACTTCGGGGCCAGAGGCCCTACATGGGCAAGGTGCCGGCCTCCAGCAGCCGCGCCGTGCTCCATGGCGGACTCAGACCGCGGAGCTGGACCTCCCAAATAGTGCCCCCGATTGGCTGCGTGCCCGACCCAGACCGCCCGCCAAAATTAGCCTGGTGCCGTAAAGAGCCCCCCCCCCCCCCCCCCGATCGGCCTGCT
Organism: Scyliorhinus torazame; assembly: GCF_047496885.1. NCBI lineage: Eukaryota > Metazoa > Chordata > Chondrichthyes > Carcharhiniformes > Scyliorhinidae > Scyliorhinus > Scyliorhinus torazame. Next base: position 20,556,461 of record NC_092716.1, on the reverse strand, counting down.
CCCGACCATGGTGGCCGTGGATTCTCCACCCCGGCGCCGGCCGTGATTTCTGCATCGGGGTGCGGAGAATCCAACCGGACATATCCATTATTCATCCCATTTGTGGTTTCAAGGAGCCCTGACAAAACTGAAGTCAATGGGACTCGAGGAGGTGAGGGGAAAAGAGAAACTCTCTACTGGTTGAAGTCATGCCCGGCAGAAAGAAAGATGTTTGTGATTATTAAATGCTAATTATCTCAGTCCCAGGGCATTACCGCAAAAGTTGCTCAGGGTAATGTCCTAGTCCCAATTATCTTGAGCTGCATCGTTGCAAAACGTTTTCAGGACAATGTCCAAGAGCCAACCATCTTCAGCTGCTTCATCAATGACTTTCCTTCCTTAATAATGTCAGAAGCGCTGATGATTGCATGATGTTCAGAACCATTCATGACTCCTCAGATACTGAAGCAGCCAGTTGTCCATATGCAGAAAGACCTGGACAACATTTAGGTTTTTGTTGATCAGCGGCAAGTAACATTCGTGCCACACAAGTGCCAGGCAATGACCAGCTCCAACAAGAGAGAGTTTAATGATCTTGCCTTAACTTTCAGTGGTATTTCCATTGCTGAAACCCCCGTTATCAATATACTGGGGGTTACCATTGGCCAGAAACTGAACTGAACTAGCCATAGAGATATTGTGACTACCAGTGCAGGTCAGAGGCGGGGACCTCTGTGGCGAATAACTCACCTCCTGACTTCCGAAAGCCTGTTTCACAAGGCACAAGTCGGAGCGTGATGGAAAACTCTCCACTTGTCTGGGTGAGTGCAACTCCAACAGCACTCAGAAAGCTGAATGCCATCCAGGACAAAGCAAACCTGCTTGATTTGGAACCCCCACCCCCCACTCCCAAACATACTCTCCCTCCAACACTGAAGTGCAGTGGCAGCAGTGTGTACCAAATACAAGATACACTGCAGCAGCCACCTTGGACAGCAGTTTTCAAACCTGTGACTTCTACTAACTAGAAGAACAAGACGAGTAGATGCATGGAATCACTACCATCTGCCCGTTGCCCTCTAAATCGCATACCTTTGTGACTTTGAAGTTTATTGCCTGACTGTCGCTGGGTCAAAATCCTGGAACTCCCTCTCTAACAACTGTAACGCTCTCAGTTGATGTTATAACTGGACAGGAAGATTCGCTGGCACTGTGAAGCCACAGTGCTTTTACACAAATTCCGAGATCCAACCATCAATTCCCACAATTATTTCAAATAGATCATAGAATTTACAGTGCAGAAATAAAACCTCCCAAACTGTGGTAATTTCTCACAAACCTTAGCACTACCGCAGATATATTTGACTTGATTGAACAGTAACATGTTCGGATTCCCAGTTTCCACCATTACGTTAACTCCAGACTTCTTGGAAATTTCTCTTCATTTCTCTAGTTTCCTGAATTAGCTGGACTTTAGATTTCTGATATCTGTTCTCTTAACTATTACTCTATCGTATGGCTTTTCTTCTAGCAGGGCTTAGAAAGATGTTTGCTCTTTAGCCTTCTGAAACTAACTGCTTCTTGCAGAGCAGTGCGAGCTGCCTCTCTCTCACTACCTATCTCCAACTTCCAACAATTTCAGCTAAAACCAAAATGTAAAAGACTTTTTATCCTTCAAGGGCGGTCCAGTTACTAAGCAACCCCTGTCAGTTCTATTATTGTTCACGCCATCGCCCTTTCACAATAGAATCACAGTTTAAAACCAATCCCTACACATACAAACACCTTTGTCCAGCATCAATCTCGCTATAGTTTTTACACTTCCAAGCACAGAAACATTATGGGGAGGCGGTGGCATTGTGGTATTGTCACTGGACTAGTAAACCAGAAACCCAGGGTAATGCTCTGGGGACCCGGATTCGAATCCCGCCACTGCAGATGTTGAAATTTGATTTCAATAAAAATCTGGACTGAAAAGTCTGATGACCATGAAACCAATTGTCGTAAAAACCCACCTGGTTCACTAATGTCCTTTAGGGAAGGAAATCTGCCGTCTTTACCTGGTCTGGCCTACATGTGACTCCAGACCCACAGCAATGTGGTTGACTCTTAACTGCCCCCTCAAGGACAATTAGGGATGGGCAATAAATGCTGGTCGAGCCAGCGACGCCAACGTTCCATGTATGAATTTTAAAAGATTAATTAAACACACCTGAAAATATACCTTCTCCGGGATTCTCCAATGCGTGTCTGCCTCGCCACTGCTGCTAGAATATAGTGCCCAGCCGAATCTCCCAACGGGACCGGAAAATCCCACTGCCAGGAACGGATGGAGAATCCCGCCCCTTATTTCTAATGTATACCAATACAAACATAAATCCCTTAAAACTACCTTTATTTTCCTAACGCTGTACTGTGAGTGTGCTTCTCCATAGGGATTGCAGCAGTTCAAGGCTCACCCCCACCACTTCGAGGGCAATTAGTCATCGGCAATAAATGCTGACTTCGCCAGCACACCTACATCCTGTGAAAGAATTTTTAAAACCCGGGCAGCACGGTGGAGCAGTGGGTTAGCCCTGCTGCCTCACGGCGCCGAGGTCCCAGATTCGACCCCGGCTCTGGGTCACTGTCCGTGTGGAGTTTGCACATTCTCCCTGTGTTTGCGTGGGTTTCGCCCCCACAACCCAAAGATGTGCAGGCTAGGTGGATTGGCCACACTAAGTTGCCCCTTAATTGGAAAAAATGAATTGGGTACTATAAATTTATTTTAAAAAACCTAATACTCTGAATGAGAAGGTGCAGAAACTGCCTGACCAATTTTCCTGATGCAAAGTTTAGACCTAACTCGCACTACCCTTACACCAGCAGTAATGGTGGCTGTGATACTTGTTAATTAATCCACCTTTTCGGGGTCATACAGCACCTCTTGAGGTGGCATTAAATCATTAGTTAAGTAATTGGCCCATTGGAAAGAGACCAGCTTCAAACATAAAGGTAACATTTTTAATGTGACCATGAGGGGTCCAATTTGCAAGTTTCATTGAAGAAATATAAATATTTCATGATTCTCCAAAGTGTTAAACCTTGTTCTTGTGCGATTAAGTGGATGGGGTACAGTCCATGACAGATTGTACATGCCTGTGAAATTTATTGACCTTGTTAGCTAAATTGGCTTTTTTCCCCCCCCCCCATTTCATGCTGTTGTATTCTAGCTTCCCCTAATTTGAAAGGTTTAAAATACACCAGTACAAAGCAAACAAATTTACTTTGGAGGGAAAAAAGAACACGCAAGATATTTTACGATTGTATATTTTTTGACAGTAGCGCCTTTTGAGGGAAGGGAAGATTATCACTTGAAACAGACGGAAGATAAAGTGCAATTGGGAAAGAGCAGGCCAGTGGGATTAGTTTTTAATTGCTTTGTCGAAGGACTGGCAGGCACAATGGGATGAATTGCTTCCTTCTGTGCTGAAAACTGTGCTTTTAAAAATGCTAAGACGAGAGCAATGTTTCTGATGATTAAAATTAAGATGTCTACCAACATCAAAGATCCAGGAACGTTATTTCCAGTTCATATACTTTAAAGTACTCTGTTACATTTTGGAATTGACATTATGGGGTTTTTTTTAAGTTAAAAGCCTCCAGTGCATCGTTATAATCGAAGTCAAAGTAGTGTTTTTTCACCAATGTTTCTAAATGAAGAAAAAATGGTCAGGGTCAATCATTGTTAACCCTTTTTAACATCTACATTGTGTCTCCTAGACTAATGACACTGAGAATAATTTACGTTAGGACCTTCCATGGATTATTACGTCTTTTTGCATGTTTCTGTCCTGTGGGATGCTTGCAGTTATTTTGCAGAAATTTTGTCCATGACTCTGCAAAAAAATTTTGATACTTTCATTTTGTGAAGTAGTTTGCAGAAAAATAGAATTGTTCTTGTTATCTCCTCCGACACAAAATTGTTTTGGCTGTTTCCATTTTACTGGTACTTGTTCCTAGGTGCGGCAGCATACCTTCCAGATTTCCACGACCCTTTGATGACAGCCAGAATGACAACAGATTAAACTGGCTAATTATATTCCACGTCCCCCAGCATTAAAAGGCAGGAAACAGTGCGTCCTTAGAAAGGTTTACTTGTCCTGAAAGAGTGGCGCATGAGATCTGTAAATACTCAAAAATAAAATCTCCGTCCCGCCCACTCGTTTTCTGGTGCCCCCCACCTCGACAGCAAGGTTCTCCGTCCAGGGAGCTGGCCAATGGGGTTTTCCATTGTGGGCACCCCTACGCCGCCGGGAAACCCGCGGGGGTTTGGACTGGGGTTAGCCTGGGTTTGAGGGGTTAGCCCTGGGTTTGAGGGGGTTGGACAGGGGATAGCCCCGGGTCTCAGGAGGGTTTGGACTGAGGTTAGCCCCGGGTTTCAGGGGGTTTGGACTGGGGTTAGCCCCGGGTTTGAGGGGTTTGGACTGGGGTTAGCCCCTGGTTGAGGGGTTTTGGACTGGGGTTAGCCCCGGGTTGAAGGGTTTGGACTGGGGTTAGCCTCAGGTTGAGGGGGTTCGGACTGGGGTCAGCACGGGTTTGAGGGGTTTGGACTGGAGTTAGCCCCGGGTTTGAGGGGTTTGGACTGGGGTTAGCCTCGGGTTGAGGGGGTACGGACTGGGGTTAGCCCCGGGTTTGAGGGGTTCGGACTGGGGTTCGCCCGGGTTTGAGGGGTTCGGACTGGGGTTAGCCACGGGTTTGAGGGGTTCAGACTGGGGTTCGCCCGGGTTTGGACTGGGGTTAGCCCCAGGCTTGAGGGGTTTGGACTGGGGTTAGCACCGGGGTTAGCACCGGGTCTGAGGGGTTTGGACTGGGGTTAGCCGTGGGTTGAGGGGGTTCAGACTGGGGTTAGCCCCGGGTTTGAGGGGTTTGGATTGGGGCTAGCCTCGGGTTGAGGGGGTTCGGACTGGGGTTAGCCCCGGGTTTGAGGGGTTTGGACTGGGGTTAGTCCCGAGTGTGAGGGGTTTGGACTGGGATTAGCCCCGGGTTTGAGGGGTTTGGACTGGAATTAGCCCCGGGTTTGAACTGGGATTAGCCCCGGGTTTGAGGGGTTTGGACTGGGGTTAGCCCCGGGTTGAGGGGCTTTGGACTGGGGTTAGCCCCGGGTTTGAGGGGGTTCGGACTGGATATGGCCCTGGGTTGAGGGGGTTCGGACTGGGGTTAGCCCCGTGTTGAGGGGGTTCAGACTGGGGTTAGCCCCGTGTTTGAGGGGTTTGGACTGGGGTTAGCCCGGGTTGAGGGGTTAGCCCTGGGTTTGAGGGGGTTGGACTGGGATTAGCCCTGGGTTTGAGGGGTTTGGACTGGGATTAGCCCCGGGTTTGAGGGGTTTGGCCTGGGATTAGCCCCGGGTTTGAACTGGGATTAGCCCCGGGTTTGAGGGGTTTGGACTGGGGTTAGCCCCAGGTTTGAGGGATTTGGACTGGGATTAGCCCCGGGGTTGAGGGGTTTTGGACTGGGATTAGCCCCGGGTTTGAGGGGTATGGACTGGGGTTAGCACGGGTTGAGGGGTTTTGGACTGGGGTTAGCCCCGGGTTTGAGGGGTTTGGACTGGGGTTAGCCCCGGGTTTGAGGGGTTTGGACTGGGGTTAGCCCCGGGTTTGAGGGGGTTGGACTGGGATTAGCCCCGGGTTTGAGGGGTTTGGACTGGGGTTAGCCCCGGGTTTGAGGGATTTGGACTGGGATTAGCCCCGGGTTTGAGGGGTATGGACTGGGGTTAGCACGGGTTGAGGGGTTTTGGACTGGGGTTAGCCCCGGGTTTGAGGGGTTTGGACTGGGGTTAGTCCCGGGTTTGAGGGGGTTGGACTGGGGTTAGCCCCGGGTTTAGGGGGTTTGGACTGGGGTTAGTCCCGGGTTTGAGGGGGTTGGACTGGGGTTAGCCCCGGGTCTGAGGGGGTTCGGACTGGGTATTGTCCTGGGTTGAGGGGGTTCGGACTGGGGTTAGCCCCGGGTTGAGGGGATTCGGACTGGGGTTAGCCCCGGGTTTAAAAAAATAATTAAATAATAATAATCTACTATTCTGTGACATACAACATGAGGCTTATTGCTCTGATTTCCTCTGACATTACTTATGGAAAATGGAAGATTCTTTGTTGTAGAAAGTGACTGGATTGCAGTGGTTGGGTAGAACTGTTGTCCACTGGAAAGGATTTGTAAAGGAATTTGAGTAATGTGTTCAGTGATATCAAAATGTAAGTGTCATTTATTGATTGCAGGGAAATAAATTGATGGTATTTTTCTTGCCAACTGCGGACTAGATGAATAAGAAGATGAAATTTTCTCTCACATTAGAGCTAAAAATAGTGCAGCAGAGTACAGAAATCTAATCTGGTATCACGGGAAATTGTGAATGCCAACTGATTCTGAGAGTCACAGTAGGATTTCCTCTGAATGTTGACTGCGACATGCCCTGCCAAATAGTTTAAGCTGACATCCTAGGCATCTCAGAAAGGCATAGTCCATGGATACTCATCACACTTGACCTCTTGTCAGCATTAAACATGACTATCCTATCCTCATCTTAAATCTTCCTTCACCATCTAGTTTCTTTTATGATTCCATTTTTACCCGGCAGAATGTCCTTAGCGCGTCACCAAGAATAGATGCGCCTCACTTTTTTGTGTTATGATCTCTGAAGTCTGACAAAAATGTATTCTTTCCAGATGTGCATGCTTCCCTATGGTGGCAGCATCTGCAGATATGTCGCACAACTTGCATGTTCATGCCGATGACACCCAGTTCTCTTCCCAGCTCTCTCAACCTCTTGACTGCATTCATGCTGTTGGACCGCTTGGCGAACTTTGGAAAGACTTACATCACCATTTTAGCCCCTCGACCCTCCCATCCTCTGCTGAACAGTTGCCGCAGATTCTATTTCTGTCAGGCTCAATGCAACGGTTTGCAACAGTTGCATCCTGAGCTGAATTTCAGTATTCAGACCTCTCCAGCGTAAAGATCATTTACTTCCTTTTCCATAGAATTGTCTGCTTCCATCTCTACCTCGGCACCTATTTTTCTGTAAGCATTATCTCTAAACCCTTCTTATCTCTCGACCTGACTACATAAATCTCCTCCTTGATGGCCTCTCTTCCTCTGCAGCCTGCATCCTACCTTTCCATGAGCTGCACTTCTGAACACCAGTATCCTGATCAACCTGTGCTGACTGCGCCTCCTCAAATACAACAAGTTTAAAGGGCTGGATTTTCATGGAGCCGGGAGTCGATACCGGGAGTTCTGACCCCATTTTCAGTGTCCACAATTTGCCCAGTGTGATTTATGGGTGCGGCTGGTTCAGATTGCAAGCCCACACCCTGCGCTCCCAACCTGATCAGCTCCATTGCAGGGATAGGCTTTTCCAGGTTCTCTGCAATTTTCATGTTGTGAACCATAGTCTGCTTGAGGTAACCTTTTGAAAGGTAAGTTCAAAAGATCTTACCCCTGTGCCCCGCCCCCATGTCAGGCTATGCCCGCCACCCAATTCCATGGCCCCTCATACTCTCCATGCCAAGCTATATCACCCACTGTACACTCTGGATTTAACCAGTCCTAGAGTGACAATAGGATGTGTTAATAAAGCTTTAAAAAAAATCATTCATGACTTTCTACTTTCTTAAAAACAGAATTTACTGCAGCTTAATAAAAGTGTCAATGATCCAGATTCTTCAAAGTATTAACAGCAGAAATTGCAAGCACTTGAATAAACATTGTGCAATTGAGAGAATAGATCAGAGAGCCAAAGCGGTCAGTCAAGCAGTGTTTTTCCTGAAGCACAGTTGGTTCAACACTCTAGTGGATTCCTTGACTCTTGGCTCAGAATGCATAATAATCATAATAATCTCTTATTGTCACAAGTCGGCTTCAATGAAGTTACTGTGAAAAGCCCCTAGTCGCCACATTCCAGCGCCTGTTCGGGGAGGCCGGTACGGGAATTGAACCCACACCGCTGGCCTTGTTCTGCATTACAAGCCAGCTGTTTAGCCCGCTGTGCTAAACCAGCCCCTTCTAATGAGCCTTGCTTGAGACCTAGATATCCAATATAGTAGCATGGAGGGCATGAGGGGCCGTAGAGTAGTGGGGTGGCATTGATGGAGCATGTGAGTGTGTAGGGGATGAGTGGGTGTGAGGGGTGAGGGCGAGAGGACCAATCTTTGTTTTTCTTTATTTGTTATTATTACAACTGGGGCAAAATCCCAAAGCATTGAAGGAGGTCTTTTAACCAGGTTATCTCGGTACCCAGCTGCCCCTGTGGCTGCCTCTGAACTCATACCTGGGGCGATAGGCCTGACTTGTGTTAACACCCACCCCGCGGCCATGTAACAAAAATCCTGTCTTTATCGACATGTTCTTCTGAGGAGGGCATACTGAACTAGGAAATCCTGAAGATGGATCAAAGTTTCTCATCCTCATCCTTAAATCCTCAATTTTTTCTCCTTCGCGACCTGAAAATGTTGACACGTTTTTGCTTTCACATGTACTCAATGCTCCCAGTTACAATTTGACACCAATGGTTCTAATTTGGAATAAATTTGATATCAAATTTGATAGTGGATTCCGAGCTATCCCGCGCGCTCATTCCTATCCCGCCCACTCAAAGTTATTCCTGTGCTCAAAGCTATCCTGCAAGCTATCCTGCATGCTCCGCAAACAGCAAATTACTGAAAGAGTATAGTTATATTTATAACCTATACACACACACACACACATATATATATATAAAACAAGTTTATAACTTCCGAACACACTCTCCAGTCCTCTGGTGCTAACCTGGGTCTAAATCCTCTGCCCTGCATCCCACATTCTCCACACTCTCATTCTTGTTCGGTGAATTTTCCCTCAGTGTTCCCGAACAGGCGGCAGAACGTGGCGACAAGGGGATTTTCATAGTGTTAATGTAAGCCTATTTGTGATAATAAAGATTATTATTATCACAAGTCACCACACATGTCCCCCCCCCCCTTCCCAGTCACAACATTTCATCCCTAGTTTCAAAACACTCCCCCAGCCCTTCTCCACACATTGCTACCCAATCTCCACACTTTCCCGACCTAGTCTCCAGACACCCCCCCCCCCCCCCCCACACCAAATACTCCCCTTCCACCCTCCACACTCTCCACCCTCCAAACTCTCCATCCTCCCTGCCCCTTCCCTCCAGCCTCTCTCTCTCCCCCTCCCTACAGTCTGTCCCTCTGCCCCTTCAGTCTTGCACTCCCTCTATCCTCCCTTCAGCCTTTCGCTTCTTCTCCCTCCTGCCTCTCTCCCCTCTTGCTCCTGCATCTCGCTTTGACTCCCACCAGCCCGTGTTTCTCTCTCTATCCCTGCACCATCTCATCTCCTCCTCCCTGCAGCCTCTCACCTCCCCCTCCCTGCAGCCTCCCATCTCCCCCACCCTGCAGCCTCCCATCTCCCCCTCCCTGCAGCTTCCCATCTCCCCCTCTCTGCAGCTTCCCATCTCCCTGCAGCCTCTCATCTCCCCCTCCCTGTAGCCTCCCATCTCCCCCTCCCTGCAGCCTCCCATCTCCCCCTCCCTGCAGCCTCCCATCTCCCCCTCCCTGCAGCCTCCCATCTCCCCCTCCCTGCAGCCTCCCCCTCCCTGCAGCCTCCCATCTCCCTGCAGCCTCCCACCTCCCTGCAGCCTCCCATCTTCCTGCAGCCTCCCATCTCCCTGCAGCCTCCCATCTCCCTGCAGCCTCCCCCTTCCCCCTGCAGCCTCCCCCTTCCCCTCCCTGCAGCCTCCCATCTCCCTGCAGCCTCCCATCTCCCCGTCCCTGCAGCCTCCCATCTCCCCCTCCCTGCAGCCTCCCATCTCCCTGCAGCCTCCCATCTCCCCCTCCCTGCAGCCTCCCATCTCCCTGCAGCCTCCCATCTCCCCCTCCCTGCAGCCTCCCATCTCCCCCTCCCTGCAGCCTCTCACCTCCCCCTCCCTGCAGCCTCTCACCTCCCCCTCCCTGCAGCCTCCCATCTCCCCCTCCCTGCAGCCTCCCATCTCCCCCTCCCTGCAGCCTCCCATCTCCCCCTCCCTGCAGCCTCCCATCTCCCCCTCCCTGCAGCCTCCCATCTCCCCCTTCCTGTAGCCTCCCATCTCCCCCTCCCTGGAGCCTCCCATCTCCCCCTCCCTGCAGCCTTCCAGCTCCTCCTCTGTGGTAAACCACTGTTGCACCTATATTAGGTGATGTACGGTAGGACCTGTACTACAGATACAACGGCAGTCCCTGCCTGCTGGCTCCGCCCAGTAGGCGGAGTATAAATATGTGTGTCCTCCGTGCAGTAGCCATTTCGCCAGCAGCTGTGGGAGGCCACACATCTTAGAGCAATAAAGCCTCAGTTGTATTCAACTCTTGTCTTTGTGCAATTGATTGTGCATTCCCTTCCCTGCAGCTTCTCACCTCCCACTGCCTGCAGCCTTTCTCTTGACCCCCCCCAACCGGCCCATTTCTTCCCGATTTCTGGCCAGCCCTCTAAATGGAGATCTTCAGTTGAACTTGCCTCACCTTGATTAAACAGGGTGTCACAAAAACCCTCAGAGTTTACTGAGGTTACAATAAATTAATGTTCTAGAATGAACTAAACTTTTCTAGTTTCCAATCTATTGGTTCTACATGTCTCTGGGATGCAATTGTTAACGTACTGCAGAGCTTGGATGCAGATTGTTGAAACCTGACTTTGGGCGCGATCTTTCCAAAAGGGAACAAAGTCCCCGAGCGAGCGCGTTTAGCTGTGTCCTTGCCGGCGTTTGCAGTGCCGAGAACGTGCGTCCGAGGCCGCATACAGCCCTGTTTTTTACAACGTTCAGCTCTGCTCACCAGAACTCGCCGTTGTAGCGAGAATCAGGACGGCATTTTTAAATGGCATCCCAATCCCCGACCTCTCCCAAAGCCCGAACGCAATACGGGAGTCTCCCCGGGGAACTTTGTAACCCCCCCCCCCCAACACCCACGCCGGGCATTGCCAAGGTGCCAGCCTGGTACTGCCAGGGTACCCAGGTGGCACAGCACTGTAGGGCACAACCCTGCCCAAAGGGAATGCAGCTGGGGGCCTCCGATCCCCTTGGCAACATCGGGCGAGTCCCATTCCACAAAATGGGGACCAGTATCAAACGACGCTCGCCCGAGGTCCCCGAGGCAAAGGGATTGAAACCCAAAGCCTCAGGTACCTCCGGAATCTGCACATCAGAGTAAGGCTTACTGCCTCGCTCTAATATGCAGATTTGTTAAAAAGTGATCCCGCAGGGCAGCATGGTGGTGCAGTGGTTAGCACTGCTGCCTCACTGCACCGAGGTCCCAGGTTCAATCCCAGCTCAGCCCGTGTGGAGTTTGCACATTCTCCCCATGTCTGCGTGGGTCTCGCCCCCACAACCCAAAAGATGTGCAGGTTAGGTTGGTCACGCTAAATTGCCACTTAATTGGAAAAAGTGAATTGGGTACTCTAAATTTACAAAATAAAAGTGATCCCGCCCATTGTGGGTGGGATTCGCCTTGCAACGTTTCACGAGATTGTGTTGAATCTCGCGAGGCGTTGCGAGCCAGATAAATCCCGGGAGGTGGGTCTCCCGGCTTTCAACGGCCACGCTGCGCTGCGGCGAGCTGCTTTACCTGCGCACTGTGGCCGGAGGATCGCGCCCAATGTTTTACCTTTTAAAACTGGAGGCTGTGTCGGTCCTGATTCAATTTTCATTTCTGAAATATTGAATGGAAGAAGATTATCGTAAAAAACTGAAAATCAAGCTGGAAAATCCATTAACATGTCAGTTTGTGCATGATTAACATATTCAAATTCTGGTGTTGCCAAAGTATAACACCTCGCACCGATTGAAGCTGAAATTCATTTGCTGAGTACCTGCCCATTCTGGGAGTTTGTTCGTGTTATCTTGTCATTTGTTGCAGCTCCCCTCACAAGAGGGAAGGAAGTGAGAGGGGAGTAAGGAAAGAGAGGGGGAAGTGGGCGAGGAAAGGGGGAAGGAAAGAAAAGGGAGGGGAAGGGGAAAGGTGGGAAGGGGAGGGAGATGGGAGGAGGGAAATGTGGAGAGGGGAAAGAGAGGAGACGGAAGAAGGCGGGGAATAAATGTTGTGGTGGGAGGGTGGGTGGAGAGGAGGAAAGGTTAGAGATTAGGTGGGGATGAAGGAGGGAGTCTGACCCGACACAATGCATACATACTCAACTGCTGCGGAGAAACATTTTGCCTGTATATATGGTCTCATTTTGTTGTGATCGCTGTAGGATGATGAGAATTATGTCAGTTGATAACTATCATTTGGAATAAATGGGTCTTTTTCGGATTGGCAGGCAGTGACTGGTGGGGCACCGCTGGATTCTGTGCTAGCACCCCAACTGTTCATATTATACATTAATGATTTGGACGAGGGAACTCAATGTATTGGGCTCGATCCACTGGCCACGTTGCACTCTCGCTCGAGCGCAGTGCGGCCAGTGAATCCCGGGAGAGGCCTCTCGCGGGCTTCCCGGCAGCCTTCACGGCTCGTGGGATCCACCCAAGTCCCACGAGGCGTCGGAATCTGTAGCACGCCCAAAAAGGTTGGGCACAAACGGTGCGCCCCGAAGTTGGTTTAAAACACGTTATCTACCGGCCCCCCCCCGGGGATCTACCGGTCTCCCCAGCAAAGTCGCAGCTGGGTGCCGTTCGGCACTGGTCCACACAAACGTGGACCAGGCAGAACGGCACTCGGGAGGTCTCCCGGGCCATCAGAGAATCCTGGGTGGTCAGGGCCAGTGCAGGGTGGCTCTCTGGCCCAGGCTGTGGAACATGGGCACCTTGGCACTGCCAGAGTGCTGGGTGGCACTGCCAAGCTGGCAGAAAGACTGCCCGGGTGTCAATGCAAGGGTTCCCGGGTGCCAGGCAGGCACTGCCAAGGCTCAGGGACCGAGGTGGGCCATGCCCCTGAAAGGAGGGCGGAGGAAGTAGTGAAGAGTGGTGGGTATGCATGGCAGGTGAGTAGGGGCCTCTGGGGGGGGGGGGGGGGGGGTGATGGATGCGGTCCTAGAAAGGGGGGGCCTATAAGGGGGCATGAGGGGCCTGAAGAGGGGGGAGCCCATAGCGGGGGGGGGGGGGGGGGGTACTGCCCATGTGTGTGGGGGGGGGGGGTGACATTACCCATGAGTGGGGAATGTGAGGGACCCACAAGCTCACTTAGAGGTCGGGGCACCATTTCAAAACAGCTGCCCAGTCTCTGAGTTCAGCTCCCTAGTGCTGAAAAAAATTCTGAAGTGTGGGCTAAGCCGGTGAGAAACTCCCCAGGGCTCAAAAAAATTACGAAGTTCCATTGGCTAGCGGGTAGAAACTCACTGAAAAACGCGCCAAACGAACTTCAAAATTTTTCCATTGAATTGCGCCCATTATCTCCAAATTTGCAGATGTTACAAAGCTGGGTGGGAGGGTGAGCTGTGAGGAAGATGCAGAGATGCTCCAGTGGGATTTGGACAGGCTGAGTGAGTGGGCACACGCATGGCACATGCAGTAAAATGTGGATAAATGTGAGGTTATCCGCTTCGGTCGCAAAAATAGGAAGGTAGGTTGTTATTTGAATGGGTGTAAATTGAGAGAGGTGGATACTCAGCGAGACATTGTTGTCATCGTGCATCAGTCGCTGAAAGTAAGCGCGCAGGTACAGCAGGCAGTAAAGAAGGCAAATGGTATGTTGGCCTTCACAGCGAGAGGATTTGAGTATTGGAAAGAGATCATAGATTATCATAAAATTTACAGTGCAGAAGGAGGCCATTCAGCCCATCGAGTCTGCACCGGCTCTTGGAAAGAGCACCCTACCCAAGGTCAACACCTCCACCCTATCCCCATAACCCAGTAACCCCACCCAACACTAAGGGCAATTTTGGACACTAAGGGCAATTTATCATGGCCAATCCACCTAACCTGCACATCTTTGGACTGTGGGAGGAAACCGGAGCACCCGGAGGAAACCCACGCACACACGGGGAGGATGTGCAGACTCCGCACAGACAGTGACCCAAGCCGGAATCGAACCTGGGACCCTGGAGCTGTGAAGCAGTTGTGCTATCCACAATGCTACCGTGCTGGCCCAAATGTTTTACTGCAATTGTGTAAGGCATTGGTGAGGCCACACCTGGAGTATTCTGTGCAATTTTGGTGTCCTTATCTGAGGAAGGATGTTCTTGCTATGGAGGCAGTGCAGTGAAGGTTCGCCAGGCTGATTCCTGGGATGGCGGGACTGTCATGTGAGGAGAGACTAAGTCGGAAGGGATTATATTCATTGGAGTTCAGGTGAGTGCGAGGGGATCTCATAGAAACGTACAAAATTCTAACAGGATTAGACAGGGTAGATTCAGAAATAATGTTCCTGATGGTGGGAATCCAGAACTCGGGGTCATAGTTTGAGGATAAGGGGTAAACATTTTTGGGACTGAAGTGAGGAGAAATTTCTTCACCCAGAGAGTGGCGAATCTGTGGAATTCACAACCATAGAAAGTAGTTGAGGCCAAAATATTGTGTAATTTCAAGAAGGAAGTAGATATAGCTCTTGGGGCTAAAGGGATAAAAGGATATGGGGAGAAGGCGGGATCAGGGTATTGAACTTGATGATCAGCCATGATCATAATGAATTGTGGACAGAATATTTCAGAATAATGAAAAATGAAAAAAAATGAAAATCGCTTATTGTCACAAGTAGGCTTCAAATGAAGTTACTCTGAAAAGCCGCTAGTCGCCACATTCCGGCGCCTGTTCGGGGAGGCTGTTAATATGAAGAGATTAGGAGAGAAGTCAATAAAACAATTAGGAAGGCAAAGAGAAAATATGAAACTAAATTACCAAGGAATATAAACCAAATAGTCAATTATTTTCAGACACATCAATAAAATAAGGAAGGATGTGATGGGAATGGAACCATGAAGGGATAGACAGGATAATACCACAGGTAACATCAGAGATATGGCAGAAATATTAAATCATTATTTTGCAGGGCAGCACGGTAGCACAGTGGGTAGCACTGTTGCTTCACAGTTCCAGGGTCCCAGGTTCGATTCCTGGCTTGGGTCACTGTCTGTGCGGAGTCTGCACATTCTCCCCGTGGATTTTCTCCGGGTGCTCCGGTTTCCTCCCACAGTCCAAAGATGTGCAGGTTAGGTGGATTGGCCACGATAAATAGCTCTTAGTGTCCAAAAAAATAAATCATTATTTTGCTTCAGTACTTTGGTACTAGGGGCCACATTTCTGCAATATTCCTGCTTGTAAAACCCAGACTTAATATTTCTTTTTTATTGAGCACAACTTTACTTCTCTTTCTGACTGCACTATGGCACTTGACCTTGCTCCTGGGATTAGCAATTTTAAAAAATAATTACAAAGCCACCATTCTACATCTTAAATGTCTTGATATTATAAGATGGTCTGGATATTTCTTCAGAGCAACTCCTGTTCTATGGTATTAACTTTGAAATTTGCGATAGAATCCGTGACAGCTACTTGTATAAAAGAAAGCCAAATTTGAATCAAACATTCTGATAAATTCTATATAATACATTGAAAGTCTTGTGTCACATGTTTACTTCCTATAAGAGCCACAATTTATGCAACACTTTTCCATCACATTCATCAAAAAAAGACTTGCATTTATATAGCTCCTTTCATGAGCATTATTACGACCCAAGATCCGACCTCAACAGTGGTTCGGATACTGATCCGAGACCCCAAATTTTAGTTCAATTTATGACTGCAGAAAGAGTGATTCGCTCAGGAGAGATTGCATGAAAAAATAGGGCTTTGGTATTTCTAAAACAAAACTTTATTATGAATACATTATTAAACTTTTAACTTTACACCTGAAAAGAACAGCTTACAATTATCCCTCAACACAACTATGCAATTTCCCATTAAGCTGCAAGGAAGGAAACATACAGCTCTTAATCCATCTTAAAATTAGCTTTGCAGAACATATTTGGGCCCCGGTTAGAACCCCTGTAGGTTTTGGCTGCATATCTTCAATTCGCTGCTTTTACTGGGTTGTTTCAGCCTCTCCTTGCCTTCAGACAAGACTGCTCTGCTTTAAAATATTATTACTCCTTTTAAACTATCCTTCTGGGAAGGAATTGTGGACTCAGGGTCAGGCAGATCACAATTCAGCCCCTCTCTCTCAAAGCTTCTCCAAGCTCACTGCCTCTGTGCCTTTCTGGGCAATGACCTAATCCAGCAATGACAATCTCCCCAGGCTGAAAAACGAATTGACAGGGATTCTCCGACCCCGCGCCGGGCCGCCACTTCACGGCCCGGGATGGGCCGAGTGGCCGCTCTAAAAAGGCACAGTCCCGCCGGTGCCGTCCACACCTGGTCGCAGCCGGTGGGAACTCTGCGCGCAGAGTTGGGGGGTGGCCTGTGCGGGAGGGGGGCCTCCGATGGGGTCTGGCCCGCGATCGGGGGGGCCACCGATCGGCGGGCCGGCCTCTCGCTCCCCGGGCCTATTTTCTTCCACGCCGGCCCCTGAACTCCCGCACCATGTTGCGTCGGGGCCGGCGCGTTGAGGGAGGCCACCGCGAATGCGCGGGTTGGCGCCGGCGCCACTGCGCATATGTTGATCCGGTCGCGCACATTTCGCGCCGGGATGGGAGGCTGGAGCGGCGTGAACCGCTCCAGCGCCGTGCTGGCCCCCTGTAGAGGCCAGAATCGGTACTCCCAGCGACCCGTTCACACCGTCGTGAAACACGACGGCATTTCTGACGGCGTGGACACTCTGCCGCCGAATGGGAGAATCCCGCCCACTATATCCCCAGACTTTTAACTTGTCCCAAGATTTAGAAGCCAATATTCCTAAAATCCTATAATTGTCACAGCACTCAAAGGTCCTTTGCAGCCAATGATGTACTTTTGAAATGTAGGCCAGTGGCTAGGCAACGTCCCGTGTGGGACAGGAAAATTTGGAGAGCAGCCAGAAATCCATTGATTTTGGGTGGGAATGTTTGGTCCCAAAATCCCGCCGCTGTCACTTTTGCAATGTCGGAAACTATCACAAACAGCAGTGTGGTAATTACCAGTTAATCTGCTTTTTGTGATGCCAATTTAGGGATAAATATTTGTCAGGGCACCAGCGGTAATTCCTCTGCTCTTCTTTGACAGACTGTAATAGGATCTTTTACTTCCACCTGAGAGAGTACAGAGGGCCTTGGTATCATCCAAAAGGCTGCACGTATGACAATTCACCACTCCCTCAATACTGCATTGCTGGCATAGATTTTTGTGCTCAGGTCCTGGATCGGGACTTGAACCCAGAATCATGTGATCGCTATTGTTATAAAGCAACGTATCTTTTGATTGAAGTGCTGTGAACAATACTATCGTCTACAGCATTAAAATGGTAAATACCAAGAATTGACTTCAAGTCTATTACTAATCATGGGGTTCAAATAAGTTAGAACTCTTTAGCTCCATACTTTTGATGTACCATGAATCCCTTAATTGGATTACTCAGGCACAATCAGTTGTGTATTCTTTCCTTTATAAATGATCTGAACCCCTCAATTAGATTACTGCCTTGTTATCACTCATGTGCATCCATTAATCCTGGCCGAAAGTGTAGACGAGAATTATGTAAAGGCAATTTCACTGATGGCAAGTTATGGCATTTCTTTGTTGAGTGCAAGACCCATAACTCACTCATTTTAGATGTTAAGTGAGCGATAGCTTCCCTTCCATTGTTGGTGAGGGATTCCTTTTTTCTTTGTGTGGGTTTGGTCCTCTAAGTGCTTTTTTTCACGTGGACTTGGGAACAGCGTAATCAAGTATTTAGTGTTTCACTCATGTAAATGATCAGCCTTGAATTTAACGTGGGTCGAATATCGATCCCCTGAGCAAGAGATTGGTAATCGTACTATGGACCCTTTGAGACAACCCTACCAAAATTGTATGCAGCTTTTTAAAGGCATGTGGAACAATTAAGTTTTGTTCTGCAAACATTTATATTTCGCCTTGTGCAATATATATATATGTGTTCTCATATACGTTTGTGTCATTTTATTTTCCTCTTGCCACAATTGCAGGATTCTTTTATTATTGCTTCGGGAGAAAATAGCACTACTTAGCTTAAACTGTTAATAGGTGTAAGCATCTTTATATCAGTGATATACTGTATCACATTTGCTAAGTTTTGGTTGACAGTATTACAGTTTTAATCACCCATTAACTGGACTTGATGGATGATCTGTCAGCAATGAAAATTAAAAAGCAACCTTATTTGCATGTAATTGCATATAAAGAAAAAACGGTGAAATAAAATAATTTCTCACCAGCATGCGTGAAAGTATGTGTCACCACCAGCTCAAAAATCTTCCATTACAATTTACAAAAAAAACCTATTTCTGGAACAAGACATTGGTGTCTATATAGATTTTCCTAAACAAGTAACATCTTCATATTTCGAAGTGTGACTACATTATACCTTTTCTCAGTCAGTGAGATGTATAATACTTGATAAAAAAAATTAAACATCTGGCATTTAACGATTATGTCAGAGACAATTAAACATCACCATGCAGTTTCTTTGTTTCATGCTCCATCAAAGAATTGTTTGGTACCTCGTATGTCACAGTCCTTTTTATAGATGTAGGAACATCAAACCCTGCCGCATTAATTTCTGATTTGTAAGCAGTTATATTTTTAAATTCCCCCTCTCCTCCCCTCCTTTTGACAGGGTCTGGTATTTATTCTAAAGTGCTTCTCTATACTTGTGAAGTTATTGGTTGTGCAAAGTTATAGCTTTGGATTGCAAGGCGACTAAATATATAAAATCTCATGATTATGAATTACCTGAAGGAAGTAATTTTGCTGTTAAGTTTCTTCAGTCTATAAGACCATAGACATAGGAGCAGAATCAGGCTATTCGGCCCATCAAGTCTGGCCTGCCATTCAATCATGGCTGATATGTTTATCCTCATGAACCTATCTGTCTCTGTCTTTTTTTTAATATAAATATTTTTATTCTTCATTTTCACATTTTCTTCAGAATTTACACTGCACCAACAAACAGTAAACGGTAATGAATACAATGTCAATCCCCTTATCAACAACAACGATCCTCCCACCACCCCCCCCCCCTAAACAACCTGACAATATAAGCATCAAATAAAACAAACCCTCTCAAGGTGGAAAAAAAAGGAAAAAATAGAAAGGATCAAGAATCGCCTATGGTCACCATTGACATATACAGTCCACCCCCCCCCCCCCCAAATATTCAATGCTCATAAAGGAGGACCCCCTATCGCAATGGATGTATGCGGGGAAACCGAACAGTGTAAAGATGGTGCAGAGGGCTTTAATGACCGTGGCCGCGGTCATGTCGGGACAGGGGATGGCGAAAGGGAAACGGGAGTATTCATCCACCACGTTTAGGACGTACATGTTGCGGTCGGTGGAGGGGAGGGGGCCTTTGAAATCCAGACTGAGGCGCTCAAAGGGTGCGCTCTATCTGGCCTGAAAAAGTGCGGCTTGCACTCTGCGCAGATGTGGCAGTTCCTGGTGGCTGTTCGGACCTCCTCAACAGAGTAGGGGAGGTTGCGGGTCTTCACAAAGTGGTAGAACCGAGTGACCCCCGGGTGGCAGAGGTCTTTGTGGAGGGCTTGGAGGCGGTTTACTTGTGCGTTGGCACATGTGCCGCGGGATAGGGCATCGGACGGCTCGTTCAGCTTTCCGGGGCGGTACAAGATCTCGTAGTTATAGGTGGAGAGCTCGATCCTCCACCTCAAGATCTTGTCATTCTTGATTTTGCCCCGCTGTGCATTATCGAACATAAAGGCTACCGACCATTGGTCAGAGAGGAGAGTGAATCTCCTGCCGGCTAGGTAATGCCTCCAATGTCGCACAGCTTCCACTATGGCTTGGGCCTCCTTTTCAACTGAGGAGTGGCGGATTTCTGAAGCGTGGAGGGTCTGGGAGAAAAAGGCCACGGGTCTGCCCGCTTGGTTGAGAGTGGCCGCCAGAGCTACGTCGGATGCATCGCTCTCGACTTGGAAGGGGAGGGACTCGTCGATTGCGTGCATCGTGGCCTTTGCGATATCCGCTTTGATGCGGCTGAAGGCCTGGCGGGCCTCTGTCGACAGGGGGAAGGTAGTGGACTGAATTAACGGGCGGGCCTTGTCCGCGTAGTGGGGGACCCACTGGGCGTAATAAGAGAAGAAGCCCAGGCAGCTTTTCAGGGCTTTGGAGCAGTGGGGGAGGGGGAACTCCATAAGGGGGCGTATGCGTTCAGGGTCAGGGCCTATCACTCCATTACGCACCACGTAGCCAAGGATGGCTAGACGGTCGGTGCTAAACAGGCATTTTTCCTCGTTATAGGTGAGGTTCAGTGCGTTAGCGGTCTGGAGGAATTTGCGGAGGTTGGCGTCGTGGTCCTGCTGGTCATGGCCGCAGATGGTTACATTGTCGAGGTATGGGAACGTGGCCCGCAAACCGTGCTGGTCAACCGTTCGGTCCATCTCCCGTTGGAAGACCGAGACTCCGTTAATGACGCCAGATGGGACCCTTAAAAAGTGGTAGAGCCGCCCGTCTGCCTCGAAGGCCGTGTACTGCGGTCACTCGGGCGGATGGGGAGCTGACGGAATGCGGACTTATGGTCCACGGTGGACAAGACCTTGTATTGTGCAATCCGATTGACCATGTCGGATATGCGGGGGAGAGGGTACGCACCTAGCTGCGTGTACCTATTGATGGTTTGACTATAGTCTACGACCATCCTCTGCTTCTCCCCGGTCTTTCCAACTACCACCTGGGCTCTCCAGGGACTATTGCTGGCCTGGATTATGCCTTCCTTCAGCAGCCGCTGGACTTCAGACCGGATAAACGTCTGCTCCTAGTGGCGACGGGTTTGCAATCCGGGGTGAGGTTCGCAAACAAGGAAGGCGGTTCAACCTTGAGGGTCGCGAGGCTGCAGATAGTGAGTGGGGGTATAGGGCCGCCGAATTGGAACGTTAAGCTCTGGAGGTTACATTGGAAATCTAACCCTAGGAGAGTGGGAGCGCAGAGGTGGGGGAGGACATAAAGCCGATAATTCTTAAACTCTCTCCCTTGCACTGTTAGGTTCGCGATGCAGAACCCTTTGATTTCTATGGAATGGGATCCCGCTGCCAGGAAAATCTTTTGGGTATTCGGATGGATTGAAAGAAAACAGCGTCTTACCGTATCCGGATGGATAAAACTTTCCGTGCTCCCAGAATCGATCAGGCATGGCGTTTCGTACCCGTTAACCAGCACCATCGTTGTTGCCGTTTGGAGCATCCGGGGCTGCGACTGGTCCAGGGTCACCGAAGCCAGTCATGGTTGCTGCATCGGGGCGTTTTCTTCAGACCCCGTGGAGCCGTCCATGCTGGTGTCCTTGGCTATTAGCCAAGATGACGGCATCCATGGATCGCACTCGGTCGGGGGCGGACAAAATGGCCGCGCACATGGATCGCATGTGTCCGGAGGGTCACAAGATGGAGGCGCCCATCCTCCCCGCGTGGAGTCCGGGACCCAAAATGGCAGCGCCCGTTGGCCGCACATGGATCATTGGGGGGGTTGAGTCTGCTGCCCCCATTCTCCCCCGGAGATTGCAGCGACCCCCCGGGCCTGGCACACCACCGAATAGTGCCCCTTCTTGCCGCAACTTTTACAGATGGCCGAGCGGGCCTGGCAGCGCTGGCGGGGGCGTTTCAACTGCCTGCAACAATAGCAGCGGGGCCCCCCCGGGTGGTCTGGTGCTCTGGCCGCGCAGGCTTGCGGGGGGCTGGGGGTGTGTCGGGGAGACGGTCGCAGCGGAGGTCCACGGAGCCCAAGGGGCTGCCGCGCGGTCGGGGCCGTAAGCGCGGGCATTTTGTGAGGCCACATCGAGGGAGGCCACAAGGGCCTGTGCCTCCGTGAGCCCTAGTGAGTCTCTCTCCAGCAGTCGCTGGCGGATTTGGGATGAGGTCATACCTGCCACAAAAGCATCCCTGATTAGGAGCTCCGTATGTTCGTTTGCGATCACCGATGGGCAGTTGCAGTTCCTTCCCAATATTAGCAGCGCGCTGTAGAACTTGTCCAGCGATTCTCCGGGGATTTGCCGTCTCATCGCAAGTTGGTGGCATGCATAGACTTGGTTTACGGTCCGAATGTAGACTCCTTTCAGCATGGTGAGCGCCGTCGGGAAATCCTCCGTGTCTTTGATGAGCGTGTAGATCTCCGGGCTCATCCTGGAATGCAGGACCTGCATGATCTGGCCGGGGGCCGTTCAGAGGTATCCCTCGAAGCACGCTAGCCAGTGTTTAAATACGGCCTCTGAGTTTGCTGCATGCAGGCTGATTCGCAGACACTCCGGGGCGATCCGGAGCTCCATAGTCTTTTTAAGTCTGCTTAATAAATTGTAGCACAATCAATTACTCATGAGACGAGAAGAGATGAAGTCAATCGAAGGCTTTATTAAGCAGACTTGTTCCCCAGCAGCTCAGTTACAGAATGCGGCTGCTGGGAGAACCCGGATTCTTATACTCCGCCTTACTGGGTGGAGCCAGCAGGCGGCAGATCCAATCGGGACCCAGTGTCTGTCTACCAATAGTCTCTCGGCATCACAGGTACCGTACTACCCCTAATACACACCACCACAATACTATGCCACACTGCACCTTGCTGATGTACAGGGCCTTCTTCACCCGGCTGAAGGCAGCCCGCCTCCTCGCCAGCTCCACCGTAAAGTCCTGGTATATGCGTATACCAGCTCCAGCCCACTGCACCACCCGCTTCTGCTTTGCCCAGCACAGTACTTTCTCCTTCACGCTATACCGACGGAAACACAGAGTTACTACTCTTGGCGGCTCACTCGACTTTGGTATAGGCCTCCACGACCGATGAGCCCAATCCAGTTCATATCGGGAGGGATCGTCCCCCTCCCCCAATAGCTTCGCCAACATCGTGGCAAAATACTCCGTCAGCCTTGGGCCTCCCACCCCTTCAGGCAGACCCACAACTTCAGATTTTGTCGCCTGGATCTGTTTTCCAGCACTTCCATTTTGGCTCGCAAACCCTTGTTGGTCTCTATCACCCTCCGCATCTCCTTCCCCATCGAGGTGAGTTGATCACTGTGCTGCGATAATGCCTCTTCCACTTCCTTCAGTGTCTAACCTTGCTCCCCCACCAGCGCTGCGCTGGATACCGCCGCCCTCACCGGGGCAATCGCCTCCCCCACCAGCACTTTCAATACCGCCCCCATCTCCTTCGTCATCGCTTCCATGTGTTTTGTGAACTGTTTTTCAAGTTTCACAGCCATCACCTTGGTAATTTCTTCTGCTGTGATCTGTCTCTGTCTTAAAGACACTCAGTGACAACGGAATCTCACGAGATAGCACGATCTGGATCTCGCCGTCACTGGACGTGACCCAGATCAGCATATTTAAATAAACCGTATGGATCATTTAAATATATGTTCACCGGATTCGCCTGGTGCCCGGTACTCACCGACCATACCTGCGAGACCACAAATGTGGATCAGGCGTAGCGGCACTTGAGGGGTGGATGGGGGGATGTCGCCAGCCATTAGAAACCCCCAGCTGGTCGGTACCTTGGCTCTACCCTGGCACCTGGGTGCCTTGGCACTGCCAGCCTGGCACCCTGGCACGGGCACTGCCTGAGTGCCAGGTTGACAATGCCAGGGATCGGGCCCAGGGAGCCTTACCAGGTAGAGGGGTAGTGAGTGAGCACTGTACCCATTAACTGCTGGTGCAAAGGCTAGGGGACACAGATTTAAGGTTTTGGGCAAGAGAAGCTGGGGAAATGTGAGGAAGAGCTTTTTACACAGGTGAGTGGTAATGACTTGGAATCCAGAGCCCATGAGATTAGTGGAAGCGGAAACAATCGATGATTTTAAAAGAAAATTGATTGGACACATGAAGGAAATAAAACCACATGGTTACAGGGATTGAACGGGGTAGTGGTACTGACTGGATTGCTTGGCAGAATCCCAAACTTAATGGGCTGAATGGCCTTCATCTGTGGCATAAATGACTCTCTGATTTATGACTGTTGATTCACTCAGTGCTCAAATATCCAGCAAGCTCGGACTTCAATATTCTCATCTACCCCCTTCTGAGGTGGAGAATTCCAAACATTCTTAACTCTGAGCGAAAAAATCTCTCCTCATTTCAGCCCTAAATGTCTGACCCCATATCCTAAGATGGTGACCCTAGTTCTATATTGTCCTGCCTGTTCCTTCTGTGTCTGACCTGTGCTCTCTGGTCATTCTGTAGGGGGCAGGGGTGCATATCTGTTTGACCAAAGGTGCCTTTGCCACCTTTCAATGTGTTCATAGGAGTTGGACAACTTCCATATCTGTTTCTTGCCTGCAGAAGGCTGATTAGACTTCAGAAAAGTCAAAGATTAATTACCAGTGGGCAACATTGGTAGCTGCCTCTCCGCTGAGACTGAAGGCAGCCTGTCTATTTTATATTGTCGAAGTTGAAGGCATGGTTCAGTCCGAGGAATTGGCTATACTGTCCAATTTGCATTTTTTGACTAAATCCTTATAGTGGAAAAACAAATGGGCGTGAGTCTTGTATAACTCACACTCGTATATATGTATAAAACATATATCTACTTCTATGGAAGCCATAATCGTACACAATAAACACTGAAGAGATCTCAATGATCAATCACAAAGTTCCACAGAGCAGCAAGCCACGTAGGGCTTGTATTACACTTCGAAACTCAGTACTTTGTTTATGGCTCACATTAAATCAAAATGGCATCTGTGCATTTAATAAAAATCTTATTTTATAGCGTTTCCCTTGAGTCCTGAGAAGTGTTTTGCCAAACACTCTTCACATCATAAATTTCAGTCTTCGTGACTGTATTTTGTGAGGTTAAGACAAAATTACACACAAATTTCTTTTGATAATGAATAAAAGTAGCAATTACTCTGGATCAATTTAAATGTGTGCAGCCTTTTTAGAATTACTGTAATTAGTAAGGCTCTGCGGTTTCATAAATTTGCAATTCCCTTTATGCAAGACTTGCCTATTATTGAGGTTGACCTAAGGTCTTGATTTATCGGCTCTTGAAATAAAACCACATTGGTCCCGACTGACTGGTGACTACTGGTCAAGACCATAACTAAGCTTGAAACCTCTGCTGACTCTAAGCTTAACGACCAACTTAACCAGAATTTGCTTGATTGTGTTAAAAAGTGTTGGTTTAAAAAATATGCGTTTCCGAGTAACAGCCTGAGGCTAAACCATCTTGGAGCAATATGTGACCCCATTTGGTCACAATAACTTCACCCCACAAGTCTGCCTACTTCTCCTTAACATCATCTGACTCTGCCCCTGCCTCAGCTCACCAGCTGCTGAAACTCTTACCCATGCATTAGCTCCCTCCACATTTGACTATTGCAGTGCTGTCCTGGCCAGCCTTCCTTTCTTCCACCCTGAAAAAAACTTCAGTTCATTCGAAACACTGCTGTCCACATCCAAAATTCACCTGGTCCCGTTCAACCTTCACCCCTGTGCGCGCTAATGCCTGCTCCTGCTCCCGTGGCACCTC
The DNA here is from genome assembly GCF_047496885.1 of Scyliorhinus torazame. Classification (NCBI taxonomy): domain Eukaryota; kingdom Metazoa; phylum Chordata; class Chondrichthyes; order Carcharhiniformes; family Scyliorhinidae; genus Scyliorhinus; species Scyliorhinus torazame. The sequence continues at coordinate 20,530,936 of NC_092716.1, read as the reverse complement.
AATTTTAATGCTCTCATCCTGGTCTTCAAATCTGCCCACAGCCTCACCCCTCGCTCTCTCTGTAACCTCCTCCAGCCCCAACAACCTGCTGAGATCTCTGTGTTAATTTAATTCTGGCCTCTTGTGCATCCACACTTTTAAGCGCACCACCATTGTCAACCAAGCCTTCAGCTGGCTCAGGCTGAAAAGTATATTACCTCTATAAATCTATCTGTCCATCTACCTCTCTCCTCCTTTAAGACAGTCTTCAAAATCTTGTTCTTTTCTGACCTAATGCCACCTTATGTGGCTCAGTGTCAAATTTTATTTGATAATTGCTCCTCCCAAGTTAGTAGGACATCAGTGTTTGTATGGACTGGTTATTTTTGGTGATAGTCATAATATAATAGGTAACATTCTAGGTAACATTGAATTTTAGCGCTCAATGCACGGCGGCACAGTGCTTAGCACTGCTGCCTTACAGTGCCAGGGACCTGGCTTCAATTCTGGCCTTGGGTGACTGTGAAGTTTGCACATTCTCCCCCTGTCTGTGTGGGTTTCCTCCGGTGCTCCGGTTTCCTCACATAGTCTAATGATGTGCAGGTTAAGTGGATTGGCCATGCTAAATGGCCCCACAGTGTTCAAAGAAGTAGGTTAGGTGGGGTTACAAGGATGTGGGATAGATTGTGGGTCTAGATAGGGTACTCTTTAAGAATGTTGGTGCAGACCTGATGGGCCGAATAGCCTCCATCTGCATTGTAGGAATTCTATAGTTCTATGGTGTATTGTGTGAGAAAGAGAGAGTGAGAGAGAGCCATTGGTGATCCATTGAGGTAATGGGGACTCTGAACATATGAACAATTACTACATGGAATAAATATTTTTAACTTGGTAGAAAGGTAAATTAAAATGCAGCGTTTTGTTACTAATGCCACTTGAACTCATGTAATAGCAGGATGATGGTCTGTGCACCGTTAAATATTTAAGGTGAATTAGTTTAATTAACATTAAACAATAAACGTGTTAATGACACATAACACACCTGACATTTTGTATGAACATACAGTAGTTATTCAGTTTTTAAAGCTAGAAGAATAGGGAATATGGGCCAATTGTATTGTCCTTGCCTCTGCAATCCTTTCCCTGGATAAGTAAGTACAGCACGGACAAATACGTGCGCTCCAGAAATAGGTACTCCATTGGATGAGGAGATATAAACTTGTCTGAGCTGAGCAAACTGGGATTGACTATTTATTTTCGTAAAATCTAAATTTCTACCATTTGCATTAGATGCAAGCGAACCCTTTTTTTAATTTAAAAAAAGCACCAAATTTGTGGACATCTTGTAATTTGCTTTTCAATCTAAATACTTGCCTTCAACATTGCTGAAGCCATCAAAAAAATTGTGTTTGTTCCTGTTTGGTTTATGATGGCTGAGAGGTTTGTACTGATTTTCTTTTTAGGATTAGTGCAAATGGTTTATTTGTCTGACAGGCTGACTGTGGCTCCTTTGTTTCCAGGTACTCTAGTTGAGTTGATTGAGGAGGGGGACGAGAGTGTGTACCAATCTGAATCTTTGGCAACTGATTGAAGGGGAGGGTTTATTTGATCTGTATATAAGCCTGGTGGTTAGACGTTCAAAGTTCAGGAACCCCTTTATATTCAAACTTCAAATTCAATGTATTGGTTTATTCGACACACAAAGACCATGGTTTAGATTTTGTGGACAGGGTCTCACCAGTATCCTCGAAGAAATCTGGCCACCAAGAACTGACAATCTCTGTGTGTGGATTGCTGCTTCCCCGACGATAATTTAAATCTGGAGCCAATGCAAAGGGATCTTTGCACAAACAGAACATTTGTTTTTCAGTGCTAGAGAGGTTGTTCAGGTATTATGACCAAGTATGCTGTTTTTTAAAAGAAATTTAGAATACCTAATTCTTTTTTTCAAAATAAGGGGCAATTTAGTGTTGCCAAATCACCCACCCTGCATATCCTTTTGGGTTGTGGGGGTGAGACCCTCGCAGGCATGGGGAAAATGTGTAAACTCTGCATAGATAGTGACCTGGGGTCGGGATCGAATCTGGGTCCTTGGCGCCATGAGGCAGCAGTGCTAACCACTGTGCCATCGTGCCGACCGACCAAGCTGTTTAACTGCGCATGTGCACACACAAGATATTGCTGACAGAATTACAAGAATAAACACGACAAATATTGGCAACTTTGCCATTATTGCAATGAAAAGGCTGTTTTTCTGTCACAAACCATACTGATGTTACCTGCGAGGGTATCCCAACTTGGAACACTGGTTCGTGGATGTGTACAATTTTGTGTTTAGTATATTCAAAATTTTGAGAATTGGTGTGAGGAGCCAAGTGAAACCCCAGTTAGAACAGGCAGCCCAAGGGTGGCACAGTGGTTAGCATTGCTGCCTCATGGTGCCGAGGTCCCAGATTCGACCCCGGCTCTGGGTCACTGTCTGTGTGGAGTTCTGTTTGCCCACAACCCAAAGGGTAGGTGGATTGGCCACGCTAAATTGCCCCTTAATTGGAAAAAATTAATTGGTACTCTAAATTTATAGTTTAAAAAATAAGCAGCTCAGACATTGTGTAACAATTATTAAAGACTATTCATTAAATTACACACAAAGAGGACTATACTACACCAAGACAAGTATATATATTACTAAACACGCACACGTTTTGTAGATCATACCCATTGTTCCAAAATATATCTACAATCCCTGAACTCCTTAAGACTTCCCCTTTCCCACAAACAATGCGTTTGATAAAGTTTCCCATGGCAGGTTGATGGAAAAAGTGAAGTCGTATGGGATTCAGGGTGTACTAGCTAGATGGATAAAGAACTGGCTGGGCAACAGGAGACAGAGAGTGGTGGTGGAAGGGAGTGTCTCAAAATGGAGAAAGGTGACTAGTGGTGTTCCACAGGGATCCGTGCTCGGACCACTGTTGTTTGTGATATACATAAATGATCTGGACGTAGGTATAGGTGGTTTGATTAGCAAGTTTGCAGATGATACTAAGATTGGTGGAGTTGCAGATAGCGAGGAGGACTGTCAGAGAATACAGCAAAATATAAATAGATTGGAGAGTTGGGCAGAGAAATGGCAGATGGAGTTCAATCCAAGCAAATGCGAGGTGATGCATTTTGGAAGATCAAATTCAAGAGCGGACTATATGGCCAATGGAAGAGTCCTGGGAAAATTGATGTACAGAGAGATTTGGGAGTTCAGGTCCATTGTACCCTGAAGGTGGCAACGCAGGTCGATAGAGTGGTCAAGAAGGCATACAGCATGCTTGCCTTCATCGGACGGGGTATTGAGTACAAGAGTTGGCAGGTCATGTTACAGTTGTATAGGACTTTGGTTAGGCCACATTTGGAATACTGCGTGCAGTTCTGGTTGCCACATTACCAGAAGGATGTGGATGCTTTAGAGAGGGTGCAGAGGAGGTTCACCAGGATGTCGCCTGGTATGGAGGGTGCTAGCTATGAAGAAAGGTTGAGTAGATTAGGATTGTTTTCGTTGGAAAGACAGAGGTTGAGGGGGGACCTGACTGAGGTCTACAAAATTATGAGAGGTATAGACAGGGTGGATAGCAACAAGCTTTTTCCAAGAGTGGGGGTGTCAATTACAAGGGGTCACTATTTCAAGGTGAGAGGGGGAAAGTTTAAGGGAGATGTGCGTGGAAAGTTTTTTATGCAGAGGGTGGTGGGTGCCTGGAACGCTTTGCCAGCGGAGGTGTTAGAGGCGGGCACAATAGCATCATTTAAGATGCATCTAGACAGATATATGAACGGGCTTGGAACAGAGGGAAGTAGATCCTTGGAAAATAGGTGACAGGTTTAGATAAAGGATCTGGATCGGCGCAGGCTGGGAGGGCCGAAGGGTCTGTTCCTGTGCTGTACTTTCCTTTGTTCTTTGTTCTTAATATGCAAATTAAATAGACCTAAAAGTTAAAATCAGCTTATAGTTACCACACAATACTGGAAGGATAATCAAGTCTGGGAAACGTCTTGTCCTGTCCGGCAAAGTTATTTAAAAGGCCTTCACAAAGTTTTTCTTCCCTGCCTTGGCTCTAAGACTTATGGCCTATTAGATGTAAAACTTAGGCTGTTAGCTGGAAACTTGTTTGTCTGCTTCCGAGACTGCCAGATGTCCACTGGCTTCCCTTGCTTCTGAGGTTCCTGGAAATCATACCTTTGTTCCACTTTAATTCTGCCTTCAGGATATTTGGCTGCCTGCCCCTATCAAATTCTTTGACTCTCTATATTAGCATTTGCATACCTCATTGATCTCCCAATCATCTTGGTAAGCTGTTTCTATTATTAAGGTATTCACATCAGATTCTATATAAGTGCCTTCTAATCTCGTTACTGGGAGAGACGCATCTCATCTGGCCTTTTCAACACTGGCTACTGCTGTTGCTGGGCAGATTTCTACCTGATGCTGGCAGGTCACATCCTATTATGTCGTTAAGTTTGTGTCACTGCTGTTACTAGACAAATCCATGACAGATTCTAAAGCAGTCAGTTGAAAGAAAAAGTGATGTTTCAGAACAGGCTTCCGGTCTGTTTGCCAGCTGTGCTTCGCAATTATTGTCTTTGCCAGACGCTAGAAACATTTGATATTTCTAGTCACATTCATTGAAATTTTTTTTTTAAATGACCATTTTTTTCATATGAATTTCAGATTCACTGATATAAAGGATGCCTCAGGGAAGCTGGATTTTAGTCTCCTTTCTCCTGCTAAGAAAGATTACTGGGCCATGCTGGCTTACAACCGGTCGAAGCTATGCAATGTTCTCTTCTCAAGTGAGCTGAACCGCCGCCTGTCAACTCATGGGGTAACATCCAACGCTTTGCATCCAGGAAACATGATGTACTCCTCAATACACCGCAGCTGGTGGCTGTACACCCTACTGTTTGCCTTGGCCCGTCCTTTTACCAAGTCAATGGTAAGTAGACCAGCTCACAAAGCACTTTCAAATGAGTCGGATTGCATGTCGTGGGAGGTGCCTGCCCAAAGTAAAACTCCAGCTGTACATATTTTGTACTGAGATTACATAAGTTAAACTCGGTGTTTCACAGACTCGGATACTTTGATTGGTGTGTAAGGAGGACTTAGGTTTTGGGGAAAAAAAATAAGGGAAACGATGGGAAATACAAGCTGTATTTGTAAAGGTTATCAAATCCTTGGAGCAGGGGACCCAAACTAGAGGAGCCCACTGTCATGTCTATCATTTTCGCTGACCTAGAAGAAGACAGGGCCTGCTGACAGTTTGGGTGCATTATATTCATTTACTTTTCAGTGAGATGTGTTTTGTTTTGGAAGATATGATACGATATTAAGTTATTAGTAATACCTTGAAGACTATTATAAAATCAGATAATGTAACAGCACAGAAACCAGGTTTTCGTCCCATATTGATGGTATTGCACTATTGCTGCTCTTGTTGTGAGAGAAACCTACATAATATTTTACTGATGCCATTGATACTTTTGAATCACTGACTTTTATATCCAAGAAAGAAGAGCAATCATGTTCCAGCATGGCTGCAGTGTACTTACTTTAGACACAGCATTAAAGTATCATTGTCCTCATTTGCATTTTTTTAAGTCAATCTTAATTACGTGCAGCGCTACAATTGTGTCATATCTTTAAAAAAAAGAAGACATCTGCTTCCGCCATAAGGGCTCAATGATGTTTTCTGTTTGAGAGAGCAAGTGACCAGCTGGTTGTGATGCAAAACCCAGGTCTTTGGCCAAGTAAATGTGATTCCAACACAAACCTTAGGTATTTTTCAGATGAAACCATCTATCATCTTCTGCCATGTAGAGCAAGTGCCTTGGAGGCAATTTGTGTATCACTTCTTACCTTATTTGTTTACTGCAATGTTTGTGTATTAAGTTTAGAGGAGAGGTGCATTTTTCAGATCTAGTACTAATGTAAGAGACTCGTATGGTAATCTTGCTCAAGTGATTATAAAACTGTTTAGTGTACTTGATAGTATATTCAAAATTTTCCTGGTATTTTTAATCTCATCTTGTGACAATTGCTGTTAACGTTTACGGTGATTGAAGTAAGGAAGAGGAGAAAGGTGATTCTCTTACATTGCTGGAAAAACTAAATGTATGATGTATTATATCTGTATTTAATAATCCACAAAGTAAATCAGGATCTACTTTTGAAACATGTGGACAAATTGCATTGATTGAAGGGTCATATGGAGGGATCTTGTTTGAGCTGGTCTCTCCATGATCATATTTGAAATTTGTCGGCTTGTCAAGCAGATTACCATTATCCCACGATTTGCACAATCCTTCATTCAGACAAATATTTTTGTTGGCAGGTTATGAGGAGAAGACTAGTGTGTGTTTGAGTAGCGAGAGCTTAGCAGATGTTTCGAGCAGACCAATGTGTTTTTTCCCCCCTTCTCAACGTGATGGATCAAAATGCCCAGAGCTTGCAAAAAGTTCTGAGACTATTGGGTTACTTTTCCGGTTTTAGTGGATTGCCATCCATTGTACTGGAGTTTTAACAGATGTGCTTCTCCCCGTTAATAGATGGGATGCAGCCCAGCATCTGCCTCAGCAGTATAAATTAAGTTGAAGTAAAATACACCAATCTGTCACTTTGGTTGTGGGCACCTTTCTTTACGCTTCAGTCAAATCAGGTGATTTTATTTTACAGCGTATTGCTTCACTCAAGCTTGGTTTGAAGACAGAAATTCAATAATTTCTTTGGCAGAGCTCTATGTTAGTTTGGTATCTAAGTATCTGAATATTACTGGATCTCAAATTCTCATTTTACATTATCCATTCTCTGTATGCAGAACCCTTAATAAAGCAGCGTGTGTTATTATACCGCGATAACTCTCCCATCTTTTGACAGAAGAGATAGTGAAGGTGGAACAGACTTACCCCCCCCCCCCCCGCCCCCCCCACCAATTTTACTGTAGTCCATTTTTGCACTGTGCAGTTTAAGAAAAAAATAAACTTGTGTTACTTTTAAAAGTACTTTTCATTTGCCGTATGTGAATTTTAATTACGCCTGTTGAAGAGAGAAAAATTATTTTTCCTTCTCAGACTCTACAGTAATTTTACAAAATTTATAATGTTTATTCAGCTGGATGCCCTACATAATTTATCTGAGGTAGAAGGAAGTCTCTTCTGACTTTGTAAGTAAAGGACAATAAACATGAGAATAACCATATAATTCTAACTGGAGAGCTGTACTTTTTAAAACACAGCAATAAAAATATAGCTGTGAATCCCAAAGAAAATATTTCCCTTAAATGCATCAGTTTACTAAGTTAGCAATATTCTCTTAAAATGTCGTTTTTAATGTCAGCTCTAATTAGAATATATTTTGCGGATATATTTAACTGCATCATTGGAATAATTCCAAGTTTGTATGTTAGCAGGATGAAAACTCATGCAGTTTCCTAACCTTTATACTCTACCACTCATTTTTAAGCAGTAAAGCAAACACTTATATTAAACCATTAACTTACAGTCCCAGTAGATCAGATTGTGCTTTTCTGTTATTTGACACCTTGAATATTGTGGCACTGCGGGAGCACCTTCACCACATTCAGCGATTCAAGTGGGAGGCGCACCAGCACCTTCTTGAGGAGAACTAGCAATAGGCAATGAATGCTGGCCTTGTTCGAGTCATGTTTATGCTGAAAATGAATTTCAGATAAATCAACATGGACAACAAGAACGCTAATGTAAGAGATAAGTAATTAAAAAAAAGTCTTGCATTGAGAGCAAAGCTACTGGTAAGATATTATAAGGCATATCAGAAAAAGAGGTAAAGGAAATTAATTACCAGACCGCAAATAAATAAGAAGATCACAGGGAATAGATGTATTTGGAGAAAACAGTGGGAACCCTTGGTTTCTCTGTGGGATATGGAGGACGTTACACATTGCCAACGAATGGCATCTGTCCTTTATGACTAGTTTGTCCCACTTTTTTAGGTGTTTGCCTTCACCATGCAGGACGTGAATTCAAAGGACAAGTGGAAAAATAGTTGATTGGGGTTGAATTTCTGTCTTAATTGGAGCAAAGGAAGTAGTCATTAAATTGCTTGCATTCTGATGGATATTTTGAAAGGATTGCTGAATACAGTAGTTGTGTTACAGGATTGAAAAGAAATTATTTTTGTGCCAATCTATAAAAAGGAATAGAAAATGGTAATCTAAGAAACTACAGAGTCAGTAACCTGATCTTGGTGGTGGATTAAGCAAATAGAAAGCACCTTGAAACAATGGTGAAGTATTTAGAGAAAACTAACGAAGGTATCAGGGAAGATCTAATATATGAATAAGTAGTCAACAAGTGATGAATCTTGATTGATACATTTACTTGAGTTCTTTGAGGATTAACTGTGTTTGCTGACTCTGGTAAATGTTATATTTCCAGACTTCAACAAGTCTTTTGATCGAGTGCCACATCAGAGAACGGTATTCAACACATTGTTGGAGAGGCACAGAATAGAGAAGAAGTTTTGAAATGGATAAGTAACTGATTGAATAAGGCAATGCAATGTTCTGGTAATTAACGGAGTAACATCAACATGGAAATCAGTGCCGAGTGCAGTAATGAAGGGATTGCTTCTGGACCAGTTTGAATGCTTAATTCGCATAAAACAGATTAATGCTGCTATTAAGATTGGACAGAGGAAAGTCATAAGAATGCGTTAAGTGTTTGCTGGCTAATATTGTGAACAATAGGTCAATGTGCATGGGGACTGGGAGACTAATATCATGTAGCTGTTTATGTATCATCTTCTGTACAGTCACTTTGGGAATATTGCAATTCAACATTTTATTAAAGTAAATTACACTGGTGTCCATAAAAAAGTGCTGAACACAAAAATATAATTTTCAAATTCCACAACACTGCACTGCACGCAATGTGATCCCGAAACTATTCATAAGCACTAACTGTTCCATGCGCCTACTTATGTGTTGCGTAGAAATTGTAACTGTTTGAGTTTGCGTGTTGTAGATAATATTGAAAACATATCTTAGCTCTCATTGTGTATCCATGTATTCTAAGAGCAATGTTATATTGTGCTAATGGCTCTAGGCTTCCAAATGTGGTTTACACCCAATTAGTCAATTGGCGGTACAGAGGTTGAGTATTGCTGAAAAAAGAAACCTGATGTCAAAGCTTTTTGTCTTGCACTCATCAATAAAAATGTTGCATTCTTGAGTCTGCCCTGGTGAGTAGAAGATAAGATTTGACAGCAGGTCACTTTTTATGCAGAATTATGTAGAATGTGCAACACCAGAATAGCTCTTTAGTTCTAACTGGTCCACGCTGGTGTTTATTCTGCCACTCAGTTTTGTTTAATCCTATCAGCATAACCTTCTGTTCTGTTCTCCCTTGTGTGCTCATCTCACTTCTCCTGAAATGCATCCATGCTACCCACCTCAATTACCCCATGTGGTTGTCATTTCCACAACCTAACCCACCTCTGGGTAAAGAATTTTTCTGAATTCCCAGTTGAATTTATTTATGGTTCCCCCTATTGATTTCCCCCACACGTTTGTGGACTGGACAACCAGTCAAGAGCCAGTTGAAAGAGTGATTAAAAATGGATATTCTTGATTGCTGGCCTTGGAGAGTCCTCGCAGCTTTATCATAGAATTATCATAGAATTTACAGTGCAGAAGGAGGCCATTTGGCCCATCGAGTCTGCACCGGCTCTTGGAAAGAGCACCCTACCCAAGGTCAACACCTCCACCCTATCCCCATAACCCAGTAACCCCACCCAACACTAAGGGCAATTTTGGACACTAAGGGCAATTTATCATGGCCAATCCTCCTAACCTGCACATCTTTGGACTGTGGGAGGAAACCGGAGCACCCGGAGGAAACTCACGCACACACGGGGAGGATGTGCAGACTCCGCACAGACAGTGACCCAAGCCGGATTCGAACCTGGGACCCTGGAGCTGTGAAGCAATTGTGCTATCCACAAGGCTACCGTGCTGCCCTTATATTTGAATTGCAGCAATCGACAATGAACCTGGCACTGTATGAGTGTGGTGTAAGAGCATCTTGCGCCTTTTAAAGCAGTGCATTGACAGTTCCAGAGTTATATTCACCATGAGTTTTAAAGCCATGCTAAACACAAAAATAATCTCCAAGGGAGCAAAACCTGTGGAATGGGTGGGCAGTGTATCTGCACATTGAATCCTGACCCGAGTCAAGACTGCTGGAATGTGTTGTATCTGTCAATTCAGATAATCCAACCAGCTCCTTAATTAAAGTTTACCCAGGTGTCTTTATTTATGAGGCGAACAAAGTACGGACACAGATATAATGCAACACATTTTATTAAATATAGTTAAACCGTAAATTACCCACTATATATACAAGAAACACCAGGATTCGACTATATTCCCCTCAAAGGTGGTTTGGTATGCTGTAGATCCGATCCCTGAATCCCTTTGGTTCCTCTTCAGTGTTTCTTCCTTGCTTCCTTCTGGTATGGTCAAAGTCACCTCACACACCGAGTCTTTGCTGCTGGTGTCTCTGAGATGCCTACCTTTATCCCCCTCTCTCCCCGCCTTTCCAGAAACTTCTCTGGCTTCCAGCCAATGAGGTCTCGGGAGGGGGTCCCAGCAGCCAATGGTCTGGTTGATGACCATTTGACAGGCCACCTGAGCCCGCCCCAGGTGTCCCATCTCTGGTGGTGTGGGCTGCACATGACCTGTTTCCATTTAAGGCAACAGTAGAAACTCTGGGTGACGGAAAGTTTGGCTCGATTTGGGCTACGGACAATAGACCTGTGCATTTCAATGGGGTACGATGATCTCCCGCTGGGCCTCAGTAGAGTGCGATGATCTTTGATTGATGGGATAGGCCCAGACATGTTCTGGCAGCTTGTCTGTTGGTTGTGTATTTGACTTTGGTCAAGTCTGGATTCCAACAGCTTTCCTGAGGTTTGACTGCAGTATGATTTTAAAATGCCCAATTCTTTCATGTAGGATATCCAATTTAAGTGGCCTGAAAACTAGGCCCTGATTATATTACCACAATTGCAAGTTTTGTTACTTTTCATCCTGTGACGCGATCTAATGCGAAATAAGTTTCAACCCAGTTCTGGTGGGTGTGGCTTCACAGTACCGCTTGACACTCCAGTTGCAACCTCCCTCAGGTGCCATAAAGCTGTTTAGGGTAAGGCATTGAAAATGCAATACGGGTGCACTTGGAAAATTCAGCGTTGAGAAATAATACAGGCAGCTTTCCACTTGATTTGGTCATTCAATACACGGCCTGGGAATTCATAATGCTGACACTGGGTACCAGAAAAACATTTAGTTTCCTCGGATTTATGTCAACCTTGATCAACAGATTTGAAACTAATTACATTCAGAACAGTTTCTTTTAGCCACCCTGTTTTCCTCCTCCTCCTCCTCGCTGCCCTAAAAACAAAAGGAGAAACTTATGTTCAGGACCTTTGAATGATTTCCTTTCCTGAAAGGTCTTGTGAATTTCAATTCTGGCGGGCAAGAATTTCTCAAGTGTTTATGCTTTGCTTTCATTTCAATAATTTTAGGGAGAAACTGTTCTGCAAATAATGGAATTTATAAATTGCTGATTTATTTTATTCCAACTGCGCCAATAAGGGAAAAGGAAACTGATATTGAAACATTAGTTCATATAATTGGAACAATCCTGATTCCTTGTGATCTCTGCTTAAGGTCATACAGATATGTCCCACTGATGAATCACTACAATGTATTCTACGCTTATCCAAGAAAATTCACTGCTAAATGCTTGCGTGTCCACACTAAACTTTTACAAATCCTCTATGGTTGCATTAATAGTGTGGTGTCTCATTAATGGCTTGAAATGTATGAATAAACTAGCCTTGTTGAGCTATATATCAGAGCATTTCCTCCTCAAAGACATTGGGCGCGATCTTCCGGCCACGCTGCGCCGGAAAGGCTGCTTGCTGTGACCCCGCTCCCGGAATCCATCCGGCTCGCAATGCCTTGCGAGAGTCAATGCAATTTCATGAGACGTTGCAAGGTGAATCCCACCTACAAAGGGCGGGATCACATTTTGGCAAATCTGCATATTAGAGCGAGGCAGTAAGCTTTACTCTAATGTGCAGATTCCCAAGGTACCTGAGGCTTTGGGATTCAATCCCTTCACCTTACAGACCTCGGGCACGTGCCGTTTGGTGCTGGTCCCCACAAAGGGACCAGACGGAATGACATTCTTGGGGGTCTCCAAGGGGATCAGAGGCCTGCAGCTGCACGCTCTTTGGGCAGGGTGGTCCCTGACACCCTGCCTGACAGTCCCAGCCTGGCACTCTGGTGGTGCCACCTAGGTTCCAGCCTGGCAGTTGCCCAGGTGGCACTGCCAACTGATATGGGCACAGCCAGTGTGCCAGGTTGGCATTGTCAAGGTGCCAAGCTGGCATTTTTTATGTGCGCGTGATTAGGCCTGTGTTGCCCAATTTGGGTGTTGGGGGGCTGGGGGACCCTCTCGTGTTGCGTTCGGGCTGGGGGGAGGTCGGGGATTCTTTTGTGGGCCTCAGATGTTGGGGCGCCATTTAAAAATGGTCCGGATCTCTCGCTACAAAGGAGAGTTCCAGCGAGCGGAGCTCCCCATTGTAAAAAGCGGGGCTATGTGCGGCCTCGGCCGCGCCTTCCTTGTTCAGGCCCCTTATTCAAAGCAATCGCGTAGAATAGCACTACGAATGCTGGGAAACACACGGCTAAACCCGCTCGCTCGGGGACTTTGTTCCCTTTTGGGAGCATCGCGCCCTTTATATGTTTAGTTGAAAAAGAACACATGCTTTTATCAAAAAGATCTCATCCCATCTCCCCTACCAGGATCATAAATGGTTAACTGCAAAAATAGCTCACACCCTGTCACAAAAATATTGGGCGGGATTCTCCAGTCCGCCAGCTGCGAAATGGGGTTTCCCATTGATTGCACCCCACGCTGTCTGGAAGCCTGCGGGCGTGCGTGAGCTGCCGGTGGAGCAGAGGATCCTGCCGACGGAGAATTCCGCTGATTATGTATCAGTTTTATTTGCATCCATCTGCAAACCAAACTACAAGAAAGGAAAGTGTGGGGGTGACCTTGGGTGCGATCTACTGGCCTTGTTGCTTCCTGAGTCAGGAGGCAATACAGCCGTTAAATCTCGCAAGTGGCTGGACTTCCGGTTGCGGCATGTATGAGGAGTCGCTCCCGCCGGGAAACTTGTTTTTTGGCCCTGTTTGCCCAGTTCCCAGGGTTTTCCTGTGGACAATCTCTTCTGATAAGAAAGTAGAGGGGTCCTGGAGGAGAAGCATGTCAAAAAAGTCCACAATTAAGAAGCCTGCACCGAGTCTCAGCAGGGAAGATGGCGGCAGTGGGTCAGGCAGCTGATCAGGCCCCGATCACAGCAGATATGCTAACGAGGGTGCTGTCCATCGAGTTCGATAAACAATTTGAGAAGCATTTCAAGGGGCAATGCAGAGTGATGCTCGACACTTTGTGTCAGTTGATTGAGGAGATGCTGGGCCCTGTTGGTGAGAAGTTGGAGAGGATATTGGAGTCTGTAAAGGAGTATGGCAAGGTGTTAAAAGGGGTGGAGGAGGCTTTATTGAGGCACAGGGATAAGATTGCTTTGGTGGAGGTTGAGATCTCAATGATGGCAGAAAAGAACGAGAATCTCTGAGGGCGAAAGTAGATGACCCAGAGAATCGGCTGAGAAGACAAAACCTCAATGTCGTTGGGGTGCCGGAGGGCATGTAGGGCCTGAATCCAACTGCACACCTTTCATAGATCATAGAATTTACAGTGCAGAAGGAGGCCATTTAGCCCATCGAGCCTGCACCGGCCCTTGGAAAGGGCACCCAACCTAAACCCATGCCTCCACCCTATCCCAGTAACCCCAACTAACCTTTTTTGGACACTAAGCAATTTAGCGTGACCAATCCACCTAACCTGCACATCTTTGGACTGTGGGAGGAAACCGGAGCACCCGGAGGAAACCCACGCACACACGGGGAGGATGTGCAGACTCCGCACAGACAGCGACTCATGCCGGGTATCGAACCTGGGACCCTGGAGCTATGAAGCAATTGTGCTATCCACAATGCTACCGTGCTGCATTTATTAGCAAGCTGCTGGCTTCCATTCCAGATTTGGATACACACCAACTGATTTGCGGGGGGTGGGGGGAGGATTTAAATTCCGTGCTAGATCTGAAGATGGCCCGTTCTAGGCCGAAATCATTGCCGCTTTCGAAGGTGGTGAAGACATTGTTAATGTTTGTAGAACAGGTGGGGGAGGGGGGCAGATCCGTGGAGGTTTATACACCCAGGCAGTAAGGAATTCGTGTTCTTTGTTCCAGTACATAAGTTGTACTCAAGGATTGACTTTTTTCTGGTGGGTAGGTTTCTTCACCCTTGGTTGAGGAAGGCAGAATATTAGGCCATTGTCATCTCGGATCATGCCCCTCATTTGGTAGATTTGGTTTTGGAGTCGGGCCCCGTTCAGCGCTCATCGTGGAGTTTAGATGTAGGATCATTGGCGGATTTGGGATTTTGTGGTCGCATGTCCAAGGCCATTGGAGAGTATGTGGGAGGTCAGGAAGAATGATTCGGTCTCGCTCTCCATTCTTTGGGAGACCTTGAAGGCGGTGATTAGAGGAGAGATTATATCGTACACGGTCCATATGGAGAGGGAGAAAAGGGCAGAATGGCAGAGTTTGGTCGATGAGACCTTGGAGATGGGCCGCAGGTTGACATTTTGCTTGGCCAGCTGTAGCTTCAGGTAATTCAGAGTCTGGGTAGCCCATGACTGAGCCCAGTTGCATAAATTGAATTTCACAAGTTAGGTGAACGAGGTTAAGTTTGATTTTCAAAATGGGGCAACCTTCCTCTGTCCTTGGAGGGCAGAGACCAATCTAGCAAAATTAATATTCGTCCTGGGTTTTTGGTTTTATTTCAATATCTTCCGATCTTCCACCCTAAGGCTTTATTTTGGGTGGGTTGACAGGTTGATTTCATCTTCTATATGGGCAGGGAAGACTCCGAGGATCCACAGAGTGGTTCTTCAGAGGGATAGGCAGTCAGGGGGCCTAGCATTGCCGAATATGCTTTACTCTTATTGGGTGGCCAATCCAGAGATGGTGTTGGGGTGGTGCAGTGACCCAGAGTCCGTATGGTGGCAGAGAGAGGCGAAGTCGTGTCGGGGGACTAGCCTGGGTGCTTTGATGAGGGCCTTGCTTCTGTTTTCTCGAATCCGGTGATCATATCTACTTTGAGGACATGGGGCCAATTCAGGCAGCATTTTAAACTCGGAGCCATGTCGAGCATGGCCACTATCTGTGCCAATCATTTATTTGAGCCGTCGAGATTGGACGCGACGTTCGGGGTGTGGAAAGGGAAGGGGCTGGAGAGATTCGGGGATCTGTTTATAGAGGGACGGTTTTCCAGCTTGGAGGAATTGACAGCGAAGTTTGAGTTTGGGGCAGGGGGGGGGACAAATTCGTTCAGGTACCTTCAGATTAGGAAATTTATGCGGCTGACCCTCCCAACATTCCGAGAGGCACCGTGGACATCCCTGCTGGAAAGGATAATTTTGCTGGCAGGGTCAGAAAAGGATAGCATGTCTGGTGTTTATGGGCGAATTGTGTCTGAGTGCTCGGAATTGGCGGGTGTAGTGAGGGTGAAGTTGAAGAGGGAGCTCGGTCCTATAGTAGATGACGAGGT
The DNA here is from genome assembly GCF_047496885.1 of Scyliorhinus torazame. Classification (NCBI taxonomy): domain Eukaryota; kingdom Metazoa; phylum Chordata; class Chondrichthyes; order Carcharhiniformes; family Scyliorhinidae; genus Scyliorhinus; species Scyliorhinus torazame. The sequence continues at coordinate 20,515,193 of NC_092716.1, read as the reverse complement.
GTGGAATGAGGCCTTTCTCAGGGTGAACTCCACGTCTTTGTATGCCCAGCTTGTCTAATCCAGCATAAGGTGGTGCACAGGGTGCACCTGGCCAGACTAGGATGAGGCATAAGACAGATGCGAGCAGTGTTCCTGTGGGCTGGCCAATCACGCACACATGCTCTGGTCGGGTAAATTTTTGGGTCTCCTTCTTTAATACCACGTCAGCAATTCTGAATATTGAACTATTTGGTTGGTTGGGATTTTGTTATGTGCGCTTTGTGTATCATGTACTGTGGGGAATATGGGTTTTTGTGTAAAATTTGTTATAAAACTGGAAAATCTTTAATAATATATATTAATTTTAAATTTCGCTAGAGGCATCCCACGGGTTTTACGAGATCCCGCAAGGTTGTTACGATCTGGATCTCGCCCTCAATGTACGTGATCCAGATTTGCATATTCAAGTGAGTAGTTGGTCTCACTTGAATATGGCTGTGTCAGAGTTACAGTTACCCAAGGCGAGGAATCGAACAACCTCACCTTGGAGACCCTGCCGTGGCGCATTTAGCAGAGAAGGGCCCACCCCGTCAGAGTCTTCATGTACACCCGAAGGCTCAGCGCCGTTGCACGCTGCCCTCGGAGTGGCTGTGGGGGAAATGAGACGGTCACCGACCTCCTTGGGGAATGTGCCTTTGCAAAGAAGTTCTGGAGAGAGATGCAGTGGTATTTGTCAAGGTTCATCCCGAGCAGCTCTGTGACACAGGACTCTGCTCTACAGACTGTTTCCAGGGGGGGACACCGAGCCAAACATCAACTGCTGCTGGAAGGTCATCAACTCGGTGAAAGACGCTCTTTGGTCTGCCCGGAACTTGCTGATCTTCCAGTGCAAAGAGCTGTCCTCGACCGAGTGTTGCAGACTGGCACATTCCAAGGTCCAGGACTACGTGCTGAGGGACGCACTCAAGCTTGGGGCAGCTGCCGCCAAGGCGCAATGGGGAAAGACCACTGTGTAAGGTCTTACCAGCAAATGTACCCGAGGGGCGGGTGACAGTGTAAACCCCCCTCGGTCTGGGTCATTAACATTCCAATGTATAAACGAAACATGACAATGTAAATGTTTAAGAAGGAATTGTAACGTAAAGAGCGATATGTGTGTAATGTTATCAAAATTGAATGAAAGAAAGCCAAGGGAATGTGTAACTCTGATGGAAATGTACAGTCAAGACAATTCGAAATGTTCTGTAATGTTTATGATAGATTTTATGAATAAAGTACATTTTTGGAAAAACTTTTTAACACTGGTTTCTACATACGTCAACCAGGCTTTAAGGCACTTTGAGGGGTCTCCCAGGCGATCGGAGGCCGCCGGCTGGTCGGGCTCTGGGCAGGGTGGAACCCTGGCACTGTGCCATCTTGGTACTGCCAAGCTGGCAGTGTCAGGGTGCCAGGTTGCCTGTGCCGGGGATCGGGCCGAAGGGTGCCCTACCCATATGAGGTGGGATGCAGTGGGGCTCGCGGACCCCGTAATTGGTCAGTTGGGGCATGGGGGCGGGGGGGGGGGGGGGGGGGGGGCGGTGAGAGATCGGGGGGCCATTTGAAAATGGTGCCTGATTTCTTCCTGCACTGTCGAGCTGAGCTTGTTAGTGCAGGAAATGAGTCTAAGTGCAGACTCGGCGGGGCATTCCTCACCGTGGCCCAAAAAAGAAGCATCGTCCCCTTTAATAGAGACATCTTTCTCGCCGCTGCAAGGACCCCGCTAAACGCACCCAAAATGGGACTCTTTTTTTCCCATTAAATTGCGTCCCTTCTCTTTCGGACCTCAGTTGTTGCTTTCCCAGTCATGTGGCTGTGCCGCTCTTCATCTGCCTATGATCTTTACTCAGTGGTGCATCCGGTATGAGTGGTATTCTTACTCTGCTGGAACGCACACTCGCCTTCCTTCTTGAGAACACACCTGGCATCTGCACAACTGATCTGTGTGATAGCCCTGTCGAGACTGCAAACCTCAGCGTGTGGGGAACCTACAGGTGCGACTGAGCCTACATTCTAGCACTCTGTGGCACAGCAGGTTTGAACACAAAAATGGAATGTCATCAGAAGTCATATTTTATATTCTGCTTCATGTGATATTTCAGTTCTGTGATTAACAGAATATGCGTAAAAGTTCGCCAAGACTAAACTTCCGCGCTGAAATGTATCATCTTCCACTCTTTAGCAGTGCTCCGGATTCTGACACTGCCTGGGGCAGTTGCTCTGAATTTCTTCCAAGCTCTCTTTGTCCTTATATATACTGTTTTTTTTAACTTGTCCTATAAATCGTGCGATAGAGAAACAGCGTTACACAACATTTTTTAAAAAATTAATTGATTTCAGCAATAATTTATCAGACTGGAAACGGTGCAAAAATAAAAATTACATCAATGAGGAGTGGACAGTTGGCGTGTTAATGTGGTGAATCAATCAGATAATTATGGGGATGCTGGGAGTGTAGCCAGTACAGGGCGGGGGAACTGTGTATAGACTGAAAAGAAAATGTAATGTTGGCTGTAGGAGCCTAACAAAAGGAAGAGATTGATTTCTCTTCCCCACCCCCACCTTCTTCATATTATATATCCTTAAATCTCCCAAAAAGAAGTGTATTGTATCTGGAACAACTCAAATGAAATGATGTGGGTGATGCCTGGTATGTAAAGTTGTAATAAAGAGGGAAATTATTAAGAAAAAAGTAACGGGTAGTAATTGGCTCAGAATGTCACACTTCAAGCGTGATTCACATAATGCAAGCAGCAATTCATCTAAGTGATTTATTAGAATGCCTGCTGGGTTTGATTAGAAGCCAGGGACTGGGGAATTTCACCACCTACTCTTAACTATTTCAGTTAGTGCTCTTCTTATGGTTACGTTACCCGTGTTTGCATCTCAAATTTTCAAGTTCTATGAGGCGAAAGCTGATATAAAACTTCATGCAGTTCTAAAAAGAACTTATTTATTTCATTGTGCAAAATGTCTTCTTATGAATGAGATTTTAAAAAAATATATATATAATCCCTTACCAACTTCAGCAAATTATTTTAGCACTGCTGCCTCACGGCGCCGAGGACCCGGGTTCGATCCCGGCGCCGGGTCGCTGTCCGTGCGGAGTCTGCACGTTCTCCCAGTGTCTGCGTGGGTTTCCATCGGGTGCTCCGGCTTCCTCCCACAGTCCAAAGATGTGTGGGTTAAGTGAATTGGCCATGATAATTTGCCCCTCGTGTCCAAAAAAAGGTTGGGTGGGGTTACTGGGTTATGGGGATAGGGTGGAGGCATGGGATTAACTGGGGTGCTCTTTCCAAGGGCAGGTGCAGACTTGATGGGCCGAATGGCCTCCTTCTGCACTGTAAATTCTATGATTCTATGTGCAGGGTAGGTGGATTGGCCACGCTAAATTGCCCCTTGGAAAAAAACCACACAAAACAAATTATGTTCTTTTTGAAATGAAGCCCCAATATTTGCGATAGGTATTTATATTTTTCTTCCATCACCATAGTTATCCCACATATTTAATATGGTTTAGATGTTTGGCTTTTGCGTCTTTGTAAGTTGCTGCTGTTTCCTTTGCCATGTGCAACCTGAATGTTGGGTTGACGGTTGAATATTCCTTAATTTGTGAAGCGGGTTTCCCGGTGGCGTGGGATGGATTCAATGGAAATCCAATTGACAGCAATGGGACCAGAAGATCTTGCCTCCAGCCAATGGCAGACCGCCTCCTATCACCGAGATACATGACACGCGGCGAGTCAGAGAATCTAGGCCAAAACGTTGAAAGCAACACAGAGGAGGTTTACTAGAATACCTGGAATAAGCGGGTTGTCTGATGAGGACAGATTGGACAGGCTGGGCTTGTTTCCACTGGAGGTTAGAAGTGTGAGGGGTGACTTGATTGAGGTTTATAAGATCTTGAACGGTCCTGACAAGGTAGACGTTGAAAATAGGTTCCCTCTTGCGGGTGAGTCCTGAACTAGGAGGAACTGTTTTAAAATTAAGGGTCACCTTCATAGGACAGAGGTGAGGAGTATTTTTTTTTCTGAGAGTGTTGTGCGACTTTGAAACTCTGCCTCCAAAGGCGGTAGAGCCGAGATCACTGAATTTATTTAAGGCAGAGGTAAATAGATTCTTGTTAGGCAAGGAAATCAAAGATAATCGGGGGTAGATGGGAATGTGGAATTCAAAACAAACAGATCAGCCATAATCTTATTGAATGGCAGGGCAGGCTCGAGGGGCCGAATGGCTTATTTCATAGGTTCATATGATTGAACAAATGGCTTCCTTCTGTGTATTCCATGATTTCTACGAAGTAAGTACAAATGACTTATTAATTTGATGGAAATCTATAACGACTGGCCAAAAAGCTAAAACAAATGCATTGAAGAATATTTTTAAAGGCCCTTTTAGGTGAATCAATCTGGATTTTTGTAGTGTCCAAAAGGTTGATTGTTTTGCCACTAAAGCTGTAGATGAGCTGTCTTGAGTGAGATATGTACTTCATTGGTCCTTTTTAAAAATAAGTCTTATTAAAATGTTTCTATTTAAAAGGTGTTGTTTCATCGTGTGACCTTGACCCAGCTGATCACACCCTTGCTTGAGGCAGAAGGCTGCAGGTTCACTCGCAGGTATGGACGTGAGCACGCATTTAGTGCAAACACATCAGTGCAGCACTGAGGCTTTGCTGCATTGCTGGATGTGCTGTCAATTGGATTAAATGAGTCTGTGCTCACCATCCTCATGTGAATGTCAATGGTACCTGTCTGAAGAAGAACAAGTTATCCAGCATCTTGGCCAAAAACTGAACAAGCAAACACCTCTCCTCCCCCAGCTCCCCCACCACATCCCACCTCCACATACAGCACCAGCAAAAGCAGATTCTTAATTATTTGCTGATTGTCGTGCCTTGCCATTTGTAGATTGTCTACTGAAATTCACTGCTTAACCTCACAGAGACTATGCTTCGACGGAAGACAACAGTTATGGCGAGCTTTGGGACGTCCTAAGGGCATGACAAGTTCTACATAAATTATTATTATGTGAGTTTCCTTGTAATCCTCCAAAATTGTAGTGAAAGTTTTAAAATGACTAAAATGGCAACAGCACTCATTTTTATTTTTTTTGCAGCTTTGAGATTGAATCTTTTTTGGACCAGACACATTTGAATCAAAATGTGGTGTGTTTGAGAAACTATTGTCCAATTATTTCTGGGCAAGGTTGGGGGAAAAAAATTACTCTTTGTCAGACGAGAGAACATTTTTATGTGTTGGCTAATGAAAATTTATCTCCATTGCCTGTAGAAATACATTTTGATGAACTAGTTTGATCCTTTTAGTAATTTATGTTATGTTATAGTTTATTATCTTGCAATCAGGATAGTTAAAGTTCAACAGTGACTTCACGCAAGTAGACCTTTGAGGTCCTGGAGGTCTTTTAATGGGTAGGTTTTGTCTTGTTGTGCAAAAAATAAGAGATACCTAGTTGTTATCGTAAGGTCATTCCCCAATGGAAGGGCTCCAATGACACATTTCGAAGTATGCTGATTTTCAAATTCTGGTCTTCAGTCTCGTGACATTTGACTCTTTTGGATGATTCCCAACGGCTTCCCTCCGCATATTTTTGCCAGCATTTGGTTTAATTTCAGCGTGTTTGCATGTTGTCTGTATTTCGCAATCAAATTCTATTTTCAATTTATTTTTTGCAAAGTAATGGCTTCCATGACTATGTAAATGCGTTGGCTCAATTTTGCCAAGTGGAGGAAATGGCATTCATTTGATAAAGTTTCCAGTTTAACTGCTTCAAGTCGGGTCCACGCGAGTGTACAACCAGTACCCAGTTCTGTCAGATTCATAAGGAGCTGCATTCAATACATCGAATAAGAATTTGCTGTGACTGTTGAAAGGTTACAACACATCCCAGGCTGTTGATGACTTACACACTTGCCAGAATGCAGGGATTATGCTGCAGTTGTAAAGCATTTTGCAGCTGACTTTTGCTTAATGTAATATGAGAGAGTGAATAATTCTGCATTTCACAGTTGACTGGGCCATCAGTTCTGCCGCTGAGTTCCTACATGTGAATTGTGTTGTTTAGGTTTAAATCAGGCGACATGAAGAAATGGGACAAAACGTTGCGACAAAATGCCTCCACTACTTTGTGCTCACACGAAGGAAAGATAGGATATGTAGGCTCGTCTCATCGCATTTTTATATAATAGTTGTCTTGTGTAAGTCACATTATTAATATACAGAAGGCTGCTCTTCTCTTGATTAACTGAACACAAAAGTAGTGTTTTATTCTGGTCAAGTGTCCATTTTGCTACTGTACTGTTTTCACATTTCTTCTACGCATTCACTGCGAAGCTGCATATCAACACTTGACTATATGTGGAAAATTACTTACAATAATGAACAATAGAAACTCCTGACAGTTAAGCAAGGAATAGAAACGGTTAGGAAATAATATATTGCGAGTGGGTTCACTTCTGAGTTTCAAATGACGTTTCAAAATTGTGCGCTTTTGATTTATAGCGCAACTTGGGACCCCTCGAGTGCTTTTCTGTTGCCTGGCAAGTTGGAATTTGTCGGGATAAACTGCAGTGTTGTGAGATATGCTGATTTTTTTGTTTTTTGTTTAAAAGATAGGTCGACGTTGTAAAGAACTTCTAAAATCTTTATTTGGTAATTACCCAGGCCTGCACCGCAGCAAGCAATTGTAAATAAATTCAAATACTGAAGCTCTGTAGAGGCCACTGTGAACTCCTGCTATAGAACTGCTACAGAAACTGGAACATGTTGCTGGAATCCAATTGAGCATAAAACGTTTGTATCCACCTATCCCAGTGGTGCTCGCTTTGACTGGGCCTCTGTAGAGCACTCAGCATTTTGCTGCAATTATTTTGCTCTGCTTTGGGCCCTTAGACAATCCAGTACCTTTTTACATATGCACATTATGATCTTTTGACCAAGACCAAACAGTCATATATTAGGGCAACACTGCTCACAGCCAGATTTAACAAGTTCCACTGAGTATTTTTTCACACCGATTGAAGTTTGATGTGGGATGGTATTTTGTTTAAGTGCCTTACATTAAGGCCACTATAGACTCTAATGATGGCCTTCTTTTTCCTCCACTGTTTTTCTGGAAGACAGCAGAGAGAGTGCGTCTCCCTGTATGTGATTGATCTTTACTCACCAACTAACAAGGCCACTGATTCTATTAGTGCTGTACAAGAAGAAAGAGCAGCAATTTAATGAAGTGTCTAGTGGGTAGATCTCAGATATATTGTGTTGCCTTTAATTTGCTCAGTGTTCTATCTGAAGGAAGCTCCTTGCTGCAGTTAGGAAGGTATTTTTCCCTCTAAATTGTCAGAAGGTCAGGTGTAGTTATGTGAAGCAAGCGCTGTCCTGGCTTATCCCTGTCTACCGATGACAGCAGCTGTGCTGTGCTCATCGAAGCAGAAACGCAAGGACCAGAGGTTCCACTCCTAGTCCCCTTCAGCTGCTGCAAGAGCAAATGAGCTGCCAAGTAGGGCTAATGGAGTCATAATTGGCGATTAGGATCGGAAGGGTGCAGTAACATCTTAATACAAACTGGCGTATATTAAATCTGCTGGCAGAAGCAGTAAAGTTGTAGGGCAGAGCAAAAGGACTGTATTTTGCTGCTAATAATTCTGTGAAACGAAGCAATCCATTTTTACTGCAGGTTTGTACAAATACAGTAAAGTTCAAATGATTATTTTAAGGTGACATTATTGCAGCATCTGTACAGTACTTAACAGAAAGTGGTTGTAAGAGGACACCTGTAAAACTCTGAATTAATTCTGACCTTCGGAGCCCTTGAGGCGAGTTAGGTTTTTAAAAAACACGTTAAAACATTAATCGTGATGTTCTGCACTGGAGCTTGGTAAGGTTTTAGCTATTGTGCACTTGCATAGAAACTTTACTGTGTGACAAAAGTGTTTTAACGTAAAGTCTGCACTGGGGACTGCTGAATGGTAGCTCTGCCTGTTAGCGGAAATTATCGTTGCTACACCCTTGCCTTAGCCTGCCTCTTTCGGCTTTACTCTTGGCTGTAGCCGGTTCTGGCAGTTGTGGAAGTGTCTGTAAACCGTAGTTTTACGCAGGCTGGATAATGTTGTTTATTTGGCGAATGCTGATTTTGCTGAACATTAGCAAATTGATCATAGAATTTACAGTGCAGAAGGAGGCCATTGGGCCCATCGAGTCTGCACCGGCTCTTGGAAAGAGCATCCTACCCAAGCCCACAGCTCCCCGTAACCCAATAACCCCACCTAAACTTTTTGGACACTAAGGGCAATTTAGCATGGCCAATCCACCTAATCTGCACTGCATGTCTTCGGACTGTGGGAGGAAAACGGAGCACCTGATTTGGGGCAGCACGGTAGCATAAGTGGATAGCACTGTGGCTTCACAGCACCAGGGTCCCAGGTTCGATTCCCCGCTGGGTCACTGACTGTGCGGTGTCTGCATGTTCTCCCCGTGTCTGCGTGGGTTTCCTCCGGGTGCTCCGGTTTCCTCCCACAGTCCAAAGACGTGCAGGTTAGGTGGATTGGCCATGATAAATTGCCCTTAGTGACCAAAAAAGTTAGGAAGGGGTTATTGAGTTACAGGGATAGGGTGGAAGTGAGGGCTTAAGTGGGTCGGTGCAGACTTGATGGGCCGAATGGCCTCCTTCTGCACTGTATGTTCTATGTACTATGTACACCCGGAGGAAACCTACGCAGACACAGGGAGACGTGCAGGCTCCACAGAGACATTGACCCAAGCCAGGAATCGAACCTGGGACCCTGGATCTGTGAAGCAACAGTGCTACTGTGCCGCCCCAAATAGATACTGATGATCAATGAACCACACAATACAGAGCAAAGGCAATCAGCCCATTGTGCCCTTGACAACTCTTGGAAAGCCATCCAGTTAGTCCCATTTTCCCGCTCTTTGACCACAGCTCTGCAGCTTTCCCGTTTATTAAATGTATTTCCAATTCCCTTCTGAAAAGAGTGTATTTCCAATTCCCTCCCTTCCCTTACTGTTGAATCTGCTCCCACAACCTTTTCAGGCCGTGCTTTCCAAATGATAATCATAAGAATGAAATGAAAATCGCTTATTGTCACAAGTAGGCTTCAAATGAAGTTACTGTGAAAAGCCCCTAGTCGCCACATTCCGGCGCCTGTTCGGGGAGGCTGGTATGGGAATTGAACCCGCGCTGCTGGCCTTGTTCTGCTTTACTGTGCTAAACCAACCCTGTGCTAAGGAGCTTCTTACTGCTTTTCCCACTATCACAGCAGATATGGCAGTACACAACTGGCTGTTCAAGTCGGAATAAAGATTTTTTTTCTGACATTTGAGTGTGCTTTATTTACCATTTTCTTGCAGTGGGAGTATTATTTGCCTCAGTTCATGTTTCTCTCTGCGTAATTTCCAGCATTATATTTTTAAAAGCTGTTTTTTTTTTCCTTTTTGAATATTTCGCAGTACTGCTGCAAATTGACTAGATACACAGAATCCAAAACATAAACAGCTGTGATTTTGTTGGTAATGTTTCTTCAGGCTGTACTTACTTACATGTAGCATCTTAAGTGCATCACCTGAGTACATCTACTGCTTGGTATGTTGGAGCTCTAGACCTCGGCCTTCAGGGTTTGGCACTCTTACCGTGAATCGAATTCTCAGGAATTGCTCTCGGCTCGATTTTCGGAAGGAGGCATAGAATCATAGAATTTACAGAGCAGAAGGAGGCCATTCGGCCCATCGAGTTTGCACCGGTCCTTGGAAAGAGCACACTACTTAAGCCCACAGCTCCACCCTATCTCCGTAATCCAGTAACCCCACCCAACCGTTTTGGACACCAAGGGAATTTTCGCATGGCCAATCCACCTAACCTGCACATCCTTGAACTACAGGAGGAAACCGGAGCCCCGGGAGGAAATCCACGCAGACAACGGGGAGAACATGGAGACACAGACAGGGAACCAAGCCGGGAATCGAACCTGGGACCCTGGAGCTGTGAAGCAACAGTGCTACCCACTATGCTACCGTGCTGCCCATTTAGGATGCAGGCATGCTAGAATTATCTTATATATTTAACAATCTGGTGAATGGCGGGAACTTCCTTTAGAGTCTATGAAAGGAATCCACTCTTTGCAGAATGGGCTGTGTTTTCAGTTGTATAAAAATGAAGATTGGTGAAATATTGGTGTTATGCCATGAAATGCCATCAGAACATTGAGTTCAATGCTGAATTGTTTGTAAATGCTGAATTGTATCATTAAAGAATGTTAAAGGGCAGCACGGTGGCCCAGTGGGTTAGCCCTGTTGCCTCACGGCACCGAGGTTCCAGGTTCGGTCCCGGCTCTGGGTCACTTGCCGTGTGGAGTTTGCACATTCTCCCCGTGTTTGCGTAGGTTTCGCCCCCACAACCCAAAAGATGTGCAGGTTAGGTGGATTGGCCATGCTAAATTGCCCTGATTTGGAAAAATGAATTGGGTACACTAAATTTTTTTTTTAAATTAAAGAATGTTAATAGCCCTCAGGATCATAACTAGCCTCCACCACCCACCTTATGTGTATATAGGGGTTCAGAGGGCGGAATTAATTTTTAGGCTCCTTTCTAAATGTGGGCATAAGTATACCGCGCTTGACACTTGTACTTGAAGAGTCGTTTCTCTCAGCCAGCATCTAACTTGTTCAAAGAAACTAAGCGAAGGAGTAGGCCACTCGGCCCCATCTCCATTTTTGGATCTATCTTGCCCCCCTGATGGAATGAACCCTTCGGTGATAGATGCATCATGGTTTGTAGTTGGGTTGGAGTAGTCCTGAGTGATCGTAACATAAATCCTGGCTCAGACATCTCGGGGCTTTCAGGTCAATCAATGCCCAGGACACCTTCTGCTGTTTATTACTAGCATCCTCTCAAAAACAGATGGGGCCGTATTCGACGATGTTGAAGGAAGCTCTGAAGGAATAAATAACATTGGAAGGTAGGGGATGTCAGTTTACACCACCAAAATTGACTCAGTAGTGTCAGCACTGATTGAGCTGGGCTAGTTTTGAAGGATATATTTGCCCTATTGTGCCTGTCGGGTGTTGAGAAAACCTAGGAAGGAAGTAACATACTTGAATTTGTCCACAGTAACATCGCAATAATTCTATCCATGGTCGAATTAGAGGAGTGACAACCACACAGTCTTTATAAAGACCCCTGTCTCCCCCACCCTACATCATGTAGTGTGGCACTATCAACCGGATAAGTATAACCTGGCCAAATACTAATCTACGGCCTGCTCTCAATTATCAGTAAAGTAAGAAAACAAGTATTATTATCAATGATAGTTAGTTACCAATGACCACTCAGCAACATTTAGTTTGATATACACCAGATCCTCATGCCTATAAACCACTTCACAGAATTGAATGCTAGAGGAAAGGAAATTGCAACTTGCCTCAACATTAAGACGATATTCAACGAAATACATCATGAAGGAATCTTAGCAAAACTTCAAAGAGAAAATCCTCCTTTGGCTGGAGTCATAATTGGCACCGAGGAGGAAGGTTTTGTTTGGCAGATAATTCAGCACCAGGGCATCTTAGAAGGAGTGCCTCAGGAAAATGTCCTTGGCCTAATGATCTTCAGCTGTTTCATCAATGACCTTTCCTTCATTATAAGTTGAGGAGTGGCATTGTTTGCTGACTGATCCGTAATCTTGCGATGCATCTAAAACTGCTCTGCTATTGAAGCAACCTGTTCCCTGTACAGCAGGATCTGGAAAGTATCCAGGTTTGGGTTAGCAAATGTCACGTTACATTCGCATCAAACAAGTGACAGGTTATGATCATTTGAAACGAGAGAAAGTCTAGTCCGTTACTTCTGACCTTCAGTTCAACAACATTGGCATGTCCCCCACCGCATGAAGTCTGCCAAGCACAACTTTAAATTAAAGCTTTAGACAGCAGTTTAGGGAATGGGTCTTTCACGTCAAAGGGGTTGAAGAATCATCTAAGGTTACATTTGAGGTGACATTTCTATGGGAACTTAAGACCACAACGCAGGTAGGCAAATGCGCTGTTTAAAAGGAACTTCTTTATATAAATAAATAACAAAGTTTAACAATCACAGTAACACAGCAAAACAGTAGTAACAATAATAACTATGAAAACAGAGCACTAGTGAAACAGGTCTTGCTTACATGTCACCCTCTTGCCGACTGAAAAGCCTGCACATGCTCAGAACCCTCAACAGATGCCGGTAAAACAATTACATTGGAGAATTACAGATGACACTAAGATGAGTGGTTGAGAAAAGTGTGCAGAGGACACTGAAAGTCTGCAACGGGATGTAGATAGTTTATGTGAGGGGGCAAGGGTCTGGCAGATGGAGTACAATGTTGGTAAGTGTGAGGTCATCCATTTTGGAAGGAATAACAGCAAAAGTGGACTATTATCTAAATGGTAAAAAAATTGCAGCATGACAATGCCGCAGAGGGAACTGGATGCTCTTGTGCATGGATCACAAAATGTTGGTTTACAGGTGCAGCAGGTAATTAAGAAGGCAAATGTAATTTTGTTCTTTATTGCTTATAAGAACACTCTAAATGACTCTCTAATGGATTCCAAGAGTTTTGCGCAGATAGTGTTTAGAGCCAAGATATCTTCTTTTAAAATCCATTGTAAACTATTCAAACATATTTCCCTGTCGGGATTCTAAAACATTACTGCATGCACTGCTAATATCGTAATCATCTCCAAAAGAAATTAAATATGAGGTGACAAACATAAGAATAATAATCTTTATTATTGTCACAAGTAGCCTTACATTAACACTGCAATGAAGTTACTGTGAAAATCCCCGCGACGCCACACTCCGGAACCTGTTCGGGTACAGAGGGAAAATTCAGAATGTCCAATCCACCTAACAAGCACGTCTTTCGGGAATTTTGGGAGGAAACCGGAACACCCGGAGGAAACCCGCGCAGACACGGGGAGGACATGCAGACTCTGCACAGACAGTGACCCAAGCCGAGAATCGAACCTGGGTCCCTGGCGCTGTGAGGGCAACAGTGTTAACCACTGTGCTACCATGTCGCCCATACATGAATTAACTTAAATGCTTAGGTTCATGGCTGCTGTGTTTTATACAGCACAACAGAGTGTTTGCATCTATATAGTCACCATAAATTAACTTTAAGATTAAGATTTATCAAACACAGGCATTGAAATGTTTGGAATCACATTTCCTTTTTCTTAACAAACAATTTTATTGAGGTATTTTTTGGCATTGTAAACAGTTACGGATAACAGAAATGTGCAAACATCAATATAAAACCAATACTTCAATCAAACCATACTGCACATGCCCGCTCCTCTCCCCGAGACACTACCCGCCTATTTATCCATCCTACTCTACTCTAATCTCCCCCCCTCCCCCTCTCCTCCCCCCTCCCCGCTGACATTCACTCTCCCGCGAAGAAGTTGATGAATGGTTGCCACCTTCGGGGGAACCCCAGCACAGATCCCCTCAAGGCGAACTTAATTTTTTCCATACCCAGAAAACCTGACATGTCCGAAAGCCATAGTTCGGTCTTCAGGGGTTTTGAGTCCCTCCAGGCCAGCAGTATTCGCCGCCGGGCTATTAGGGAAGCAAAGGCCAGAACATCTGTCTCTTACTCCCCCTGGACTCCCGGGTCTTCCGAAACCCCGAAAATTACCACCCCTGGACTCATCACCACCCTTGTTTTCAGCACCCGGGACATGACCCCCGCAAATCCCTCCCTGTACCCCCTAAGTTTAGGGCACGCCCAAAACATGTGAACATGGTTCGCTGGTCCGCGCATCTAGCGCACTTGTCCTCTACCCCAAAGAATTTGCTCATCCGAGCTACCGTCATGTGGGCCCGGTGAACGACCTTAAATTGAATCAGGCCAAGCCTGGCACATGTTGCGGTTGAGTTTACCCTACTTAGAGCTTCCGCCCACAGCCCGTCCTCCATCTCCCCGCCAAACTCCTCCTCCCATTTGAGTTTCAGTTCCTCTGTCTGGGACTCTTCCCCCTTCCTGAGCACCTTGTAGATATCCGAGACTCTACCCTCACCTCCTTCTCCTCTAGAGACTATTCTGTCCTGGATCCCTATTGGCGGGAGGCGTGGGAAGGATGGGACCTGTCTGCGTACAAAGTCCCGCACCTGTAAGTACCTAAAGTCATTTCCCCTTACCAGCCCAAATTTCTCCTCCAAGCCCCTCAAACTCGCAAAGCTCCCCTCCAGGAACATATCGCCCACCCTCCCCACCCCCGCCCACCGCCATATTCGAAACCCTCCATCCATGTTCCCGGGGGTGAATCAATGGTTATCACATATTGGAGCCCAGACAGACGCACCCACCCACCCCCCCCCCACATGCCTCCTCCACTGGCCCCATATCCGCAGGGCCATCCCCACTACCGGGCTGGTGGAGTACCTGGCCGGCGACAGCGGTAGGGGAGCCGTCACCAGGGCTGCCAAACTGGTGCCCCTGCACAAAACTGCCTCCACTCGCTCCCAGATAGACCCCGTACCCACCATCCACTTCCTTATCATGGCTATGTTAGCCGCCCAGTAGTAGTTGATCAGACTCGGCAATGCCAGTCCCCCCTCGCTGCGCCTCCTTTCAAGCATCGCCTTCTTCACCCGCGGGGATTTTCCCACCCAGACAAACCTCATGATGATTTTGCCAGTCCTTTTGGAGAAGGACCATGGGATAAAGATCGGGAGGCACTGGGAGATGAACAGAAATCTAGGGAGGATTGTCATCTATACAGTCTGCACCCTCCCTGCCAGTGACAGCGGGAGTGCATCCCATCTCCGAAACTCCCTCTTCATTTGTTCCACCACCCTAGTCAAATTTAACTTATGCAACCTGCCCCAGTCTCGCGCCACCTGTATCCCCAAGTACCAGAAACTTTCCTCCACCAGCCTAAATGGCAGCTCCTTCAGTCTATTCTCCTGGCCCCTTGCCTGCACCACAAACATCTCACTCTTGGCCATATTTAATTTGTACCCTGAAAACCGGCTGAACTTCCTCAATGTTTCCAGTATATTTTCCATCCCGGCCAGTGGGTCCGACACGTACAGGAGCAGGTCGTCCGCATAGACAGAGACCCTATGTTCCACCACCCCCTCTAGTCATTCCCTTCCACCCCTTCGCAGCTCTCAACACCATCGCCAATGGCTCTATGGCCAGCACGAACAGCAACGGGGAGAGTGGGCACCCCTGTCTGGTCCCGCGGTGTAGTCTGAAATAATCTGACATTATCCTGTTCGTCCTAACGCTAGCTTTTGGGGACTGGTACAATAGTCTGACCCAATTAACCAGTCCCTCCCCGAACCCAAACCGTCCAAGCACCTCCCACAAATAGCCCCACTCCACCCGGTCGAAGACCTTCTCAGCGTCCATTGCCACCACTACATCCACCTCCTTGCCCGTCGGGGGCATCATGATCACATTAAGCAATCTTCTCAAGTTAGCTGTCAGCTGACTGCTTTTCACAAACCCTGTCTGATCGTCCCCAATCACCTCCGGTATGCAGTCCTCAATTCTAATCGCCAGGACCTTGGCCAGGAGCTTGGGATCCACATTGATCAGGGAGATTGGCCTGTATGACCCGCAGGATTCCGGGTCCTTGTCCCGCTTCAGTATCAGCGAGATGGTGGCTTGAGACATCGTCGGTGGCAGGGTCCCTCTGTCCCTTGCCTCTTTAAAAACCCTTGTCAGGACCGGTCCCACTATCTCCAAGAACTTCTTGTAAAACTCTACTGGGTATCCATCCAGTCCCGGGGCTTTCCCCGACTGCATGGCCTTTAGGCCCCCCAATACCTCCTCCGCTCTAATCGGGGCACCCCAGCCCGTCCACTCATCCCCTGCCTACTTTTGGGAAGGTTAGTCCATCCAGGAACCTTTTCATCTCCTCCGACTCATCCGGGGGTCCTGAAGTGTACAGCTTACTATAGAAGTCGCAAAATACCTTATTCAGTCCTGCCGGGTCCTCCACTCTGCTCCCCTCCCCATCAACCACTCTACTTATTTCCCTCGCCGCCTCCCTCTTCCTGAGTTGCTGCGCTAGCAATCTACTGGCTTTCTCCCCATGCTCATACACCACTCCCCACGCCTTCCTAAGTTGTTCCACGGCCCTACTCGTGGATAGCAGCCCCAGTTCCGCCTGCAATCTCCGTCTCTCCCCGAGGAGGTCCTCCCCCGGGGACCCCGCATTTCCCTAACCAATCTGTCCATTTCTGCTCTGTCCGCCCTGACCCTGTGAGCCCGAATTGAGATCAGCTCCCCCCTCACTACTGCCTTCAGCGCCTCCCACAGGGTTGCTGTTGAAACCTCCCCCATATCATTCACCTGCAAGTAATTTTGCATACACTTCCGAAGTCTCACATATCCCCTCCTCCGACAACAGTCCTACGTCTAACCTCCATTGCGGGCGTTGATAATTCGCCCCCCCCCGACCTGCTGGTCCACCCAATGCGGGGCATGGTCCGAGATAGTGATTGCCGAGTATTCCGTATTCTTTACCTCCCCTACACAGTCCCTGCTCACGATAAAAAAATCAATCCTAGAATATACTTTATGAACATGCAAATAAAACGAGTCGCCCCTTCCCGTCGGCTGTCTGGCTCTCCATGGGTCCACAGCCCCCATTTGCCCCATGAACCTTTTCAGCTCCCCTGCCATTGCTGGGAGTCTGCCCGTTCTGGGACATGGCCGGTCCAGCCCTGGGTCAAGGACCGTATTAAAGTTCCCCCCCCATTGTCAGCTTACGCGAGTCTAGGTCCGGGATCGCCCCCAGCACTCTTTTGATAAAGTCAACGTCGTCGCAGTTCGGCGCATATATGTTCACCGGCACCACTCTTCTCCCCTCCAGCTTGCCCCTTACCATAAGGAATCTGCCCCCGCCGTCTGCGACTACGCCCTCCGCCTCAAATTGAACCCGCTTATTGATTATAATAGTCCTCCCTGGACTTAGAATCCAAGTCCGACTGGAAGACCTGGCTGATCCAGCCTTTCCTTAGCCTAGTCTGGTCAGACACTTTCAGATGTGTCTCCTGCAACATAATTACGTCCGCCTTTAGAACCCGCAAATGCGTGAACACACGTGCCCTTTTAACTGACCCATTTAGTCCCCTGACATTCCAGGTGATCAGCCTGGTTGGGGGGCACAACCCCCCACCCCGCCGGTCAGCCATAACCTTTCTTGGGTCCGGCCCATGCGCCGTGCCATTCCTGGATCGCCTCTTGGCTGCCTCCACCCCCGACCTCCTTTCTATTACCCACGTCAGCAAAATAACCCCCACCACCAGCAACATCCCCCGATAACCCCACCCCCTGCCATTCACTGGCTGTATTCTCCCCCCCCACCTGACTCCCTTGACTAGCCAATCTGCTAGCCCGGTGACTCATCGCTCCGGCGCCCCCTTGTCTCACTTCCATTGTTTCCCCGACCTCATCTCCCCCTCCCCAGCACACCAACCCCCACTCCGACCCACTGGAGCAGTCTCACTAAGATGGGAAAGATCAAACAAGATGTAAACATCAAACAGCAACGCGAGGCTGCTCCAGGTACAAGACAGTTCCAGCTGTGTACACAGAAAAGTGTGAACTCACGTCCCTTTCTGAGCACCAAAAAAAATATATATAACACCGCAATAACCCAGTACCCGTACATCCCCCATCCGAAACAAACATAAAATCCATAGACATAAATGAAACAAAAGCCCCCAACCAACATCTTTAATCCCCATTGCTGACCGGCCACCCTTTTGTTACAATACAGGCTCCAGCGCACTCAGAGAGCCCAACAAAAGGTACCCACCACAACAGAAGAGGAAAATAACAGGAGAGAAAAAAAAACAACAGAAAAAAAGGAAAAACACTATTCGAATGCGGGGGCGGGGGGGGGGGGGGGGGGGGGGGCGACCCTCTCCCCACATCCCCCACAGGCAAAAACTGCCCACAAAAAATACACCACAAGGCACCTTTAAAGCAGTAAACAGTCGACCTGCAGTCCAGGCACAGTAGGCGTCCCTTCAACCAGTAATTCTCGGACCCTAGCTTGCGTCCGTGGGACCTTTTTTCGAGACCAGCCCCTAGTCCTTCACAAAGTCCATCGCTTCTTCGGGCTTGGAGAAGTTGTGGTGTTGGCTCTGGTGCGTAACCGAAAGACGGGCCGGGAAGAGCACACCCAACTTCACGTGCTTTTTGAACAACACCTCCTTAACTTGTTTACAGGCTGCTCGCCGCCTGGCCACCTCCTGGCTTAGGTCCTGGTAAATGCGAAGGACACTGTTATTCCACGTGCTTCTCTTAGCGCTCTTTGCCCACTGCAGCACCCGCTCCTTCTCCACAAACCTGTGGAACCTAATCACCATCGGACGGGGGGGGGGGGGAGGAGGGACCCCCCCCCCCGGACGCACCTGTCTCGCCTGTACTCTGTGCGCCCCCTCCAGCTCCGGCAGTCGCGTACAGGCTTCAGCCCCCGTCAGCTGCATCAACAGGTCCGCCACGAACACTGTGGCATCAGCTCCCTCCGCCCCCTCCGGGAGGCCGTGATCCTCAGATTTTGTCTACGGGCTCTATTTTCCAGCTCCTCTACTCTATCTTCTCTGTCTCTCCTTCAACCCGTCGACTTCTAGCGCATCAATCGTCTGCGCGTCCGCCAGCTCCTGCACCGCCTCCCCCAGCTCCTTAACTTTTTCATCTTGGGCATCCAGTCTCTGGTTCAGCTGATTCACTGCCTTCTGAAGTGGGTCCAAGTTATCCCGCTTCAACGATTCACACCTGCTCTTTATCACCTGCAGCATGTTTTCCAGCGCCTGCTGGATCGCCGGGTCCGAGGTCCGTAGGTCCGCCATCTTTGCTCCCGGGTCAGCTTCCCCTGCACCTTGCCTTTGTCCCTTCCTCTCCCGTTTGCGCTGCTTTCTGCTCTCCCGCAGTTCCATGCAGCTCTGCTCGCTCCTTAGCCCCCCGTGGCCTTCCTTTCAGTGCTCCACAGACCCGCCAAACCGGGGAACCAGGTCCTCAAATCCCGTCGGAGTGAGAGCCCCCGAATGTGCGGCTCACTCACTCATTGCCGCCATCATAAGTCCCTTGGAATCACATTTCTGAGTCTAAAGAATAGTTTGGCCACTTAGTATGCAGAATTTGTTTCTTAATAGTGGTGAATAAATTTCCCTCAGCCAAATTGCTGCCATCTCGATTTTGGTGCAATTGAGGTTTATAAGATATTTTGGACTGTGTTTTTAAAATTGTGTTAAATGAAGCAGTAACGTGAATTCTAAATCTTGCCTGACAAAAAACCTGGCTTAATCAAGGGACCCGCTGAGCAAGGTGCACCGTTCTCACACCCGAGAACAGAAGGCAAGAGCAACTGTGCTAACAGTAAATAGACTGCCGGCTCCAAGCTTTTGGGCAGAAGAGAAAAGAGTGAGAGGAAAATTACAGCAGTTGATGTGGTCAGCAGAGAACAGAGGCTGCAGGTTTTGTGTAAGCTGCCAAAGCTGGATGCAGGAGGGAGATGGTCTTGAGTCGAAGAAATGCATTCTACAGCCATCTAAGTAATCCAGGAGGCTAGGCCTGGCATGACTTGTAAGGAAGCTGGCTTTACTGCTGGTACTGAATTGGGAAACCTTCTCCAAAAGCTATTACTCTGCAAAAGCGGAAAACATGAACTCATTTGAAGCCATAAGCGACTCTGGACTGTTTTGATAAGGTATGTAATGGAGAGGGTGATTTATGACAAATGTAGAAGGGGAATGTTCATTTTTGCAATTTAAAGCATAAGTTGCCACAAAAATGGTGTTTAGTTATTTGAATGTTTAGTCATTTGTTACAGTAAAAGTCTTAAAATGTGATTTCTTGTGTCACCCTTTTTAGCTATTAATTGGAAGTTAATCAGTCTCTGCAGGGATTGTAACAACTTTTACTGTGGATATGGACAGTCTTGCTGCTGTGATCACGTTTTTTATACTCTTGTGCATTAAGACGAGAAACATGTTGGCAGTGGGGGGAGGGGAAGCATGGTCATTAAAAGTTGGAAGTTATGATCATCAGTCAGCTAATGTTGAGTGATATCTCCTAGGCTAAGCCAGCTACTGCAGTTGAGATCCAGAACCAAATGTCCATGACTGTTTGTTATGGCCACGGGGAAAAGAATAGAGGGGAAGAACTGTATCTTCAGGTGTAAAAGAAGATCAAGGAGCCAATTCAACCATCAGCTACAGGAAGGCGCAAGGGCATTTGTTTCTGTGCAGTGAAAAACATGTTGAATTTCAAATCCCAATGAAAGATGAATTCCAGATTTTTTTAAAAAAGAAAGATTTGATCTAACAGTGTCTACAAATTAAAATGATTTGTAGTTGCAGGGTTGAATTTGAACAATAATTTATGTGAGGTGTAAAGTTAAGAGTTTAAAAATAATAAACTGAGTTATAAGTAAAATTTGCCACATATTTGTCTGCTGGTTGAATGCAAAACTATTAATTTCACTTGTAACCTGGTGACAACATTTGGCTCATCTGTTTGAAATGGCATCATTAGCTGTAGAGTTTAAATAAAATGTTTAATAATAATAATCTTTATTAGTGCGCAGTGGTTAGCACTGTTGCTTCACAGCATCAAGGTCTCAGGTTCGATTCCCGGCTTGGGTCACCGTCCGTGCGGAGTCTCCATGTTCTCCCTGTGTCTGCGTGGGTTTCCTCCGGGTGCTCCGGTTTCCTCCCACAAGTCCCGAAAGATGTGCAGTTAGGTAATATGGACATTCTGAATTCTCCCTCTGTGTAGCCGAACAGGCGCCGGAGTGTGGCGACTCGGGGCTTTTCACAGTAACTTCATTGCAGTGTTAATGTCAGCCTACTTGTGACAATAAAGATTTTTATTCTTATTATTAGTGTCAGATCCCTACAGTGCAGAAGAAGGCCATTCAACCCATCAAGTCTGCACCGGCCCTTGGAGAGAGCACCCTACCCAAGCCCAAGTCCGCACCGATCCCAGTAACCCCACATAATCTTTTGGACACTAAGGGACAATTTAGCATGGCTAATCCACCTAACCTGCACACCTTTGGACTGTGGGAGGAAACCGGAACACCCAGAGGAAACACACAGACACATGGATTTATATTTGTATTGGTAAACAATTAGTTTTAAGTGAGCTTAAATGTTTCTCTGCCTGGAAGGGCGAAACCTTTAGTTAGATTCATGCTGGTCAAAGGTGTTTGTCTGTGTGGGGGTTGGTTCAATTACAATGTTGATTCTATTGTGCTTAGAGAGGATTACGACGTGAAGAATGAATAGAAGCATCAGAGGTTGCTTAGCAACTGGAGACCCTTGGAAGGATTTTTTAAAAAGCTTTCAAGTTTTATCTGAATTTATAGGCAATTGTCTTAATCCTGCCAGAAGAAAGACTGGACAAGACGGGAGCTGCAAAGAGGCAGGCTTCCTAAAACGGAATTTACAGTCCAGATAACCAGGGAATTGGGACAGAACAAATGTTTATGACCGCTGAGTTAAGTGAACAGAGACCAAGATATTGTTCAGAAGAACTCAAGGAAGAGTATGCAAAGCATTCTGAGTTAAAGAGACAATTACAGTAACCAGATTTAAGGTGGGATAGCAGCCTTCAAAGGTAAATGAAAAGTCTGATGCAATTTTAAATCTGGGAATAGAGAGTTAAAGCAATTGTGAGCAGTTTACATAGCAGTCAAGACAAAGAAATCCTAAGTGGGTTGGTGTAAATTCCTAGACTGGATTTCCTATTAAAAGTGGAGCGGAAGCTTTGTTTAAAAGTGTTATTTGGAAAACCTGGTCTGGATTATGGAATGCAGACTGCCAAGTGAAAGCATTATTATGAGAGAAGATCTTAAAGCGTGTTTTTGGGAGTGAAGTTTGAAAACTCTCATGTGACAATCATCTGCAGGGATTTTGAGGAGACATCCACAAACATTCAATTGGGGTTCAGAGTGGAGAGTCCATTTCCCTAGTCATCTTGTGTGCTTAAGAGGAACTTTGTATTAATGAGACCATTGTAAATTAAGGTGCACTTTGTAATCCGTATTAATCCTAGAACCTGTGTGCAATTAAGATAAGTGGGGAGTAAAGGAGTATTGTATAATAATCCAATTTTTCCTGTTTAATAAATGTTTTTTTCTTGTTATTAAAACTAATTAATGATCTTGTGACTCTGTTCCTGCATGTTTTACTTAAAAAAGAGTTATGATCTGATGAGATGGGTTCAAATCCACTGTGGCAGCTCATGGAAAACATCTGAAATATAAAATTAGCCTCAGTAATGGTGACCATGCATCTATCATCAATTGCCATATCCTTTAGAGAAGGAAAGGCCATGTGTTCTAGGGAAGAGATGCTCTGGCTGATTTCACAATCCAGCTCTTGATCTGTAACATTGTACAGTAAGACGTCTTACAACACCAGGTTAAAGTCCAACAAGTTTATTTCGAATCACTAGCTTTCAGAGCACAGCTCCTTCCTCAGGTCCTGAGGCAGGAGCAGTGCTCCGAAAGTTAGTGATTCGTAACAAGCCTGTTGGACTTTAACCTGGTGTTGTAAGACTTCTTACAGTGCTCACCCCAGTCCAACGCCGGCATCGCCACATCATGTAACATTATAGGTAGTAGATGAGGAACATATCAACCATGATAGAATGGCGGAGCAAACGCGATGGGCCGAATGGCCTAATTCTGCTCTTTTATCTGATAAATCTACTGCCCTAACCTGGCCTGGCCTACATGTAACTTCATTCCCACCACGGTGTGCTCTCTGAAATAGAATAGCAAGCCACTCAGTTCAACGCCAATTCGGAATGGGCAACGAAGGCTGGCCTTGTCAGCGATGCTCACATCTTGTGAAAGAATATTTAAATAATTAACCCTTGGTAGATTGAGGACATCTCCAGTCTCCCTGGTCTGATGTTTTTTCTCTCTCAAGTTTATAGTTCAAGCATACCAAGCTGAAACTGGTCCTAACATCACAGTAATGCAGCTGCACCATAAAAATAAACTTAAGGATGGGTTGAAAATGAAACTGTGGCAAATGCGGCATAGATAGTGTGGAAAATGGAAGATGATACATTTATTCCTACTATTCACTATTATGAGATCTACAGCACAGGTAAATTTTAAACCTTGCTGTTTCAGCCGCGCAATACCTATGCAGTAAATAGTTATTTGATATCATTTGTTGCACTTTTCGGCCAAGGATAAGGTGGATCGTTAACTGGCTAAATTGAGTTTAGAAAATGAATCACTGGTGCAAGTGAGCTATGTTTGTATTGTCCATTTAACTTGCAGTCTTTCAACTGCATTTAAAGCAGTAGTGACCGTTTCGTTTTTAGCATGTGTAACCATTCAGCCAGGCTTGATAGCATATTCACTCAATCTGTATTGGAAAGTTGCATGGCATTAAATAGCTCTGCCAGAATTAACTGAATTAATGCCCAATGGAAAATGAATGGAGGTTGCAATCCTTTATTATATCCTGTATATTCTGGGAGAAACAGAAACAATACAGGTGCTATCATCTTCAGTCTTGTTTCTTTCTAAGGTGGTAGACTTCATGCTCAATGAGTTACACAATTGGGCTTTATGTAATCTTTGCGTGAGCTGGCTTAGCTCAGTGGGTTAGACAGCTGGTTTGTTATGCAGAACAAGGCCAACAGTGCAGGTTCAATTCCCATACCAGCTCATGACCCGAACGTGGAATGTGGCGACTAAGGGCTTTTCACAGTAACTTCATGGCTGTGTTAATGTAAGCCTACTTGTGACAATAAAAGATTGTTCTTTTCTCTCTTGCTTTATTAGGCACCGTGTTTCAGTCCATGCTTTCTTGCACATTGCCAGTAACAAAACCGCCATTTCTGCAAATGGCCAGTATTCCCCATGCGTTTAACCTGCTCCTTACACATGTCATGATCAGTTAGTTTGCTGCAGGAATATCATTTGCTGCAATATTGCAGCAGAGATCACATGGGATTCCCAATGCAATTGCCCGTAATTCTCTTAGTTGCAAAGCCTGTTGAACAGTTCAGCCAATAACAACATAATGCTTGTGTATTCTATCAATTGTACCCATCCCTATGCCGAGGTGATAATCGTCTAAAATCTACAACTGAACTTGTCCATCAAATGTCTAATAATAAACTTCTGCATCTTGGTTCATCTGCAGACCGAACATCATGCAGAATGTCTCTAGGCTCCGTTCTGATCTTAACTCTATTTCTAAAACACACTTGCTCTGTACGTTCTCAGTCACAAGACAAAAAAGTGGAATACGGAGATCTCCCAAATTGTCACATCAATAAAGAATCTAAATTTGGGTTTCTAAATACCATGAAAATCCCTAATTGGGTAGCCACATGATTCCTTTAATACTTATCAGACATTATTAGGTACAAATGAATGGTTTGATCGAAACAGCAGGAGGTAGATTTTTGCTCTCACTGCCTGGACGGCAATCTTGAATGGAAATCGGACTAGTTCTATCAGCTGATGGGCAATCTGCATTGTCAGGCAATGAACCAAACAGCCGCAGCTATGTTTTAATTGGTAATCATGTAGAAAGGAAGTTGTAGATGTGTTGCCAAATTACTGACGTGTATATGCTCGCATGGATTGAAGTTTATTTTTTGAAAGTCTTGTTTGCAGCAGCCGTGGATAATCTGGTTATTAAAATCTAATACTTCAGGCAGATTTTCTTATCCGTAATAGAAGGGCAGGATATTCCGATTCACTTGGTGCATTGCGAGAGGAATAGATAGAAGTTTATGTGCAATTCTTCCTGTGAAGTACAAAATAAATTAGATGTAGTTCATATTGGGCGGGCTTCTTCCGAAAGGGAACAAAGTTACCTAGCGAGCACATTTAGCCGGCCCTCGCAGTGTGAAACACTGAAGCCGCGATTTAGCCCTGTTTTGTACAGTGGGGGGTTTCACTCACCGGTATCCCCGGCCTGATCGCACGCTCACCAAAAATGCCAGCTTGGCAGTGCCCAAGCCAGCTGGAAGTGCCACCTGGGCAATGCCAAGGTGCCAGGTTGACACTGCCAGGATGCCCAGATGGCACCAGTAGTGCCAGGGCACCACCCTGCAAAAGGCATGCAGCTGGAGGTCTCCAATCTGCTAGGAGACCCCCACAAGTGCCGTTCTGTCTGGTCCCCTAGCGAGCACGTTTAGCCACGTGTTTCCCAGCCCTCGCTTTCTTTTATCCAAAAATATACTTTATTCATAAAATCTATCATAAACATTACAGAACATTTCGAATTGTCTTGACTGTACATTTCCATCAGAGTTACACATTCCCTTGGCTTTCTTCCATTCAATTTTGATAACCTTACACACACATCGCTCTTTACGTTATAATTCCTTCTTAAACATTTACATTGTCATGTTTCTTTTATACATTGGAGTGTTAATGACCCAGACCGAGGGGGGGTTTCCACTGTTACCCGCCCCTCGGTGTACATTTGCTGATAAGATCTTGCACAGTGGTCTTTCCCCATTGCACCTTGGCGGCAGCTGCCCCAAGCTTGAGTGCGTCCCACAGCACGTAGTCCTGGACCTTGGAATGTGCCAGTCTGTAACACTCGGTCGAGGACAATTCTTTGCACTGGAAGATCGGCAAGTTTAGGCAGACCAAAGAGCGTCTTTCACCGAGTTGATGACCTTCCAGCAGCAGTCGATATTTGTCTCGGTGTGTGTCCCTGGAAACAGTCCGTAGAGCACAGAGCCCTGTGTCACAGAGCTGCTCGGGATGAACCTTGACAAATCCCACTGCATCTCTCTCCAGACCTTCTTTGCAAAGGCACATTCCACAAGGAGGTGGGTGACCGTCTCATTTCCCCCACAGCCACTCCGAGGGCAGCGTGCATTGGCGCAGAGCCTTCGGGTGTGCATGAAGAATCTGACAGGGAGGGCCCTTCTCACCACCAGCCAAACTAGGTCTTGGTGCTTGTTTGTAAGTTCTGGTGATGAGGCGTTCTGCCAGATGACTCTGACAGTCTGCTCAGGGAACCGTCCAACGTCCTCCACAGTCTCCTTTCCCTGAGGGCCTCGAGGACATTACGTGCTGACCACTGCTTCATTGCCTTTGTGGTCAAAGGTGTTTTTCTTCAAAAACCTTTCCACGAGGGACAGGTGGTACAGCACGGTCCAATTACTTGGAGCGTTCGTAATGTGGCCAGGCCCATCCTTCGTATCACCGGGGACAGGTAGAACCTCAGTATGTAGTGACACTTGGTGTTTGCATATCGGGGGTCCACGCACAGCTTGATGCAGCTGCACACAAACGTGGCCAACAGGATGAGGGAGGCATTGGGTACGTTTCTCCCTCCCTTCTCCAGAGGTTTGTACATAGTGTCCCTTCGGACACGGTCCATCTTGGATCTCCAGATAAATTTGAAGATGGCCCGGGTGACTGCTGTGGCGTAGGGTCGGGTAATGGGCCAGACCTGCGCTACGTACAGTAACACCGAGAGTACCTCACACCTGATGACCAGGGTTTTGCCCGCAATGGAGAGGGAGCGTTGCTCCCACCAGCCAGTTTCTGTCTTACCTTGGCTATGCGCTCCTCCCAGTTTTTGGTGCACGCCCCAGCCGCTCCGAACCATATCCCCAGCACCTTCAGGTAATCTGACCTGACAGTGAAGGGGACAAAGGACCGGTCGGCCCAGTTCCCAAAGAACATGGCCTCGCTCTTGCCGCAGTTTACCTTGGCTCCCGAGGCCAGTTCAAACTGGTCCCAGGCATTCAAGAGCCTGTGTACAGACTTGGGATCCGAGCAGAAGATGGCGACGTCGTCCATGTACAGGGAGGCCTTGACTTGCACGTCTCCACTGCCTGGGACCGTCACTCCTCTTATACCTGGATCCTTCCTGATGGACTCGGCAAAAGGTTCTATGCAGCGCACAAACAGGGCAGAGGAGAGAGGGCAGCCCTGCCTGACTCCAGATTTGATCTGGAACTTTTCTGATTCCCACCCATTGATTGAGACTGCGCTATAGATGTTTGTGTAGAGCAGTTTGATCCAATTACGAATTCCCTCCCCAAACCCCATTTTGGAGAGCACATTCATCATGTAGGTGTGCGATATTCTGTCAAAAGCCTTCTCCTGGTCAAGACTGATGAGGCAGGTATCCACCCTCCTGTCCTGCATGTAGGCGATCATATCCCTGAGTAGCGCGAGGCTATCAGAGGTCTTCCTGCCGGGTATAGCACAGGTCTGGTCAGGGTGGATCACCGACTCCAGAGCAGACTTGACCCGATTGGCGATGACCTTGGCTAGAATTTTATAATCCACATTCAACAGTGAAATGGGTCACCAATTTTGAATTTCTTCCCTTTCCCCCTTCTGCTTGTAGATGAGGGTGATGATGCCTTTCCTCGTGGACTCTGTCATGCTGCCGTCCAGAAGCATACTCTCGTACACTTCCAGCAGGTCTGGGCCCATCCAGTCCCACAGAGCCGAATACAACTCAGCCGGGAAGCCATCGCTTCCGGGAGTTTTACTCGTCTCAAAGGGCTTGACGGCCTTTGTCAGCTCGTCCAGAGTTAGTGATTTGTCCAGGTTTTCTGGCTCGCTGTCGCATAAGACCTCTGTGATAGACGGCAGGAAGGTCTGGGAAACAGTGCTATCTGTTGGCTTCAGGTCATACAGTCCGGCATAAAAGGATTGGCTTATCCTCAGGATGTCAGACTGCGATGACTTTACTGAACCATTTTCTTCCTTCAGGCTGCTGATCATAGAGGTTTCTGTGTGCACCTTTTGAAAGAAGAACCGTGAGCACTTTTCATCCCGCTCCACGGAGCAGACTCTGGAACGGAAGATAACCTTGGAGGCATCCGAGGTGTCGAGCGAGGCTTGCTGGCTCTTCACCGCTTGGAGATCCTCCTTGACATCAACCCCCATCGACTGCAGCTTGAGCAAATTCTGAATACTTTTCTGGAGCCTGGAATGGCCCCTCGTCTCTCTCTCTCACCTTTTGAATGCCTTTGAGGATGAAAAACCTTTTGATGTTCCCCTTGATTGCTTCCCACCAGAGACGTGGAGACTCAAAGAGGGGTTTTACGGTTCTCCAACCTTTGTAATCCATTTCAAGTTCCTCGAGGCTCTCTGGAGTCAACAGTTTTACATTTAGCTTCCATGTCCCCCTGCCCGCCCCCTGGTTTTCCTGCAGGTGGCAGTCGGCCAGTAGGTGTCAGTAGTCAGAGAAAACACCGGCTTAACAACGGTGGACCTGACCGTGAAAGCACGGGACACAAAGAAGAAGTCTATCCTGGAGCGGACGGACCCGTCTGGCCGTGACCATGTGCATCTACGCTGCGCTCCATCTGCAGGGTTGCTGAAGACGTCGAGCAGCTTGGCGTCTTTTACCGTT
The DNA here is from genome assembly GCF_047496885.1 of Scyliorhinus torazame. Classification (NCBI taxonomy): domain Eukaryota; kingdom Metazoa; phylum Chordata; class Chondrichthyes; order Carcharhiniformes; family Scyliorhinidae; genus Scyliorhinus; species Scyliorhinus torazame. The sequence goes on along the minus strand of NC_092716.1, from coordinate 20,486,756 downwards.
CCCATCAGGAGCCTGGGCGCAGCGTCTAGTTTGCTGTTGGCTCTGCTGGATCGTCCAGCCGCATCGATGATGCAGTTGAAGTCACCGTCCAGAATGACAGGCTTGGAGGTGGCCAACAGCAGCGGGAGTTGCTGAGGGACTGGCAGCCGCTCACACCTTACGGCCGGGGCATACACGTTAATGAGTCTGAGAGGGACGTTTTTGTATTTAACGTCTGCTACAAGGAGGCGTCCACCCACTACCTCCTTAACGTCGGAGATGGTGAAGTTGCCTCCCCGCAGCAGAATACTCAGGCCGGAGGAACGACAGTCGTTTCCTCCTGACCAGATGGATGGCCCGTGGGACCAACAGCTCAACCAGTGCCTGTAGTTGCTGAGATGAGGAATTCCACACCCCTGCAGGAACAGTCGGTCGGCTTTCACGTTTGCTAAGTAGCCCAGTGTGGCTACACACCACGAAGTATCTTTAATGCTTCGCACATTAATAGATGCAATTTTAAACCCCATTTTAAAAAGGTAGATTTACCAGTCTCAAGAGTCCAGAGTCTATGCAGTTGGGTGTTCCAGCTGTTGAATGTTCCCCAGCATGCCGGTGGTGCACGCAAACTGTTGCACAGTTGCAGGGCTGAGAAAGCTGTCCTGGTCCGCACTGGGCCCGTGAACTCGACGGGGATGCATTGGGGGTGTAGTGTAGTCCTAGCGTCCGTCGTGGCATTCAGTGGGTGTTGGGGTTGCAGGCCGGTTTTCGCCTGGGTTGTTGCTGCTTGTTAATTTCTGGAGTTGGTCTGTGACCTTATTTTTAATGTCCGGCGTTTGGTGTCCGTTGGTCATATTGCTGTGCCCATCCACCAGAGGTTGATGATCTCGGCGTGCTTTCCAGCCCTCGCTTTCCAGTACTGAACAGCACTCACCCAAGGTCTCTGAGGTGAAAGAGTTGAATCCCAAAGCCTCAGTATTTGGTGAATCGGCACATTACAGTGAAGCTTACTGCATGGTTCTAATATGCAAATTTGCCAAAAGGTGATCCCGCCCATTATAGGCGGGATTCACATTGCAAAGTCTCGTGAGATTGCGTTGGATCTCGTGAGGCAAGCCGGGTAAATCCCAGGAGCGGGCTCTCCCGGCTTTCAATGGCCACGCTGCTCCGCGGCGAGCTGCTTTTCGGGCGCAACGTGGCCATTGACTCACGCCCATTGTCCTAATTTATTGTTGTTTGTGTTAAGTAACATAGTTTTAAGCTATTTCAAGTCTTTGTTGACGTGGTAACGTGATTTTTGTCTTGCTATATTGTTACTTTTTCTGGGTCATAAGAATGTAAAGCCATTGGAGTCTGCAGTATAAATGGCTTCAAAAGTCAATTTGATGCTTTTCTAAAGAGGTGAGACATTGAGGGATATGTTGAAAACGTGAATGAGTGGGTTAGTCTATAAAAAAAATTGACTTGTCTGTCCTTGATGGTCCTTTCTTGTTCCTAATAAAGTCTTATCTTCTGAAGGACTGTGCTATAGCTTTCCCTATATTTCTATAGACAGACTGACAATAGATGCTACTGTCCTTGCCATTATGCAAACCCCATTCTCCTGCTAGCTCTTCTTTCAGCTGCAGGTATGATTCATTAAGGGCAGTTTTTCATCATCTTACCTGTTATCCTCTTAAATCGGAATGTTTCCTCCTCTGTATTAAAGAGGTATTTGTCTGCTGTTGGATCCCTGAGGGATCTCAAAACTAATGGGGCGCACCAGACTTGTGGAGAGGATTTCACACGAAAGTGCTTTAGTTCACTTATCAGAGCTCTGGATTAACACTTCATTTGACGTACTCCCTCAATCCACTGACACACAAATGGCATCATAAATGCAGCGTTAAAGAGCGGTTGAATCCAAAGATCTTATATTGTACTTAACATGACCAATTAACATAAACTCCTGTCATAAATAAATGTATTTCCCCAAAGTTGCCTTTTAGGCATATGTTACTTTAGCTCATTTGGCAGTGTGTGTATATGCATACAAGTAAAGGGTTAATTATTACATCTCAATGTAACACAACCACTAGAGGGCACCACTAGTTCCCACTATAAAAATAAGAACTTAGGGGATCTTGGGTATTATTCTTTTAGACAGGAGAGTGTAAACAGAGAGAGATAGATCACAAAATAGTTAAGATTAGATAAAAGCAGCACGTGTAGGTTAAATTAGTTATTACTTAAATATAGATTACTTGATTATTAGTTACAGTTCTGTGAAGTGCGAGAACTCCATATTAATCAAATTTTTATTCACTAAATCAGTTTTGCTTTAAATTAGAGATTGGTGATTAATTTATAATCACACCATCAGACCATTCTGGATTACGAAGCAAAGAGTAACAATATATTACCAAAGAGTAATATGACAGGCAGGACCGCGTTGCAGAGCGAGGTCAACAGCGCGGGTCATTCCCGCACCGGCTGAGGTTATTCATGGAGGCCCCGCCTTCTCAATCTCGCTACTCGCCTGAGGTATGGTGATCCTCAGGTTAAATCACCACCATTAAAAAGAGAAAGCAAACCTATGGTCAACTGAGACTATGGCGACTTTACTTTGACTTTCCTCCAAGTATCCACACAGAGTAGCAGTGAGACTAAGCTCATGGTGATAGAAAGGCTCAATTAAAAATATTGTGGCAGTAGGTCTATCTTACTGACACATTCCAAGGGGAGATGAGCTCTCCAACGTCTGGTCCACCATCCCCACTGTCCCTTCAGAAAGTCAACAATCCAGTCACCATTAACTTTGTGATGCATAACACTACACTCCTGTATGCTTCACCCGATGCCGGTGTCTATGTATTTATGTTGTGTTGCCCTATTATGTATTTTCTTTTCTTTTCATATACTAAATGATCTGTTTGAGCTGCTCGCAGAAAAATACTTTTCACTGTAACTCGGTACACGTGACAATAAACAAATCCAATGTAATCCATGAGGCAACTTGGAAAATTGTGATAAAGTGGGAAGTGGTTCTTTAAAGTGGGAAGTGACGAAAGTCACAACAATCAAATCTGGTGTGGGACAGAATGGCCATTTTTTGGCCCACATTTTGTACAGCAACACACAACATGGGTCAGCACTTTTTGTGGCCTTATAAATTCTATCATCTTAAATCTTAAGGTGAATTCATTATACTGTTTCAAAAAAAAAGATTTAAATGGTCACATCTCTGGCGAACACTTGAAACCACCATCGCTAAAACATTCTCTCTGACCATGTGCCACATTGTGAGCTTTTGCTGTTAGCAAACTGGCTGCCGTACTTTTGGAACTCCCTCCCTAACAGCACAGTGGGTGTACCTACACCTCAGAGACTGCAGCGATTCAAAAAGGCAGCTCACTGCCACCTTCTGAAGGGCAACTAGGGATGGTAAAGCCATCGAAGCCCACATCCCGTTAAATGAAGAATAATAAAGAAACGATGGTCGAATACCATTTCACTTTCTCCTCCCTAAAGTGTTTTATCCCATTGGCCCAATTGCTCCAGGTGAGAACAACGGGAATTTCCTTCCGTGTTGCGGCGGGACCCGCTGCGGGATATTCGGTGGCCCAGTGTAAAGCTCATTGACTTTCGGCAGGGCAGGGTAGAAAAATCCCACCGTTAGTTTATAAAGCACCTATAGCACAATGAAATGTTCCAAGGTGCACCATAGGGACACTATAAGATGAAGCATGACACCGAACTATATGGGGAAATATTGGATCGGGTGAGCAGAATCTTGATTAGAGTGAATTTTAAGGTGAGTTTTAAAGGAGGAAAGTGGCATAGAGAAGGCGAGAGGTTTGGCGAGGATGGTCCACCGTTTGAGGCCTCGGCCACTGAAGCTCTGACCGCCACCAATAGTGGATCAAGTAAACTTAGGAAAGCACAAGAGGCCAGATTTAGAGGTGCACAGATATCTTGGAGGAACATGCCTTTCAGGTTAAAAATAATAAAATACGTAAATAAAATTATTTTGAATTGTTATAAAAGGTGTGCAATGTAGTTAAAATCAGTTAATTATGTATAATACTCCGTGTGACTGCATATTTTCCCATGGACTTTCCTTCCCTTTCCCCTGCATCCCACTAGGGTATGGTTTCACAAATGGTGATCATCACATTTGTCATTCAGAGCTCCCCTCAGAGTCGGTTATCTAACGGAGTTCTGTTGCACTGCCAGGTACACATACATTAACCACCAAAGCAGCTTTAAACTCAAGGTATATTAGCAGCACAATTATAAATGAGGCTAAAAATAAATCCTGCTCTCTGCAAATTGCATTACTGCGTGAGGAAACGATAATTCGGGTTGTTAAGATGGTGAGTTTTGTCATTTGAAATTCCCTCGATTGAAATTTATTATTCACGTTTTGCTAATGCAAACAAATGAAGTTGGCCATTTAAAAAAATAGCTGAAGTTGTTCAATTTACGTTCACATAAGTGGAGTTGACTGGAAAACTGACATAGTACACCTGCGTCTCTGGCACTGGCATTGAAAGAGCATTAAACCAAATTAACTTGTGCTGCCTGTCTGGAAAATGATTCTTTTCTTAGTGGGAAATGGTAGTTTGTCAGGAAATGTGCTTTCCGATTGCTTGATAGTATGCTAAGTAGCGTGAAAGTGACTCCCTTAATTAGCTTTCCCATCTCAACAAATTTGGTGTCAAGTTTCATTTCAACAAGTGTTGTCAGATATTTCAGAATGATTTCCATTTATTTAGCCTTGTTTTGTCTAGCAGACCCTGCAATTGCCATGAGAACCACATACAAGTTAAACTTTTAATTCCTGTCTTGCTGACCTCCTGAAGTAACAGCAGTTATTTTTCAATCGCAAGATTTTAGTACTTCAATACACTGACAACTGTGGACACTTTTGGACTTCTGAAATATATTACGTACATTGCTAGCCGTGAAAATAGTGTGACTGTTCGCAATAATTTATCTGTAACACAAGTACGGAAAACAGATGTTAGAACTATCAAGGTTCTCTTCTCAGTTTTAGAATCTCCTGCCATATTTCTTTGACATATAAGGGAGATGAGTTAATTTGAAGCAAAATGCACATAACAATATCAATCAATGGGCTTTTATTGTCCTCATGGAAATTTGCTGTGTGAGGTACCCTCAATAACGAGGCTTAGAGTGTAAACGGTAAAGAAGGATTTATTAGACTAAGAACTATGCTAGAGCTGAGACATGTGCTGACTGCTGCACAGCCCATGAGGCAGCCCTTTATATATGGCTCACAGATGGGCGGAGCCAGAGGCGGAGTCCCCAGGGTTCCAAGCCCGGTCTTAAAGGGGACATCACCTTACACGATGATAAGGCAGTAACCGTTCATCACACTGTGGATACAATTTTTTTCACGCATAATCAAATTAAACAGTTAGAATTAAATCAGCAATACCACAACCTGAGTCACTGCAGTGCACACCAACATTGCAGCAGAAACATAGAGTAGGAAAATGGGGAAAGAGATTTAAGTCATCATGCTCCCTCCCGATACAGATGCAACCAATGGATATGAATGTGGCTATGTCTTCCAAAATGTCTCCTATATCAAGCGTTGTGGGTGTATAGGGAATCGAGATCAGGCAAAACACGGAGTTTTTGGAAGCTCTCTTGTCTTGGCAAGACACAATCTGTTGGCATATATTCAGCCAACTTTGAAATCCTGTTGTTTCTCTGCTCCAGGACACATCAGGTCGAGGAGATTGCCCCCTTTTGTAGGTCCTATACTTGTGCAGAGCTATACCGCCCTAAAGGTCCCCTGTTGAGGAGCACTATCTCCAGCGCAGCGGTGCTCATCTCCCAGCCCATGTGGACTGGTGTCCGGTGCTGACCGAAGAACTCATCCATAGAAGGAGGTGGTGGCGACAAGGGGTGGGGGGAGATTACGAATGCACTTGACACCTCCAAGTTACAGCTGGTATACCCAAGCTGAACTGGACCGCTTCTACATGACCAATCACTGTTCCAGAGGCTTCATCTCCCTGTCCACGCAGAGCCCTCTCTCAAGGGTGGCATGGTAGCACAGTGGTTAGCACTGCTGCCTCACACTACCAGGGATCGATTCTAACCTTTGGTCACTGACTGTGCGGAGCCTGCACTTTCTCCCCGTGTCTGCGTGGGTTTCTCTCCGGGTGCTCCGGTTTCCTCCCAAAGATGTTCAGGTCAGAGTGGATTGGTCATGATCAGTGCCCAGGGTTATGGGGATAGGGCAGAGGAACGGACCTAGGTAGAGGGCTCTTTCGGAGGTTGCAAAAGTATAATGTCAATAAGGCTGTAGCTTAGTGACTTAAAACCAGAGTAGCTAACCACCACTTGTGTTTTGTTTTCCAGCAGGCTGTGCTATACTCTCAAGGTTTGAAATATTTTCTATGTTGCATTCCTTTGATAAGGAATGATGCCACAGATCAGTGCATCGAAGTATATAAAAATTACAAAATTGAAACCGGCTATTTGGCTGGCCTCACATTAGTGTTTATTTTCCACACCGGCAATTTCCCTAATCCAGTGTGCCCCAGGCTGTTCCTTTATTGCCTTATTCCCCTCTCCTTCAGCCACCTAATTTTAAAAGGTGCACTGAACACACCGGCCTTAACTGACCTATGCTGGCATTTATGTTCCCATCGTGCTTCACCTAACCGTAACATCACAACCTCTTCTTTCTTTCTACCATATGCTTATCTAGCTTCCCCTAAATTGTATCTGTTATTTGCCTCACATATGTATACAAGGGGCGGGAATTACCGACCAGTGTGCTGCGTGTTTTACGGCGGGTCAGGCGGCCCGCCAGCCGGATCTACCGGCCCCGCCATTGTCAACGGGAGTTCCTGCTGACAGCACCTCCCGTCGCCGGGAGGTCCGTGCGCCGGTGTGGGACCAGCATTTCCCGCCAGTGTGAACGGCTGGTAAATCCCGCCCATGGTGTGCATTGATCACCATAGTCTGTAGCCTCACAAATCTCTTTCACAAATCTTGTCTTGCTCACTGTCCTAAACATGTTATAATTAATATTAAATCAATGTCTCTTCATTCTCGATCTCTCAATCACTGAAAACCATGTAGCGCATGGGTGAGGAAGTTGCGCCTGAATTCCATGCTGAATTTATTTGTGACTCTGTTACATTTTATGACTTTTAGCTTGAGATTGCATGTGGACTCTTTCTTTTTTTAAAATAAATTTAGAGTACCCAATTCATTTTTTTCCAATTAAGGGGCAATTTTGCGTGGCCAATCCACCTACCCTGCACATCTTTGGGTTGTGGGAGCGAAACCCAGGCAGACATGGGGAGTATGTGCAACTTCCACGCAAATTTGCTTTGTTTGGCCCCTTGTTCCGCCCTGTAACCAATCACTGTTTGTCGATGTACCATTTGTCAATGTTCTCTGTTGATTATTCTTTTTGTCTACTATGTACGTTCTGTTCCCTCAGCCACAGAAAAATACTTTTCATTGTACTTCGGTACATGTGACAATAAATCAAATCAAATGAACACAGTGACCCAGAGCCGGGATCGAACCTGGGACCTCGGCGCCATGAGGCAGCAATGCTAACCACTGCGCCACCGTGCTGCCCCACATATGAACTCTTTCTGATGAGCTCATACTTGTACAAATGCTCAGTCATCAATTGTTCTTTGATGTGCACTTCTTAAAGGAATGTTGATTGTGTACAGCCTAAATGTTACACTGGGCGGTGTCATGAGAATGTCACTTTAAGAAATGGTAATCTGCTAAAGTTACTGCAGTGATGTCAGAGTGTGGGTGGAGCTGAGCTCTGGCTCTGCTTTTTAGTTTCACTTTGAGAAAAGCTTGGGTGTGTCTGTGTTTTTTTGGTTTTGTTTCAGTGTTGGAGCTGCAGTCAGCCAGAGAAGGTGTAATGTTGTTCTCTCAGCCATGTAAAGACTATCTCTTGATCATTTGGTGAATTCAGAGTGATAACTGTTCTCAGTAGTGAATTTAAACCTGATGTGCTTCTGTTAAAAGGTTCTTTTTTATGTCTTACGGATGTTAAAAGGAAAGTAAGGATTACTTAGTGTTGTATTTTTTTTGGGGTTGCTAAGATGTTCACTATGTTTTAAAAAGGTTAATTTGAGTTCATAGGATAAACATTGTTTTGCTTTAAAAGATACTTTTCGATTTCTGCTGTACCACACCTGTAGAGTGGGCCGTGTGCTCCCCGTACCCCAATCTAGTAAATGTTGTGGGCCAGGTGAACTCCATGATACACTTCGGGGTTCTCTAAACCCTGGCCCATAACAGCGGCATGTTCTGGATTGCTGCAGGTGTGTGCAGTTTAAAGGGAAGATTGTCGGTCACTTTGTCCCCAACTTAAAAATAAATTCCAGTAACTTCCCTGGCAGGAATGTAATTTTCTGATTTCTCTCTCTTGCCTTAAATAATGAATGAAATTTACAACTTTCCAATCCAAAGGGACAATTCCTGAATCTAGGCATGTACTCTGCTTTGATTGTTTGTGTATTCTGCACTCTCTCAACTCTCCGCAATAAACCACTCAATTGCTCTCTGTATTAAATCTGTTATATTTAAGCTTAAAACCATGTCCCTTTGTATCTAACCTCCCACATTCCTTCATGAGTTGAAACACCTCAATCAAATCTCTCCGGAACCACCTCATCTGCAACAAAAATTGCTCTGAATTTTCAAGCCTTTTGTTGTATGTTGTATTCCCTCGCATCAGGCACTTCATGAAGTTGGAACGTGCACTCTTTATGACCTGGACATCCTTCAATTCATGTGGAGCCCAAAGCTGCACGTACTGTGGTCTTAATTATGGTTCCATAAAAATTCATCACTGAATCCCAACCTCTCTGTTCTATACTTTTTGCCTTAAAACATTGTGGAGTAGGGTGGCATGTGGCGCAGTGGTTAGCACTAGGACTGTGGCGCTGAGGACCCAGGTTCGAATCCCGGCCCTGGGTCACTGTCCGTGTGGAGTTTGCACATTCTCCCCATGACTGCGTGGGTCTCACCCCCACAACCCAAAAGGTGTGCAGGTTAGGTGGATTGGCCATGCAAAATTGCCCCTTAATTGGAAAAAAATAATTGGGTACTCTAAATTTAAAAAAAAAAACATTGTGGAGTGGAAATTGCTTTAATTTCCCAAGGAACATGCATCTCACTCATTGACATGAACATTATCTGGGTGAAGTGCCGGCACCTGTTGCAGCTGGACACACAGTATGCCCGTTTTAAAATGAAGAATCTCACTCGGCTTCCTTGTTGCTAACACCCTGTACGTAAGCCCCAGTAATGGGCAGGAATGATTGGGACATGCGATTCAATTCACTTTCACTTCATTTTCCATACTGTGGCGCTTCTGACACCTCAACAAAAATTCTTCAAAGATTTAGACTTGACCACCACTGAATGTGTGGCCGACTCCTGCCCCTTCTGCTTTGCGATACAGAGACTAAAACAGGCTTTCAGGGCTCCTCATTTACATATGATAAAGTTGTTTGCTTTCTGTGCACAAGGTGAGATTATTGGCTGCAAGCAAAATTCCCTTTCTTTTCCAATACTTTTCTACCCATTTCCTTCGATCCAGCTGGGCCACCGTCTGCATCCTTACTCTTTCCAACTCACTCCCTGAATTCTCACCAGAGTTCTGACAGCATCTTCAGCTGTCCTAGCTATGGCCTTCCTTTTGGATCATTTGTCTATTCCAATCCTGCCTCAGCACATCCTCAATCCAGTACGCGCATGAAAATCAGAATGCCACTTTTGTCTGAGAAATTAATGTCCCTGAAAAAGCAATATCTTCTCTCTTGTGTTTGCCTGCGATGCAAATCTATGTGAGTCTCTCTGTCTGTCTGTTTGTGTGCGTATGCATGTATGCCTATCAATATGTGTCTGTGTACATGTGTGTGCCTGCCTGGCTGTATATGTCTGCCTGTGTGCATGTGTGCGCCTGTCTGTCTGTATACATATGTGTGGCAGTCTGCTTGTATATATCTGTCTGTGTACATGTATGTGCTTGCCTGTCTGTATATGTCTGCCTGTGTGCATGTGTGTATCTGTCTGTGTGCCTGTCTGTATATATCTGTCTGTGTACACGTATGTGCCTGTCTGGCTGTGTGCATGTGTGTACCTGTCTGTGTGCCTGTGGAAAAAAGATAGAGAAACCAGGGGCAAGAAACATTTCAAAGTGCCAGCCATGACTCGGTTGGTGGTGTACTAAACTCTGAATCAGAAGGTTTTGGTTTCAAATTCTGCCCCAAAGATATGAGGACAGATAGCTGGGCTGACACTCCATTTTGCAGTGTTGAGAAAGTACTGCACTGCCAGAGGTGCCATATTTCCAATGCAACATTGGACTAGATTTTCATCCTCAAGGCCTCAAGTGGGAGTCAGGAAAATCCCTTGCTCGGCTCGCCTGGCTGGGGTAAAGTTCCAGGAAAGTCGGGATTTTCATTGTGGGGTGCAGCGGTGGCCGGAGGTGTGGGCTGCAGTCGAGCCTGGTGACCGGGAAGGGCTTGGAGGCCGTCACAGGGACTGCGGGTGCCATGGCGGCCTGTTCAAAAGGCCCGTCTCGGTGCTTTGTAACTTTGTCCCAGGTGTAATGCAATAAGTAAAACCCGCTTTCTCTCACCCTCCCCCCCCCCCCCCCCCCCCCCCCCCCCCCCCCCCCCCCCCGCAATACTCCATGCATGGCACCTCATTCTCTGCACCCACCCTTAATGCCCCGAATGCCAAGGTAAATTCCCGCCCATACTTTATGGGCTGTCTGGCCTCCCATGCAGAGCGATGGCATCCCATGCCAAATCATCCACTAAACACTGCATAGAATGAATGAAACCTCTAGAGAGTGACAGTCTGTGTTTAAAAATTGCTTTCAAAAAATAGTCATTCAATGACATCTCTCCACTTGCTTTTAAGAAACTTTTTACTGCAGGGCAATAGAAATGTTAATCATCCATTTTCTTGGGGACTTCTGGTGCCGGCCATGAGCTAAGTGGCTGCACAAAAGGTGGCTCCCAGCTGGAAACCTGTTTTTGGACATTTTTAACTCGATGAATGGGCACCAAAATTGAAAAGAACAGCAGACAAACGTGATCCTCGTCAATAGGTCTGCTGGTTGGGAATGTAGGTGGGCTGCCAAACGAGGCACAAAGGGAATAAAAATAAACTGAGTGAAACCTCCGTGTTGAAGTCAGTGGACCCGCGTGGCAGTGCGAAGTTGAACATGGCGCACCCTGCAGAGTCGTCGATGCCATCCCAGTCCTCGACGGAGAGGCTGATGGATTTCATTGCAGTAGAACTCCAAATACATAGAAAAGCAGTGAAGGAAGACCCGATGTCGGCATTGGAAACAGCCATCGAAGTAGCGGTGGTCCCCCTCCGTGGGTCGGTGGACAGGTTGGAGCAGCGGCTGGAGTCTCGGAGCTGTGCTCCAGGAAATGGAGAGAACGATCACAGAGCAGGATGGATGAATTACCTTGTTAGAGGCCAAAATGACAATGTTGCTGGTGACTCAAAAAAAAAAATCAAGTCCAGAGTTGACGACCAGGGGAACCGGTCTCGATGCCAGAACATCCGGATCTTTGGGCTACCAGAGGGTACAGAAGGTAAGAGCCCAACTGAGCACATCTCAAAGATGGTTGGGAAGCTGGACGGGGAGGGGGTTTCAACTAAACCCCAGAGGTGGACCGGGCCCACAGGCCGCTTCGCCAGAAGCCACGACCTGGGGAATTACCACGGGCTGTAATAGTCAGACTCCACGGCCGGGATTCTCTGCCCCGCCGTGCCACATTTCTGCCCCGACCGGCAGGCGGGATTCTCCGTTGCGCCAGCCAGTCAAGGGGGTTTCCCATTGTGGGGCAGCCCCACGCCGTCGGGAAACCCCCGGGCGCCGGCATAACGGAGAATCATGCCGGCGGAGAATCCCGGCCCATAGATTCCAGGAGAAGGAACGTATCATAAGATGGGCGAAGTCCGCGCAGACCTGCAACCTGGAGGGGCATTCAATTCGTATATACCAAGACATTGGGGTCGATCTGTCTAAACGCAGTGGAATTTAATGAGGCCAAAGCGGCACTATTCAGAAGTAAATTCAGATTTGGCATGTTGTACCCGGTGAAACTTTGGGTCACTTTCAAGGACAGGGACCATTTCTTTAATGCATGGTAGCATTGTGGATAGCACAATTGCTTCACAGCTCCAGGGTCCCAAGTTCGATTCCGGCTTGGGTCACTGTCTGTGCGGAGTCTGCACATCCTCCCCGTGTGTGCGTGGGTTTCCTCCGGGTGCTCCGGTTTCCTCCCACAGTCCAAAGATGTGCAGGTTAGGTAGAATTAGCCATGATAAATTGCCTTTAGTGTCCAAAATTGCCCTTAGTGTTGGGTGGGGTTGCTGGGTTGTGGGGATCGGGTGGAGATGTTCACCTTGGGTAGGGTGCTCTTTCCAAGAGCCGGTGCAGTCTCAATGGGCCGAATGGCCTCCTTCTGCACTGTAAATTCTATGTTAATCTGTGTTAACACACCTGAGGAGGCAGTTGACTTTGTATAAAAGAATGGACTGGGAAAGAGCTGAACGCGGCTAGGGTGGACATGTTCTAGGGTGGATAGGGTGGACAGTGAGAGCCTTTTTCCTCGGATGGTGATGTCTAGCACGAGGGGATATAGCTTTAAATTGATGGGAGATAGATATAAGACAGATGTCAGAGGTAGGTTCTTTGGGCAACTGCCTGCAACAGTAGTGGACTCGCCAACACTAAGGGTATTCAAATGGTCATTGGATAGACATATGGACGATAAGGGAATAGTGTAGATGGGCTTTAGAGTGGTTTCACAGGTCGGCGCAACATCGAGGGCCGAAGGGCCTGTACTGCGCTGTAATGTTCTATGTTCTGGATGTACCTTGTTCGGGAATTTCTATATCTGCTTGCTTTGTTATTTCTCTTATAGAGTGGGGTACTTTCTTGTGTCTTAGCCAATATTTAGCCATCAATAAACATTACCGAAAAAATGGATTATCAGGTCATTATCACATTGTTATTTATGGAAACGTGATATGCACAAATTGTCTGCTATGTTTCTTATACAGCAGTGGCGACTACACTTTACAGGCACTTCATTAACTGTAAAGCGCTTAGAAATTCATAGGGTTCCTACAGTGCAGAAGGAGGCCATTCGGCCCATTGAGTCTCCTTCGACCTACCCGAGCCCACTCCCCCGCCCTATCTCCGCAACCCCACCCAACCCTTGGACACGAAGGAGAAATTTAGCACGGCTAATCCATCTTACCTGTGCAACTTTGGACTGTGGAAGGAAACCGAAGCACCCGGAGGCAACCCACGCAGACATGGGGAGAATGCGCAAACTCCAGACAGACAATCGCCAAGGCCGGTATTGATCCCGGGCCCCTGGCACTGAGAGGCAGCAGTGCTAACCACCATGACACCACTGCGGGACATCCTGAGGTCACGAATGTCGCTGTACAAATGCAAGTCTTTTCAAAACGTTTCAGTTTGCAAAGGCCCATGCACGGGAAAAAAACCAACCTTACGGTGAACTCGGTGTGGTGATTTCCCAGTGCACAACAGAACACCTCTCCGTAGAGCGAGAGCTCTGCCAACGCGCTGGAATTGCTTTTCGCTTTGAATTCAAGCAGCAGTCTGGGGTTCTGCTTCATTTTAGCTCCACTCCACCTGCTGCAATTAAAAACTACAGCACTGCGCTCTGCGTAACTTCCATCAGCCAGCCATAATTAATGACTACGGGGGTTTATAAATATGTTATACTTCTGAGACAACATTACCTCTCCACAAAAAAAAGGCAAAATTAGTGAAAGGCCTTACAAAACTTTGTAAAATTATTTTATTCCCACTGCACGATTTCCCCTCTGTGCAAAATAACAATGTGAAAATATAGACTTAGATTTCAACACAGTGCAGCGAACTGAAACAGGTCCATCATGGGGTACATTCTAACATATTAACTTCACTTGATTCTGCAGGGAATTGATTAATTCATTTCAATTAGTTTTAAGTGTGATATTTCATTTGAGAAGCGATGCGTGTTTTTATGCACTTGGAGTCAGTAACTTAAGTTAATACGTACATGCTGAAGGGTTGGAATTCTAATTCTTGCCATTAGAACTGGAAAATTTCCTGATGTTCCAGCTCTTTTATCACGGGAATTGAAATGTCATACAAGTTGGAAATGGATCAAATTTAATTTCATATCTAATAAAAAAAACCGAAAAGAAAGAGAAAAAAAATCCCTTCTGGTGGGTAGAGCAACAGTGCTTTGTTGCACACAGCCTTGAATTGTGTGTGGGTCGCTGCTTGTTCGAGGTTACACTGTGCTGTACTTAAAATTTGCAGCTAGGTTTTAAAGGTTATGGAGAAAGTCTCAAATGCACAGACCCTTTTTAAAAATAACGTTCACTGTACTTTTGGGGTTTCCCTTAAGTCCGTCAACTTACTTTCTTGGAAGTTTTTATTTTAGAAATGAGTACAGCTGGTACCCAGGGACTCTAGGGGGGGGGGGAAAGGAGAGGAACTAGTTGACTTATTAATAATAATAATAATAATAATAATCTTTATTGTCACAAGTAGGCTTACATTAACACTGCAATGAAGTTACTGTGAAAATACCCCAGTCGCCACATTCCGGCGCCTTTTCGGTACACAGAGGGAGAATTCAGAATGTCCAATTCACCTGACAGTACGTCTTTCGGGACTTGTGGGAGGAAACCGGAGCACCCGGAGGAAACCCACGCCGGCACGGGGAGAACGTGCAGACTCCGCACTGACAGTGACCCAAACCGGGTCCCCGGCGCTGTGAAGCCATAGTGCTAACCACTATGCTACCGTGCTGACTTGGACGATTCACCTGACCTGACAGATCTTTAAGAGTCTTAATTGTCATTTGCAGAGTGGAAATGAATGAGGATGGATGAAACACCTCTGGCTAAGTGATTCTTCTGCTGCCAATAGTTCAGGTCCCCTATTCTGTTGTGTTCGGTAAAGTAATTCCTTTGATGTCACCTCCACTTACTGGTTTACCAAAACTTTCAGGAAATGGGCACAAAGAATACATAGAAATACTGGTGATTGTTTTTTTTCCCCTAACGATTATTATCTTCAAATTAAGATGTCCTCTTAAACCAGGTAACTGGCTAAAGTTGTCAACCAGAATGTAACCCAAATTGTTTCATGTCCGTTGTTACTGAGAATAATGTAACCTTTCACTTGCTGCTTAATTTTGATTGGGATATGTGGCCCCTTTAATGTCAAAGAATCCCGAAGCACCACATAGTTGTAATCAAACTAGAGACTTTTCAGAAACTGGGGCAAATGGAAGAATGCAGGAATTTCCTGGAATGTAAACTTGCTGTTTTATGGTTATAAAAATATCGTCACACTCATTTCATTTTGGGTAGAATTGTGTTAATATAGCTCTAATCCAGCCCAGTGTTATAAGGCTTATGTGGTAGCAACAAATGGGATTCATCTAACAGGAACATATGTCAATTAATTGGAATATTTCAGAGGTTTAGACTATGTGTGCTGATTGTATGGCATTTAAGGTATGTGTAATGTAACAAAGTTCCCAAAATTCCACCAAGAAAGTAATTCTAGCTGGATGTAATTGCATGAAGTTATGGTACTGTCAGATAAATTCAAAGTAATTAAATAAATGCTGAACATTTGGTTGTTAATTAGGGTGGCCATGTACATTGTTATTCAATGTATAACCTTGAAAGAACACATAAGGAATATTTTCGACCTGGCATAGATCATGATCACAATGTTTACTTTCTCATCAACGGATCATGTCAAATTGCAGAGGGTGAGCCTCAGCACCTTGAATGATATTTGTGCAATGCCGTGTGTTCAATGAGCACAAGAGACAGAATTAGTGTTTTTTATTGGAGCTGTGTTATTTAATTTGATGATTCCATGTTTTCAGTGGAAAAGGCTTAGGCTAGAATTCTCCAGACCCTCGGCAGCAGGTTTTACTGCAGCGGAGGCAACTCGCTCTTGGCCGCTGGCAGGACCTTCCAGGGTCTTTGAAGTCACTGGCATTCTGCATGGCTCACCCATTCCCCATCAGGAAACCTGTGGCCGGAGATCATCCCGGCAGGACCAAAAACCCTGCCAGCGGGACCAGAAGATTCCTCCTCTCCCCAAGTTATTCCTGAAGGCTCTTGCCTTTTGAGGTTGAGTACTATGAGTGCGAGCTTCTTTACAATGCACTACCCTTTCTTCAAGTGACCAAGATGGTCCTAGGCATGAGTGCTTACGGTCAGGTTCTCACCTGAAGTACATTTTCTCCCGGGGACCCACTTTAACCTTTTTTTTACCCTCCCGAACTTGGCTCGTCAAAACTAACAGTAATTCCTCAAACCCTGCATCAGTTGAGACTCAGCTAACTTCGGACAGGGATGGAACCTGAAACCTTTTGGTTTGTATAACTTAGCATCAAACCATGTAGTGCTTTTTAGACATCAAGCCAAGTGTTGCAAGCAAGCTTTTCCTTTCCTTTATTTGTTCCACATGCCCTGCTGAAAGCAAAAGTGACAACCACAAAATCCTGGCTACCAGATGTCGAGTAACCTTTCATTGTTATATGGAAAATAATTACACTGCATATCATTGTACCAAGAAATATGATAAGGAAGGGCACATACGTAAAAGAGAAATGACACAAAGAATGTGCTTTATTGAATAATATTCATTGACTGTTGGTGACCTGAAAAATTTGACCTTGTCCTATTCCTTGAAGTAGTGCCATAATACAAAAGCAAAGTGATTAACCTTCCGTAAGAGTGAGAGTAAATGAAAACATTGTACCTTGTGATACCACTGTTACCTTACAAAAGTGTTGGATGGTGTCTCCTTGGTTGAACCTGTATTTTTAAAATTGATTTTAAAATGTTCTTTAGGAATCATCTTCTGTCCCAGATTACCTATTGATTTTATATATGAAGATCTCATTACATAGGCGGTAACTTAAAAAAAAAACGACCACTGAACCTTTGCATAAATCCTTTAATTGAATTTACAAAGCCCGTGGCTCTACATTTTTTAATTAAATCCATTTCTTTCAAGTGTTGGTTTTAATTTGCACATTCTGAAGTAGCTGTGTCCCAGATAAACTGCCATTGATCCTTATTAAACCTAACCTCTGGGCTTTCTGTGAAAATAAAAGGGAACATGGAAGCATTCATGTTGTGCTGCACATGCTCCCTCAAATATGACATTCCAAAACGTAGAAGTGATTTCAAGAAATTACCGGTAATTGTTAGCTTTATGTGGGCATGGTTTTCCTCTACATAATTGATTGCTTAGTTAACTATTAATTTGGTGAATCAGTGCAGTGAAATACAGTTCGCAGATTCCGACAGTCCCTGTGTCTAGCCCAGTATTAATACATTTTGTGTGCGTGTGTTTTTGTCAGATCACAATGGGCAGTATTGTTATCAAGTGATTTGAACACATGGGAAGGAGAGATGTTTGGTAAGATAAACGTAGGATTCACGATCAACACGAGTGATAGATTTCAAACCTATTTAAATATGTGGAATGCTGTTTATCTTCAAGAGTGCATATTAATGTGGATAATATTTTAATTAAAAATTGAGCGAGTGTTGCTCTGAATTAGTAAATCCTGGAAAATCTCCTTGCAGCAAGTAACAGCAGGCAATTTGGTTTGAGGATTTCATCAGAGACTTTTGATCTGACCACTAGAAGGTGTGAAAGAGCAATGTACGGTAATTTGGCCACCTTATTTATTTGTTTATTTCCTTGCCTGTCTGTAGGGGAGAGCCCTATACTACTCCCTATTAACCCCTGGCAGTATGGCTGAAATGAAAATGTAGTGTGTGATAAATTGCCAGTGTGAACCTGTACTAATCCACTTTGTAATACAGTGCCGTGTAGCCCAAACACAAAGGACCAGCTAAATTGGAACTAAGATTTGGGTAAACACTTAGATTTGAATAATAATAATACTCGCTTATTGTCCTGTGAAAAATCCCTAGTTGCCACATTCCGGCGCCTGTTCGGGGAGGCTGGTATGGGAATTGAACCGTACTGCTGGCATTGTTCTGCATTACAAGCCAGCTGTTTAGCCTACTGTGCTAAACCAGATTTTGTGATTGTCAAATTGAGCTTCCTCATTATCCTTGCAAATGTCAAATTAAGGTTACCTTTGAATGGAGTAGTCGGAACATTTTGAACACAAAATGCTGGAGAAACTGAGCAGGCTAAAGCCAATTGGCAGCATCAGCGGAGTGTTGCTCGTTGTGTCTTTACTTAATTTGCTCTATTTTGTAACCTTTGCTCTAGAGTCGCCAGGTATCTTTATGATACCGCCACGAGGTTCAAGTTCAAGTACTGATCAATAACTCAATTCACCAGTTAGTAAGTTTCCAATCAAAACACATTTATTATACACAGTCAATCACTACTCATGTATAAAACTCTACTTACTAGACTATCTCTAACACTAAAAGGCCTATACTTAGCTTTGGAATTGGCCCACCAGGTCAGGGGAACAAATGGTCTTTTGTTCGATTCTGAGTCTGCAGGCTTCAAAGCTGGTATGGACTGGTAGCTAGGAGCGCCTATCTCGTAGCGTGCATTGACTGGAGACATACTTGGTTGGTGCAGCTGCTAGGCAGATCACGGTCAAGGGTTGTTTCGAGCTGCTGAGCGGCCCTGTCAAGAAGGACGAATTGAACTTGGGGACTCTATTTTATAGTCCCATGGGGCTTTGCGCCCTTTTGGGCGGACCCCGTACCTGGTTCCAAGTGATTGGACTAAGTTCTGATCACTTGGATCGATTTCTCCAATACTGGAGCTGTTCCCTGATCGCTGGGCGGTTCCTAAGTGTCCGTTGGCCTTCCTTTGTCTTGGCTCCTGCTGGCGCCAAGGAGTCTGGCTTGCCCTTGTTTATCTTAACTGTTTCCAATTGTTCCCGGGGATCGCTCGTCAATATGTAGATGGTTGTTAGTTTCAGTGCTGTCTGGGTTCCTGCAAGTTCTGACATACAGGAAACTTTGCACCTGCTTGTTTTTCCTGCGTTTAACTGAATTTCCCTGCATTCCTAGCGGATCTCCATTTTAAAGTCGGGAAGTGGCCAACCCAGGTGGCTACAGGAGGGAGAAACAACGTAAATGTTTCTAGTCCAGTGTGACACTTCGGAACTGTTAAGACGAATCATATTGGACTCGAAATGTTAACTCTGTTTCTCCCTCCACAGATGCTGCCAGACCTGCTGATTTTATCCAGCATTTTCTGTCTTTATTTCAGATTTCCAGCATCCGCAGTATTTTGCGTTTATTTAAGCCTTTAACTTGTCCCTGTTGTAATTTCTGAAGTGTTTTTCCTCAGACTGTGCTCACAGACAACAGCCATTGGAAACAAATGTAGAGACGGCATATAAATAGTGGGAAAGTCCCATTTTAGATGAGAGCAACAAATCCCAGATGAGTCCCAGTTTGGAGTGAAGTTTCCCTTGGTTTCAGTTTTCGTGTTACTTAAGTGATAATGATCAATGGAGCACGGCAGCAAAAGGGAAAATTGGAGTCCCCAGATAGAAGAAGAAGAAGAAATTGCTTATTGTCGCAAGTAGGCTTCAAATGAAGTTACTGTGAAAAGCCCCTAGTCGCCACATCCCGGCGCCTGTTTGGGGAGGCTGGTACGGGAATTGAACCCACGCTGCTGGCCTGCCTTGATCTGCTGTCAAAGTCAGCGATAGATTGCTGTCCTCCCACTTTTGATGGATTGTTGCCATTGATCAAGATAAGAGTTTCCATTTTATTTGCAATGACCCATCAAAATATGCACTTATTTTGGCCAATTATTAGTGTGGCTTGTTGCTGTTACCTGAACTTGGAGGCACAGGGCTCTGATGAAAGTGTGTAAAATACCATCTGAGATACCATTAGCAGTTTTGAATAGTTTGTATAGTCCTGCGACTTTGATTTACCATGAATATTCCTGTATCAGAGGCAGATATAGAATCAGATAGGTGATGTTTTTCAAGATCGAAGTATGATAAAATAAAATTCTGATTGATAACATGAGGCTAATCCACTTTAATGTGTTAAATTATGATTGGATGATATCTGCCTGGAGGCATGATGGTCTTTTTTATTCTTTCACAGGGTATGGGCATTGCTAGCTAGGCCAGTATTTATTGTCCATTCCTTTTTTTAAAAAAATATGTTTATTCAAAGTTTTCAACCAAACACTCCAGAAAGAAAGAAAGAAAAACAAAATTGTACATAGGAAATCAAACAAGGATACATTAACCCCATTTAACAAATACATACCAAAGTGGGGGAAACGCCCCTTTTAACAAAAACATAAACCAACCCCCTCTACCTAGTGTTCCGCGAGAAAGTCTAGGAATGGTTGCCACCGCTTGGAGAACCCAGGCAGAGACCCTCGCAAGGCAAACTTTATCCTCTCCAACTTAATGAACCCAGCCATGCCACTGATCCAAGCTTCCACGCTCGGGGGCTTCGCGTCTCTCTACATTAGTAGGATCCTCTGCCGGGCTACCAGGGACGCAAAGGCCAGAACTCCGGCCTCGTTCGGCTCCTGCACTCCTGGCTTGTCCAATACTCCAAATAGTGCTATTCCCCAGCTTGGCTTGACCCGGGCATTCACAACTTTGGACATAGCCCTCGCAAAGCCCCTCCAGAACCCCTCCAGCGCCAGGCATGTCCAGAACATATGGGCGTGATTCGCTGGGCTCCCTGAACATCTCACACATCTGTCCTCCACCCCAAAAACCCTACTCACCCTCGCCCCTTTCATATGCGCCCTATGTACTACTTTGAACTGTATTAGACTGAGCCTGGCGCAAGAGGAAGAGGAATTGGCCCTGCCCAGGGCATCAGCCCACAGACCCTCATCCAGCTCCTCCCCGAGCTCCTCCTCCCACTTGTCCTTCAACTCCTCCACCGAGGCCTCCTCCGCTTCCTGCAGCTCCTGATAAATCGCCGAGACCTTGCCTTCTCCAACCCATACACCCGAAATCACCCTGTCCTGAATCCTTCGTGCTGGGAGTAGGGGAAATTCCCTCACCTGCCGTCTCACAAACGCCCTCACTTGCATATATCTAAAAGCGTTTCCGGGAGGCAACCCAAATTTCTCCTCCAGCGCCCCCAGGCTGGCAAAAGTCCCATCTATGATCAGGTCCCCCATTCTTTTAATTTTTGCCCGATGCCAACTTAGGAACCCCCATCCATCCTGCCCGGCACAAACCTATGATTATCCCTTATCGGGGACCAGATTGAGGCCCCCACCTCACCCCTATGTCGCCTCCACTGTGCCCAGATCTTCAATGTCGCCGCCACAACAGGGCACGTGGTGTACCGCGTTGGCGGTAGCGGCAACGGTGCCGTCACCAGCGCCCCCAAGCTAGTACCCACACAAGACGCCACCTCTAGCCTCTTCCACGCCGCCCCCTCTCCCTCCCATTTACGGATCATCGCCACATTAGCTGACCAATAATAACCACACAGATTCGGCAGCGCCAACCCGCCCCTGTCCCGACTGCGTTCCAGAAACACCCTCTTCACCCTCGGGGTCTTGCTCGCCCATACAAACCCCATAATACTCCTGCTTACCCACTTGAAAAAAGCCTTGCGGATCAGGATGGGCAGGCACTGGAACACGAACAAGAACCTCGGGAGGACTGTCATCTTGACCGACTGCACTGTACCCGCCAGGGAAAGTGGCAACACATCCCATCTCCTAAAGTCTTCCTCCATCTGGTCCACCAACCGTGTCAAATTAAGCTTATGCAGGGCCCCCCAGCTCCTAGCTACCTGGATACCCAGGTATCGATATTCCTCCCCGCCCTCTTCAACGGCAGCTCCTCTAGTCCCCTTTCCTGGCCCCCCGCATGCACTACAAAGAGCTCACTCTTCCCTAAGTTGAGCTTGTAGCCCGAGAAGTCCCCAAACTCCCTAAGGATCCGCATGACTTCCGCCATCCCCTCCACTGGATCCGCAATATATAGCAACAGGTCATCCGCATACAACGACACCCAGTGTTCCTCCCCTCCACGGCCCAACCCCCTCCAGTTCCTAGACTCCCTTAATGCCATGGCCAGCGGCTCAATTACCAGCGCGAACAGCAAAGGGGACAGGGGACACCCTTGTCTCGTCCCCCTGTACAGTCTGAAATATTCCGATCTCCGCTGGTTCGTAGACACGCTCGCCACCGGGGCCCTGTATGACAACCTGACCCACCCTATGAACCTTTTCCCGAACCCAAACCTGCTAAGCATTTCCCATAGGTACTCCCAGTCCACCCGATCAAAGGCCTTCTCCGCGTCCATAGCTGCCACCACCTCCGCTTCCCCCCCCCAACCGAGGGCATCATAATCATGTTCAGGAGCCTCCGCACATTCGCGTTTAACTGCCTGCCCTTCACGAATCCTGTCTGGTCCTCATGTATCACTCCCGGGACACAATCCTCAATCCTCGTAGCGAGGACCTTCACCAGCAACTTGGCATCTATGTTAAGGAGCGAGATTGGCCTATACGAACCGCACTGCAGTAGGTCCTTGTTCCGCTTGAGAATCAGCGAGATCAGCGCCCGAGACATTGTCGGTGGCAGAGTCCCTTCCTCTCTCGCCTCATTGAAGGTTCTCACCAGCAACGGGCCCAACAGATCCACATACTTCCTATAAAATCCAACCGGGAACCCATCCGGCCCCTGGGCCTTGCCAGCCTGCATGCTCTCCAATCCCTTAGCCAGCTCCTCCAGCCCCAGGCCAGCCACCTGCTCTTCCTCCACCCTCGGGAACCTCAGTTGATCTAAAAACCGCCGCATCCCCTCTCCCCCCTCCGGGGGCTCTGACTTGTACAGGTCCCCATAGAAATCCCTAAATACCTTATTTACTTTAACCGCACTCCGCACCATGCTCCCCCCCCCCCATCTCTGATTCCTCCAATCTCCCTCGCCGCCTCCCTCTTACGTAGCTGATGCGCCAGCATCCGACTCGCCTTCTCCCCATACTCATATACTGCCCCCTGCATTTTCCTCCACTGAGCCTCTGCCTTCCCCGTGGTCAGTAAATCAAATTCCATTTGGAGGTTCCGTCGCTCCCTCCACAACCCCTCTTCGGGGGCCTCTGCATAGCTCCTGTCCACCCTTACTATCTCCCTCACGAACCTCTCCCTCTCCATCCTCTCTCTCTTTCCCCTGTGAGCCCTAATTGAAATGAGCTCTCCCCTAACCACCGCCTTCAGTGCCTCCCAAACCACACCCACCTGCACCTCGCCATTATCATTGGCCTCTATGTATCTCTGAATACACCCCCGGACCCGCCCACAAACGTCCTCATCCGCCAACAGTCCCACATCCAGGCACCACAGCGGGCGCTGGTCCCTCTCCTCCCCCAACTCCAACTCCACCCAGTGCGGGCCGTGGTCTGAAATCGCTATAACCGAATATTCCATTCCCCCCACTCTTGGGATCAGTGCCCTACTCATCACAAAGAAGTCTATCCGTGAATAGGCCTCATGTACATGGGAGAAAAAAGAGAACTCTCTGGCCAGTGGTCTGGCAAACCACCACGGATCCACTCCCCCCATCTGGTCCATAAACCCCCTTAGCACCCTGGCTGCAGCTGGCCTCTTACCCGTCCTTGACCTGGATCGGTCCAATGCTGGGTTCAGTACCGTATTGAAGTTCCCCACCATTATCAAGCTCCCGGATTCCAGATCCGGGATCCGACTCAACATGCGCTTCATAAATCCTGCATCGTCCCAATTCGGGACATACACATTCACCAGTACCACCCGGGTCCCCTGCAACCTACCACTCACCATCACGTATCGACCCTCATTATCCGCCACAATATTCAGTGCCTCGAACGACACCCGCTTCCCCACCAGTATTGCAACCCCTCTGTTCTTCGCATCCAGCTCTGAATGAAAGACCTGCCCTACCCATCCCTTTCTCAACTGATCTGATCTGCCAACTTCAAGTGCGTCTCCTGAAGCATAACATCGTCTGCCTTCAGTCGCTTTATGTTCGTGAACACCCGAGCCCTCTTGACGGGCTCATTCAGGCCCCTCACATTCCATGTTGTCAGCTGGATCAGGGGGCGACTTGTCATGCCCCCCCCCCCCCCCCCCCCCCCCCCCCCCCCGCCGATTAGCCATCCCCTTTCTTAGGCCAGCAACGTGCCCACACCTCCCGCAAACTCTAGTCCCTCAGGCGGCGAAGCCCTGCCCCGACTCTCTCTTTTACCTCCAGCTCCCCTTCGGTCAGTACAGCAGCAACCCAGTTTCTCCCCCCCCGCCCCCCCCCCCCCCCCCACACACACCCAGCTAGACCACCGTCTAGCCCCCTTGCTTTATTGCCCATTCCTAAGTGGTCTTGAGACGATGATGGTGAGCTACTTTTCTTGAACCTTTTGCAGTCCATGTGTTGTAGGAATACCCACATTATCGTTAGGGAGGGAGTTCTCGGACTTTGACCCAGCCAAAGTGAAGGAACGATATAGTTCCAAGACAGGATGGCGGGCAGTGTGCTTTGGACAGTAAGCTTTGGACTTGAACAAAATAAAAAGTCAAGCAGGTATTGTGTGCCGTTTTGGAATCCACATTAGAGGAGGGGTGTGATAGCACTGGAAAGGCTGCAGAAGAGATTTACCAGGAATTTGCCTGAGCTAGAGAGTTTTAGTTATGAATAGGGATTGAAAGACTGGTGTTGTTTTCCTTCGAGCAGAGGAAGACTGAGAGGGTTGGGGGGGGACAAGTTGGAGATGTGTAAAATTATGAGGGACAGAGATAAAGCAGACAGGAAGAAACCTTTCCCCTTGGTGGAGGGATCAATGATCAGGGAGCAAAGATTTAACGTAAGGGGCTGGAGGTTAAGAGGGGATGTGAGGAAAATCCAATGGGTGGTGAAGTCTGGAACTCTGAAAGGATGGTGGAGGCAGAGGCCTGTGTAACATTTAAGAATTATTTAGATGTGCACTTGCGATGCCAAGGCATGCAAGGCTATGGGCCAAGTGCTGGAAAATGGGACCAGAGTAATTAGATGGCTATTTTTTTGCTGGCGCAGACACGATGGGCTGAACGGCTTTTTCTGTTCTGTAGACCTCTATGATTCTATACGTGATTTGCCCACAGATTCTTGCACTGCTGCCTCACAACTCCAGGGACCAGGGTTCAATTCCAGCCTAGGGTGACTGTCTGTGTGGAGTTTCCACATTCTCCTCGTGTCTGCGTGGGTTTCCTCCGGGGGCCGGTCCGGTTCCCTCCCACAGTCCAAAGATGTGCAGCGCTGGTGGATTGGCCGTGCTGAATTGCCCCTCAGTGTCCAAAAGGTTAGGTTGGGTTACTTGGTTATTGGGATAGGGTGGAGGCGTGGGCTTAAGTAGGGAGGTCTTTCCAAGGGGTGGTGCAGACTCGAGGGTCGAATAACCTCTTTCTCATGGGTTTCACATGAAAAGCCCTGACCATTGATGCTCACAATTACACGATATGATCAGGTTAAAAATGTTATGCCAAGGTGAGTTTCGGCTGAAGTCTTTGTGGGATAACAAAGCTGAGGGAAACCATTTGGCCTAGCGAGCACACACTTCCAAAGAAACTTAGGATCCTCTTTGAGTCCTCGGGTATGTGTCAAATTAACACTTTGAAGAGTAGTTTAGAAATTTGGTCTCGATTTGTTATTTTTATGTTTGCACATTCATGAGGACCTTAGAATTTCACAGATAAGGGGCGGGATTCTCCAATAATGGGGCTATGTCCGCACTCCTGCGTGAAAACGCTGGCAAATCACCCTGGACTTTCCTGAAGAAAGTCGAGAGTGATTCTCCTACCTGGAGGGCACGGCCCCGGAGTGCTCCTCACAGCTCTGGCTGCCGATACGGGGCCCTGCAGTTCCAGTCGGGGGTCCGCGCATGCGCACCGCAGCGTCCTGCGTCAGGGGTCCGCGCATGCGCAAGGCAGCGGCCTGCGTCGGCCGCCCGCGTGATATGACGGACCCACAACGCGGACCGGCACCAAAAAGATAGCCCCCCCCTCCCCAAGATTGTGTGCATGCGCGGATCGGTGGTCCCCGATCGATAGCCTGGCCGACTGAATCCGCAGCCGCCACGCCGAGTTTCCAATGGGTGGGACCATGAGAGAACCATGCCGACGGGAACTCGGCCAGTTACACTTGTATGACTAGATATAAACCACTGCCATGTGAAGGATATCTGCTTGTAAGTGAGTGACTGTGCTTTTGATTTTTGCAGCACCTTCACGTTGATACTGGCTCTCGCTGAAAGGAACAGATTGTTGTTGTCCTGTTTTTTTTAGGGTTCCATGACTCAGCATGTGTTCTGTACATTGTTGAAGGCAAATTCACTTATATTCTGGGCTCAGTGCAATTATTTGGCAGCTTTATTCAGGATGTCAGTGTGGATTAGTTTTCAAAGAGAAAGGCGGTATGAGATCAACAAGATAAATTATTCAAGGTATTTTAATTATCGGTGAACCAGTTTATTAAACTTCACTGCTACTGTATATAATAAGCTTTGAATTTAAAAGTGGAGGTGAATTAAGTACTACAGCCCTCGGTATTGTTTTCCAGCTCCTAATTCACCGCATTGCCAGTTTTAGGACATATTATTCTGGGACAGGCGTTTGAAAAATAAGAAAATTTGAGCCTCATTTTAACAAATATTAATTGAATATAATGCTTTATGAACAGTACAATACTGCTCACTAGCAGCGAATTTCACTAAAGATGTTGAATGTTTTGAGTTCCCCCCCCCCACCCTGTTCCTCTTTGTGACATGTTGACTTGATGGAATTAAATACTGAACACATTATAGTTCTACTCAGTGATTCCCTCAGTAATGTAAATTTTTATTGTTTATTAGAACTGCTTCTGGTTTCAAATTGTGGAAACTGAAATTGGTTTCAGTCCAGGCCACTTGACAAGATCATTACTCAGATCTCTCGTTTGAATTATCTGCTATGGGACTTCCTGGTGACCACTAATCTGTTGAGACATATCAAAAATTGAAATGGTGCAAAACACCATTTATGCTTTATTTTTAAAATGGTTCGGTACCCGGAACATCTGCAAGTCAAAACTTTAGTGTTTTGTTGTTTATTGTGGCTGCACTAGGTTACACTGTGTACCACAATCCACTTTAAACCCTTTGCTTTCGTTTTGGATTTGAATATCGTAACTCACAGAATAATGAACTTGAGGCAGCCATGCATATTTTCTACCATGTGTAAACAAAGTTTTCCTGGAAAGTCGTCCACGGCTCATGTTTGTTGAGACTCTTTAGCAGCTCTCTTCCTGTTGGCCCACCACCTGACGGTTACTTGACTTTTAACTTTTCTTCGTCCCTTTCCCTCACCTGTTCTTTTGTTCTTTTGCTGTTTGTGCCTATAAATCTTTCACTCTATCCTCCCATTCTCAGTGTTCCCTTTCATGGGCTTTATTCCTGTGCACTCTACTCTCGTTACATTTCGTCGAGCTGTACGACACGGGAGGGGGCACGGTGGCACAGTGGTTGGCACTGCCTCCTCGCGGCTCCAGGAACCCGGATTCAATTCCGGCCTCTGGTGACTGTTGGTGTGGAGTTTGCACTTTCTCCCCTTAGCTGCGTGGGTTCCTCCGAGTGCTCTGGTGTCCTCCCGCAGTCTATAGATGTGCAGGTTAGGTGGATTGGCTGTGCTAAATTGCCCCTTAGTGTCCAAAAGGTTAGATTGGGTTACACGGATGGGGTGGGCCGTGGGCCTAGGTAGGGTGTTCCTTGAGAGGGTTGGTGCAGACTTGATGGGCCGAATGGTCTCCTTCTGCACTGTAGTGATTCTGTGATTCTATTCAATGACATGGACGGAAGATTCCAAATTCCCAGGCTGAGCTTATGATGGGACTGGCCTCTGACATCACCAGCCCACCGGCGGTCCAACACACTGCAACATGTAAGACGGTAATTTCTTATTTTAGGTCAGCTGATACATTTATGACAAAAGCAGAGCAACTTGTATTTATATAAGCCAATAAACCTTTGTTTAGCGGTAAACTATGAAACATGAGAGACTCTTGACAGATTTAACAAACTCAGTCACACCCTGACGGCTCGAGAGTTTGTTGCCGTCGGCTTATTTTCTTTAAAAGAAGATGACACAACATTCAACCTGCCTATATGATGGTCCTGCTGTACAAAGCAGCTATGTGACAATTACATCATCTGTCTAAACACAAAGATAGTTTGGTTCTGAAAGTTTCTCAGGCAAAAACTGCTTTTTTGTTTATTGATACCCACTTTAAGGGCAGCACGGTGGCGCAGTGGTTAGCATTGCTGCCTCACGGTGCTGAGGTCCCAGGTTTGATCCCGGCTCTGGGTCACTGTCCGTGTGGAGT
The DNA here is from genome assembly GCF_047496885.1 of Scyliorhinus torazame. Taxonomy (NCBI): domain Eukaryota; kingdom Metazoa; phylum Chordata; class Chondrichthyes; order Carcharhiniformes; family Scyliorhinidae; genus Scyliorhinus; species Scyliorhinus torazame. Next base: position 20,458,348 of record NC_092716.1, on the reverse strand, counting down.
TCGCACATTCTCCCCGTGTTTGCATGAGTTTCGCCCCCACAACCCAAAGATGTGCAGGGTAGGTGGATTGACCATGCTAAATTGCCCCTTAATTTGAAAAAATTAATTGGGTACTCAAAGTTTTTTTTTCAAATTGATACCCAGTTTGTACGAAACTTAAAATGGTGAATTTTATTCCAGGACGTGGACAGTTTCCTCCGAACCTGCATCAGGTTTGGCCTTGTTAACTGAGCAATCTGTCAGAGTACTCTCGTGCAAAAGAAAGCAATGTAGAACAGACCTGGACTCAGTCAGTAAGTGGGGTGGCCATGTCCCCAGCCCTTCCTGTCATTGCAATCACCTCCAGCCCTGCAGGAATCCACAAGATCTGTGTTTCTCCAATTCTGGCATCATGTGCATCCGCAAATTGAATTTGATGAGAAAGTGAGAACGATCACTGATTAGATGACTGCAAACTTCAGTTTTAAACTTTTGAAGATAATAGTAGGGAGTGAAAGCCATTCCAAAGTTTGGTGATCCGAGCCTGCAATGAGGACATGTTGGTAAGTGCGCTTGTAATGAATTACACTTGATGCTGGTTTTTGTATTTGCTCCTATCATAAGGCTTGATTGTTTATATTTCAGTGTAAAAGGCAGGAGATTTTTTAATTTATGTGTTTCTAAATGTATATATTTATAAAAAGAATTATCTTTTTCCACATAATTACTTAAGTGACCTTTATGTGAATCCCTCAAATCATCATTTCGTGTTAGTTTGCGATTATTCACCTCCTCGGATGTTAAAATTTGGACGGGTCACATGATGTGATCAATTTTAGCTGAACTTGTCCTTAGGCCTTGCAGCACAAAGAGGCCTCAGCGGCACATTGAATGAAGTAGTTTTGAAGGAACCTTGTAAAAATCAGTCTGAATCCTCCCTCCCTCTCCCGGTATTGGAAAATAATGACTGGGTCAGAGGTTCTGTTCCTGTCAGAGGAGAGTGCATGGACATATTCTCTATGTATTGTTTGCACAAAACAATAGCTTTGGTCTTTTATTCATTTATGGCATGATAATTTGCAATTGGATCAAGTCTCCTATGTGCCCTCAATGTCCTATGATCATACACATGATTTGGTCACTAGAACGCTGCATCAATTGAGTGTCACGATTGGGAGAAATGATACATTTGTATATGTGGTTCACATTACGCTGCTAAATCCCTCACTGTTTCGTCACGCCAGACTGTGCTGGCATTTAGGCGTGCAAAGCAGATTTAAGAGCCCATTAAGTGATCATTATTTTTTTTGAAATCTTCTTTGTGGATACCTGCGCTGCTGAAACAGGGAAGGATCCTGTTCCGAAAAGAGTTAAAATAAAACTGCTCAACCTTCTGAAACGATTTGCAGCGGAAGCCAAAATTTGATTAAGGAGGGACTGTCCTCGGCAGCTGTTTCTTGGGGTATTTTCAGGGAAGAAGCTGAATAAGGCTTATTTTACCTTTGGGTGGAAAGCCATGCTTTTGTCGTAGGTTTCTTTCTTGTCTGAGGACATTAACAGAAATGGCCACTAGGAGGCGCAGTGGTTTTAATTGTCCTAAAAGTTTTTTTTCCCTGTTCAGAGAGGCTCCTCTTTTCAACAGCGGTCGTGTGTCATCAGATCGCTACAACAAGATATTATACAAACCGCTCAAAGAAAAGTGGAAAGATTTGAAGGTGGTCGGAGTGGGAGGGGGGTAGCGATGGCCTGCTGGGGTGGAAATCCATCTTCCAAATGGCACCTAATTACATACATTTTTTATGCTCTTTGGCAGAGGCTGCTGCCCATTAATCTGACAGAATAGATGAGCAAAAAAAAAACATACAAAAAACTGAGCTGCTTCATCACACCCAGCAAGATTTGGATGTTTTATTTGTGAAAGATTAAATATTCTTGATAAAGAAAAGCTGCCACGTCTGCAATTTAAGCAGGGGGGGGGGCGAAATCCAGGAGAACGATATAAATTTGCAACACTAATGATCTGCTCGCTGCATGTAGCCTTTCCCATTTCTCTTTATTCAGCTTCAGTACCGCAATCAGACACAAGTTGCCAATAAAGTTTTTTGTACAGAGCTCACTGTCAATACCTTCAGTACCACCTGCCCACCGTGACTGCAATTAAAGTTCCACCAATAGTCTGGAACTAAGGGTCAAAATTTGATGGCTAATTGATTTTGGGTTCATCTGGACAGTTGTCCTCGACTATTTTTGATGCTTGCAACAGACGGTGGGTGGGTGGCAATGACTTGAACCGATACGGAACGCCATTCCCGAATTATAATGAATTTTCTTTCTTTTTCTTTAAATCTGTATGGACTAGGGGCTTTTCACAGTAATTTCATTTGTAGCCTACTTGTGACAATAAGAGATTTTCATTTTCATTTCATTTCATTGCTACTGTTCTTTTCTATACTGCAGTGAAATTGAAACCACCGATTCACAAGACGACATTATCTCCAAATTGCTGGCCGGCCTAGCCCCGTTTAACCCTGAAACCCAAGCAATAACCACAGGATAAAGTTGCCGGAACCAGCTTCCTTTCTGTCAGGAGGAAAATTAGTTACATACAGGCAGGGCTAAGATTTCACCTTCGAAAATGACTCTTGAGTCGCCACTGTTCTCCAAGTGTATATAGGGTCTGACACAATACCTAGCTTTTGAGGCTTCATGATTTGGATGTATACTTTTCATCCTTCTAAGAAGATGCTTTTAATGAGATTTTCATCAGTATGGAATTCTCTGTTCTGCCAGCTAGCATTAATGTTATTAGCATCGGTTAAGATGTGAGCTGTGCTTTTTAAACATGCAAGCTAATCTACGCGTGCAGCATGGTTGCGCTCACCTCGGTGAAAATGGAAGAAGCCTTTCACTCGGAGAGTGGGACAGCTGGGAGAGCTCTGTTAGATAGGTGTCGTACACGGTTCAGTCCAAAAACACACCGTTGACATACAGGACAGATGTGATATCATCTATAAGGCCTGCCATGCTCTCAGTATGTTGCTGTTTGACCCTATGTGTTTCCATGTGTGGCTACACATTTGTGGTGTTTATTTTCATTCAGCCTAATAACATGAATTGGGAAGTTTGATGGTTTTTAAAAAGAATTTCACTTGAGCTCACTTTGTTGACTAATATACAACTGCTCGCGCTGTACTCGGGAGGTAAGAACAGGTAAGTCAATTGGTGTTACCTTTCAGCTGGCCCACTGAACTCCATGGAATAAGAATACGTGCAATAATATTGTAGGTGTGTTCAAGTGTGTGAAAGTGCTAGGATCTACTGTAATCTGAGCTAGTGACTTGCTTTTCTGGCTCAGACACCTACTGCAATGGGAAGCTACACATTACTGCTGACGTACAGGAAGGGATGATTGGTTGACATCTCAATTGAGTTTACTAATTCTGAGCCAGAAAATTTGTACTTTCAAGCACTGATGGCTCTCAGTTGCATCACTTGTTGAGTAATTCGTGTTCAGTTTTCCAACACAGCTGTTGTACTAGTAAATTGACGCATATTAATGAAAAAAGATGTGATTAAGATATTTGAGAAAGTGTCTCAGAGTTCCTTTATTACTGATCACTTATTACTGTGCGCACCATTCATGTGTTCTCGTAAACATTCAGATACTGAGGATTATCAGCTCATTCTGTATTGTGGTGTGGTTTGAAATGAGTGATGGCATTTAAGTAGGTGGAGAATTTGGTTTGACATCTGCTATCTGCGGACCTTCATACACACTAACCTTTGAAGAGGTTGGCAGCAGAGGTATTACCCTTTTTGTACCTGAGACAAAGGGATTCCTTTCAAAGCATTTGAAGCAGTGGTGCTAAAATCAATGGGGAGTTGCTGTGGGTGCGATTTGCCTAAACAGGCATAAGGTCCCGTAGCGAGTGCATTTAACCACGTTCCCGTCGCTCGCAGCGCTGAGAAACACATCATTGCCAAACATCACTTGGGTTAGATAGGGGGCCTCAGTGGGGAAGGCGCGGCCAAGGCACTGAGGAGCTCCTCTTGCCAAGCCCGCGACATAACCCCTGACCACTCCCCAAGCTCCAACTCACTCTGAGGGGGTTCCCGTGCCTCGCCACAACCTCCAACACCTGCGCAGGACTCGCCTGACCCGATCGCCACTGCGGGAAAAATACCCACTTGGCACCTTGGCAGTGCCAACCTGGTACCCTGACAGTGCTCCTTCCGGATAGCAGTGCCACCTGGGCACCTTGGCAGTGCTAGGCTGGCACCCAGGCGGCACTGCCAGAGTGCCAGGTCGGCACTGCCAGGCTGACAGTTCCAGGATGCCTGGGTAGCACCAACAGTGCCAGGGTACCACCCTGCTCAAAGGACATGCGCCTGGGGGCCCTCCGATCCCCTGGGAGACCCCCACAAGTGCCGTACCGTCTGGCCTCTGTTTGTGGAGACCACTTTTGACCAACGCTCGGCCAAAGTCTCTGGGCCAAAGGGAATAGCACAGTGGTTATGACTTCACAGCGCCAGGGTCCGAGATTCGATTCCCGGCTTGGGTCACTGTCTGTGCGGAGTCTGCACGTTCTCCCCGTGTCTGCGTGGGTTTCCTCCGGACCCTCCGGTTTCCTCCCACAAGTCCCAGAAGACGCGCTGTGAGGTGAATTGGACATTCTGAATTCTCCCTCTGTGCAGCCGAACAGGCGCCGGAATTTGGTGACTCGAGGCTTTTCACAGTAACTTCATTTGCAGTGTTAATGTAAGCCTACCTGTGACAATAAAGATTATTATTATAGATCCCAACATCTCGGAAAACTGCATATTAGAGTTTCACTAGCTGTCTCGCTCTAATATGCAGATTTGGCAAAAAGTGGTCTGGTCCACAATGGACGGGTCACATCACAGCATCTCGCAAGATCACGTTAAATCTCATGAGGCGGGTAGATCCCGGGAACTTTTTTAGCCACATTGGGCTGCGGCGCACTGCTTTTTGGGTACAGTGCGTCCATTCAATTGGGCCCAATGTCTTTAAAGTTATTTTTCTCATCCCATTTGCTTACCATCTGTATCTGGAAAGGATCGTGGGCTAACTTTTCATGCTGTTAAGAAACTAGCCTCCAGGAGCAGTGTGAGAGCAGACTGACTGCCTTCAATTTTACTCCCATCCGTGGCCTCCAGTTAACGCTTCCTAATGGTGATATGGCGAAGATCAATAACTTAGCATTCGAGGATGAAGATTGCCAATACTCCCACCCCCATGTAGCTTGCAAAGTAATTTACAAAACTGCAACCTTCATGTTTGAGAACGGCTGTTTGCTTTTAACACACTGAGTAAAGTAAGTAGGAAAGAGTTACAAGACAATAATCCAATGGAGGAGTTCCATTAATGTCATAAGTCAAGAGATAGGGAAGGTCAGCACAATCTATGGGAGGTATCTAACTCGAAGGACGTTCATTTGTCTATCCTCTACATATTGGGAATTTTAAATTTGGTTTGGACTTTTGCTGGTGGACATTTATGAGGTTATGCTGAATTTCTCTGGTGTGGTATCATTGCACGTTGAAAACAATGTGATACTGACAGATATAAAATGGGTAAGTTGTTATCACTTTACATGCTCAGGTAATATAGTTTGAGTCAGTAATTTAATGAATGTGACATAACGAGGGCCGCACGGTAGCACAGTGGTTAGCACAGTTGCTTCACAGCTCCAGTGTCCCAGGTTCGATTCCTGGCTTGGGTCACTGTCTGTGCGGAGTCTGCATGTTCTCCCCGTGTCTGTGTGGGTTTCCTCCGGGTGCTCCGGTTTCCTCCCACAGTCGAAAGATGTGCAGGTTAGGTGGATTGGCTGTGCTAAATTGCCCTTAGTGTCCAAACAAACATTAGGTGGGGTTACGGGGATAGGGTGGAGGTGTGGGCTTAGGTAGGATGCTCGTTCCAAGGGCTGGTGCAGACTCGATGGGCCTAATGGCCTCCTTCTGCACTGCAAATTCTATGATTCTATGAGTAGAATGACCTTCAAGAATGGTACTGATGAAAAATTCTGTTGAGGGATCTGTAAAACTCAACTCTACTGATCGTGACAAAAAGGGACCATTTATTTGCATAAACACAATTTTTTTAAAAATAATCTTTATTGTCACAAGTAGGCTTACATTAACACTGCAAATGAGGTTCCTGTGAAAAGCACCTAGTCGCCATATTCCAACGCCTGTTTGGGTACACAGAGGGGGAATTCAGAATGTCCAAATGACCTAACAGCACGTCTTTCGGGACTTGTGGGAGGAAACTGGAGCACCCGGAGAAAACCCACGCAGACACAGGGAAAACGTGCAGACTCCGCACAGACAGACACCCAAGCCGGGAATCGAACCTGGGACCCTGGTGCTGTGAAGCAACAGTGCTACCCACTGTGCTAACATGCTGCCCCAATTACGTTTAGACGCAAAATACAAACCAAGCACAATTATTTAAAGATAAATCTGATATTGAGACTGAAGTCAAAAAAAGAGTTTACAAATGGCATGAGAGTTGTTTGCAGATCTTACATGCATTAACATTGTTTGTTGTGGCCAGGCACCACTGTCTGAAGGTTGTGATTTTAGGATAAGTCAAACTAATTCAAATAGTCCCAACTTTTGGGAAGCAGGACAATCGATTCCTACCTGGATATGAGCATGTGGCTTTCAATCATACTGCAGCTAATCAAGGAAATGTTCATCTTTCGACCCCTCCCATCCTTCAGAAGCTATTATCTGACCCTCAGATCTTTCAGCGAGTCTGTGTAATACCATTGAAAGACAGCCAGATTGGGAAAGTGCAATATTCCTGTTTTTATTAATATTTTATCAGCTATGAGAGGTAATGGGATTCTTTTGCAACACAAATAACTAATTGAGCAGATGATATGTCTTGGTTGCAAGAAGATCGGGCGGAACTGGAGGTTAGCGAGCAGACTTTATTGAGAAAGTGATGAATGAATGAGCGTTCAGTGGTTTAAAACAAAAAGGAAGCCAGGTAGGTTTTTTTTTCAAATCGTGTTCTCTGCTGCTTGTCGGCTCCCATGATATGAAAATAGCTAATGTTACTTCCCCTCTCCATCAGACCTGTTCGACCATGCACTCAAATGTGTTAGGAAGAGAGACCTGTCATGCCTTTTCTCACAGGGTGCCTGAATTATTGATGAACAACACTGTATTGAGATCAAGGTGGAAAGCTCTGATTTCTTCATCCTGAATTCGCTTACATCTTTCACATCTGGTTTGAAAGTAAATGGTTTGAGGGAAGTCTCACTGCAGGGATTATTGGGGCATATGTTAGAGATCTATCTGAAAAAGGTGAATCTTGTAGGCTGTGTGTATCTCACAAGGTGTATGTGTGTGCGGAGAATTCACGCACTGCCTTTCCCGTGGTTCAAGTGCTGTACCAATTGCTTTGAATTACAATCCTGCAATTAATTAGACTGTCACGTTGTGTGACTGTCTTGATACACTTATGTGCAGTAAATGCTGATATAAAAACATTCGATGATATAAGCTGCATTGTCAAAAGAATATCTTTGCAATGATAAAGACCAAAACAGGACTGAAATGCAAGTCATTGCTACATCAGCACCCAGTTTTCTCACCAAGAATGTCGCGGTGCTCGAACGTTCAGTACATTTAAAGCTGAGATAGACAGATTTTGGTGTCCCGTGGAATCAAGGGATTTGGAGAGTAGGCGGGAAAATTGAGTTGAAGCCCAAAAACAGTCATGATTGAAGTGAATGGTGGATCAGGCTCGGCAGGCTGTATGGTCTCCAACTGCTCCTATTTCTTGTGGCCGTGTGTTCTTGTGGGTGATTGCTGAATGCTGGCAGGGCCTATCTTCCTCCGTTCTCTTCCCCTCCTTTCCGCAGCCCCAGCCTTCCCTCCCCCTTTCTGCTTTCCTTTCCTCCCTCCCCTCTCTCCTCTCCCCTCTGGTCCCTTCCTCTCTCTGTCCCTCCCTTCGTCCCTGTCCCTCCCATCGCATACCATTCCCTCATGTTCCATACCGTGCCCTCCTCTCCTGTCCCATTCTTCCTCTACCACTTGGTTCTCCTCTACCATCCCGTGCCTTCCCTGCACACCCACTCTCTCTTCCCCTTCCATCCACTCCTCCATCTTCATGAAATTAGACCTGCATTCAGCACTGTAATACATTCTGTATAGTCATCATGACCAAAGGGATTAAAACAAATTGCAGGAGACATAAATTTCAGGGTGGCACGGCAGCACAGTGGTTAGCACTGTTGCTTCACAGCGCCAGGGTCCCAGGTTCGATTCCTGGCTTGGGCCACTGTCTGTGCGGAGTCTGCACGTCCTCCCTCTGTCTGCATGGGTTTCCTCCGGGTGCTCCGGTTTCCTCCCACAAGTTCCGAAAGACGTGCTGTTAGGTGAATTTGACATTCTGAATTCTCCGTCCGTGTACCCGAGCAGGCGCCGGAATGTGGCGACTAAGGCCTTTTCACAGTAACTTCATTGCAGTGTTAATGTAAGCTTACTTGTGACAATAAAGATTATTATTGTCATTATTGCACAAACACGAAAGAAGATTTTCAGATAAGCTGAATGAAAAATGGCTAGATATTTAAGATCTGAGTCTGTGAATTACAGGAATGAAATCATGTTGCACAAAGTTAGTTGCTCTTATCCCTCCCTTCCCTGCTCACCGCCACATCTCCCTGAGCTACTTCCTACATTCTTTCCTTCATGTCGTGTTCTGACCAGCTGGCAGACCATAAAGCTTTGATATTGCAGCGAACTGTATGTAGTGGAATTTTTGTTTTCTTCAATGAATGCTAGATGCTTGAGGCGTTGTTTTCTCAATCAGGAAACTCACCAAGTAAATCAAGTGGGTGGAGAAATTGTGTTTTTTGCCCTCTGTTGGGATTCCTCCATGTCGATGTCATCCCCTGAATTTGAATACAGCTGGAAATTTGTCTGCCCCCCTATGCAGCTCTGAAACCATCTAATAGGATTCAAGGTTGAAACTAGTTAAGGGGTAAATTTGTGGAAATGCTCAGCAGGTCAGGCAGCATCTGTGGAGAGAAACACAGTAAATGCCGCAATTTCGTGCCCGCATTTGCCACGAGCGCAAACGGCGAGGTGGGCGCAAAATATCATGAGAGTCAAAAAGCGAGAATCCCGTCGGCGGGATTTCACTTTCTGATTTTCTTCGCCCCCTCGCCGGTGACAGAACGAGTTTTCCGCCCAGATTTCCCCTTGTGCGTGGTGGGGGTGGGGGGGGGGGGGGGGGGTGGGGGTTGCCCTGTGTCCTTGGGGCGAGGAGAGAGGGGATGTGCCCTGTGTGCGTGGTGTCGAGGAAGGGGGAGGGCTAGTTCTTTGTTTCCTATTGGCGATATTGCCAGCTGTTTACTGCCCTGTTTACGTGGCAGCATGGGCAATGCCTGCAGATTTCTTCCACACAGAAGTGCCACACAATGTAGCAAGAAAAGCCAGCTGTGCAGCCGGCGAGCTGCATGACGGTTTTTCCAGCTCAGCCGGCACTCTGTGCCAAAACATGAGGGAAAATTCCGCCAATTATTTCAGGTCGGTGACCTTTCACCAGAACTGTTTTGGTGGAAGGTCATCAACCTGAAACATTAACCCCGTTTCTCTCCACTGATGCTGTCTGACCTGCTGACTATTTTCAGCACTTTTTTTGTTTTTATTTCGGATTCCCAGCATCTGTAGTATTTTGCTTTTGTGGGTTTTTTTTGGTGGTTAAATTAACCTTGTGTTTTTAGTTTCAGTGGACTTTGTGAGCGAGGCAGTTTGGGCCTCCGTCTCCAAAGGCCAACCTGAAGTCAGAAGTCTTAAACGTGTGAGGGAATCGAGCAGTGCCATACAATGAAAGTAAGATAACTAGACCCGCTCTCAGGGAGTTATTATCCTTTATGTCCCTAATTATTCCTCAATATTACATCTACCACCCAGTTTTGAAAACCAACATATTCTGAGTTAAGGAACATTTTGCTGAATGTTTATTAATTAGTTGGTTCACAAAGTCTCCGACAAAAGATGTTTGTGATAGAGGAATATTTATTCAACAGGGCATGCTGTAACACCAACTATAGCACACTGTATCTGTGAGTTTAAGTGGGCAAATTGGAGTTCAGTTGTGCAGTTCTCTGTTCCAAACATCATGGGATGAAGTGCTCCACCATTGCCTGGACTAGCCAGCAGAATCACACTGCGGCTATGTGCTTCAGGCCTGTAACTTTTTGCCATACCAACACATGACGCCAACAGCACAATTGAAGAGGAGCTGACAGTTCTGCTGACCTTAAACTGCCTTTGCCTGGCTTATGCCCTCCTGTTAAACCAAATAAATGTGTCCCAAACACGAAAATTGTTTGAACTTTCACCTCGGTTTAATGCAGAGTCTGCACTTCACCCGTGTGTCACTCGGGGAAGAATTTCACATCTTAACCCTTTGAGCAACATCAGCCCATTGATTTCACAGCGTGGGGTTCATTACAGTGTAAACTTTGACATATTTTCTGGTAATCGGCTGAAGGTTAACACTCCATAAACCACAGTGATTGTGTTGCAGCCATCAATCCCTCAGTGGGGTTGTCATCACACATCAAACTGCATGGATTGTTTTGGGTATTGATGACTTCGATGACATCTACCACTGCTTTTTTAAAAAACAGTGCTGCAAATGGAATGAAATTACTCTATTGACTGCTTTTTAAAAAGAATTTTAATGATTTCAATGCTGTAATTTCATCTTGAGCGTTAGATGCTTGATTTTCTCATTGAGATTATGGCCATGTAATCACTCCTGGGTATTGATAATTTTTTCTGTCTGTGTGTGTGTGTGTGCACGTGAACAAAAATTAATATATAAAATTCATTATAATCAATAGTAACACTGAAACCTTGATAAAGATGATCATAAAATGAATTACTCCTGTAGGTTCCCAAGAGTTCATAATAATGAGGTTTGATTGGACATGCAAATGCATTTTAATAAACACCTTAACAGATTTATTTTGAAGAGTGGAAGTGAATTTGGTATCTAAATTAAAGAGACGGGTGTTGCTATGATGACACTTGACTAAGTAAGACACTTAACTGTGTGTTTACAGAAGAGTGTGGAATAATGTGCAGCTAAATGGTACAGCAATTAATTACTCCTCTCTCCATTCATGGTGCACAAGCTGCAGGTTTATTTCAGCAGTTTCCATCACGTGCAAGTCACTGCCGCTGCAGCAGCCAGTGTGGCAGCTTTTCCACAGTTTCAGAGCACAAGAAGGCCACAATAGCAACTGAATCTGGCCAAGGACACCTCGCAAACGTCAACCCTGCAGGGGTTGCAGCAATCCCTAATTGCCTTTGAGCTGAGTGGCTCCCCTCAGCCATTTCAGAGGGGCAGTGAAGAGTCAACCACATTGCTGTGGGTCTGGAGTCACGTGTAGGCCAGACCGGGTAAGGACAGCCGATTTCCTTCCCTAAAGGACATGGGTGAACCAGATGTTTTTTTTTTAACAATGATCACCGACAGTCATCATGATCAACATAGCCGAGGCTAGCTTTCAATTCCAGAATTAATCATTGATTTTACGGGCAGCACAATTGTTCGCACTGCTGCCTGGTTTAGCACAGTGGGCTAAACAGCTGGCTTGTAATGCAGAACAAGACCAGCAGCGTGGGTTCAATTCCCGTACCGGCCTCCCCGAACAGGCGCCGGAATGTGGCGACTCGGGGCTTTTCACAGTAACTTCATTGAAACCTACGAATGACAATAAGTTATTATTATTACGGCTCCGAGGTCTCGGGTTCGATCCTGGCCCTGGGTCACCTGTCTGTGTCAAGTTTGCACATTCTCCCCATGTTTGTATGGGTTTCACCCCACAACCCAAAGATGTACAAGGTAGGCGGATTGGCCACGCTAAATTGCACCTTAATTGGAAAAAATGAATTGGGTACTCTAAATTTTTTTTTTAAATCATTGATTTTAAATTCCACCAGCTGCCATGGTGGGATTAGAGCCCATCCCCCATAGAGCTTTAGGGCAGGTCAGACCTGCTGAGATTGTCCAGAATTTTCTGTTTTTCTCACCAGGGGCTGGATTCTCCAACCCGTCGTGCCACATTTCTGCCCCGACCCACCGGCGGGATTCTCCGTTACGCTGGCTGGTCATTGGGGTTTCCCATTGTGGGGCAGCCCCACGCCGTCGGGAAACCCCTGGGCACTGGCAAAGCGGAGAATCCTGCCGGCGGAGAAGCCCGCCCCAGAGCTTTATCCTGGCCTCTGCATTGCTAGTCCAGTGACATTACTACTGCCCCACCACCTCTGTGAAGTTTAAAATGCTGTTTGCCACCAATTTTAGACTACTGTTTTTTGAAAAGTCACATATTATTTCCAAATATGCACATGTTATTCCACATTTGACCTCACTTTACTCATTGATTCTTCTGAACTGTTTAGATTTCTGAAAGTTGGTTTTATCATTTATACATTCATTATATTCACCCTGATTCAGAGAAAGGGCATATATATTTCTAGGCCTTAATTTCCCTTTGACTATTGCCAAGCCTTTAGAATACTGGGGATGGAAAATGGATCAAAGACCTCTCCATAATCGAGCCACAATTGTACCTTATTTTCTGTTGTTCTTTTTTTGAGGGATGAATTATCAGGCAAACCGTGGTTGAACACGTTACACTATAGATTAAACACCAGACACAACCAATACAGATGCCACAGATTTCTGAGCAACCCGCCCAGACTTCACTGGCCACTGCGAGTCGCAAAATCTTCTTAAAACTCTGTCTCCATGACTCGGGATTTAAAGTCTTCCCTTTCAAAGAATTTCCTCATCAACCACCATGACACCGATTGCCTCATTGACTGCTTACCTCCATACTTGCCAACGTACCATTATCCAGTTCCACAGAGTTTGTGTCAGCAAGAGAGTACTGTGTCAAGAGCATCAATAGCATCGGACAAGATGAGGTGGCAGAAATAGTCAGCTGTAGTCTGAAACATAGCTTCACAGCCTTCCAGGTATGCTGCAATGAGGATGGAGCGGTGGAATTCCGAATGGAGCAACTTGCCTCTCAATCGCCTCATGGCAGCACCACAGGATGCTGGAGTGTTGTAGTCCGTACAGAGAATGGAAGCCATTCAACCCAACCAGGCTATATTGTGTTTGTCCTCTCAGCGAATAAATTGTTCTGATCACATTTAGCCATCCTGTCTACATACCCATTCATCCCATTTTCTTTATTCACCCATGCAAAACAAAACTGAATGTTTCTATCCCAAGCATTGATTCTGAAAGTGAAATCCACAGCCTCTTTGTGAAGAAGTTTCTAATATTCACTGTTCTAAATCTGTTACATTTCATCTGTATCTATGGTTCTTATTCTAGACCCCTTAACTGGTGAAAACAGTCTGCTTTTATTTTTTTTTGTTTTATTCGTTCTTGGGATGTGGACGTCATTGGCTGGGCCAGCATTTGTTGCTCATCCCAACTTGCCCTTGAACTGAGTGGCTTGCTAGGCCATTTCAGTAAGTGGGGGGCAGTTAACAGTTAACTGCATAGCTGTGTGGATCTGGAGTCACATGGAGACCAGACTGGATAAGGATGGCAGATTTCCTTCCCTGAAGGACATTACTGAACCAGATGGGTTTTTAAGACAATTGGCAATGGTTTCATGGTCATCGTTAATTAGACTTTTAATTCCAGATTTTTATTGAATTCAAATTTCACCATCTTGCCATGGTGGGATTCAAACCCAGGACCCAGAGCATTACTCTGGGTCTCTGGATTACTAGCCCAGTGACAATACCACTACGCCACTGTCTCCCTTTTCCTATCTGTGCATCACTTTAAACATATATATCATATTGCACTGCTAACTAAATTCTTTTAAAGAAAGAAAACTTAAATTTTCCATCTTTCTTCTAATAGTTATTTTCTGTGCTGGAGGAAGATTTTTAGCAGAGTTCCCCATGGGTCGGTATTGGGACCGGTGCTTTTCCTGATATATGTTATTGATCGAGGTCTTGGCGTGCAGGGAACAATTTTAAAGTTTGTGGATGACACTTCCTTGAAAGCTTTGTAAACTGTGAGAAGGACAGTGCCGAAGTTCAAAAGGACATGGACAAATTGGTGTTATGGGCAGATAGGTGGCAGATGAAATTCAATACGGAGAATTGTGAAATGATTATTTTGGTGGGAAGAATCTGAGCAATCAAAACAATATAAGGGGTACTGCTCTGAACGGTGTGCAGGAGCAGAGGGACCTGGGTGTATATGTGCAGAAGTTATTGAAAGTGGCAGTGCAGGTGGAGAGAGCAGTTCATAAAACAAACAGTATCAAAGACTTTATTAATGGTGGCATTGAATGCAAGGAGGTGATGCTGAACTTGTATAAGACACTATTCACTATTTAGACCTCGGGGACTGGACAGAGTAAATAGGGAGATGTTGTTCCTGCTCGTAAAAGGATCGAGAATGACTGGGCACAGATTTAAAGTGATTTGCGAAAGAAGCAAATGCGAAGAATGAAATGTATTTCATACAGCAGTGGTTGAGGTCTGGAGTGCACTGTCTGGAAGCGTGGTGAAGGCAGGTTCAATTGAGGCATTCAAAAGGGCATGAGATGATTGTTTGAATAGAAACAATGTGCAGGGTTACGGGGAAAAGGCAGGAGAATGGCACTATGTCATAATGCTCATTTTGAGAGCCGGTGCAGACATGATGGACCAACTGAATGGCTTTCCATATACCGTAACAATTCTGTGATTCATTTGTATGTCCTCAAATCAGCCAGCACCCTTGTGAATCTGCATTGTACCCTCTCCAGAGTTCAGGATTTCCCTATAGAGGGGAGCACAGACCGCATACTGTCCTCTAACTGAGGTCCTACTAAGGTTATACTGTAAAGTGACAGGCTGCATGATGAGTGTATTCAAAAATCCATTGTACTTGTTTTGTCATAGGTTTGAACCTGATATTCCACAGATGAATTGCAATCTAAAACTCCTACTCATTTGTGTGCATGTTAATCTGACACGACAGACTTGTAGACAGACTCATACCTTCATTTTTGCCAGGCTCTCTTTAGTTCCCTTTCCCTTCAGCCTTTGCTCCAGTTCATGAAAAGAATTGGCTGGCAATCAATTATTGCACAACTGGGTTCAAAAGCCAAGAGTTTGAGCTGCAACTGGCTGTGGCTTAGCAAACACATCTCTGAGACAATATGGTAGTCATACTGATGAGGAGGTTCAATTTCGTCCACCCAGCGAAGTGGGCATGAAAAGCACCAGAACTGGAGTGTGAGTGATAAATCTGCTAGGAATACTGCTGTTGCCGGTCATAGCAGCAGTAACAATTAAGCTGCGCCGCATCTAGGCACAGTCCCTCCTCAGCAGCCCCCTGATGAACAGGAACCTGACTTAGGCTCAAGTGAAGGGGATGTGATATGCACAGCTCTCCAAGGGAGGACTCCTTCCCGGTGATGGGTGGAAGCCCCACCTTCTGCCAATCAAGTCCGCAGAGATGCGTTCCCTGCAATGAACTCTGAATGGCTTTCCGTATACCGTAACAATTCTGTGATTCATTTGTATGTCTTCAAATCAGCCAGCACCCTTGTGAATCTGCATTGTACCCTCTCCAGAGTTCAGGATTTCCCTATAGAACTACAATTCACGAAATTTGGCTCTTTTAAGCAATATTCATATTTCTCTTGCAGCCTGAGTCCTAACTCCTTGAGTGCAACTACAAGTGTGTACTGTTTCTGACTTAATGTTGGCATCGCTGGCTGGGCCAGGATTTGGTGCCTATACCCAATTGCCCTTGAACTGAGGGCAGTTAAGAGTCACCAACATTGCTATGTGGCCTGGAGTCACTTGTAGGCCAGACCAGGTAAGGGCAGCATATTTCCTTCCCTGCAGGGCATTAGTGAACCAGGTGGATTTTTGCCACAATCAACAATGGTTTTACGGTCATCTTTAGACTTTCAATTCCAGATTTTGTTTTTATAGAATCTGTGTTCCACCATTAGCTGTGGTGGGATTCGAACCCGGGTTGCTCGAGCTTTAGCCTGGGTTTCTGGATTACCAGTCCAGCGACAATACCATTGCATCATCGCCTCCCCACCTGGTGTCTCAAGCAATTTATTTAGCGGTTGCAGCACCGATTTAATGAACAACTCCCAGTCTGTGTAGAATTTGTTTTATCAACGAAAAGATCTATTCTTCGTGCCATATAGGCCAAGTCATATTAGCGATTGTTTTATTTATAATGGGAATTTTATTTCCTCCCACGCACAGTCACACCCGCCCTTCAGGAATGTAATTATAATTGAATCATGGTGTGTGCATTTAAGGTCAGCTGTCTAATCAGCTGGACTGCTCCAGAACTTCCGATGCAGCATCCGGATTAAAACAGAATTTTGTTTGTAATAAATGCCAAATGATTTTCTCCATCTCTCTACATTGCTGCTGTTTACAAACTGAAGTGGGCGGAATCTGCGGCTCCTCAGATAATTGTGAAATGTTTATTCTTGATTTAGTGGCGATATGCTGTATTCAAACAATATTTTGGTTCTTTTTATTCTAAATTCTTCAGGAAAAGTGCAAACACAAGCAAATTGAAAGCATGTTCTGTGTGCAGAATTCCACCATTTTGAAAGGTAGATTAATGTACTCTGCTAAAGGCTCTGTAGACTTGAGCCTGCACAGTGCCTGCTTGTGAAATGCTGGTGTTATGCACTAAAATTTCCTTGTGTAGTGTATACATGTATATGCTGCAGAGTTCATTGCAGTCATTTTGGTGTCATATATTCGATTTCCTTAGTCTTTGAATGGTATTAGTTGTTATCCCACATCTTTTGTCCAGCGCAGATCCAACTCCAGAAGCCTCGTATTATAAAGGATTTATGCCCTGTGAATAGGTCATATTTTATTGTCGGGCAACAGTAATGCCTGAGCATGCCCACCACTTAGTAATATCTTCAAAAGTGCAATACTGTCACTTCCCATCAGTAGATATTGGTGTATTATTGGTCACAAAGTAGGATGTTTTGTTTTGAAACAGGATCTCAAAGCAGAGGCCAGTGTGTGCAAGTACACTGCCGTTCTTTCTGAAAGCACAGCGGCTGGTGCCTACTCTTAGGATGAGTCTGACTGACGTCATGATGAATCATTTGTTAAAAGCTACTTTCAATCTGCTTACCACAGTAACATTACAAAAACTATTGCTCATCCTATTCAGCTGACTATTTTTGATCTTTCTGCACCACTCGCTAACATCATAAAGTGTGCCCTTTTTTGACTCTGGAAGGTGAAAATGTTCACTAAAACATATTGACATTGAAAGAATTGTGATTTTATGTAAAACATGCCAAATTCACGTGTTTTTTAATAAAGAAAAGGCCTCAGTTGTCCGTGTTCTTACCAGCTTTATACAGCCATAGTAATACTTCTTCTGTACATTTTCTTTTTAAGTTCTACATCTTTTTTTAAAAAAATTCTTCATGGGAATATGGGCATCGCTGACTAGGCCAGTATTATTGTTATATTCGTTGCACATCCAAAATTGCCCTTGAGAAGGTGATGGTGAGCGACCTTCTTGAACTGCTGTCCATATGGTATAGGTACACCCACAGTGCTATTCGGAAGGTAATTCCTGGATTGTGACCCATTGACAGTGAAGGAATGACGATATACCTCCACGTCAGGATGGTGTATGGGTTGGAGGGGAACTTGCAGGTGTTCCCATACATCTTCTGTCTTTGTCCTCCTTGGTTGTAGAGGTTGCGGGTTTGGATGGTGCAGTTGAAAAAGCCTTGGTGAGTTGATGTTGAGCATTTTGCATATGGTACACTTGCTGCCATTGTGTGTGGGAGTGAATGTTTAAGGTGGTGAATGGTGTGCCAATCTAGTGGGCATGATGTCAAGCTTCTTGAATGTTGTTGGAGTTGCACTCATCCAGACAAGTGAAGAGTATTCCATCACACTAACCTCGCCTTGTAGATGGTGGACAGACTTTGGAGGTGAGTTACTCCCTGCAGAATTCCCAGCCCCCGACCTGTTCTTGTAGTATTTATATGGCTACTCCAGTTCAGTTTCTGGAAAATGGTAACCTGCAGGATTTTGATGATACGGGATTCAGCGATAGGAATGCCATTAAATATCAACATCTAGACTTCTGACTTTATGTTGGAAGGAAGATCATTGATGAAGCAGCTGAAGATGGCAGGGGGCTCAGACACGATCCTGTAAAACTTCTGTAGTGATATCCCGAGATAAGGTGGTTCACCTCCAACAACCACAACTAATCTTCCTTTGTGCTTTGCATGGCTCCAACCAGTGGAGAGTTTTACCCCCCCCCCCCCCCCCCCCCCCCCACCAATTCCCAATGACCTGCATAAGACTGTGTTTTAGCGTTGAACAAGAGTCACATTTGGCCTGAACTGTGAATGCAAATTGAGATGTGCAATATGAACTGGTCCGAGCTTGTGGGCACAGAACATAATATGTCTCATGCCTTTAATGAATTGAAAGGTGTCCAAATTAAACTAGCAATGCATCTTTAATCTGGATCCTTGATTTGGACTCTGCTTACATGTATATGCATGCAGCAGGCCAAGGGATGTGTGGGGAAGAAAACTCATACGTTACATAAAACAAAATGTACACAGCGGATATATACAGCACTACAAAAAAAAAAAACTGTTTTGTGTGCCTGCACAGATTGGTTGCTGAATCTGACATGTCTCTCTGGATTTCAGGGCATCAATAAAATACAATATCAGTGTTTCAGCACTTAAATCATAAGTGTTTGTGTAAATGTATGGTTTTACTGGGAAATACACGTGAAGACTTTGTCCTAAGTTATTCCATTGTACGGGTCTTTTTGGTATCTGTAAAAAGCTGACTTTGAGGAAGCTGCATTTAGAACCTTGCTTAATTTTGTCGTAAAATAATAGTTTTACCCATTTACATATTAATCAGTGACTGTTTACTTCGTCTTATGCGTCCGTGCTAAATTTAGGAAGCTGAGTCACTGTGGTTCTTGGGAAATTCTGAGAACTTAAGGATTTTAGGTGATCCTTGCTAGGTCTTTGAGGGCCATGTCAAATATGATATTTCTACCCAGAAAATTAGTGATGTACCAGAACGTATTATTGAAAGTTTGTAATTGTCTGGGAACTCTGAGGAGAATCTGTACTGGACTGAAGACCTTTTAGAAGAGTGGTTAGTGCACTTCTCCTTTAATTTTAATTGTGCCACAGGGATTTTGCTTTTTTGCTTGGTCTTGGCAAATCTCTAATAAAATAAGTCAGTTACCCAAGCTGTTAGCAGTAAATTAATGTATCAAGAAACACTTCAGCAATTGTACTTTGACATGATTTAATGACATGGATTAGTAGTTATTTTATTGATAGATTGAATGAAACATTCAAATCGTTTCGCGACAGGATTGTATTTTGACAAGAAAGTTAAAGTTGAGGTGTGTTTGATTAATTGTTAATTTTTTTTTGTGCACTGAGATGATTTTGTCATTCAGAAGGCTCTTCTCCAGTATGAACCTAGGGGACACTATAACCTCTGTGGTAAGACAGATTGAGCAGAAATCTGCATGTTAATAGGTTTAGTGTGAGTCATAAATGCATTCACATTTCATGTTTCAAATGTGCGCTTATTTTAATATAAATTCTGGATCACATTCAAATTGATTGAATGTAGCTCGCAATGTTAATGTATTTGTTCAAGTTACTTGCACTCTAAAGCTTTTAGATAAGAACCAATGAAGGCAAGCTTTCTTATTCACTGTAGTAATGTAATTTTTTCCCCTTCCTAATCTCTTCATCAAGGCTTTTCTGAAACTCGTGATACATAGTTCACTGGTATTCATACCATTCATTAATCACTACATCTTGCTTCAGCATATCTACTTTTTATCCATCTTTTAAATCAGTCACTCAATATTGGCAGAAATCTGGGAGCTTTCCAAGGAAATGATTGAAGTGGCATTGTTTGGTAGACAAGCCTTTCTTAATCAATAGGAAGTCTTACCAAATTACACTACACATGAATAATGAAGCCTTCACCAAGCCCACTCTAGACCAATAACTGTGTACAATTTATTGCAGAACTGCATTAAATTTGTTGCAGAAGTGCATAGAGGCACCGGAGAATGTACACAGATGGAAAATGGAAACAAGTCTGATATTTTTGATATTATTGCAATTAGGAGCACTGGGATTTTATAACAGCAATTTCCATTCGTAGAGTCCCTTAAATGTAGCAAAATGTTCCAGGAGAATTATCAGATAAATTTGACACCAAACTATATAAAGAGATATTAGGACAAATAATCACTGGCTTGCTCAATTTGGTAGTGGTGCCTTAAAGAAGGAGATAAAGGAGTTAATTCCATAGCTTAGACAGTTGGATAGCTGAAGAGATGGCTGACAATGGTATAGTAATGGACATTGAGGATATACAGAGGCCAGAATTGGAGGAACACGGAGATCTTGGAGGGTTGTCGGGCTGGAGGAAGTTAAAGAGATGGGGAGGGGGTGAGACCATGGAGGAATTTGAACACAAGGATGAAAATTTTTAATTCATAATGTTGCACGCCCAACAGTGCACAAACATAAGTCAGCGATTAGAGGGGTGAAGCAGGTTAGGTTATGGAAAGCAGAGTTTTGTATGAGGTGACGTCTACAGAGGGTAGAAGGAAGGATGCTGACCAACAGAGCATTAGAATAGTCAGGTTTGGAGGGAAGAGATGCATGGGTGAAGGTTTCAGGAGACGGGATGCTTGGTGATGCTGAGGTGAAAGTAGACCATAAGACATAGAAGCAGAATTAGGCCACTCGGTTCATCGAGTCTGCTCTGCCATTCAACCATGGCTGATACCTTTGTCATCACCATTCTCCTGCCTTCTCCCCATAACACCTGATCCCCTTATTAATCAAGAACCTATTTATCTCTGGCTTAAAGACACTCAGTGATTTGGCCTCCACAGCCTTTTGCAGCAAAGAGTTCCACAGATTCACCACCCTCTGGCTGAAGACATTCCTCCTCATCTCTGTTTTAAAGGATCGTCCCTTTAGTCTGAGATGGTGTCCTCTGCTTCTAGTTTTTCCTACAAGTGGAAACATCCTCTCCATGTCCACTCTATCCAGGCCTCGCAGTATCCTGTAAGTTTCAATAAGATCCCCCTCATCCTTCTAAATTCCAACGAGTACAGACCCAGAGCCCTCAACCGTTCCTCAAACGACATGCTCTTCATTCCAGGGATCATTCCTGTGAACCTCCTCTGGACCCTTTCCAAGGTCTTGGTGATGGAGATGAAATAAGGGCAAAAGATCAAATTGGAGGTCAAGGTTCCCAGAAGTGTTGAATTTTTTTGACATTAATTTCAAAAAATTGGAGAGAGGGCACCTCCATGTTGGAATATCTTGATGACATCCTGCTGCTGCTTCTGAGCTGGAGGGCCTCTTACTGGCCCTCCTATTCACAGAAAATCACGACAGGACTGACTGCTTTCCACACAGCGTGGCCTTCAGATCTACATTTGAGCCTGATACCGATATCCTGATGCCCACAGGCAAAATCCTTCCCATTACGTTTAAGGTAATTGGCAAAAGAACAAGAGGTGAGGTGAGGAGAATTACTTTATGCAGCGAGTTATGATGACCTGCACTGCCTGAAAGTATGGTGGAAGCAACTTCAGTAGTGACTTTCAAAAGGATAAATACTTCAAGAAGTAAATTATTCAGGACTGGGAGGAAAGTGTGGGTGAGCAGGATTAATTGGCTTGCTGTTACAAACAACTGGCACAGTTTGAATACAGCCTTCTTCCATGCTGTATTTTTCTGTATCACTAGCCTTACTAAAAGAGTAGGAGAGAAGATAATGGGGGGAATTCTCCCCCCCCCCACGCCGGGTGGGAGAATCGCCCGGGCGCCGCGTGAGTCCCGCCACGCCGCCCCGGCGCCCTCATGCGATTCTCCCACCCCCTCCCCCCACAAACCGGCGCGGCACGAATCACGGCTGGCCGCTGGCAGAATCGCCGCTTGCCGTTGCTAATGGGCGAGCGGTGATTCTCCGGCCCGCATGGGCCGAGCGGCCTGCCCAACACGACAGGTTCCTGCCGGCGCCATCAACATCTGGTCGCTGCCAGCAGGAACAGCGCGGAAACGTTGGGGGCGCGGCCTGTGGGGGGGGGGGGGCGGGGGGGAGGGGGGGGTTCCTGCACTGGGGGGGGGGGGGGGGGAGGGGGGGGGGGGTTCTGCACTGGGTGGGGGGGGTTCAAAACGGGTCTGGCCCCCGATCGGTGCCCACCGATCGGCGGGCCGGCCTCTCTGAAGGAGGACCTCCTTTCCTCCGCTGCCCCGCAAGATCCATCTGACATCTTCTTGCGGGGCGGCCGCGGGGAGGATGGCAACCGTGCATGGGCGGGTGACGTCATTTACGCGGTGGCGGTCGCGTCATTTATACGGCGCCGCTTTTACGTGGCGCCAAGGCCCGGCGTCGCTCCTAGCCCCCCGGGGGCTGGAGAATCGGGGGCTGGGAACGGCCTCCGACGCCGGAGTGAAACACTCCGGTGTCGGGACTTAGTCTCCCAATGGGAGAATTGCACCCAATGAGTGGCCTCCATCTCCCCCCCCCCCCCCCCCCCCCCCCCCCCCCCCCCCCCCCTCCTGGAGCACTGAGGAGGCTGTAGACAGGAATGTGATGTAATACTGACAGCGTGCCTGGATCCATGCAACTCTGAAGAAACTCATCACTCCCCTTGATAGAACATAGAACATTACAGCGCAGTACAAGCCCTTTGGCCCTCGATGTTGCGCAGAGAACTGTTTTAATTTTGTTTGCCACCAATATTACTGAGCACAATATTGTCCTTCACCACCACTCAAGCTCCATGGCAGCAGTATACACTGTCTATGTATCACCTTGTTGCGGAGGAAAACTACAGCTATTCGCCTTTAGTGTACTTCATTCTCCCACTCATGAGGAACCCGACAAAGAAGTCGGGAATTACAAACAAGGCCATTCTTGCAATGCTACAGCACAGGCTTATGACGTTCCAAGTAGACACATCAGAAAGTACCGATTCAAAGGTTACACAGACCGTTATAGAACATAGAACAGCACAGCACAGTACAGGCCCTTCAGCCCATGATGTTGTGCCGACCATTTATCCGAATCTAAGATCAACCTAACCTCCACTCTTTCAATTTATTGCTGTCCATGTGCCTGTTTAAGAGTCGCTTAAATGTCCCCAATGACTCTGACTCCACCACCTCTGCTGGCAGTGCATTCCACACACCCACCACTCTCTGTGTAAAGAACCTACCTCTGACATCTCCCCTTTACCTTCCTCCAATCACCTTAAAACTATGTCCCCTCGTGACAGCCATTTCCACCCTGGGGAAAAGTCTCTGGCTATCCACTCTATCCATGTCTCTCATCACCTTGTACACCTCTATCAAGTCACTTCTCTGCCTTCTTCGCTCCAGTGAGAAAAGCCCGAGCTCCCTAACCTTTCTTCATAAGACATGCCCTCCAGTCCAGGCAGCATCCTGGTAAATCTCCACGATACCCTCTCCAAAGCATCCACATCCTTCCTATATGAGGTGACCAGAACTGGTCACAACATTCCAAGTGTGGTCTAACTAGGGTTTTATAAAGCTGCAGCAAAACCTCGCGTCTTTTAAACTCAATCGCCCTGTTAATGAAAGCCAACACACCATACGTCGTGTTAACAACCCTGTCAACCTGGGTGGCAACTTTGAGGGATCTATGTACGTGAACCTCAAGATCCCTCTGTTCCCCACACTTCCAAGAATCCTGCCTTTAACCCTGGATTCAGCATTCAGATTCGACCTTCCAAAATCAATCACTTCACATTTATCAAGGTTGAACTCCATCTGCCACTTCTCAGCCCAGCTCTGCATCCTTCCAATGTCCTGTTGCAATCTGCAATAACCCTCAACACTATCTACAACTCCCCCGCCTTTCGTGTCATCGGCAAACTTACTAACCCATCCTTCCACTTCCTCATCCAAGTCATTTATAAAAACCACAAAGAGCAGAGGTCCCAGAACAGATCCTTGGTCGACATCACTGATCACCGACCTCCAGGCGGAATACTTTCCATCCACTACCACTCGCTGTCTTCTTTTGGCCAGCCAATTCTGTATCCAGACAGCCAAATTTCCCTGTATCCCATGCCCCCTAACTCTCTGAATGAGCCTACCATGGGGAACCTTATCAAATGTCTCACTGAAATTCAGTTATACTCAAGATTTGATTACAATAAATTAGCATATACTAATAAATGTCACTAGTTACCTATGCCCAATCACGACTATTGATTAGGTTTATACCATGCATAGTATATGAGAACAGTTAACCAATTATAACAAGTAAACACTTAATTATAATATCCAATCAGTGCAAAGACAGGTATATACCGACTCGTAATATTTATCACTGGTTCCCCATTATCAAGCATGTGGGTATCACTCACCTCCCCTGCTTATGTACCATGGCCTTCCCAAGGTAAAGATGCCCATTGCATATCTGTACGATTATGTCTCCCCTCCCAGACAAGCTGGCACCAGTACAAATGGTGAAAAGATCCCACATTGTTCATTACCATCCTTGATAATGGCCATCTGTTGCTTGTCTTCCCTGGGGCCCCATCATCAGTGTCCATGAGGTGGTTTCCTGCAGCTAACATCTTCAGTACGAATCGGCACAGAAGAATTTTAACCCCTTCAGCACTTAGTGGATAACGAGACTGATTCTGATATTATGTCAAAAACTCCACCCTTTCAACTTTGACAAGATTACTGCACCAGCTCCTGAACCAGCAACCATAAGGTCATTTCAAGAAAATAATGAAGTCATTCATCTTTGTCAGAAACAAATTATCTTGTATATCAATTAGTAAGGCAGCAAGAGGGACTTGAAACTAGCAATTCCTGTCGGAAGCCTAGATTCATTTTTTAGCTGGGCAGATAATTTGGCATCAGCACCATCCAGAAATGTCTTCCATTGCAGTAGAGACTAGAGTTGGAGATTTGTAGACCATATTTAGGTTAATTCCAAGTAGACCTTTATAGGCCAGACAAGAATGGCTAAACTTTGACTGTTTTTCTAGAGAGCTCATAAGTTTTGGTTGCGAGGAATATCTTGTGTGTGTAGCCTGGTACTTCTTCCCTTCACCCCCTGAATTTCACTGCGTTCTCCTCAAGAATTGTTTTTTTTCCAATCTGACTGCCATTCACAATTAAATGGTTTGAAAGGCAACTTTTGAACCCTTGAGGCTTTGGCGCAGCAGGATTGCATGCTGACTGTAGCACGAGGCTTTCCTCAGCATCTTGAGACAAATAATGTAAGGGGAGAAATTTGGTGCCACCTTGTAAATTCCTCCCAACTAAAGAGGTTGGAATCTCCTTTGTGAAAACAGCGATTGATATTTCACTCGCCTCATACGATGAGATTTAGGCAGTCGAAGAAATCTCAACTTGTGAGGAAGAAAGATAACTTTTCAAAGGGGCTATTTCGGCATGGCTTTGTTCATATATGTCTGAAGAATCCAGATCATTGAATCAATACATTTCACAGTGAAGATTATGGATAGCATCCAGGTTCTAACCAAGAAAATCTAATGGAAAGCCCGGAGAGACTCCGGAGGCGATCATGGATTATTTTCACAGAATCACAATAACTTCTTACACAGAAGGATCTGAATTTTCTTTGTGAAATATCTGAATGGGTCTCAATTCATACGGCTGTTAAATAAATATGCATCGCAGCGTTTGCAAAGATTGCTGTATAGTGTTGTTCTTGCACATAGATTATCCTCCCTGTATTTCTGTAGCAAAGGTTTGTACTTCCTTGTCATGTAAAAAGGTAAAAAAAGTAAAATGGTTGATTTTAACCTCGTAAAAACTAGGTAGGTGGGCAATTAAAATGAGCAAGTTTCTTATCCACAATTGAATTGCTTTAACATTGGTTGGTGCACTTTAAACATGGCACGAACGCCAGTGCTCCTACTCCTATACATTACTAATGTATTGGTGTTAAGATGTAGTACAGTTTGGAAAAATAAAACTTCTAGGTGTTGACATCTATGTGAAAGATTGAATCAAGTTCAGTAAAAATTAAAATAGAAGTGCGAAATGATGTATTTCTGAAGGAAAATGAAGAGAGGCCATGCAAACTAAATGATGACATTTGAAAAGGTTGCAGGAACAAGAGGGTCCTGGGCGCCCGATATTCAAATCTTTGAAGGTTGCAGAAAAAGTTGACAAATTTGCTATATTAGAAAATAGAGCTTTCTTGGCTTTACAAAGAGAGGCTGAGAATGAAAAAGCAAGAACGTTATGGTAAACCTCAGGAGATCACTGGTTAGGAGTTGGGTGGAATGATCTGTCTGATTTGAAAGCCATGCTTTAAGAAGGCTGTCAAGACCTTGGAGATTTGCCAAAATGGCACCCAGGAAGATACACTTCAATATATGGCGTGTATAAAAGCTGTGAATGCTCTCCTTAGGAGAGACAGGAGATTTGATAGAAGTGTTCTAAAATATATATGCTTTGATAGACGAGAGGGAAAGATGGGTTTGTACTGGGAGGAGAGTTGGTACCCAGAAATCAGAGAATACAGATTTAGGATTATTGGCAAAACAGGCATGGAAGATATTTTTTTTCACACAGTGAGTTATTACCAACTGCCTGAAAGGATCTTCGAAGTAGAGTCAATGGTAACTTTCAAAAGGAAATTGGGGGCAGGATTCTCTGGCCTCTGAGCCACGTGTTTCTCTGCAGCGAGAGGTGCCTGTCAATGGGAATTTCCATTGAAGCCTCCCCAGGTGGTCAGGAAACCCACGGGAGGGGGTGCACTGCCAGCAGGACTGGAGAATCCCGCCACCAGAAAACAGAGATCCCAGCCTGGATCTCTACTTTGGAAAGAAAAAGAGATGAAGCACTATGGGGAAAGAGCAGGCAAGTGGGAGTAATTTTTGAAAGCATTTTCAAAGAACTGGGTCAGGCTTCATGGCCCAAATGGACTGCTCCTGTGCTCTAACATGCTATGAAAATTCTTACTGAAGCTGCTGCAACGTCATGTTTAATCATACAGACAAAGTGTTAGGGGGCAGTGCAGATAGAAGCACAACACATTGAATAATTGCGATCAAAAGATTTGTTACGCAGTAGATGTTATTGTATCCATTTTCAGGTAAGAGTTTCTATTATTTTTAAATAAAACCTGCTGATTTTAACCCCATGCATTTGATGAAAAAGGTGGTAGGGGTAAAGGTTGTCGGGTAAAAAATGGGGGGGGGGGGGGGTCGAACGGTGCCGTTGCTGCACTCTCACCAGCTGCAATGTTTAATGCTGGATTTCTTGATGTCAATTCCTCGCGTCCCCTTCGCTGCTATGCAGCTTCCAACAGCTAATGGCTGCCGCCATTGGTTAATTCCCAATGGCTTTGGGTAGGAGTCTTCTTTGAAAAATTAATATGAAGCCCGGGGGTTAAACCTCATACCTCCACCAACCGAACTCCCCTTGTCCTGCAACTAAAACCGAGCCTATTGCGATGTGGAAGATTTCTTTAAAATTCTTCCATGGGATTTGGCGTCGCTGGCAAGGCCAGCATTTGTTGCCCATCCCTAATTGCCCTTGAACTGAGTGACTTTTTTTTATCATCATAGAATTTACAGTGCAGAAGGAGGCCATTCGGCCCATCGAGTCTGCACCGGCTCCTGGAAAGAGCACCCTACCCAAGGTCAACACCTCCACCCTATCCCCATAACCCAGTAACCCCACCCAACACTAAGGGTAATCCTGGACACTAAGGGCAATTTATCATAGCCAATCCATCTAACCTGCACATCTTTGGACTGTGGGAGGAAACCGGAGCACCCGGAGGAAACCCACGCACACACGGGGAGGATGTGCAGACTCCGCACAGACAGTGACCCAAGCTGGAATCGAACCTGGGACCCTGGAGCTGTGAAGCAATTGTGCTATCCACAAGGCTACCGGGCTGCCCTGGACTTGCTGGAGAGCAATTAAAAGTCAACCACGTTGCTGTGGGCCTGGAGTCCCATGTAGGCCAGACCAGGTAAAAACGGCAAATTTCCTCAGTGAGCCAGACGGAATTCTGTGATCATCGATTATAGTTCCACCGTCACCCTTACTGAGACACAACTTTATCGTCCAGATTTATTAATTCAAATCAAATTCTACCAGCTGCTGTGGTGGGGTTTGAACCCTTCTCCTCAGAGCTTTAGCCTGGGTCTCTGGATTACTAGAATAGTAACATTACCAGTATGCCATTGTTTCCCCCAATAATTTGCTGTTTTCCGGTGGGGCTGAATGTGTGGTGCCATTAACTTCTGTTCTTGTTCAGCTTGGTTGTTGACGATTGAACTGGCTTGACATACTAGTTAAAATCCGGGGAATAGAGTTATGCCTGAGAACAAAAAAAAAAACATTGGAATACCTGGCACCACTGGCCTGTCCTAATCCGAGCTATTAATCATACAAGTACTTTATTTACTGAGGTTCATTCATTGTTCCATAGAGGTACCTAGAGGGTCAATTAGAGACTACTGACAAGATTTTTCAAAGACACAAGAGGGTCAATTAGACTCTCCGTAATTTTTTTGTGTGAAAGTGGTGATCAGGGCTATTGCGCAACAGATGCTGTGGAGTATGGAATTAAACAAAGTGGCCATTCAATGTTGTCTGTTTGCAGAGCGCAACATCTGGCTTCCTGTCAGCCATGGTCAAGAACAGGTAGAGCGTTTTCATCATTGTGACTTGAATGGAGCAAAGTTCTTTTTGGGTCAGGGCTTACTGTGCAAGTAGGGAATTTTAATGATGGAATATTCTGTTCCCCCTTACTGAGGGGCATCATCTATCTCTGGGAGTGGCCTCACTGCTCCTCTGTTGGTCCCATCTGCTTTACCTCTGTCAATTACTTACATCTGGTTTTCTGAGGCACGAAGCTCAAGGTAAATTCCAGATTTTTTTTTTCAAAACAAGAGAAACACGAGCAGCATTTTTTTTAGAAGTCAAGTGCATTTTTCATTTTCTTTTAAAAATAAAATCTTTGTCCATATTTTGCAGGGTTCGGGTAAGCAATTTAACTTGTCAGTAATGTACCGTCATGAACCCTTTTCACAAGCTGAACTGCACTGTGGGTTGGAAGAAAGTGCCTTCAGGATAGTATTATCCTATATTAAGTCTGAGCTACTATTTTTATCCTTGAATGATCAATAAAATGCCTCCTGTGTATTCCAGTCTGTGAAGGAACAACATTGTACTGGTAGTGTTGAATAGATACTTTAATAACGTCTTTTTCAATCTCAAGCAGAAGTTGAAAATAGGAAAATAAAATGCGGTTTGGTCGACATTAACCTGAATTAATTTCCTCCTCTTTAAGGAACATTGTACCCATCTGTAAAGTATTGCATACTTTTGGGAAAGTATGTTGTAGAGTATGATAATTTTGAGATGATCCCCCATGTCTGTAACCCTGATGGTCAATTTAATACTTAGCTAGTGAAATTACGTCTCAACGACTTGACAGTGCTTCAGCTGCAGTTCAATTCCAGTTGGTCAAGCCATCAGTGGCAACTATTTGTGTTGATGAGGCAATAAACCTTAATTTTGCATTGAAGCTCTTACACCATTTGAGATTGAGATGAGAGAACTAATTTGCATTACAGCCCCGAGTACGTTTGTGAACCAAGTTTTCAGCATTGACAAGTTTTTCCATAATGCATCCCTCCTGGTTGATGTCTTTATCGTGTTGTGTGGCGAAAAGTGCTCAGAAGGTTGCTGTATTTTCTTTACAGTGCGACGTTTATCACTTCTTCTGATTTCACCCGTGCATTGTCGGACTTGGGCTGCAAACATTTTCGGTGGGCCACCAAATGCAGTACAGTAATCAGCAATCAAAATAATTGAATTTCTAATCCACTGTCAACTTTGAATTAATTTGGTTGCACGATCTGCATTGCATGCTGTTCAGATTTGATCTGAATCAATAGTTCTGGTACCAACAGAGCTTTTTATGTATTTATTTGGCTGTGCTGAAAACGTCGCATGTGATTAGCACCACCTTGGTTTCATTTTAAGAGACGAAACAGTGTTTCTTAATTACTTTTGTATCCTGATCAGCCTTCTGGTGCTCACAAACAGCTGTATTTATTTTTATGAATATGCTGCTTCAAGTGTTAAATAGATCTGTTCTTCTTCAGTGCTGTATATAACTTAGTAATGAACCATAGAAAGCAAAACAATATTAAAGCATTCCGCACAAAGAGAGTGATGATTTATTGTGGAGCTAACTGGCACATTCGTGAGTGAAAAAAGGTTTAATTGCGATGCAAATTACTACTTGATGTGAATTTGTTAAGAAAATTACTTCCTGCTTTGAAAGAATGCAGCACCGCTCAACGTTATTTCATGACTTCCACATCTTAAAGGCCCCTGCAATAGTTTTTAGATCCAAGTAATACTCTCAGTCAGCTGCCCTGGAATTTATTTAAACTTTTCTGTTCCACTATGCATCAGCTGTGAAATTCAGGCCTTCCTTCCCTTAGAATGTCATGTGACAAAGATCGTTTGGAAAGGTCCAGGAGCTGAGGGAGCTTGTGAGAGATTCACTTTCACGATATTGAGTGTTGATAATTATAAAGATTTGGCAAATACCTTTTGTGAAGCTCTAATTAGGACAATCTAGTCTTTAAAAAATGTCACAAAGCACACTGATGTTATCTGCGAGGGCATCCCAACATGGAACACCGGTTTGTGGGCGTGTATAGTTTTATTTTTTATAATAATCTTTACACGTGTCACAAGCCGGCACACTCCGACGCCTGTTGTGGGACACAGAGGGTGAATTCAGAATGACCAATGCACCTAACGAGCGCGTCTTTCGGGACTTGTGACAGGAAACCGGAACAGCCTGAGGAAACACACGCAGACACGGGGAGAACATGCAGCCTCATCACAGACAGGGACCCTGGAGCTGTGAAGCAACAGTACTAACCACTGTGCTACCATGCCGTGGAACGGTGTGAGGAGTCGAGTAAAACCCCAGTGAAAATAAGCAGCCCAGTCATTGTGTAAACTTGTTAAAGACTTTATTGAGGTAAAGAAAAGACACATACGAGCAGGACTACTCTACGCTAAGGCAATTAAGGCATATGAATTACTAAACACGCACGCAGTTTTTGCAGAACTTACCCCTTGCTCCTAAATATATTTACGATCCCTGAACTCCTTTCCGGAATTCCGGTGGCGCAGTGTGAGGGGAAGACGTGCACGAAGTGGCTCCCGCTGGAAACCTACCCTTTTTCTCACGCCATGGGTCACTAACCTCTTGCATAAATCCTGAAATTTGACTGTTAGATTTCTCTCATCACTGAAATGCCCAAGAGAGGCAAAACCAAAAATGATTTCGTCTGAATCTCGTCGCAGAATCTAAAGCCACTTGGGGATCAGCTGATGGTAAGAGGCGGAGGTAGCTTCTTCTCCAGCCACTCCACTGCCTGCCAAAGCTCTATCCAAAAGCTTGGCGATCGAATTTGAGAAGCACCGACAAAGCTCGTCGGTGGATCGTAAAAGATCACTTGTGGAGGCCTTAGACCCCATTCATTTTATTCTTAAAGCCACCAGCTGGACAGTCAAAGCTCATGGAGCTATGATTAAGGGCATGGAGACGGCATTGCCAGTCCACAGTGAAGCACTATCAATTACGACGAGACAAGAGTAGAGAGTAATCGAGGCTTGATTAAGCAGAAATGTGTTGCCTCCTGCAACTGCTAGTGAAATGGCAGCAGCTCGGTGAGCACACACATTTATACTCCGCCTACTGGGCGGAGCCAGCAGGCAGGGATCTACCCCCGTACCTGTAGTACAGGAGCCTTACCGTATTACCTCTAATACACGTATTATACAGTGGTGACTACCACACACAGTGATAGGATCACCTCCTTAGAGTCCAGCCTTGCTTCTGTGGTCGAAGCCAACAGAACATTAACAGCGAAGCTGAGCGATCTGGAAAATAGATACAGGAGACAAAATAATCGTACAGTGGGATCATCGGAGGGAGTCGAGGACTGGACCCTCACTGAGTATTTCTCGGGCATGTTCAACAAGATGATGGGTGAGGATGTACTTTCACCGCCCTCCCCCGCAGAATTATACCGGGCCCATCGCTCACTTCGAACTAAGCCTCGCGTGGGAGATTCTCCTTGTAATGTGAGCGCAAGATTTTACAGTTTTAAAGAGGTGTTGGTTCTTCAATGGGCAAGGTAACACCGCAACATTGTGTTGGAAGGGTACCCTATTAGGCTGTACCAGGACTTAGCTAAGAAAAGAGCCGTTTTTAATCAAGTGAAATTCACCCTGTACGAGAGTGGAGTCAAGTTTGGAATCATTCATACAACTTGCCCTCGAGGAAAGAGACTACTTTTTTGACTTGCCAGACGATGCTGACTCCTTTGTCCAAAAGCACAAGTTGTGCTCTGTTTGATCTGTTATTTGCCTCTGTGAACGGGCAGTTCGTATTTAGTTTCTTTTCACGTTCATTGTTTTGAGGATACTCTTGAGGCCTTTAGTTATTTTAATACAGAAAATAAGGATCTTTGGGATTGAGTAAAGCAGAGCATTATTTTCTGGTATTCAAAAAAACACCTAAAACATCCAAAACCTTAGTTGGGCCTGCCAGTAATACACGTCATTGGGGAGCTCTTTGAAACTTGCAGGTCCGTTCAATGGATGACTAAATAAACCAACGCGAAAGAAAGCACTTGGCTTGGCGGGTCAAAGGAACTTTTCACTTAAAATGCGTCTTAATGTCGTGAAGAATCTGAATCTACAATTAAATTTGTGAATCTAAATTGCTGATATTTTTCATTAATCTGTCAAAAAACCTAGCATCCCAGATGATGAACATCTTGCCTCGAAGGATGAACAAGAGGTTCACGACAATTGCTGTCCTTTTGGGTTGTTTCCCCAAGGAACCACCTCCGGAATGGGTGTTGCATGTTTAAAGGCATGTGTCCTTTGGATAACGTAGTGAAGATCTTGCACACTTTTCTGTCCGATATTTTTAAAAATAAATTTAGAGTACCCAATTATTTTTTTCCTTTTGAGGGGCAATATAGCGTGGCCAACCCAGCTACCCTGCACATCTTTGGGTTGTGGGAGTGAAACCCACGCAGACATGGGGAGAATGTGCAAACTCCACACGGACAGTGTCCCAGGGCTAGGATTCTAACCCGGGTCCTCAGCGTCGTAGGCTGCAGTGCTAACCACTGCGCCACGTGCCGCCCTTTCTTTCCGATTTTTTCGCCGTCTTCGTTTCATGGTTTGGTTTGGTTTGGTTTTTTTTGTAGTGCAGCAATAAAACTACGTTAACTTGAGAATTCTGTAAATGCGCATGGAAGTCAATGAAAATGTTTTCTCCATCGACCAGCTTTATTACAGCTCAGTAGGAATGTCTTCCACTGCAGAAACCATTGGGAGTAAGGAGTGATGTCAACGCAGGTTTTTTTCAAAAGACTGAGGAGATGCCCAGCTTTTATTGTGCGGATTGTTTACGGTCTCCAGTGAGCAAAGGCTTGTGTGTTCTATTCCCTTTCCACCACCAAGGTTTTGCCCTTTGTACTCCTGAGCACCCTGACCTACACATATCCTACACGGAACACTGACGAATGACACTGTATCTGTGAATACAGTACAAATGGCCAAATGCGAACACAGAACATCCATCTTGTTGACCCCAAGTGTACAAGTGCCAAAGTACCACCAGTCCCTGCCTCCTTCTTGTTAATTATACCACATCTTTTGAATTATTTTTGAAAATTGGTCTGTCCTTGTTGCAGGCCTTTTAAAATCTGTACTCTTGGTTTTTCATCCTGAAGCTTTTCTCTGATGAGCAAGAACAGACTAACGCTACATTGGGAGATGGTGTTGTGGGTATTGGGAGCAAAGAAATTTACAGCTATTTTGACAAAATTATTTGTTCCCTTGGTGGGTAAGTGTGCACAAGCCTCTGTTTCATTGGATGAACTGAAAACAATACTTTGCAGTCATATAATTTGTTACGACATCACTAGGATGCAACTTGAAGGGAGCAGGTAAAACACCAGCAAACAACTGTTACAATCTTAAAATCTGGACTTTAGTATAATCAGACAGAAATGTAAGATATTTGACATCGGTCCCCTCAGTAGCAGAAAATACTACAGACTGCTGTCATGGATTCCCTTTTCCCATATTTATACTGGTGGAAAATCTAATCCTGATAATCTATATGGACTTGCAATTTAGGTCTGCATATATCACAAGCTTCATAGTTCATTAAAGTGGGAAATACCTTGTTCTTATGTAGCAGAAGACCTGAACTGATGCTGTGTAAGATTCAACCTCTGTTCGAATTGGACCAACAAGCTTTATCACAAGGCACATATTTTCAAAGTGTGACATTCAGATGTACCAGCACAGTAGAAAATGGGAAAACAATATATGTACATTAAATGTTCAGATTCATCCTGTTGTTTTCAACTTTTACATTTTCAAACAAATCTGGTCAATAATTTGTTTCTCTCCTCTGCACCTCAGAAAGGTACATTTGCACTCACTCAAAGCACATTGGATAGCATGAACAGCAGCATGATACCATATCTCAATGTATTATTCCCCTGCTGAGGGGACCTGTGTCTTTTTAAGACTTAACAATATGATTAAATAGCGGCTTAAGTCAAAGTTTAATTATTGTTTAGTTAGCGAACATTGTAGATTGGATAGTCAGGAAAAGTATCAGACTTCAGATCAATGAATTTCTACTTTATAAGCTAGTTTTATGTCGTTAACAAAGTGCGGCATCGGTTGTGCGATAAGCATTTGCCAAGTTCATTTGTAAAAAAATACCTGCACATTATATTAAAAGTATTGTGTGTTCGCAGACTTAGTGTGCCACGTTTATTCTTCCTAATTAACATCCTATTTCGATAACCCCGATGCTTTGGGAAAATGCTTTTATTTTCATGCAAGACCAAAGTGGAACTGGGGGAGTATTCTTCATAGAATTTACAGTGCAGAAGGAGGCCATTCGGCCCATCGAGTCTGCATCGGCTCTTGGAAAGAGCACCCTACCCAAGGTCAACACCACCACCCTAGCCCCATAACCCAGTAACCCCACCCAACACTAAGGGCAATTTTGGACACTAAGGGCAATTTATCATGGCCAATCCACCTAACCTGCACATCTTTGGACTGTGGGAGGAAACCGGAGCACCCGGAGGAAACCCACGCACACACGGGGAGGATGTGCAGACTCCGCACAGACAGTGACCCAAGCCGGAATCGAACCTGGGACCCTGGAGCTGTGAAGCAATTGTGCTATCCACAAGGCTACCGTGCTGCCCCAAAGAAAACGTCCTTCGAGCCGGAATTGGCTTCTGGTTATAACATCATTATTTGCTTATTTAGACTTTGTCCCATATGGGATCGGAGGAACTATGGGCAGCAAGACTTCGCTACCAGCCCCCGGTCCATTACAAACTCTTTCACTCAGCTCAGATGGTGCCCAGCTCTTGAAGGTCCTCCTTAAATGTACCTGACAGGTCTTCTTTGGCCAGCCGCATTATCGTCTTCCACCTGGTGGGGCCAATTCTACTGCCACTCTGGCAAAGACATACGTTTGGGAGGCAAAATACATGTCCTGCCAGCCTTAGACGTCTCTCCGTCACAATGTACTGCAGGCACCTCTGACCGGTCCTCTGTTACGTTGTGTTGTTTTCGATGCTGTCGCTTGATGCAATGGTCAGTTAAAAAGGAACAATGGATAGCTCCGCCATTAGGACTGTTGTGACCTGAGTGAGAAAGGATTGGTAGACTGTGTGCCTTGTCAGATCGATTAATCCTGTCTGGATACTTCGGATGGAATGCAGCTGCTGTTCAATGTGATGTAAGGGCCAAAACGATTGAGCAGGTGAGAGACCCCAGAGAACGGAGGACGAGTTGGAAAAACTATGGGATTGCTCCTGGTTCCACCTTTGTTCAGGCTGTGATGCAAGTGCTTGAACAACGTGAGATGTACCGACTGTTTAATGTGAAATTCACATTTTCATTTGGAACATACTTCATCTGTTAATTAATATTTGAATAATGTTGATTTTAGTTGGTTTGTTACGGTAAAACATTTTTTAAAAAAGCAAACTCTTGCCCATTGGATTTCTGTTGGCATTGGGAGGAACCTTTTCTTTTAAAATAATTATTGGCCTCCGACACAATGCTGTGATTTTTGAGTGGTGCTATTATTTGAAGTTAAATATTATACAACATTTGAAGAGCAAATTTATTGTGCAAATTTCTCATTTACCCCACGTAAACAATGGGCTGTCACCATTCAGACACAACCATGAAAGTGTACAGGTTGAGTTTTCCCAAGCCCAGAGGAAGGTTCGGTTCATTGTCTCTACAATGCTCACCTTAGCTGCTGGATGATTTCAAGCATTTTGCGTAGAATTGCATTGACTTTTAAGCGCAGAAACAATTTGGCTCAACTTGTCTATACTGGTGTTCGCAATCCATATGTCACTTCTCTCACCATTTTGGCATGCAGCTCTACGCCTTTCTCTCATTTACTTATCCAGCTTTCCCTTACTTAAGTTTTCTGTTTTGGGGTCAGATTTTAGGTATCTGTTTAGCTTATACAGTAACACTGGATGTAGGCACGTAACTTCCTGGCTCCCCCCGGCATTGGATTTTGGGTGGGTTCCCCAAAGGTGCGCTAGGGAATCACTTTCGGAAGGTGCCAGGTAAGGGTTAGAAATCCATATATTCCCTACAGTGCAGAAGAAGGCTATTCGGCCCATCGAGTCCACACAATGCTCTGAAAGAGCACCCTACCTAGGCCCACTCCCCGCCCTATCCCTATCTAACTTGCACATCTTTGGACTGTGGGAGGAAAGTGGAGCACCTAGATGAAACCCACGCAAACACGGGGAGAACATGCAAACTCCACACAGTCACCCAAGGCTGGAATGGAACCTGGGCCCCTGGCGCTGTGAGGCAGTAGTGCTAACCACTGTGTCATCATGCCGTATATTTTTATTGTTCTTTGTACCCAGTCCCCTTTGAAACAGGGGGACTACAATGCATGCCATAGGTAGCACAGTGGTTAGTGATGTGTTGGGTGTTCTGGATGACATACAGGTCACCAACACTTGAAATAGTGCAACACTATTTTATTGAATCATTAACTGTTTAAACATATTCAGACTGTGGGTTAATACGATACTAGCTTTAACTAAAGACCTTTGCGTTGTCCTAACCAGTTGATGCACTCAGCACATGGTGAATGTCTGTGTTGCAGGCTGTGAGCTCTGTCCTCATAGCTAGCTGCAACTTGAATGAGCGGGAACTCTGATGCCCCCTGTCTTTATAGTGCGTGTGCTCTCACTGGTGATTGGCTGCAGTGTTGTGTGTGTTGATTGGTCCCACTGTGTGTCCATCAGTGTGTGTCTGCACCATGACACACTGGTGTATATTATGACATCCCCCTTTTATAAAAAATGTACCTGCGTGGCAATAAATAGTGTATGGTGAATGTTCCTGACTAAGTGTTTGCAAAATATTTACAGGACTATGTACATAAAAACTGAGCTATATACATGGGAAGGTGCCTGGTGCAGAAAAACAGTGTGTCACAAGAATAACGAGATGAACACTATATACAAACCACTTGAACGATTAAACAGAAGAACAGAACAAATCAGAAAGTCCATAAGTCCACAAAGTTCACAAATTAAGTCTCTGAGGTGGGCGACGAATTGTGGTTGACTGTCAGGGTGGCACACCACTCATCGTCTGGATCGATGCTGCATACCGACAGCGGCTGGTGTCTTTGCTTCGGGGACAGCCTGTTTTTCGTTACGACACCGACTCGAAAAGGTGCCTTCGGGTCCTCGGTGTCACTGCTGTGTGGGAGGTCCGCATCAGACTCGGTGACCATGGGTTGAATTACCCGAACATTCCTGCGAGGCTGGCTGAAACGATATGAATTGGCAGGCTGAGCTGCTCGACAGAAGGCAGCATAGTGGCCAAGTCTTCCACATCGTAGGCATTGTCGCGATTTTGCGAGGCATTGCCGCTTTAAGTGGGCGGAGCCACAGTTGCCGCACGTCGTGACGTCAGCACGTTCGTTGCGCCACCGCGCATGCGTGATGCGCGCCTGAGCATTACGTTCCTCAACGTCCCCGTTCCCTCGATTAGTGCGTACGATTGGTGAATGTCTGTGTTGCAGGCTGTGAGCTCTGTCCTCCTAGCTAGCTGCAACTCGAATGAGCGGGAACTCTGATGCCCCCTGTCTTTATAGTGCGTGTTCTCTCACTGGTGATTGGCTGCGGTGTTGTGTGTGTTGATTGGTCCCACTGTGTTTCCATCAGTGTGTGTCTGCACCATGATATACTGGAGTATATTATGACAGTTAGCACAGTTGCTTCACATCTCCAGGGTCCCAGGTTCGATTTTCGCTTGGGTCACTGTCTGTGTGGAGTCTGTACGTTCTCTCCGTGTCTGTGTGGGTTTCCTCCCACAGCCCAAAGATCTGCAGGTTAGGTGGATTGGCCATGCTAAATTGCCCTCAGTGTCCAAAAAGGTTAGGTGGGGTTACGGGGATAGGGTGGAGGGTGCTCTTTCCAAGGGCCTGTGCAGACTTGATGGACCAAATGGCCTCCTGCACTGTAAATTCTGTGATCTATGATCTATATGCACCAACCCACAACCTGACCCCGTGACCAGGCTTTTGCTGCGATTCTTTTGGAATCTGACGCTGGACCCAGGGATCTTCTGCGCTAGCTAATCTCACCCAGCCTGATTCAGGAAGGTCGGGTGAGACTGGCACTTAAGAAATTTAGCACAGATAAATGGGTACTGTGTGACAATCCACCACTGATTGTCACTCCAAGGAAGTTAAGATCCATTGTGTGGAATCAGTTGAAAACCTGAGCATCGCTTGACTTAATTGACTTAATCTCACAGAATGAAAAAGTTTACTGATCAGTGTTTTCTCGGTTGGCATTTCCAAATAGTAAGATGCACAGGGTAGGTTTTTATGTAATCAAACGGGCTTGACTGATGCATTTCAGTCTTTTAAATTTAAGGAGAAAATTCTGTGTGTGAATTCTAGAGGAATTGTTCAAGGAGAGGACCTTGTGTTCCAAAACTCGATGTGGTTACTTCCTACAAAGAATCAAAACAGTGACCCTGGATAAAGCCATAAATAGAACAACAATATGTTTAGTGCACAGTCTGTGAAAGTGTAGTAACTCAATCAACCTACTCCTGTTGAATGGGGGAAAGAAATGCCAATGTGTTGTTACTTGTTTGTTGTATTCTGACAGTATTAATATTTTCATATTGTCACGTAATCAAAGTGGGTTGTTGTACTATGGGGTGGAATGTTTGCTCTGTGATAATGTTAGATTGTTTGTGAATTCCATTTGTATTTGATTGTGCTTGGTAACACAAATCAACGTTTAAGCAAAAATATGAAACCTCTGCCATTGAAAATAATTTCCTGGAAAATGGGATTCGTGGAATCAGAACATTGCTGACCAGTATGTACATGATGGGCCGAATGGATTCATCTGGTGTAAACGTCTATGAATTTTTAAATCTCAAATCACTAGTAACACCATCACAAATTCCACTAAACAGGTTGCAAGGTGCCTATGTGGCTTTTCAAGCCATTTTCACTCTGTGTGTTAACAGCTACTTGTGTTGTTCCAACTCATTGGGATTTCAGTTTTAGGGATAATTTGTCCAAGAAAAATCCAAATTGTTTTCAGAAATGATCTAATCTCGTGCCTAAAAGAGATGTAGACAAATTCTGATTTCCTACACACAGAATGTCCTGTTGCTGTTTTATTCACTCATGGGATATGAGTGTCACTGGCTGGGCCAGTATGTACTGCCCTAATTACCCCTGAGAAGTTGGTGGCGAGCCACTTCCTTCAGCCAAAGCAGTTCAGGTTGTGTAGGAACGTCCACAGGACTGTCAGGGAGAGTATTCTGGAATTTTAATCCTGTGACTGAGAAGTAATGACGATATCATTCCAAGTCAACTTGCTGTGTGGCTTGGTGGGGAAGATGCAGGTAGTGGTGTTCCAATGCATTTGTTGCCCTTGTTCTTCTAGATGGTAGAAGTAATGGATTTTGAAGGTGCTGTCAAAGGAGCCTTGGTGAGTTACTGCTGTGCATTTTGTAGATGGTGCTAACTGCTGCCACTGTGCGCCAGTGGTGAAGGGAATAACTGTTTAAGGTGATGAATGGTGAGCGGGTTAGGATGGTGTTGAGCTTCTTGTGTATCACTGAAACTGCACTTGCAGGCAGGTGCAGAATATCCTATCATAACCTGACTTGTTCCTTATAGATGTTACTCAGGCTTTGGGTGAGTTACTTGTCCCTGACTTGTTCTTGTATCCACGGTGTTTATATGATTAGTCCAGTTAAGATAAGTCCACTCTGATCGGTACTAATCTCTAGGATGTGGACAGGACATATGTGAGAAAATTTGCACATTTACGGGTAGATGCCAATAGTAGAATCCCTACAGTGCAGAAGGAGGCCATTTGGCCCATCGAGTCTGCACCGACCCTCTGAAAAGGCACCCTATCTGCCCCATCACCGGCAACTTATCTGCCCCATCACCGGCAACCCTGTAACCCCAACTAACCTTTAGACATTAAAGGCAATTTAGCATGGACAATCCAGCTAACCTGCATATCTTTCGACTGTGGGAGGGAATCGGAGCACCCGGAGGAAACCCACGAAGACACGGGGTGAACGTGCAAACTCCACACAGTCACCACGGTGGGAATCGAACCGGGTCCCCTGCCGCTGTCAGGCAGCAGTGCTAACCACTGTGCCGCCGTGCCGCTGTGTATCTGTACTGGAATAGCTGGCAAGAATGCAACAAGCTTTGGAGCAAGTCTACAGCTGGGGTGTTGTCAGTGCCTATAGTCTTTTCTGTATCCAGTTACTTGTTTTTAGTGGTGTTGATTGAGGGGTAGATGTTGGCCAGGATCCTGGGTGATTTCTACAGCTGTGATTTGAAAAATGCAGTGAGATCTTTTACATCGCCTGAACTGGCAGATGTGACCTTGGCTTTTGTATATACGTCACTTTCTCAAGCTTGAATGTTTGCTTATGGCCTAGAAT
Organism: Scyliorhinus torazame; assembly: GCF_047496885.1. Classification (NCBI taxonomy): domain Eukaryota; kingdom Metazoa; phylum Chordata; class Chondrichthyes; order Carcharhiniformes; family Scyliorhinidae; genus Scyliorhinus; species Scyliorhinus torazame. The sequence goes on along the minus strand of NC_092716.1, from coordinate 20,417,096 downwards.
GCACCCAGCAATGAGAGTAGTACTGCCAGAAAGGCAGAAATAGATAGACCAGTGGAAGACAAAATAACACAGCGCCAAGTACTGTAAAAACGACAAGTAATACATGGACACCATGAATGGTGTTGAAATGGCTCATGGTTAAATTGACCAAGCTGGAGGCGTCAGTGCTTTGCTGTCACTCATGCTCCATTTAGTTTGGCACCAATCATATCAATCAGCTTGTCTTCAATTCTTTTCTACTTTTTTTTTCCTCTTCATTTTAGTTAAAGTATTCCTCCTCATTCGCTGCTCATTTCGACACAAACAAGTCCAGCTGGAATAACTCGTCTCTGCAAAGGCAGAATACCCCAGATTCTGGAACTCTGAAATAAGAACAAAAAAATGCTGCAAGTACTCATTGGGTCAGGCAGCATCCGTGGAGAGGAAAACGGAGTCAACATTTCACTTTTTTCTCTGTCTTTGCATAACTCTGACATAGCCACTGTGCAAAAAGTCTTTGGTATCATAAATTTTCCGTTGACTATTTTGTGTCTCTATATCGGCAGACAATGACATGTTGTCGGACTTTGAGTGCTCAGAAAATGGCAGCTCGGCGTTCCAAATTCAGTTCCTTCGTAGCACTTTGGAAATGGGATTGCTTATTTAAAAGCACCATTTGGTCTAGCTCCCAGTTACTGACAATGCAGAGTTTATTAGAGTAATTGGATAAATGGATGTTTTGCACATTGTGATGCCTTCTAATAAAGAGGCAAGTAGTGTAATAATTGTTTAATAGAGAATGTGATGTCCTTATCTACCTTCTACTATTAACCTTTGGTCCTCTTGAATTTTGATTGACCCTTGCAAAAGAAGTTCTCCATTTATGAGTAACCACTTTTCCATGAAGCTGTCCTGGCTGATTCTCATTGTTTTTGCTCCTGGCAATGAAATCAAGCCATGATATGCCATAAACTTGAAATGGATAATAAAACCAGCTTTAGCTATGTGAGCGATGCTGCACAATAAAAAAATAAATAGATATAATAAAACTGTCTTAAGCACTCTGTTGGTTGCCTCTGCGGCTTTAAGGCCATCTGCGGATAAGGCTAATGACACGAAGGCTGTCACACATGAGGGCTTGTTATTTTTCCAGCTATGTAAGCAGATGGATAACCCAAGTGAGTGCTACAGGCTTCATGCCTTGAAGTAGCAAATATACAATAAGATTGTCAGGCTGTTTGTCAGGGTTTATGGTTCATTACGACCAGCAAAATCTCTATATAGACTTCACCAGGATCAAGCAAGTTACCACTGGGCAGAAGCCTCTATGTTTGTGTTACTGTTATCACCAGGGTTCCACATGGTATTATAGGATTATGAAAGACAACTCTCCTCTGATCATTTTTTTTAGCTGAAACACTATGCATGGCAGAGTAGTAGGTGCATATAATTGACCACAACATTCATCCAAAATAGGCTTAGAAGGAAAACCATCTTTCAGGTTCCCACGTACTGTCCTTCCAATTCGTGAACTAACAGGTTTGTCACGTAATGGCTGGATTGGAAGGAAATAAAAGTTGAGACAAAAAGGTTCCATGTTCTCTCCAGTGATCTGGTTTAAGGAACTAGCATCATTAGTCTAAGACAAATTTGGTTTCATTAAACAGGTGTACACTTAGTTGAGCATGATTGGACATTTGTGCCCACTCTAGAATTCAATGCAGGAGTAAAACTTGTAGATTCTCTTCAATGGATCGCTGATAACCTTCAGCTGCAACTTTGCAGTCCATTCCATCTACTTTACTTATGATAAATGTTGAGAAATTAATATCATGAAGTAGATTTTGAGAAATTAGTAAGTAGTAATTTTGGGACAAAACGTAGAAGAAAATCTAGTGTTTGTTTTTTGTAGTTAACCCATTATTGTAATCCCAGATATTTAGTTGAAAGGCAGGTGAGATGATTTGAATCCAACCTAAAGTAGTTCTTCCAACGTGTACACTAATGAATCAAATGAAGAGAGACTTCAGGGCATGATTAAGAAAACAGGATGAAAGAGATTTAGAATTAATTGAGAAATTACGATTGTGTACAATATAGCAGATTTAAGAGTTAACAGAGAAAACAGATGGGCTGTTTCATTGCAGGTGAAAAAAATATGTATTATGTATAGAATGTTTCACTGTCTGCAGAGGGTGTTGGATATGGATGGCGGTTCTACATGTAATACCATTAGTTAAATGTTTCATGATAATTTTTTTGATCTGTGGCTACCTATTCTAAGATTGTCCCAACCTTTGTGTTAAAATACTGAACTGGTGTCATCAATTTTCTCCCAACAAAAGCCACAGTTTAATTCATTACAATGCACTGTAAACATATTTCGGTCATACTTTACAGGGAAAAAAATATTTTTCATCTCCACGTTTAAGACCAATATTAAAAGTGGATACTGCATGTGAGACGTAATTTTGTGCAATGGCATGTTTATGAGAATTTCCAGATGATATGGAAGTTCTCTGTTGCAGGGATCATATAAAATTGAATCAATGAAAATCTTTTGACAGATTTATTCGTGATGTTGCATATAGTGATACAATGAATTGTTGAAACTTGCCTTAATGTTTGCTAGATTCTCACAGGATACACTGAAGCATATGTATAAAATATGACAACGATAAGCTTTGTTTTGCATTTTGAATTCGGAAGTACCTTGTTCAAAACTGATGCTCCAGTGCACTACTGAGGGAGTCCTGCGTTATTTGGATTTTTTTTCCTTTGGATGAGAAGTTAAATGGAGACCCCGGCCGGGGTTCTCCAACCCTGCACCGGGTCGGAGAATTCCCGGGGGGGGAGGCGCGAATCCCATCCCGACGCAGGCTGCCCTGTTCTCCGGCGCCGTTTTTCGGGGGCCGGCGGGATTTCTGCCACGTCGGTCAGGGGCCGTTGACAGCGGCCCCCCCGGCGATTCTCCGGGCCCCGATGGGCTGAGTGGCCGTAAGGTTTTGCCCAGTCCCGCCGGCGTGAGTTACTCATCTCGCGCACGGCGGTACCTGGCAGGTAAGTGTGCGGGGGCGGTCCTGGGGGTGGGGGCGGGGTGATCCAACCCCTGGGGGGCCCCCATGGTGGCCTGGCCTGCAATCGGAGCCTACCGATCTGCGGGCGGGCTGGTTCTGTGGGGGGCCTTCTTTCCTCCGCGCCGGGCCCCTGTAGGGCACCGCCATTTTGTCCGGGGGCCGGCGCGGAGAAGAGAACCCCCGCGCATGCACGGAAAAAAACACCGGCCGGTCTGCACATGCGTGGAAATACGCCGGCCGGTCCGCGCATGAGCTAGATCACGCCGGCCGTTCCACCCATGCGCGAACTCTCGTCGGCCCTTTGGCGCCGGCTGGAGCGGCACCAACCACTCCGGCATCAACCTAGCCCCCGAGAAATTGGAGAATTCCTCACTTTCGGGGGCCGTTGACGCCGGAGTGGTTGCCGCTGGTTTTCCCGCCGGCGTGGGGACATAGCCCCATTTTCAGAGAATCCCGCCCCCCCCCAGATCTGTCCTGGCAGAAACGATTCCATGTCACTATTTTGAAGAAGAGCAAAGATATTGGGCAGGATTCTCCGACCCCCCGCCGAGTCGGAGAATCGCCGGGGGCTGGCATGAATCCCGCCCCTGCCGGTTGCCGAATTCTCCGGCACCAGATATTCGGCGGGGGTGGGAATCGCGCCGCGCCGTTTGGCGGGCCCCCCCCGGCGATTCTCCGGCCTGCGATGGGCTGAAGTTCCGCTGCTGGAATGCCTGTCCCGCCGGCGAGAATCAAACCACCTCTCTTACCGGCGGGACAAGGCGGCGCGAGCGGGTTCCGGGGTCCTGGGGGGGGGGGGGGGGCGATCTGGCCCCCGGGGGGTGACCCCACGGTGGCCTGGCCCGCGATCGTGGCCCACCGATTCGCGGGCGGGCCTGTGCCGTGGGGGCACTCTTTTCCTTCCGCCTTCGCCATGGTCTGCACTGGCAGAGGCGGAAGAGACCCCCTCCACTGCGCATGCGCGGGGATGCCGTGAGCGGCCGCTGATGCTCCCGCGCATGCGCCACATGGCAAATTCATTTCCGCGCCAGCTGGCGGGGCACCAAAGGCCTTTCCCGCCAGCTGGCGGGGCAGAAATCAGTCTGGCGCGGGCCTAGCCCCTCAAGGTGAGGGCTCGGCCCCTCAAGATGCAGAGGATTCCGCACCTTTGGGGCGGCGCGATGCCGGACTGATTCGCGCCGTTTTTGGCGCCGGTCGGCGGACATCGCGCCGATTACGGAGAATCCCGCCCATGGTCTCAGGTGTCCTGGCAAATATTTATCCCTCAACCAACATGACAAAGAAAATTGCCATTTTCATATATATGTTAGTGAGAGCTTGTTGCGTGCAAATTGGCTGTCATGTTTCCTACATTGCAACAGTGATGGCATTTCAAACGTCGTGCTGTATGGGACGCCCTGAGGGCTCGACGGGTACTGTGTAAATGCAATCCTGACTTTCTTTTCAGTCCGATGAAAAGTAGATTCATTTCTTTAGCTATTATTGGCAGGATTAGATTAGCTCTGTGAACAAACCGAAGAGTCTTACAGATGTCAACCAAAAACCCAAGGAACCAGCTAGACAAATAAAATCACTTTAAAGAAACTGCTTTCAAAACTGTAATTGATTTGAAGTTCTGTTTGAATTAGGGATGTGGTTGGACCAGAATAAGCAAGAAAACTGTGGCAAAAATGACTGCAGACTTTTGCTGAATGGAGTGAACGCGGGAAGTGCTAACCACAGAGGACAAACAGTGTCTTTCTGTCTCCTTTGCACTATGCTCCAAAACAACTTTTCTTTCCCTTGTGTCTGTATCTATGAAGTGGTCTGTGAAAGTATTCATTTTCTTCTACAGAACTCCGCATTCATTTTTAATGAGGGCATTTTAAAAGTTTCCTATTCATCCTTAAGAATTGGATTTCATTTTCTTTTGCTAATCTCAATGATTTGCTGAATGCTTCATATAAAACTGCACACTGTAAATACATATTTTGCGGGATTCTCCGTCGGTGGGATCCTCCGCTTTGCCGGCAGCGCACCCGCGCCTGCTGGTTTCCCGACAGCGTGGTGTGACCACGATGGGAAGCCCCATTGGCCGGCTGTGGGAACGGAGAATCTCGCTGCTAACGGGGGGCGCACCGCACCGGAAAATGGGACGGATAATCCCGCCCAATACTTACTCAATTATTCTTCAAAGTTAAAAGTTATTGCCTCCCATTCAGGTGCCCTCATGCTGCTCATTCTATGGCCAAAAGTTGTCAGACATTTGACCTGCTACCAGCATTTTGCTATTGTTGTGTAATCGGTTTCTAGTATCTGCACATACGCAACCAATCGCTTTCATTTATTCTCTCATCCTTTGTGAACAAATGTATGATCTTTAGTTTGAACTTTGCCTGAATAAAGATTTGATTGAGACTTGGTGGAGTCAGCAACCCATTAGTTTATATTAATATCGCAGTAGTTAGAATATTGGATTAAGTAAATATCCAGGCCATTTTTAAGACCTTTCAGAGAACGAACAAAGAAAAAGGCTGCAATCCAAATTACTACAAAAGTATTCTAAAGTTTTGAACTGGTTTGTTAAAAATACCTCCCTTATTAAGGTACTGGCCCTTCACTTGTTTTGATTTATCAGATTGCGTGCATTACTTTTGATTGCCTCTTCAGTGGTGAAGCTGGCCTCTTTCCTTAACAGAGTAACTTTGTGATAAACAAAGACATTTACCTTTTATATTATATCCACTTCATATCTGTTGGCTAGCACAATGTGGGAGCTACCGGCAAGCAACGTAGATGCCGGATACACCCCTCAATTTTGTCACAGGCAAATCTTAGATGGTTGCTTTTATTTTTATCGTCAATATATTTGTATGTGGATGTGTGCATTTTCTTACTCATGGGGTGGTTGACTCAATTTTAATAACCCAGCAGCAAGATTTTGTGTACTTAAAAATGAAGACGTCTATTTTAATTCTCACACACTTGCCTGGAATGTTAACAAAAATGTAATTTCTTGCTCAATTGACACGCCTACACTATCACACACACACGGACAATTAGTTACAGGTGAAGATAAAACGGTAAGTATAAAAATGGAATTTAATTTAACCTGTATATCGATGCATTTCTGATGTTTCTCCAATGAGTTGTACCTGGATTTCAGGCATTAAAAGGCCAAAGCGTGAAGAGCATCATCCAGCGCCACTATTTATCACATCTCACTGTTTCTCGGGTGGTTTAAAAAAAAAATTGATTTCCTTAAAGACCGAAAAGTCGTGAAGTTATTGCAAATCATAATGTGAAAATCACAAAACAAGTTGCAAGACATGTACTAGAGTTTCTTTGCTGGATCCAAGAGCTCAGTGTGAAAGAAGCAGTTTCAACACATTCTCTAAAGAATACAAATCTGATCATAATCCAGAACAAATAGAAAACATTTCTCCAGTTGGCAGCCCACACAAGTGTCATAAAAGCACAGCAGTCAGTAATTCCTATTGAAACTTTTGTTTATTGTTATTGCCCTTTCTAAACCTTAATTTACAATAATTTATGTGTTCAATTCATAATTGCCTTTAAAGTTGACAATTCAATCTCTTGTTTCGGATTGCTTCTCACTTGCTTCCCTCATGCTTTTTTTAAAATCTTCCCAATTTTGCTCTTCAAAGCAGCAAGTCCCAGCTATCTTCCTGTACCTCGGCCAAGTAAGCCTAGACATTTGAGTGTTGGCTGACTTTTCAGTCATGGGGGTAACTGAGCGCACTCTCGTCCAGACCTGATGTCCACATGCACATTTCCCAGCAGTGGACATTGGATATCAATCAAGGCTAGAAGTCCTTGCTACCCCCTCCCCCCACACTGCTACCACAACCCATGAGTATTAAAGCCAATTGTGGCAGCCTACTGTTTACCCCAACTGAGATCGACAAATGCTTTATTTGAATGTGCCGTGTTAATAAAGGAAACTTGGACTTCAGAAATCTTGAGTATTACTGGAATCTCCACTGCATGAATGCATTTTGTTCCCAGTAACCCTCTCATTCATTGAACTGTACAAAGAATTGCAAAGGTCTTTTGGAAACAGAAAGGACTCGACTCAGTTAATTTGCAGACTGGAAAGATTTGTGTCTATATGGGGCCTAATCAGAAGCAGCTCAAAACACCTCAAGCAAATACTGCTCTGTAGACAAATGTAGCTGCTGTTTTCAACATGGCAAGATTCCACAAATTGTCACTAGATTAAGGAGCAGTTGTCTGTTATTTTGGTAGTGTCAGTTGTTGGAAGAATGTTAACCAGGACACCAAGAGAGCTGTCAGTCTTGGTTCAGTAAAGTATCGCATCTCTGAATCAGAACATTGTGGGTCCCACTAGTAGCCTACACGTTTGAAGCAAAATGCTAATGTGGGCATTGCACTGAATATTTTTTATTGAAAATGTTGTTCATAGTTCATAGAATTTACAGTGCAGAATGAGGCCATTCGGCCCATCGAGACTTCACCGGCCCTTGGAAAGAGCACCCTACCCAAGCCCACACCTCCACCCTATCCCCGTTACCCAGTAACTCCACCCAACCTTTTTTGGACGCTAACGGCAATTTAGCATAGCCAATCTACCTAAGCTGCACATCTTTGGACTGTGGGAGGAAACCAGAGCACCTGGAGGAAACCCATGCAAACACGGGGAGAACATGCAGACTCCGCACAGACAGTGACCCAAGCCGGGAATCGATCCTGGGACTCTGGAGCTGTGAAGCAACTGTGCTTACCACTGTGCTACCATGCTGTCCATTAATAATGTTAAGTCGGAGTGGAATGGCATACTCCCCACTTGGATGAGTGCAGCTCCAACAACATTTTATTCAAAAATATCCTTAACCAAATGCAAAACTCCCAAAACGACCCATCAGTCCAAGGAACAAAAGTCCCCCCTACTCAGTCACCCCCCCCCCCCCAGTTAACAGCGACCAACTCTCTGAAATACAATATATCTCCGGTAGAACCTGTCAATCAATCCCCTCAATGTGTATTTGACATTCTCGAGGTGCAAGAGCTCCATTAGATCCCCTATCCATGCGGAAGCCCTCGGCGGCATTGCCAGCCTGCAGCCCAACAGAATCCACCTCTGTGCCACCAATGAGGCGAAGGCAATGAAATAACCCTAGCCCTCGTCCACAGCTCTGGCACATCTGAAACCCCAGAGATGGCCACCAAAGCTCAGGTTTCTAGATCAATATTTAGGATCGCCGATATGGTGCTAAAAAAAAGGACCTCCAAAAACCCACCAACTTGGAACAGGGCCAGAACATGTGTGTGTGGTGTGCTGGCCCTCTCGAACAGCATCACACCTATCCCTCACCCCCTCAAAAAAACGACTCATCCTCGCCTTAATGAGGTGCGCTTGAAATACTATCTTAAGCTGGATCAAGCTGAGTATCGCACACGATGACGTGGCGTTCACCCTCTGCATCGTCTCACTCCATACCCCCTCCTCTAGTATTGGCCCCAATTCCTCCACCCACTTAGCCTTTACCCCTGCAACCGAACTTAATTTTTCCACTTGCACAGAATATTAACTTAAGCTTTTAATATTTTCTAAGTTGATGCTCTGAAAAAGCTGTTGTTGCTGCGATGGTGCAATGATTTCCCCTAAAATGCTAACTGAATTACTGATATTTGCATACATATGACTAAGTTACTGAAAATACCAAAATATTTTTTATCTGCTTAGTTTCCAATATGATTGAATGTGCTACGGTTGCAACAATGAGGGAGAGCTATTCATGAATAATGTCCAATCATGAGGGGTTTTGCCTCCTGACCTTTCCTCCATCTCTTTTCACTATAAGAACCGAGAGGTGGAGAGGCAGAGCTTTATGGAGAGAATTTCAGAGCTTAGGGCCTTGGCAGCAGAAAGCACGACCGCCAGTGGTAGAGTGATAACAATCAGGGATGCGGAAGAGACCAAAATCGGAGACGCGCAAATCCACGTTTATAGGACTGGACTCTTCCCTGTAAGTAAATAGTTTTGCGGAAATGGAAATGCTGTCTTATTTTCATCCTGAAGTGCAGGTTGTTGTTACTTGCAAAACAACAATGCATGACTTGTATTCATTCTACATATTCACCCAAGTTAAAAGAAATGACTGCATTGGATAATATGCCTTTTGGAAAAAAGTCTTCTCTTCCAATTAAATGTTTACTGAAGAATGTGATCATTGATTATTGTTCAGCACCATTCGCGACTCCTCAGATACTGAAGTAGTCCACATGCAAATGTAACAAGGCCCGGACAATGTCCCGGCTTGGGCTGACAAGTGGCAAGTAACATTCGCGCCACATCTCCAACAAGAGAGAATCAAATATTGCCCCCTGCCAATCAATGGCATTACCATCACTGAATTCCCCCACTATCAGCATCCTGGAGGGGCGGGGGGGGGGGGGGGGGGGGGGGGGGGGGGTTACCATTGACCAGAGACTGAACTGGACTAGCCAAATAAATACTGTGACTACAAAAGCAGGTCAGAGGCGAGGAATCCTGCGGTGAGTAACTCACCTCCTGATTCCCCAAAGCCTGTCCACAATCTGTAAGGAAGGCACAAGTCGGAGTGTAATGGCATACTCCCCACTTGGATGAGTGCAGCTCCAACAACATTCAAGAAGATTGATACTATCCAGGACAAAGCAGCCCGCTTGATTGCTACCCCTTCCACAAACATTCACTCCCTCCACCACTGACGCCCAGTGGCAGCCGTGTGTACCATCTACACGATGTACCAGCCAGTCACCAAGGCTCCTTAAGTTGCACCTCCAAACACATAACCATTACTATCTAAAAGGACAAGGCCAGCAGATACATTGGAGCACCACCACTTGAAAGTCCCACTCCAAATCACTCACTATCCTGACTTGAACTATATCGCTGTTCCTTCACTGTCGCTGGGTCAAGATTCTGGAACTCCCTCCCTAACAGCACTGTGGGTGTACCTACAACAGATGGACTGCAGAGGTTCAAGAAGGCAGCTCACCACCACATTCTCAAGGGTAATTAGGGATGGGCAACAAATGCTGACCTAGCCACCGAAGCCCACATCCCCCCCAAAAAATGAATGAAACAAAAAGCGTTTCACTTTGGATAGCTGGATAAATGTACCATTCACCTCCAGCAATTGGAGCTAATGCAGAATGTTGCCGAATGCCTATAGCTGATTAGATTGATGGGAGAAATAGCCATGCTTATGTCGAAGAGGTTATTTAATAAAGAACACACTGTTTTTATTGCAAGCTGTATTGGTGGATAGGAACACTTTTTATTCATGGCACCGAAGTACGAGACATTATTGTTGTCAACAACCTGTAAGCAAAAGAAAATGAGACCTCTGGAGCTCCACAATTTCATCAACACAAAATATGCTGGTCGAATGGTTTGACAAACAATGACCTTTAATTAAATCTAGTCAATAGTTCAGGACAAATTGTTGGTGAGATAGCAATTTAATAGAAATGTGTGATCACAGTTAAGTACTGTAAGTTTAATTGTGCACTTTTATGTAAAGATTAGGAGAATTTATTGTGTTAATTTATATGGAAATTGCCGTTCACATAGTATTGGAGTGTACATGTCATTTGTTTTAATGTTGTATAAGGCTTTGGAAACAGCCCTGTCATTCCGTGGATAAGAGAAGTGTGTTTCTGTTGGCACATTCACAAACCTGTTGAATTCACTCTCTTGATTGTATTTCATTGTCAAGAACTAACGCTTACTAATTTGGCAGCTTTTAGCTAGCTATCCTGTGGTGACACAGGCAGTAATTGGGCTTTTTTTGCACTAATAGGAGATTCAGCTGGAAAAAAAACGAGAATGAAAGAGAAGAGAGAAATTTCCAGACTGTGGGCTATTGATTCTGTTGATTGTGAACACAGGGGAAAGCTGACATTCAGTGCACCTAATTGTGATTTTATTGACTATCATTTCTGCCTTGTTTATACTGCCATGACTCGTAGCTCACCATGACTGATGGCTCTCGTTCAGATGGAACGTTGTGATTCAATCCACGCACATCCCATCTATTCAGCTTTCTGAATGCAGTGGTCATGCCTATACAGGTCTCGTGTGGGCCAAGAGGAAAGTAGAGAATAATAACCCTGGGGCATGGCTGCAGGCATCGAGGTCATTACCTCTGCTGCTCGGCTAGGCTGTGCTTCACAGATTAGTGCAATCAGTCCCAGAACGGGTAACTGCTATGATTGCAGAAAGAGCAAAAGACTTGTTTGAAGAGTTGATTATATACCGCTTATGGTTTTATAAACAGGATTGTATTACCTGCTTCCCTTTTCTTCCCTTCTGCACTCCTCGAGTGAGCACATATTTGCAATACTGAAGACAATTTCTCTATTAAGCTTTTAGAAGAATGCGACAGAACACAGCCGACACATATCCAGCTACAGTCCAGTAATCTCCAAGCTATGGTTCATGAATTAGCCATGAAGATTTTAGTCAATGAGATTTAAAAGATCCGTCTTCAGCCTGTCATAGATTTTGTTTTAGCCACTGAATCAGCTCTGTAATAGAGCGTTTTGATTTTATTAATGGCCTATTCAGTGTATTAGTCACTTTATTCTGGCTCCTGAGTGATGTATTTGTATATCTAAGTACGATTCTTAAGAACAAACTGGCCAGGAAGTTGTTCGGGGTCTCTCATGCATCATTGGCAGAAATACCATTTGAGTGAATAAATGACTTCCACTGAACTATGGTGGCGCAGTGGGATAAGGGAATTCCCAGCAAATGAAAAATTGGAATAACTTGGTCATTGTAATTTGATTAAATTCCCATTCACTTTAAAGGTCGTAATCAACTGCATTCTTTCTGTTCAATAACAGACAACACAAAACTCTTTGAAAACTCAGGTTAAGCTTACAAAGCTGATTATCTGAGTATTCACTGATACGAGCACTGCTGATGGATCAGGATATCGCTGGAATGTTGCTTATGATTTGGTGCAGACAGTGGACGAGACTTCTTACCAGTCGCGCAAATTCAAGGTTATACAGATATCCTTCCTCATGTAGTTTGGTCATCTGATTTAGCTGGCTTTCCTCTCTCTGCTGTCTTCAACTCACCTTGACCTGACTCTTTGGGACTCCTGCCTGTCCACCTTCTTCCACTGTGTCAAAAACCATTTCTTCAACAAAGCCTTTGCCCAGTTCTCGCAATTCTCTCACTGTGTACGCACAGTTTAAATACCGGTTCCTAATTTCTGACATGGCGGCGCAGTGGCTAGCACGGGTGCTTCACAGCACCAAGAACGCCAGGTTCAATTCTGGCCTCAGGTGACTGTCTGTGTGGAGTTCGCACATTCTCCTGTGCCTGCTTGGGTTTCGTTTGGGTGCTCCAGTTTCCTCCCACAGTCCAAAGATGTGCAGGTTAGGTGGATTGGCCATGCTAAATTGCCCCTTGGAGTCCAAAGGCGTGCAGGTTAGGTGGGGTTACGGGGATAGGGCGGAAGTGAGTGTTTTGTTACCAGTATGGTAGGTAACATGTGCTACTCAAATCTTGGTTAGTGATGAGGTCTTCTGAATCTCGATGAAGAAGACTCGAACTCGTCCAGTAGTAACAAAAGGTTTATTGAGTAACTATAACAATAATTGCATGAGTTCTTTACTTTAACTTTGATACTAGTGATAAGGTGAACAAGATCTAACTATGGGAACTATACGTAAGTCCACTAGCCATCTGAACTAGTCTGCTATTGCCTTGGTCACAGTGCACCCCCAAGAGAGAGCAGGAGACCCAATGTGGTTGCCTTTTATACTCCTGTTGGTCTGGCCCTCTAGTGATCATGTAGTGCTACTGATTACACAAAACCCCTTATGTACATGCACAGATAGATATCACTACAGTGAGTAGGATATTCTTTTGGAGAATCGGTGCAGACTCGATGGGCCAAATGGCCTCCTTCTGCACAATGGGAATTCTATAGATTCTATGGACATTAGTCTTTATTTATGAAGTTCAGTAGAAGAGACATCAAGTTTTGTACGAAAACACCTTACTGACATCAAAAGTCATCAGCTACTTCAGGAGAACACTTTTTTTTCTCCAAAGCCAAAATAATACGAGGAATAGGAGGTAAGAGAGATGGTATACATAGTTTGTAACATCTGAATACCAGTCAGATACAATATTGTATGAGGCACAAACAACCATTAAGATAAAGTTGAAGTAATGTGTGAAATTTTGGGCTGTACATTCCTCACTCTCTCTAGACGTTAGTCTCTCATTATTTCATAGAATTGTAGAATCCCTACAGCGCAGAAGGAGGCCATTCGGCCCATTGAGTCTGCACCGACCCGCCGAAAGAGCGCAATCATTCTCTCCATCCCTGTAACAATTAGGGGAAATTTAGCATGGCCATTCCACCTAACCTGGACATCTTTGGACGGCGGGAGGAAACCGGAGCACCCGGAGGAAACCCACGCAGACACGGGTAGAACGTGCAAATGCCAGGGAATCAAACCTGGTTCCTAGCGCAGCAGTGGTAACCACTGTTTGAGAAAATACACATGCAAAGAATAAACCTTTTTATTTTAACAGAATACAGGGTGATTTTCTCAACGTGTTTATAATTATGAAGTGTTTCATATTATGAAGGGCTGGCACAGAGTAAATAAGAACACTGTTGCCAGCAATTGACGGCTCGAGAATGAGGCGATCAGACATGAGATTAAATATAATAGGACTGAGAGTAGGAGAAACCTATTTATACAGAGGGTTGTGAGGTTGTGAATGCACTGCTGGAGTTAGCGATTGAAGCAGTGACCATGTTGACATCTGAGAATTGGTTGGATAAGTGTTTGAAGATAATGGGGTATCGGAACACAGCAGACACAGGGGATTAAGACGACTGCTGTTGTGGAGGATCAATATCAACACAAACTGGTTGGACTGAACGGTGTGTTCAGTGTTGTAATTTCTACGTAAGGCTATGAAAAAATCTACAATGACTGGTTTGATGAGAATTAACACCCCTTTTTTGGTTGTATCATTACTGGAAGTTTACTCATTTTGATGCGCACATTGTGTAAGATCCAAATTGTGTAGCAAAGGGGATTTGGTGTGAGGGATAGGAATTGTGAATGAATGACCTGTGCCTAGTCCCATGTTCCTATCGAGAAGGGGATGATTAAGGCAAGGTATTGAGCTGGTAGTTAGTCAATATTTACTTGCTCATCATACAAATGTGTTTCCCAGCAGGTTAGGTGAGGAATATTGTTAATAACAATTGTGGAGATGTGAACAGGCTGGATTATTTTCGGTTTCTCACCGGACACTATGGCCAATTGTAGTCCATCTTTTGTTGCTAAATCCGAGATCTGAGCACAGAGGTGAGATGCAACCCAGGGCCTTCCAAGTCTTTATGTTTAGGACAAATCAGATTAACTCATGAAGCCATCAGATTCCAACAATGCACTATTACACATCAAAAGTTCCTAATTGGATGTAAAGCTCAAAATCTGAACCGGGAGTTAACAAAGCACTTCATGTCACAGATTAATTATTTGTTAACTTGAAAAGTGAATCCCCTTGTTGACCGTTAATATACACCTCAAATTTTACGTGTCAAAAATCTTTGGAGTCAAAATTGTGATTGGATGATCTCAGTTTCCTGACTATTCAGCTGCTGTGTTTGGATCTTAGTGATAGTTGATCTAAATGAACTGAATGGCTTTTCAACATTTCATGCTTCAGATTGATCATGCAGAGAGTTATTACTGCTTGAGCTCTGTTTATTGCCTCACAGCAAGCAGCTCTCCTCATAGGGGAGAATCAAACTATCTTGGTATTGAGTCGGAGTGAGGAGCAGTTTTATCCACTCACTTGATTGAAGAAGAATGCTTGGAGTTCACCCCAGCAGAGTCGAGTCGGCCTGGGTTATGCTATGGAGAGGACCAATTTATTATCATGCATCCAAGAGTTGCATTCCTGAATCAAAATATCTTTCAACTATGACCATAATAATAATAATCACTTATTGTCACAAGTAGGCTTCAATGAAATTACTGTGAAAAGCCCCTAATTGCCACATTCCGGCGCCTGTTCGGGGAGGTCGGTGCAGGAATTGAACCCGCGCTGCTGGCATTGTTCTGCATTACAAGCCAGCTGTTTAGCTCACTGTGCTAAACCAGCCCACTGTGTTAAACCAGCCCATCATGCCTCGGGTGTCACAGGATTATGGGGAGGCGGTAGAGCAGTGGTGTTATCATTGGATTAATAATCCAGAGACCCAGGGCAAAATCTGGGGACGTGTGTTCAAATCCCACCATGAAATTTGAATTCAATAAAAAGACTTGGAATTAAGGGTCTAATGGTGACCATGAAACCATTGTCGATTGTTGTAAAAACTCATCTGGTTCACTAATGTCCTTTAGGGAAGGAAATCTGCCGTCCTTACCCGGTCTGGCCTATAAATGACTCCAGAACCACAGCCATGTGGTTGACTCAAATGCCCACTGATATGGAGGACAGCTAGGGATGGGCAACAAATGCTGGCCTGCCCAACGACCCCACATCCTGTAAATGAATAAAAAATAAAGAAATAAATTTATAATTCACATTGAAAAGGCAAATATAAAAAGGAGCTAGAAACACCAGTCTATAGAGACATTTCCCCAGAAACAGAGAAGTACCCTATTTATCTAAGAAATCGCATTGAACTCAAATTTAGTGGGACTCTCACGATATGTGAGTTGAAATGATGTCACAGGACGGATTTCTGAAAACGTGGGAATACAAGACCTGAAAATGCCAGAAAATACCTGATCACCCTAAACAGCTTCTGCTACACCAGGTAAATTTCTAACACTTTGCCAGTTTGAATGCATGGTGGACTCAGGTATTGGTGATTGTAGAGACACCCACATGCACTGTGGTACTGCAGACGCTGGTAATCTGAAATGAAACCAGAAAATGCCAGAAGGTACTCAACAGATCTGACAGCATCGGTGGAGAGCGAAACAGTGTTGAAATTTCGGGCTGACAACCTTTTTGTCAGAAGGGCTGAAAAATGTTTCCGCCGTTAGGTTCATCGATCTGAAACATTACGTGTGTTTCTCCTCCGCCACAGCTGCTACCAAACCTGTTTGCATTTCTGGCATTGTAGACTTGCAACATTAATAATTAATGTTTCTTGATTTGCCACTCGCAAAAGAAAAGCACAACGCAAAATGGATGGGGTGATCTCCTGAGCAATGTCACCGAGTCCTTCTGCTTGTGCATTGAAAATGCTGTGACTACATGAAAAGATTGTACTGTGGGGTTACCACTGAAACTACATGGAGGATAGATCAAGTGCTGGCTATGGGGTATGTATTTCTGTTTAATAGTTCCACTGTTTCCCCATTGGGTGCCTGACTATAGAATGGCAAAATAATGTAACAGCTGCTACTGTTCTTTTCTTTTTCATGTTCAAGTATTATCAGATGCCAACAATACACAGGAATCTCAGTGTGATGCGCCTTTTGGGAGAAGCTTTGTATCTCCATTGTTAAAGGGACAGCCTTCTTGTTTCACTTTACTTGCGGCTGGACTCCAAAAGAATACAGAAAAGTGCAGGGCATCTTTCATCTGCTCTGAGGTTTGAAGCATTTGAAATTAATGTTATCGACCCACTAGAAAAATCAAACTCTGGCATAGTGTCCTTGACTCCTGTTACCTGCACCAGAGCAAAAAATGTTAGGTAGCCAAGGTGGAAGCTGGGACTGGGTAGCATATTGTGGGGATGGGTGGGGGTGTGGGCCTAGGTACAGTGCTCTTTCAGAGGTTGCCACAAACTCGAGGGGCCGAATGGCCTCCTTCTGCACTGTAGGAATTCTATGGTTTTAGTCAGTTCAGCACTCGTCTAATTGGCAATAAACAAGGCAAATGAAATACAAAGCCATAGCAGTAGAATCCAAGACAAATAAAGTTATCCACATTCAGTTCATTGCTCTTTAACTGCTATACCATGAGCAGTACGTTAAGTTTTGTTGTGGAAACATGTGGGATATTGCCACGCTCCAGAAATGATGCACAGAATGGCAATACACCGAACGTTAATGTCAGAGGACTGGGTGATGAAGAAAGAGTGGACCAACTTTGACTGTTCACCTTTGAAAGAGAGCGTGTATCTTTCAGTTAATAGTATGGTCAAGATAAATCTGCAACATTACGTCATGTTAAACGGTTGGATAAGAGAGCACAGATTTAACTCGGCGAAAGACAAAATTAGACTGATGTTTGCCGTTTCTTCGCACAGTCTAACGAGTGTGTGTAATAGACCTCATGGTACGGTGTTGGAAGCAAAATCCCTCGAATCTTTTCGGAAGTAACCAGAGACTCCGCTGCCATATTCTAGATGGAAGAGCTAGCTGAGCCCCTCATCCATGTCTATCCTATAACGTTGTGAAAGTGTAGTGAGTTCGATACAAGTCAATATCACATTCAATATCAAGAAAGTAAGGGCCTGTTTTAACAAAGAAAACGCCCCGTTTGGGGCGCCAATAGCAAGGTGTTTCTCGGAGCCTGCAGCGGGACGCTGTTTTTTTTTTCTCAAGGGGTGGTGGTTAGATCCGCTCTTGTAGGAGATGGCCATTGTCTGACACTTGTGTGGTGCGAATGGAACTTGCCACATGTCAGCCCAAGACTGGGTATTGTCCAGGTCTCGCTGCACTAAGACCCGCCATCATCACCCAGCTCAGACCCCGCCCAAACCTCCACCCCCTCACTAAACCGGTCCATCCAATATGGCCACCCACCTCCACCATCACCCACCCTCAGCCCACATACCAACTGCTTCTCCAACCCCCCCCCACCTTCCTGTCCCTCCCTCCTTCTCCCCCCCCAACTGAACCTTGCACCGTAAAAGCACTGCCTTATTAAACCCCGCCCGTCTCTCGGCACCAATGTTCTGATAGATCCAAATTCAATTCCCTTCCCAGCTGCAGTCCAGATTTACCTTGGCCCACCTCAAGATCTTTTCTTTGCCCTGGAACTTGTGCATACACCCCATCACCGTCCGCGCGGCTCCCCAGCTCTCGGCTTCTGCCTCAGTTACCTGTGGACACGGTGCACCTTCGGGGCCTTGTCGCAGTCCCTGTCCTCCACGAACTCTGCAAACATCACCACGGCGTAGCCCGTAGCACCTATTCTCTCCATACCCTCCGGCAGGCCCGCAGTACGAAGAATTTTCCTCTGCTACTGATTCTCTTGGTCCTCCACCCTCGCACGCAGCACCTTACAGACATCACCCAGGATCGCCACCTCTGCCTCCAATGACACAGTCTGGTCACTCTGACCGGACACCACCTTGTCCACCTCCGGGATCATCGCTCCTTGTGCCTCCAAGCGCTTCTCCACTCAATCCAGGGTCCTGCGAAGAGCTGCAATGACCCCTCAATCGCACTCGACCAGTCTACCTGCATCTCCTTTCTTTGCTGCCAAAATTCCTCCTTAATAAAGCTCATTAATTGCTCCATCGGCAATTTAACCGTCGACGACGACCCTTCCACCTCCACCATCTTCCCATCTTGTGCTGCGCCATGAGTCTCCTCCAGTTGCTGTACCAGGGCTCTCACCGACTTTAACCAGGTTTGATACCAATCCGGGGAATAAACAATTACCCTCCTCTCTCCTCATACTTCCTCATCAAAACCCCCCATTAATCGGGTTAAAAAAGACCAAAAGCGACACCTCCGGGTAGGAGCCACCTAGTGTGCGACCGAAAAGACCATGGCCACCACCGGAAGTCAGCTCAATTTTAAATGCCGCCCCGATCTCTCAGCACCCCCACCGCAGCCTCCGGACCCCCTCCAACATCCCAACTTACTTGTTCAGGGTCCTCCAGCCATCCTCACCCCACCTCATAAGGGAAGGGCACATCCGGGTCGGATCCCCGGCACAGATACACCGTTAGTTCATCTGCCAGTCTGGCAGTGCCACCTGGGAACCCTGGCAGTGCCTGGGCACCCTTGCACTGCCAGGATGCCCAGGTGGCAATGCCATGGTCCCAGGATGGCAGTGTCAAGGTGCCCAGCTGGTATTCAGGGTACCATCCTGCCCAGGGCCTGACCACCCTGGGATCTCCAATCTTCTGGGAGATAATATTAAATGCACTTAAATAAATAAAAAGGAGGTCAATTCCCCTGCCTGGTTCCCCTTTTGTCTCTTTTATGAGAACTCCTACTTGCTCCTCCACCTAAAATATTTGGCAGGATCTCATAGGCCTTGGCCTCTGGCTGTAGAGCAGGTGAGAAGCTGTCTTTAAGGAGACCCTCTCCATCCTGTGTCAGTTCAACATTTGGCAGGCAAGTGATAGGCCTACCCCAGGATCAAGGGTCCTAGGCTGGAAATCCTGCCGGCTGAGAGCTGCCCGCCAATCAGAGACTAGCAGCACCACCTGGAAGGGGATGGCTATTGCCGGTACACACCCACCCAAGGACTAGGATTGTCCGAGGTGAGGGATGGCGAGAGGGGTGTCGGGGGAGGGTGGGGGGCGGGAGAGAGGGGGAGGGGTTCAGCAGCAGCAAGAGCGGAGCTGTGGTTTGCAATGGGTCACCCCTTCTCAATGCTGGGCCCCTCGATCAGGCGGCAAGTGCCTTTGAATGAACAATGTCTTCTGGGAGTCTGCAGGCCAATAAGCCAGCGTTTGCTTGTCATACTCTCAGCATGGTGAACTTCCCAGCCGTAACTGGGTTAATAGAGCCGGAGAGTTTTACAATACAAAAAGAGGCCCTTCGGCCCACCGTGTCTGCGCCTGCCTTCAAGCGCCTATCCTAATACCATTTTCTCGCACTTGATCCGTAGCTTTGTATGCTATGGCATTTCAAGTTCTCATCTAAATGCTTCTTCAATATTGTGGGGGTTCCCGCCTCCACTACCCTTTCAGGCAGCGAGTTTCAGATTCCCACCACCCTCTGGGTGAAAAAGATTTTCCTCAAATCCCCTCTAAACCTCTTGCCTCTCACTGCATGACACCATAAATTGGTCACTTTTAAGGGCCTCAATTGGTCGTTTGGTGGGCAGACTGAGTCAAGGTGGAGGGGGGGTGGGGGCAGTGGGGCCTACACGTGCCACCCTCCCGTTCAATTAAAGGCCCACACCACCAAACTTGCCATGGGGCACAGGGAGCAAGGTTTCACCCATGGTGACCAGAATTTCCAAATGCCTGCCATTCCTATTATTCTGTGATTGGCTATAAAATGAGTGAGACTATGCTCCCTCAATGCTCTTCTAACACTGATTCACCATGTCACGATGTTTAATTGACCAGAATTTGGAAAAGCAGTGTTCATTTGGTTGAATATGAATTTTCCATTTTATGTGCCAAGAAAATGCACCCAGGGATGGATGGTGTTGGCGAAAAATGAAAAGAAAATGGAAGAACAAACATAGAAGAGGGAATATTAAGCTTGGAGTCGACACAAGTTAGAAGGGAAGCATATGGTCATAGAAGACAATTTAGAACTGTGTTGCTTCACTTTCTTCAATCATACCAATTAAAATACCTGCGGATTAAACCACTAAGAAACAACACATTCCAGTTCCCAATTATCTTTTTGGCTCAGTGAGTTAAAAGCTCGTTTCTGACTTAGAAGATTTAGAGCTCAGAATGAGATCCAATCAGTCTATTCACATGGATGTCGAAGAACCCATTGCACCATTCGAAGAAGAACAGGAAAATATTTTATGGGCAATCTTGCAAATCAGCTTCCATTAACTTTGTTTCCTTATACGAACCTTTGTTTTGTCTTCTCCAGCTGAAATATAGGGTGAGATTTTCTGACGGTGATGGGGACCACCAGCTGGAGAGCTGGTAGGAGCTTTGCGTTGCCTGTTCTTAGGAAGCCCCCCGTCCCCCACCCCCCATCACTTGTGCCAATCAGGCACTTGTCAGGGCAGCGGCTGGCCTTCCCCAGGATCAAGAACCACAGGGGCGGAATTCCTGCTGGCTGCCCTGAGAGCAGCAGTTCTTTTGAATGGCAACGCCACCTGTGAGGCAGTGGTTGCTGCCGATACGATGCCCACCCGAGGTTTAGCACACAGGGCTAAATCGCTGGCTTTTAAAGCAGACCAAGGCAGGCCAGCAGCACGGTTCAATTCCCGTACCAGCCTCCCCGAACAGGCGTCGGAATGTGGTGACTAGGGGCTTTTCACAGTAACTTCATTTGAAGCCTACTTGTGACAATAAGCGATTTTCATTTCATTTCTTCAACTGAAGCTGCTAATGGTTAATCTCATGACATTGCTGATTGTGGAATTTTGATGTACGCAAAAGTGCTTCTATTTTCACCTGTATAAGAACAATCACTGGACCATGTGAGACACTTTGAGACATTTCTGAGAGATCTGATTAGGCGCTATTTCAGTACAACTTTTTCATTACTGAGGTGTATTAATTGAAAACTGTTTGCATTTCTTTACCTTCAGAACTTCGTGTGTGGGGATGACCGTTTACAATTTTTCAGTCTGTGGTCCCAGTCGCATGCATGATGACAGTTCAGAAAATTCATATGAATTTGGAACAGGAGGAGGACACTTGGCCCATCGAGCCTGCTCTGCCATGCAATAAGATCATGGTTGCTCTGATTGTAATCTCAACAGCACATTCCTGCCTCCCCCCAATAACCATTTGTCTCCTTGTTAATTGGGAATCTAACGAGCTTTGATTTTCTTTTGAAGAAGACTTTCAAACTCTTGAGGGAAGAAAATTCTCAACATCTCAGAATGAGTCTGCACAACTTTCCAGTTATTAGACCTGAGTAATGGAAAGCAATTGGAAATTGATTCATTTTGTTAGACTTTTGAGTATTTTCAGAAGTACGATAGAATTATGTTTTTTTTTAAAAGAGCACTCTTTCAGATCTAAATTGTTCTTTTGTGTTTTGCAACTCTCTACATATTTCTGTTATTAAGGCAGGTTTTCTACGTTTTCCAAAATTATGAAGGGAATAGATAGGATAGATGCGGGCAGGTTTTTTCCACTGGCGGGTGAAAGCAGAACTAGGGGGTATAGCCTCAAAATAAGGGTAAGTAGATTTAGGACTGAGTTTAGGAGGAACTTCTTCACCCAAAGGGTTGTGAATCTATGGAATTCCTTGCCCAGTGAAGCAGTAGAGGCTCCTTCATTAAATGTTTTTAAGATAAAGATAGATAGTTTTTTGAAGAATAAAGGGATTAAGGGTTATGGTGTTCGGGCCGGAACGTGGAGCTGAGTCCACAAAAGATCAGCCATCATCTCATTGAATGGCGGAGCAAGCTCGAGGGGCCAGATGGCCTACTCCTGCTCCTAGTTCTTATGTTCTTATAATACATGCGGATTTTGATTCAAGAAGTGACAGTGTTTGAGTGCATAGACCACATGCTGGAGAAAAATTGCAACATTGGGAGATAGCCATTTGAAATGACTTTGCATTGAGGCAAATTCCAGGTTTATTTGGTGTGTATCCAGTGAAATTTCAGAATATCACTGATGTGCCAGAAAGACCCAATAGGGAACCTTTCAAGAAACTGCATTGTTGGGCATTTTCCTTGTCCTGTGTCTGGAACCATTTCCTTCCACACAGCACTGCATCTATCAGCTAGCCTGAGAAGTGATCACATTTACTGGAGCAGGTGGATTAAAGTGACTGCTTTACATAAGGCACAAGCCACAACCAAGTGTTCTGGGTGTGAAGCAGATGCTCTATCAGTAGTGTTATTTGGCAATGCATTGTCATGTTGAGATTATACTTCTCGTCAAAAATCAGAAAAATGGACTAAGTTGTTAGTTTCTGGGATGATATGCATCGGTACACTCTGAATATTACCTGAATATTATCATGATACAATGCATCATTTTAACTGTTTTTTATTCAGCATATTTGTAAATATAATTTACAATGAGAATCAAGATACTTCTCTTCCCAACTTGCAGATGGGGTGGATTAATAGTGCATTTGCAGTAGCCATTAAATTAGATAGAAGAAGCAACCTTTCCTCTAAAACCACTTATTCCAACTTGTCATAATCTAATTTGAGCTAATTGCTTTTTAGTAAATCCACCCCTTCCACAAAAAAGGAAATGGAAGACAGCAGCTGTTTAGAGAACAAATTAGTTTCAAGTTCACCATTAGTTATTTTCATTGACTAGCTGCCGATTCCCAATTTTTTTCACTTGCACGCAACTGGTCGCATTTAATCAGGTAATAATGGTTTCATCTGCTACTTAATCATTGGTTTGCTGAGATGTTACGATCATCACATTATGACAAAAGCACTTTGAACTTAAGACTGATGCAGCTACCGAAAAGTATTACGACCACCTCAATCAGTCTGTAGATGAGACAAAAAAGATCACTCTGCGCTTGATTAATACATTCCTGCAAATGTGGATACTGACCAAAAATGAAAGAAAAAATGCATGTAAATGAAATGTTTTTTCGAAGCCTTTCAGATTTACACTTCAGTATTTCTTGTTAAGAATGAGGTGATTTTGGAGAACAAACAATTATTGTCCCGATAATCTTCTGTTATTTTTGCATATTACGTTTCAGTTAAAAACAATACAAGACAGATTAAGCTGATAATAGGACAGTAAAACTAAGCTGTAAATGTCTGCCATGGTGGAGAAACAGTTCAACTGATGAGGAAGATTTATTGAAGGTACATGGCACTCTTTCATTACACTATAAAAACAGAAGAGCTTCTGAAGGGTTATAAATGCAAAGAAATAAAAGTAGTGCAAGAGAGCGACCCAGTGTATCCCGGACCCAAGATTAACATTCCTGTCACGCGCTAGCTACAATTGCGAAGTGCTGCTGACAATTTTTTTTTCTTTTCTTTCTACAATGTGGAATGAAATACCAGTCTGTTTCAGGGACAACTATACAAAGATAGGATGTCACTGGCTCCAGACTTAATCTTCTGTTTAATCCTGAAAGATCAACTGCGGTGTAGTTGTAAAAGTTTCATCGCATTAAACGCCCTGGAACATTGTGATTGTGTGAATATACAAATAACACAACACAGGCATGAGGTCACCCATGTTGTTGATGAGGGAGAAGGAGATCTTTTCCGTGGTATTCTCCTGCGTTTAATAGGCCCTGTATTGTTCTAGTCTGTAAAGACCTGGTTCAGTTCGGAGGAAAAGAGGAACCAAAATCAATAGTCCACTTGTTGGGGACAGATGAGTTATTCTTATGTGACTGTAATGCAGCACTTCCACAGCCCAGTGAGCAGCTTTTTGAAGGAGATGAACTGTGGAAAATCATCTTCAGCGCATTGTGCAAGTTAATTTTTATTTCATATAATGGGACAAGGCACTGTCCTTGTGTAAGAACAGTGTATAAAAAGAAATACTTCCACTGCAATGGAACAAAATGCATGAGAACAACACAAATCTATTTAGGAGAAAAAAACAATTCACATTTGAAAGTTTAACCCTCATTGTACTGTATTTTGTAACAGCACCTTATTATAGTTTATGTCTCTCTGCAGGACTGTGCCACGTGAAATGCAGGGAAGAACCTGGGAGAATAAGTGTCGATTGCATTCAATTAAATGTGAAACGCACTCTTTGCAGGAGGGCCAAAACTATTCTAATATTAGGGTACATTTTGATCCATGTGTAAAATTTAAAAATAGGCTATTTTACTAAACTGGTATTAAATGGCAGCTGATTAAAATTGTTTATCTTAAACTTCACACAGAAAAATATTACCCCTTGACTCTTGGCCAACGAACAGTTCATGAATTCATAACAGTGGTGTTCAACTTTTTGTCTTGGTGACTTTGCTTTGAGCTATAGGTTATTGAGGGTCCTCTCCAAACAGTGGCAATACAAATATTGAAAGCAAGCACTATTTTATGACCGAAAGCTTTAAGTCTAATATTAGCTAATATTAAAAATAAGCTAAATTTTAACAAATTCTGTGAGGATTTTTACTAAATATTTCTTAACCTTACACCCTGGGAGAAGCTCCTAGTGATTTATCATGGCAACCTTTTGTTTATATCAAAGTACATGAATATTTGTATATCAAAGTACATGAATAGAAGAGGCAATGGTTTTTCTTTTCAGCTGTCTTTCCTAAATCATTGTAGCCTTCTAATTTGCATTATCAGAGGAAGTGGGAGCAGGAGTAAGCTATTCAGCCATCGAGCCTGCATCAGTAAGATCATGGTCGATCTGATTGTGGCTTGAAGTCCACATTCCTGTTTATTCCCCATAACCTTTGAAAATATTAATTGTCATACGTTGTATTTGGGCATAATTAATAGCATTCATTCAATGTGCCTAGTGCATTTGTTTCGAGTAATGTATTTGTTTGTATTGGCCTGTGACATTTTAGCGGTTTCTAAAGCGTAAGGTCCTGCAATTATCTACCAGTGACTCCCAAGATGGCAGAAGTTGTGTCATGTGGCAAAAGGACAGGTTATAATGACTGGAAACAGTCATGTGACAGTGTGGGGTATTGATTTGGGAGCATTATGCTGCTGTAATACTGGGAAAGTGCAGACCCTTTGTAGCTATTATGCAAATCCAAAGTGGTGGAGAGTACATTACTGGGGCTCCTGTTTGAAACAAATTCTATTCCATGAATCATTCACTCAAATGACCTTTATTTAGTAATGGCATATCTCTAAACTGGTTGAATGTATGATTGCAATCTGTATAAAGAATGCTTATTCAGCAAGGCTCACTTCTGATGTGATACAAGGTCCACTTTATTTCAAGGTGTCCTCTATTGTTGCCTTTGAACCTTTTTTCCAATGCATTTGATTGCTTTATTATGCATTTGAAATATTTTTTAAAGAGGAAAAACAAATTAATCCAGCTAACTCTCCCTTCACCCTTTAAAAAAAAAATTGCACTTGATTTCAACGCTACCCCGGTTGTCGCCGTGTGCTCAGTATTAGAGCAGGGGTTTGCAACCTGAGCAGGAAAGCAATCAAACATTTTAGGATGAACAGAATTACTTCAGCAAAGATTCTACTTGTAAATTGAGCATTGTGGCTGACATTCATAGGTCCAGGACAGCAATGTTCAATAAATTAATCTAGTTCCTGTATGTGTTGCTAAAGCTGACGTTTCTAATATTGCCGTTGGTGCTATCATCTCCAGGGTAGATTTGAATAGACTCTGAAGGAAATCATTGAGCTCTTGTTTCTTTTCTCAGAAACCAAACTTCGAGGGGATAACTTGCTTTCCTTCCAATCCTGCAACAACTTATTCCTGTTACATCTCCAACACAATCAAATGACCTGAGGCTCTTCTTGGGAATGGTATGAAGCAAAATTAGACCCAAGACACATAAGGTAGTGTCAGGGAATTTGGCCAAAAGCTTTGTCAAGGGAGTATATTTTAAAAGGAAGATGGAGAAGTACGGTGTGGGAGAGGTTGAAGGATTGAATTTCAGAGCTTAGGGATTAGCCAGCTGAAGGCATGACCATGGAAGATGGAGCAGTTAAAATTGAGAATCATCGGGCAGCACAGTGGCTCAGTGGTTAGTACAGCACTAAGGACCCGGGTTCGATCACAGCCCCGGATCACTGTCCGTGTGGAGTTAATAATAATAATTTTTATTAGGTCACAACTAGGATTACATTAACACTGCAATGAAGTTACTGTGAAAAGCCCCGAGTCGCCACATTCCGGCGCCTGTTCGGGTACACAGAGGGAGAATTCAGATTGTCCAATTCACCTAACAAGCACATCTTTCGGGACTTGTGGGAGGAAACCGGACCACCCGGAGGAAACCCACACGGGGAGAACGTGCTGACTCCGCACAGACAGTCACCCAATCCGGGAATCGAACCTGGGACCCCGGAGCTGTGAAGTACCCACTGAGCTACCGTGCTGCCCCTTGCACATTCTCCCCGTGTGCGTGGGTCACACCCCCACAACCCACAAAGATGTGCAGGATAGGTGGATTGGCCGTGCACAATTGCCCCTTAATTGGAAAAAGAAAAGAACTGGGTACTCTCAATTTTTAAAAAAATTGGAATTCTCAAAATGCCAGAATTCGATGAGCGTGGGCATCTCGGAGGGTTGTGGAGAAGGAAAGGATTACGGAGTTGCCGATTCCCCGGCCCGGATGAGCCGAGCGGCCACTCTAAAAATGCAGAGTCCCGCCGGCGCCGACCACACCTGGTTGCAGCTGGCGGGAACTCTGCGCGCAGGGTCGGGGGGTGGCCTGTGGGGGGGGGGGCGGGGGGGGGAGGGGGTCTCCAACCTCGGGGGTGGCCTCCGATGGGGCCTGGTCCGCGATCGGGGCCCACCGATCCGCGGGCCGGCCTCTCGCTCCCCGGGCCTATTTTTTTACGCGCCGGCCCCTGAACCCCCGCGCCATGTTGTGTCGGGGCCAACATGTTGAGGGAGGCCATTGCGCATGCGTGGGTTGGCGCCGGAGCCACTGCGTATGTCCTCGTTGACACCGGTGCCACTGCGCATGCGCGGGTTGGCGCGGCGCATAGTTGGCGCTGGGATGGGAGGCTGGAGCGGCGTGAACTGCTCCAGTGCCTTGCTGGCCCCCTGTCGGGAATGGGAGAATCCCGCCCCAGATCCTTGCGTTTTAATTGCATTTCTGAGAGTTTTTAAATGGTAAAGTCATTCCAAAGAGATTTAAGTGCCCACCATCAAATAACTGAAGCTGCGCTCCACTCTGAATCACAATCTGTGTTTCTGAGGTGCCGGCCTCACCAAAGCCTTGAGTTGGGAGATGCCTTACAGGAAACCAGCTCTCTCTGTATACAGTATAACTGCAGCCGAAGAAACTTGTTTAGTGAAAGGTTGGAACTACGGCCGAGCCCTATCTGCTTTTCTGATGGCACGGGCAAGATTGATCTCGTTAAATGTCAATCTGTATGCCTAAGGCTTTATCTGTGGGCAGATATTTTGTGCAGAATATCTCAAGATATGGTATCAAGGGGTTCCAGTCCAGTGACAAGATGCCTCAGGACATTGGCACCACTTTGCATTCAGAAGCTTTCTGCAGTGGAACATTTTGATGTCACATTTGGCACAAGCAGCTGCGTGTTCTTGAAGCAAAGTCGGCTCGGAGCCAACTTACTCCACTCCAGCCCGCCCCACAGCTATAACGCGCTGCGGGGCGGACTGAGTGGCTTGGTCGTGGGACTTCCACCCCTCACTGGCGAGGAAGTTCCACCCTTGGGGCTAAGATCTCCAGTCAGATTGACCGGCAGCTCCAGCAGCCCTGGCAGTGCCAACATCTCATTATCGCCGCAGTTGGGACTGCAGCCACTTCCAAGAAGAAGGTTCAATGGATCCTGCAGTAATGTAGGTTAGGGATATTGAGCATGGATGGCTTGGTCAGCTTGCAGAGGGGGGCAGGGCTGCTGTGTTTTGGACAGCAGGAGGGTAGGAAGAAAGGGTGGGTACTTTCTGAGCGGAATGCCCATATGTATAAAGGTTACCCCAAAAGATAATATCCTCCTTCGTTCCTGCACTTTCAAACATGATGTGTGGGCTGCTGATTTTGGAAATTCCCCACCCACCGTGTTATGGGGGTGAGCTCTCGATGGGGCTTGAGTGGGCACCCCCCCTATTCACGTGCTCCCCGACTCCTGTCGAGAACACGGCTGGCGGAGGCAAGTAAATTCCAGGCCAATAAGTCGCCATTGATTATTTTGAACTATTTACTTCAAGTCATATAATAAGGGATAACTGAGAGACACTAAGCTCCTTATAATATTTAAGAGTTATGAGGCATTTCAATAGAACATACTTTCCTCTGAAGAACTGTATTGAAAACTTACCCCTGAATAATGCTGAATTTAATCTTTATTTACAGAAAATTTCTGACATGGTTAAAATCTTCTTCAGGATTATTCCTCTTGATGACTATTGGAATATTGCACCAGTCTTGCCACTGTAGGCAATAGCATTTTTGAACTAGGTTTCATTGCTAACTCTGAGGTGATACTCAGTAAGGTATCAATTTTAGCCAAGGCAATTGGCCACAAGTCCACTTCATCAGGACGTATCATCCACCTTGCTGGTGTCTACCTAGGTGCCATTGTCCTCTTGCAAGGAACACTCGCCTATTCTAGGCTTCATGCATTTAGAGGGGTGACATACCCCATCCACATAAGTCTAAGTTAATGATACCCTCACTTAGTTCAGCTCGTCGGCCAAGGCAAGGTACTAGCGTGTGCTCGCTCATGTTTGGAGGCTTCAGTGAGAATGGAGGACAAATATGAGTCATACCCACAATCTGAACTGGAGTGTATGGCTGGCAAATGACTCAGAGGTACCCGTCCTGTCACAGAAATCCCCCTAATATACGCTACAATTAAAACAAAATAAGTTTAAATGTTGAAGTGACAGTGGGAGAAGCAGTGGCACATTGGGCAGGCAGGAATGTGGGGTTGAGGATACAGTCAGGTTAGAAATGATCTTATTGAATGGGGGAGCAGGCTCGAGTGGCCTCCTCCTGCTCCTAGTTTGTATGGTGTCTGAGCTAAAAGGCCGACAAAATAAAGCAAGAAATTAGAGAAATAAAGCAACGCAGAAGATGTACAAGTGATTATGTTGAAGAAACAGCGAATGGGAAAGCAAGACAAAAGTTGCTTTACATCAGGCAAGGAATTGGGAAAACAAAAATAACCAAGAATGAGATTAATGAAGGAGAAGGGAGTAAAAAACGACAGAGAGGAAACAAATTAAGGAAAGTGTTTTAATTTTATTAATTACAGAGAGTGATAAATTGAGTAATTGGAACTCGGGGAGACTGGTCTCATTATGTACATGTTCTGCCCCAGCTTCTGAAAGATTGTACTCCTGCAAACGCTTACATTCTTAGTGTAATGCACCATCTATAACAGGGTGTTATCTGCCACTTTATGATGCAATTGTGCAAGGCTGACCTGTGAGAGGGAGCAACATATAACTAACTGTAACTGGATTAACAACACTGAACTTTCTGATCTTCACCAGCCGGGATAAAAAGGGTAATTAATCAGCACAGATTTGGTTATGGACTCCCAGTTACCTATATTAGCAAAGCAATAGAATTTATAGATCTCAATTCCCACAAACTTCTACAGGTGTGCCATAGAGAATATCCTATCCGGCTGTATCACAGCTTGGTATGCCAACTGCTTGGCCCAAGATCGCAAGAAACTGCAGAGTGTGGTGAACTCAACCCAACGCATCATACAAGCTTGCCATCCTCCCATTGATTCTGCCTACATCTCCCACTGCCTTAGGAAGGCAGACAGCATTATCAGAGACCCCTCCCACCCAGGCTTTGCCTTCTTCTAGACCAGGCATTGTCGAACCCGGGGACGCGACCCGTGGGTGGATCGCAGGCGGGTGTCGAGAGGGTTGCGGAGCTGTCCGTCACGGTGCTCCCGATCGTGCAAATCTGCGCACAACAGCCGCAGCATCCGGCTGTTAATAATGCCGGCTATAAGCGGCCTTCAAAATGGCCGCGATCGTGTAAAACAAATACAGCTGCACTGCGCATGCTTGCCCGATCATTTTATTCATTTAATTTTTATTTTTTTCATTTATTTTATTCATTTTCTTTTTCTTTTTCTTTACAAGTTCGGGGGGGGGGATTTATTTGATAAAGCTTTACAGGGAAAAAATGCAGAACTTTGGACAGATGGAGTCTCCATACTTTCCAACACCGGAAGGCTTCACCTTCATCCAACAGGTTCCATTGGAGGAGCGCGTACGAGAGCCAAAGGGACCCAAAACCATTTCCTCCATTTTTGTCAGCAGCAAACAAGGTAAGAGAAAATGGTGGGTCGCGCAGGTCGGCCGGGTTGGGTCCCGAAGGCTGGCCGGTTAGTAAAAATGGTCCCTGGAAAAAAAGTTTGAAGAACACTGTTCTAGACCGCTCCATCAGGCAGAAGATACAGAAGTCTGAAGACCCGCACATCCAGATATAGGAACAGCTTCTTCCCCACAGCTACTAAACTCCTCAACGACTCTCCCTCGGACTGATCTGTTCCCTATAAGAGCACTATTCACAACGCTCTATGCTGCTCTTGCTCATATATTTGCTTTGTTTGGCCGTTGTTCCGCACTGTAAACAATCACTATTTGTCAATGTACTATTTGTGGATGTGCTTTGATGATTATTCTTTATGTCTCCTGTGCACGTTCCCTTGGACGGCCGCAGAAAAATACTTTTCACTGTATTTCAATACATGTGACAAATCAATCAATCAATCCCCGCCCAATGCACTGGGCGCCACCAAAATTGGCTGCTGTAGGATTCCACAGAAAGTGTGTTTTTCTCCAAAACTATTTGAGTTGAAATTGCTTTGTTTCAAAAGCAATTGGACACTTCAAATAAAATATGGTGATATATTCATTCATAAAACAAAGCTTGTGGAACTTATTCGAATTCCATTGTGTTTTGTTACTGCTGTGCTGCTTCCAATCTACTGCCTCAGTTGCAAGCACAGCAGCAGAGTCATGTGATATGTTCGCCTGTTCTGGAAATAATGGACTGGATTCTCCGAGCTCAACGGCAAAATCGGGATCGGCGATCGGGCGGAGAATGGCTTTCGCCACCGGTACGGGACAGGCACTGGTTTGCTGCATGTCCGCGATACTCCGACCCCTCCACATCGGCGTCATCGGGGCGTGTGTCGTGCACAGTTGCAACGACGTTGGCACGTCATCAGCCGGCCCACCCGCAATGCTCCGTCCCCGATGGCCCGAGTTCCCGACAGCACGGCACGTGTGGTCCCAGCGATCGGAAACCCGGCATGCAGGCTGCGGACAGTGTCCAGCGCGCCCACACACATCCGGGATCCATGCCGCTGGCCGGGGGGCTTCTGCTAGGGCTGGGGGTAGTGGTGGGTGTGGGCTGTGGGGTTGGGGTGGGCAGGTTAGGGTTCCAGCATGGCAGGCGCCATGTTTTCCGGCGCAACCGGTGATGTTCGTCAGGCCTGCGCATGCGCAGCCTGGGACCTGGCCATTTTCCGCGTGATCCGCAGGCGTTTCACGTGGCGCCAGTGGCAGCCCCTCACCGCTACCGGAAGTGGTGAAAGGTTCCCGCCGATTTTCCCATTGTGAAACTCCCGCAGATTCTCCGTTCGCGCCAGCACTCAGCCTCAGGAACGAAGAATTCCTCCCAATGTATTTTTGCAAAGAATTGAGTTTGTGACCACCCAGGTAGGTCATTGATAGCAAGCGGACCTTGGTCTACGATTAGTATCAGAAGCACACAGTACGAGTTTAAATGAATATTTTTCATGGCAGCGATTATTAGAATTTGGGGGGAAAAGAACTATAATCGACATTACTATCAAAGTCAGTCCAATCACAACATTGTAAGAGGATGACTGAAAAACTTGAAAATAAAAAGGGTGCAGATCGAGAGTAGATATAGTTGATGTGAAGCAGGCAGTGGAAAAGGCATGATTGATCAAAATGCCCTGCTTCTTACATATCTGCCACTCTTGTCTTTTGCTACAATAAAGCAAACCTTCAATTCTGTCCACCTTTCAACAGGTACTGCACACAATGACCAATCTATAATTTACTCTAATTATGAAAGAGCATGAGCAGTGCATAAACTGCCTCTGTTCCAGCATGGTATTCTTTGTAACAGAGCAGAAAATATTGGGTACACTCAGGTCTGACGGCATCTGTGGAGAGGGAAGTAGAGTTAACATTCCAGGTTGATGACCATTCTGATGACGAGCCCTCAAATCCAGTCAGTCACATGAATGAACAACCACTTAGCTATGAACTGAAACAAAAACAGAAAATGCTGGACAATCTCAGCAGGTCTGACAGCATCTGTGGAGAGAGAACAGAGCAAACGTTTCGAGTCTGGATGACTCTTTGTCAAAGCTAGAGAGAACTGAGATTTATACTGTTGGAGGGGGGTGGTGGGAATGCAGTGTGGAGTATTGGGTCTGGATAGGGGGCCAGCTATAGAGGAAGATTGTCAAAGATGTTGTGGACAAAAAGACAGGGGGTGGGATTCTCCGTCGCCCCGCCGGGCCAGAGAATCGCCGGGAGGGGGGTGGCGTGAATCCTGCCCCGCCGCCCCGACGCTGCCGAATTCTCCGGCGCCAGTTTTTTGGCGGGGGTGGGAATCGCACCACGCCAGTCGGGGGCCATTGGCAGCGCCCCCACCCGGCGATTCTCCGCTCCGCGATGGGCCGAGCGGCCGCCCGTTTTCGGCCAGTCCCGCTGGCGTAAATGACACAAGGTTCTTACCGGCGGGACCTGGCTCTACGGGCGGCCTGCGGAGTCCTGGGGGAGGTGCGGGGGTATCTGGCCCTGGGGGGCCCCCACCGTGGCCTGGCCCGCGATCGGGGCCCACTAATCTGCGGGCGGGCCAATGCTATAGGGGCATTCTTTCCCTCCGCACGGGCCGCTGTAAAGCTCTGCCATGGTCGGCGCGGAGAAGAAACCCCCTGCGCATGCGCAGGAATCATGCCAGCGGTTCTGGGAACATGCTGGCGCTCCTGCGCATGCGCCAACTCGCGCCAGCCGGCAGAGGCCCTTCAGCGCCAGTTGGCGCGGCGCCAATCACTCCAGCGCCGGCCTAGCCCCTTCCGGGCGGCCCGATGCCGGAGTGGTTCACGCGACTCTTTGGCGTTGGTACGGCCCGCCCGCCAGACACCGGAGAATCCCGGCCAAGGAATGTAAATGGTGGTGATAATGACTAAGAAAGGTGCTGATAGTGGCACATAAAGAGATCAGAATGCGTTAATAGCAGAACAGAGGTAAACAGTGTGTCAAAGGACAGCTTTCCCTCACCACTGACTCCGCTCCCCCCATCCCATCCTATAGGGCCATCTGTTCCCTGTTCCAAGTTGTCCTTTGACACATGTAATTATTTATAAAACATAGAAAGGAAGATTTACAGCATTTCAAGAGGTCGGTCAGCCCATTGTGGCCTTGCCATCTGAAGCAGAGGTAACCCGCCTAATCCCACTTTCCCGTGCTGGGTCTGTCTCTCTGTACGTTATGACACTTCAAGTGCACATTGAAGTGTTCTTTTTGAACGCAGTGAGGGTTTCTGACTTGACTCCCTTTCAGGAAGTGAGCGCTCGAGCCCTTCCAACCTCTGGGTGAAAAAATATTTTTCCTCCGCTTCCCTCTGATACTTCAACCAATTATTTTACATCTAACCCCCCTCCCCCTGGTCATTGACCTCACTGATAATGGAAACAGGCCTTTCCTAGCCACTCTGTCCAGGCCTCATAATTGTGCTCACCGTGTTCCAAACTAACAACCCCAGCCTATCCAATCTTTCTTCATAGCTATGTTTTTAATTCCCTGCACACTTTCTCGTACGATCACCTCCTTCCTTTAACAAAGTGACCGCAAATGTACGTACGAGTCTCGTTGCAGCTGATCTATTGTTTTATACAACAAGCATAACTTCCTGACTGTATATTCTAGGCCCCTCCTTGGTTCATCCATAAATCGTCGACATTCAATTTCATTTTCTGTTTTGCACCCTTCTCTTCCAAAGGTATGAGCTGCCACCATCATGATAATAGCTGAGTGCGGTTGTGGACTCCAGTATTTGAATCGCTGCGGTACAAATGGGGTCACCTGACCTGGAAGTTAAAGGCCAGATAGCACATGTTACAGATGGTCAGGATAAAGCTTCAGAGGCACGTTCATGTTAGGGAAATGTGTCATCATTAAAGTTAGTTCAATAGCAATAGTGCCAATCGGTGGGCATCATTAAAACAGAAGATAGGAGCAGGAGGGGGCCATTCGGCCCTTCAAGCCTGCTCCACCAGTCATCACGATCATGTCTGATCGTCCAACTCAATAGCCTAATCTTGCTTTCTCCCCGTCACCCTTGATCCCATTCCCCTCAAGTGCCATAACCAGCCGCCTCTTGAATGTATTCAGTGTCTTAGCCTCAACTACTTCCTGTGGTAATGAATTCCACAGGCTCACCACTCTTTGGGTGAAGAAATGTCTCCCCATCTCTGTCCTAAATGGTCTACCCCCTAATCCTTAGACTGTGACCCCTGGTTCTGGACACACCCACCATCTGCAACATCCTCCTTGCATCCACCCTAGCTAGTCCTGTTAGAATTTTATAAGTCTCTATGAGATCCCCCTCTCATTCGTCTGAACTCCAGTGAAAACAATCCTAACCTACATGGTGTCAGCAGTAAACTAAATGCAACAATAGGGGCAGCACGGTGGCGCAGTGGTTAGCACTGTCACCTCATGGTGCTGAGGACCTGGGTTCGATCACAGCCCTGGGTCACTGGCCATGTGGAGTTTGCACATTCTCCCCGTGTCTGCATGGGTCTCACCCCCCACAGCCCAAAGATGTGCAGGGTTGGTGGATTGGCCACTCTAAATTGCCTCTCAGTTGGATAAAGAAAGAATTGGGTACTTTTATTTTTAAAAATGCAACAATGAAGGTTCCAACAGAGCTCAGTTTGGGGGCAATCTCTCCGAAATCTAGAGGCGGTGATGAGAAAGACCCAGTTGTAAAATCTTCCAAATTTCTTCACGTAGCATGGGAAGAAGCCCTCGAAGTCTAGAACACATTCACTATTGAAAGTGTTGAGAAACAAAATGACTTGAAAGAAATAATGGGAATTTTTTTAATGTATTACAGCCCTAAGTAAAACATCACTTAGGAACGATACAAATTTTGTATGTGCATCAAAGGAAATGATAACATTAGTCAGTTTGTGACTAGGCTGAGAAGACAAGCTAAATCATGTGAACTTTGAGAGCTTGGAAAAGCACTAATTTGAGATAGAACAATTTGCTGGATCACAAATGATTCTCTGAGGTGAAAGGCTTTTGTGAGAAGTTGATCTCCTGCTGAAAACTATGTGCAGAGCGGCAAAGACATTGAAATGCCAGATTTAACAGATGGCAGAAGATGATAGCCACACACGGTCAAGCAGCTAGGTGCAGTTAAATAGAAACAGTGGCGGGGGAAAGCAAATTAACAGCCTGAAGGTAAAACGAGCAAAACTGCTATTAAAACATTAAAGTGCAGTTGATGTGGAACAGAGCACTTACCACACAGTTGTCCAGCCTACGGAAAGTATGAACTGTGATAAACTAAATCATTTTACTAAGATGTGTAAATCAAAGAAAGTGCACACAACTGCAGATGATGACATTGTAAGGAACCTCTTTTAAATCCTTGTCTGACCCGTCTGTCCCTTTTAATTGCTGTTTTGCTGGCTGCTGCAACATTGCAGATTTTGGGTTTAAACTACAGACCTTTGAAACCCTCCACTGCAAGCTGCTATTTGAACTGGCCCAGGCACACCCCTCAATCCAGTGTGCTATGTGGCAGGGTCCCGTGATGTTATTTTGATGGACTTGGCTAGCAGCCAATCAGCTCTTTTGACATTTGGGCCTTTGGCGTGCTCCCGATTCTGATTGGTATGGGCTGTTCCAGAAAGATCTGCAAGAAAGGCAGGCTGGCTCTCACATTTTAGTTTTGTTTTGGGACAGAGCTGAAGAAGACTTGAAGTTCTCTCTCCCTGAAGGTGGTGGATCTCTCTGAAAAACGCCAGTTGGGGGCTCTGTTTTCTCCTCAGCTCAGCAGGTAGGCATTCTCTGTGTGACCTTTTTCCAAGTTAGTTTTCGGTTGGATCAAGAAGCTGGAGAATAGAAACCCTGATCACTCTGGTCTGATGGGTCTCTGTCTGAAGGTGCAAAGTAAAGACCTTTC
The DNA here is from genome assembly GCF_047496885.1 of Scyliorhinus torazame. Lineage (NCBI taxonomy): Eukaryota > Metazoa > Chordata > Chondrichthyes > Carcharhiniformes > Scyliorhinidae > Scyliorhinus > Scyliorhinus torazame. Next base: position 20,380,368 of record NC_092716.1, on the reverse strand, counting down.
GCTCTCTACCGCCAGACTAATTCAAGGAATTTCAGCCCAGCTGCAGGCAAGGCAAGTGATTTAAAGAACCCTTGAGAACCATAGATCTAGCTCAGTGGGGCTGATGGTCCATCTGGTGGATGCAGGCTAGAATTGCACAGACAGGAAGGGAATCTTCTCTGTGAAAGCCCAAGTCAGTGGAAGTGAAGGTAATTTCCCAGAGGAGGCCTTACAGCCTGAGAGTTCTAAGTGGAGACAAACATTAGAAGATCCAAACCAACCAATGGTTTTCAGTACCTCGCATTCTGAGAAGATCACCGCCTACAAAGACCTCTACCTCAGCAGCGAAGATTCTCATCTCTTGTCCTGTTTAATCCCATTAATTTTATCCTTCCTCTTCCCCACTGTGTGTCTGTCCTGTGTGCATGTGGGTAGCGGGTGGGACGGTGTTAGGAGAGTAATTAGATCAGCAGACTAATGTTCTAATCTCACCATTACATGTTTAATTCTTCTCTTGTTGTAAATAAACAGTTCTTCTTTGTTTGACTTACAAATTTGATGCCTGTAAATCATTGAAACAATCACCGGCCAAAGATCTCAGGAAAACATACAAATTATTGGTGAATTCGTTCATGTTGGGTCTCCGGGGTCTGGGGGCTGGAATTGACCGCGCACTAGCCCAGGGTGATGTAACAACACAGATATTGAAACTGAACTTTTCATTGGTGCAGCACCAACAAATTCCAAAGAGGATGAATGGAAGGTCGGTTGGGATAAAGCTTCAGATGCATTACAGATGTGTGTTCACGTTAGGAAAATGTGTTATCAATAAGTTCATTCAACAGTAGCGGTGTCAGCCGGCATTCATCATAAAAATAAGACGCCGCCTGTTATCTGAGTAAAATGGTCATCCTTCACGCATAAGTCGAGCCAATAAGGCTATTCAGTTTTCCGGGTGGGGGAGGAGCATTAGTGCACAGCTGGATCTTATCAATGGTCACCTTCGAGTGATCAGGAGCAACAACCCTGTTTGACCTTTTGATTCCACCTGTTCCCTAGTGTAGGGTCACTAAGCCAGTGACAGCTTCCTCACTGCTGTCCAGCTCAGATCAGCCCACACAGCGCATCCTGCTGAAATCAATCAGTTTAAAGAGAAAGACTTGTATTTATGTATATATATTGTGGGACCTCAGGGCTTCCAATGAAATCAGAAAATTCCAGCAGATAAGTAGTATTGCCAACTGTTAGTATCTCTTTTAAAGTAATGAATGCAATGTGTTAGTTCTGATTATATGTCATGTTTGATTTGTATATTTTGTAGAGAGATACCTGGTGTAAAGGATTCTTATTTTTTTAGTAAATGCTGAAGTGCATAGATCCAGTGCTGAAATTACAGTTACAGTATATGTGATACTTTATGGAAGCTTTAGTAATGTTATAAGCAGTGCAATAAACTCAGTATAGATAAAATCAAGATTGCTCCATCAATGTAGAGAGCAACTTAATGTAATTTTCAGCTTCACTGCAGATCTACGCATGCACCATGTGCAAATAATCGAGTGAGACTTCCTTTGCAATTTAGCGGCAATGTCTCTATGTTCCATCCAGCATGGGGAAAACAGTTGCTAACACATTCATCCACTTTCCTCTTTTGTACCTCAAAGTTTACCAATATTGTGGATTTTAAACCAGTCCTTGGGAGCAGTCTTTTTGATTCATTGTTACCTATCTTTATTCATGAAATATCACAGCCACACCTGCACTGTGATCACTTCTTGGTCCAGATAAAAGTAACCGGCCCAGTTTTTTTTTTTGAAAAACAATGAATGGAAGAGGAATTTGGTGTTCTGCCCTCGTTGATTTATTCGAAGCATGGTATTTGGAGACAGTCTCTGAAGCGGCATTAAAGGTGCTGGGCGATTAGGCCATGGGTACTCAGTGAGTACTGGCAAAGGGTACAAATTAGCAGAGAACCTTGAGAGACGAGGAATGGAAAGAGGAGGAGGGGCAGAAAGGAGAAAAAGCTAAAAGGTGCTTGAACTGCTATATCCAAAAATGGGAATAATTATAGTATTTCAGAGCCTTCTGTGTGTGATGACAAGTTTCGCAATTTACAATGAGAAACATATTATAAAAGCTTAAATTCTTCAAAGCAACTATTTTATGTGTAGAACATGATCTATTAAGAATTGCTTTTCTTTGGTTTCAAAGTGGATTGAAGTAGGTGACTAGGTACAGCATGTTTGTACTAGACGGACTTTAGTCTTGTATCACCTTTTAGAGATTTGTCTCTTATTACGCCAAAGCTGTAAAACATTTAAATCCATATCTCACAGGACAATAACTCTGACAGCTTATGCACTTTCCTATTTTGGGCTGTTTCCATATAAACAGAATAATGTAATGATCTCCTAATTTGTCTACACCTGGCAGAATTTCAAAGTATCAGTCATTTCTAGCATATGGATGCCACAAAAGAAATCCTGTTCCTTTATTTTGCAGAGTTTTGTCTTTCAGGTTTATGAGGCAGTATTAATGTTATATGACTACTATTTCCAATAACATCTCCTGTGTTAGATGGTTTCATACAAAATTAGAGTTCTTATTAGGCAATTTGTTAGCTCACCGTCCTAGGGGTGTCCATTGATGAGCAACTCTCTGAAGCAAGCGGGATAAATTCCTGTTATATTTTAGAGTCCAAACTCAAAATTCTCCAAACTTGTTCCCTCTTGAACTTGCTTATAGTTTGAAATTGTAAAGTAATTCAACTTGGCAAGATATGGTGCTCAAAGTGGCACTGCATGCTAATGGTAGTAAAATGGGTCAGCTGATCCTAAATATAAAGTAGTGGCAGTGGTAACATTTCTGCGTCAAGAAGTTGTGGGTTCAAGCCCCAGAACCTGAGCATGCAATTAGACAGACGCTTGAATGCAGTACTAAGTATCTGCTATGTTGTTGGAGATGTCTGCCGGAATTCTCCAGCCATTGTGATTCTCTGTTCCCGCCGGCAATGCACCCCCGCCTGAGGGTTTCCCAATGACGTGTGGTGGCTTCCTTGGGAAATCCCACTGACAAGCGGCGGGAGTAAAGAATCCTACGGCCAGGGAACGACGCGCTGATGAGAAACACACGGCTGGGGAACCGGAGAATCCAGCCCGACATAGAATTTACAATGCAGAAGGAGGCCTTTCGGCCCATCGAGTCTGCACCGGCCCTTACAAAGAGCACCCGACTGAAGTCCACGTATCTACCCTATCACCGTAACCCAGAAACCCCCACTTAACATGTTTTGGACACTAAGGGCAATTTATCACGGCCAATCCACCTAACCTGCACATCTTTGGACTGTGGGAGGAAACCGGAGGAAACCCACGCAGACACGGGGAGAACGTGCAGACTCTGCACAGACAGTGACCCAGCGGGGAATCGAACCTGGGACCCTGGAGCTGTGAAGCAACTGTGCTAACCACCTTTTGGACGAGGCATTAAATCAAGGACCTGTGCTTTCTGTTCAGCTGGATTTAAAAGATCCCATGGCAACTAGCCAACACTACAGAGCATATTATCTATTCAATTATCTTGTATGCTGTTTGTGGGACCTCACTATGTGCAAATGTCTGCCGCATTGACCTGCAAAACAGCAGTAACTACTCTTTACAAGTACTTCATTGGCAGTCGAGTGGCTTGGTGTGTCCTGAGTACTCTATATAAATACAACCTTTCTCTTTCAATTGACAGGTTGTTTCGCAGTCTATATTGGGTAGAGCTGGTAGGGAGAAGATGTTATTGGACTTTCCATCCATCTAATTATTTGCTTGCCTGGCATTAAAGATGGTTTGCTTATCATAATTTTTGCAATAAAAATTAACAACATTTGCCTTGCAATTAATTGTTCCATTGGTCAATTAGTTTGTTCATAATTAATGATTAATTTCACCAATTACAGAAAAGTGACATTACTATCCTTTGACAGTTTCCTTTATTTTTATTTGCTGACTACAGATTTAAAATAGTTCCTGTAGTAGATTCTCTGACACTCGATCACAGAGTCATTGGCAATCGACCATATTAAGTTGCTCCTTTTTCCGCATTTAGATTACCTGATACTGCACCTGACTTTTCTGAATGACAATGTTAATTGTCATTGACTGTAATAGAATATGAACATTATAGGCACTTGACACCGTTTTAATGGTTTTGACTTTTCGTTCCTGCAGTAGGAATCATTATATGTGTGTGAAAAGCAGTTGCCTGAGCTGGAGGCACAGTATTATTACATTCTTACTTGGTGCTATTAACTTTACATAAAATGTTAGCATTAACATGATTTTAACATGGCAATAATGACGTCTGCATTGTGTTGAAAAGTAAGCAAACATTTGGCATAACATTTTGTAACCCGCATGAGGGACATCATTGTATATCACTGATATTTTGAGCGCTGTTTTGTTGCTTACCCCTATGAGGGCCACAGTGGCATTTCAGCACCAAGTTCTAAATAATATGTTCATTAGAAAGAGATTCTGAGTACACAGCGAGCTGGCATTGTTTCTTTCTTTACTGTGCATCCCCTGACTGATGCCGAATAACATTTAGCTCAAGATATTTTTTTTTGCTGGCAAAACTGCTTGTAGAAAATTGATATTTAGTGTAAAGGAAAGGAAAAAAATGTGCAGTATTCAAAGGGAAATTGAGTTAAGATTTAAGATGAGTCTGTAACAGGCAATGTTTTGCTTTTACAGGTTAACAGTAAGAGATTGTAAATTGTTTAAACTGGAGTATATCGGTATTTATGTACTGCTGAAAGCTAATCTTGTAAAACATTCCATTGTTAACAGTTGTGTGAGCCAGAAATATGGTGAGCAGTGGTTGAGAAGAAACCAGAAAAGGAGCGGATGCATTTTTAATGTTTAATATGCACTTAGCAAAAAAATATATCTATGCACTGTTTAAAAACCTAATTGTTGGGAAATAATGTTAGACTCCCTGTTAATTTGAACATTCGATTGAATTTTGAAGCTGTTTGCTGGCTGTTACTGAAAAAGAAATTAATTTCAATGACCAAGCTGAATGAAGTGAGGTTTTGTCAGGTAATTAGTCATCAGCCTTTAGCTGCTCAGGGTCCTATCACTTCACTAATCCATACATAAACCCCAGCCTTTCGCAGTCAGATATAATCTGAGAAGCATTTTAAACACACATTTTTTTCCCTCCCTTACAAACCTGCCGAAGCCCTACTGATGAAAAGTACATTAATTTATGTCCAGGTTTCCTGGGCTGGTTGTCGAAGGTAGAATTAATGAAACTGATTTACATTTTCCTCCTTTGTTTGATGAAATCTGCAGTTGATTAAGTGTAGGCGAGCGGGGAAAAAGTGTAACCATTGCTCCATCTCCCACTCTCTTTTCTGCCATTATTTATTTATTTGTTGTTCTTATTTATTCGAGACCTCTAGGTGTATAGTACGGTCACAAGTCTAGCTGTCTGCCACTGAATCCTGTGCGAGATATTGAAACTGGAGACACAATTACATTTGCGTATGTTGCTTGTTTCTCTTTAACTTTCAGAAGGAAATGATGGTTCATTGATGAATTTTTAAAATTAGCTAATTGGACTGATTTTCTTTTTAAACTTAGGACAAAAAATTACACACCCTCATTTCCAAATTTGTGGCATTATCCCCTGCATTCTTTTATAGGCTCCCCTTGGGAGTCATAGAAAAAACATTTTCATAAAGAGGATGTTTTATAATAGTTCTTGGTTAATGACAAAGCCATAAAAATGTGCCTTATGCACATTTGGCATGTCAGCAAAGAGATTGGGATCCACTGTACCGCAGAAAAAAGATTCACTTGTTCTGCAGCCAAAGTCCATACCCTTTGATTACTGTGTTCCAAATGCTGGGTGGTGGGGCAGCGTGGTGGTGCAGTGGTTAGCACTGCTGCCTCACGGCGCTGAGGACCCGTGTTCAATCGCGTCCTCGGGTCACTGACCGTGTGGAGTTTGCACATTCTCCCCGTGTCTGCGTGGGTCTCACCCCCACAATCCAAAATGATGTGCAGGCCTATTTGGGTGATGGCCTATTGGGTGATTGGGTGGCCTATTCATAGATCCGAAGAATTTACAGTACACAATGAGGCCATTCCGCCCATCGAATCTGTACCGGCGCTTGGAAAGTGCACCCTACTTAATCCCACACCTCCACCGTATCCCCGTTACCCAGTAACCCCACCTACCTTTCTGGACATTTAAGAGGCAATTTATCACGGTCAATCCACCTAACCTGCACATCTTCGGACTGTGGGAGGAAACCGGAGCACCCAGAGGAAACCCACGCAGACACAGGGAGAAAGTGCAAACACCACACAGTCACCTGAGGCTGGAATTGAACCCAGGTCCTTGGAGTGGTGAAGCAACAGTGCTAACTGTGCCAGCCTGCCGCCAACCTAAATTACCCCTTAAATTGGAATAAAAAGAATTGGGTACTCTAAATGTATAAAAAAAACAAATTCTGGGTGACACAAAATGTTAATTTATTAATGTATCTTGCCTTGCAACAGTCGGATGTGGAATCACATCTATAGTTCTCCTACAAGTCACTGGTGAGAAGGGAACTAAAATCAGAGGTTAACTGGCTTATGCAGAAGAATCTATAGGGAGGGTCGAACAAAGATCGCTTAGCTCCATCTCAGCAGTGGAAGATGTATTTATATATTTAAAATTGTTGCATGTGAGTTCAGGAACTCTTGATGAGTTTCAAGGCTCTTTTTATGTGACTACAGAAGACATTGTGAAGTTCGTCTTTCTCTTTTGTATATATTGGTTCAGTTTTTAAAGATGCTCTCCTGAGCACAAGTGATATAATTTTCTTACTTTCCTGTTCTAAAAGTGGTGTGCTTTCTAATTTGTATTTCAGTTGAACGTGCAATACAAATCTATACACACTGAAATAAATTAAGCAATGGAGAACTGATTTTTTGGAGTGTTGAAAGGTGGGTTCGGAATGTGCAAATGCAGTAGGAATTTAGAAGTATTTAAAGTGTTATCATGTTCCAATAGATATAGTTTGTATGCAAAATTCAGACTATAAATGTGAATTAAGAAAAATCTCCACAACCAAACAAATTATTTTTAAAAACTGATTTGTTAGCAGTATTTCAAGTTGTAATTATGTTTATCTTCAAACAAAGGAAGGATGAGGAATGAAAGGCTATAATATGCAGCTTAACATTTATTTAAGAAGAACACGTACTGTAAAATGAGAAAGAATCATAGTTTCACATTTGACTTCACACACAGATTTTTCTTGAATTGCAAAACATGCAAAGATTTTGTTTACTTCCACTGAATCCTTGTTGCACGTAAGATATGTAAGGTGGAACTATGTGATAAGTGTAAACATTTAGTTGGCTGGCACGGCGGCACAGTGGTTTGCACTGCTGCCTCACAGCGCCAGGGACCTGGGTTCAATTCCAGTGACTGTGTGGAGTTTGCACATTATCCCAGTGTTCGCGTGGATTTACTCCAGGTACTCCGCTTTCCTCCCACAGTCCGAAAATGTACAGGTTAGGTGGACTGGCTACACCAAATTGCCACTTAGTATCCAGGGATGTGTAGGTACTGCTAATGGGATGGGGAGGGGGGGAGTGGGTCTAGTTGGGGTGCTCTTTCAGAGGGTCAGTGCAGACTTGATGGGCTGAAAGGCCTCCTTCTGCACTGGAGGGATTCTACAATTCTATGATCTCCACTCCTGAGATTGACTGTAACCCATACCTTTTTACTCACTCAGGCTTATCTACAGTGATGTTGTCCTCTTTAATCTTCAGCACTGGTACATAATTTCTGGTGGGGCATATTTTATTGTCCAGCCAACTTGAGCTGCAAAGTGAATTCAACATAAACCTCAACATGCTGAATATCTGAAAATCTATTGGAGTACCCAGTGGAAATCTGAATTCAGCAAACTAAGTGTTAATTTCTGAAACTGCACTATCGTAATTAGTATTTGAGCGAAGCGATGGTATCAAAAATAATTTCTTGTTCAGCTATACTACCATTCCAACCCAAGCTGCATTATTTTTTCCCAAGTGTGAAAATTGTTCATCTGCATATTATTTAGATCTCACTATGAGCCCCTTGTATGATCTTATTTATAGCCTTTCCGACTCAAAGAGCCCAAACTGGGCAGTTTATGCAGTATAGAACATTGATTTCTTGTGTGACCGCATCTGCCTGATACAGAAAGGGATTGAGCAGTTATTTTTCTGGATTTAGCTTTTCCTTATCAAACATTTATGATTTAGTGCTAAGAACAGCATCTGCCGGTAGAGCAGTTTAGTGAGTGAGTTTTTTTTAATGTATCGTACCTCAGCTTAATGGCAGGAACCCTGGTTCAATATCATGAACTTGGAAAGGTTTTCTTAATGAAAGCCTTGACGTTTTCTGTATTGGAGCTACATTTATCAGCTGTGTAAAGACTGTATAGACTTCATTATACAGAGAACTGCCACTGCATATTTTTAGGGCCATCTATTCAGTATCAAAGGATAGCAGGCAGAGAAGTAAAGGTTAATGGCTGAAACAGATGATGTCAGAATTATCCCTAAAGGCCAGATTTACTTAATTCTCCGTGTGATAATTAGATAATTGGGAGCCTATTGTTCCACACGCTGCTTCTTGCTGTTGGAATTCAATCGGAAAGAAATTAAGGACAACACAATGAATTTTGAGTCACAGTACGTTGGGACAGCGTGGGGATCAGCCAGTTAGATTCAGCAAACTAAGTGATTTACTCTGCTCGTAGTCAGGTCACCCTTCTCTCTAATGGGCTATTTTTGCATAGCGAGAAATAAAACAAAAAGAAATGCAATGTATAATCAGCAGTCCGATAGAGGTGTCCTCACAAACGGGAATATTCATCTCATTTTTCATTTTTCTCTCCCTTTGGAAGCGCAGCGCAATGTCCGCTCTTAACAGGTTATTTGTCATATGTGCTGTTTCCAAGCTGACAGCTCTTGAGTTTCCAATGATAACAGCCATCGGACTTGATCTGAGTTCAATGGATATCACTAAAATAGAATCATCGTCTTTGTGATGGATAGAAAAAGTAAAGTAATACATCCTGATAAAGCTATAGCTTTTCGACTGTGACCTTGTACGATCTATAAGTGAGTTGCAGTGCTGGACAGTGCTGAAATGCATCAACACTTTGAAATTTAAGTAGCAGTGAAATCCATCAATGGGGTGAAGGTAGAATGGCCTGAGAAACCAATGGATCATGCTTAGAGGGCTCAAAGGGAAACAGGGTAAGGTGAAGGTCAATATGCAGACACGTCCTGAAGGAATGCACCGAAACTCATTCGCATTCAGCCTTCAAAGCACTGCTGCAGCATGATGAAACATCGGTGGAAAAATAAGACGGGAACCTTGAAGCGTTTCCTTTCTCCCCTGCCCCTCCGGGCAGAGTGTAAGAAGGTGTATTTTAAAGGTACACTCGAGGGCAAGCACAGGCTGATGCGGTTTACTAATGCACAGCCACATGCAAAACCAAACATGTAAGACGCCAAGAGTTTTAGTATTATTTCCGGGGGTGGGGGCCCCAGCCAGTTGCCTTTCATAATTTTTGGACGAAAGAGATAGCTGAACGTGCTTTTGAAGAGTAATCATAAAATATCTTGCTCAAATTAAAAATTGGGCTATTAAGGTCATGCATGAGCTATTCTTGTGCGTGAAAGTGTAAGTGGTTAAAGAATCACAGGCTTATCTTCCCATGCGCCACCAGTGCCTTGCTAGTAAGGTTGGTGAAATTGTGTCTTGCCAGCACAAAAGAACAGTTAGGCCATTCAGCCCCCTGGGCTGGGAACGGATTCAATATTGTGCAGTGCAATATTTTGAATAGTTCTGTCTATTACATTTCTTTAGGTAGGAGTGAATGTGGCTGTCTCACAGACTTTTTAAATTGTTAATTTCATTTAAAACCAGGAGCTAAATTTAACTGCCAGCTTTATTTTTTAAGTTGGAATCTCATTCAGCTGCTTCAAGGATACTTTTTGTGTGTCAGTGTTTCCCTCTCACAAAAAAAATAAAATTATTGGCCGGGGTAAGAAAATCTCGGGATTGCATCTAAAGAGATAGCCTGAGGCTAACATCCATTGCTCACATTCTTTGGTCATCATTCTTACTCTTGCTTCCAACACTGCACCCCCACACCCCCAATAACCGTTGACCAAAATACATCAAAAATTGTTCAAATTTAAACACTGAATGTCCCACGCCGGGTGGGTGAATCGCCACAACCGTGCCCCGACGCGCGATTCTCCGAGGTGCGGAGAATTGCCGCCATTTGCGGCGGCGCGATTGATGCGGAACTGGCCGCGGGCCGTTGGAATTGCCGATTCTCCAGCCCGGATGGGCCGAGCTGCCGCGCGGATATGACAGAGTCCCGCCGGTGCCGTTCAACCCTGGTCGTTGCCGGCGGGAACACTGCGGGAAGGGTCGGGGGGCGTCCAGTGGGGCGGGGAAAAGTGCTCCTTCACCGGGGTGGGCCTCCAATGGGGTCTGGCCCGCGATTGGGGCCCACCGATCGGCCTCTTGCCCCCCCCCTCCCCCCGGGCCTACTTTGTTGCGCGGCCGGCCCCTGAATCCCCACGCCATGTTGTGTCGGGGCCGGCGTGCTGAAGAAGTCCCCCACGCATGCGTGGGTTGGCGCGGCGCCCATTTGTCGCCGGGAAGGGAGGCTGGAGCAGCATGAACCGCTCCAGCGCCATGCTGGCCCCCTGTGGGGGACAGAATCGGTCGTCCACGTGCCCGTTTCGCGCCATCGTGAAACGTGACGGCGTTCACGACGCCGTGAACACTTCGGTTCCATTTTGGAGAATCGCCCCTTTAATATTTATTTCTTTGCACATGTATTTTGAATGGCCAGAATTTTTTTTATGATGAGGAAGAAATGTTCATTTTTTAAAAATCTAGCCCTGTTCAGTTTCTGAGGATGTTTTAAAGTGCTTTTAAAAGTGTAGTTGTATTTTTATATTATGTTTTTTATTATTAAAAAGATGTCGGGCGCGATTTTGCCGCCACATTGCACCCGGCTCCGCAACCGGTGAATCGCGAGATAGCCCCAAATCGGGCTCCGTGCTGGACACAGAACCTCGCGGTGAGTCACCAGACTCACAATGCCAGGTGGGATCTAGATCACGCCATTTGGCTCTTTTAAATAGGCGAGGAAGGGGATTGAGAGGGATGCAGAAAGCTTTGGAAGGTGAAGAGGCTGGTCCTGAAAATGGAAGTCCTGAACGAGGGGGTGTAGAGATTGGGGCAGCCTTTCAAAATGGTGCCCTGATGTGTGAGGAGCCGCCTCTGCTGGCGAGTTCAGCTCCCCAGGGCAGGAAAACTTTCTGAGTGTGCCATTGATGTGGCAAAACTCTCCGAGGTCCAATAAAACGGCTAAGTGTCGTTGAGTAGCGCTGTCAATCTTGGCACGGCAGCCGTCGAGAAGCACTCACCAAACGTGTCCAAACTGGACTTAGAATTTGTTCTGCTGAATTGTGCCCATCGAGACACCATAGAGTGTACAAATATTATTCACAAGTATGATACCACAAATGCAATAGTATATCTATCAGGGGAGGGTGAATTGGCTGGATCTCTTTTCTCTTGGGAACTAAAGGCTGAGGCAAGACCAATAGTGGTCTTTAATATTATATATATATAGGGTGGCATGTGGCGCAGGGGTTAGCACTGGCACTGCGGCACTGAGGACTCGGGTTCAAATCCGGCCCTGGGTCACTGTCCATGTGGAGTTTGCACATTCTCCCTGTGTCTGCGTCGGTTTCACCCCCACAACCCAAAGTTGTGCAGGCTAGGTGGATTGGCCACATTAAATTGCCCCTTAATTGGAAAAAAAAATAATTGGGTACTCTAAAAAAATTTAATTTTTAAAAATTATATATATATATATATATAATTTTTAAAAATTATATATATATATATATATATTTCAATTTAGCGTGGCCAATTACTTTTTTCCAATTCAGGGGCAATTTAGCGTGGCCAATCCACCTACCCTGCACATCTTTTGGTTGTGGGGGTGAGACCCATGCAGACATGGGGAGAATGTGCAAACTCCACACGGACAGTGATCCAGGGCAGGGATCGAACCCGGGTCCTCAGTGCGGCGGCAGCAATGCTAACCACTGTGCCACACCGATCTTTAATATTATAAAGGGCTTTGGTAGAGTGGTCGCAGAGAGAAAGTTAGTTAGAGCAAAACTACTAGAGGCCTGCAATATAAAATAGTCACCATAAAAAACCAAGTCGGTAATTCGGAAGAGATCTCTTGATCCCAAAGAGTGATATGGAACCCACGACCGCAGGGAGTGGTTGAAGCGAACAGTATAGATTCAAAGGGAAGCTAGACAGGCATATGAGCAGAGGGTTATGTCAGTAGATTTAGATGAGGAGAGACAGAAGGAGGCTTGAGTGGAACATAAATGCCAGCATCGTTCGAATAACTAGTTCCTGTCCTGTACATCTTATGTAATGCCACTGGCAGTTGTTATCTATCGCAATATATTGTATTTATTATATTTTGCAATTATATATTGTTATGACACCCTGGGCTAGTGCACGGTTAATTCCTGCCCCACACGCCCCGGAGTCACAACACAAGTGAATTAACCAATAATTCTTATTAAAAATCCCAAAGTCTTTTGCCCTTGGCTATCCAATAATTACAGTCACCAGGTTTGGAAATGTAAACACGATTACTGTTTATTTTTAACAGGAACTGTCATGAAATATGCAGCAGATACAACTGGTCAACTATAAGCTAATTCCTAATCCCTATTTTAACCTGCCCACACCCTCTATATACACACACACATCAGACAGACCAACAGAGAGTGTGGAAAGGCATAAAAATCATAAATGAAAGGAAGAATGAGTGTTTGTTTCAGGTGATGGTTTTTAGCACACTTTTCTTCCCAGCAAGCTTGCAGATTAAAGTCTTTAGTTTACAATGGTCTTCTCTGTAGATTCATTCATTCAGGCTCTCCCTAGTTTAGTACTCACAGATGTTATGGAGAGGCACCTTACCTCTGTTCAAACTTTGGTTTCCCTTCATGGTTTGTATTCAGGCCTCTATGCTTTCAGAAACACTGCACCAACAGGCTTTCAGGAGAGAGAATTGATGGTTTCCACTGCCAGAACCAAAACTGGAACCTTGGGACTCTGAAAAGCACTCCAGTGGATTGGATCCAATCACCACCTATTACCCGGCAGGGCATAGCCTTTTGGGCCAATTCATTTGGCCATCAGCCAATCAATCAACCCAACCCCATCCTTCTCACCACTGAGGCTCAAACATCTGCAACTCCAGTTTAAACCAGCAAGTGATCTCTCCTGTAACTTCCGGATTCTTCTCCTTGAATTAATGGTACAGGCTGCTTGTGTGAAAGTGACATGTCCAATAATCATCCATGGATGAAAATAACAACAGAAAAATAAAAGAGAGGGGTAATAAGGGACTAAACAGGGAATAAACAGGCAGGACCCTTACAATGTTGCAAATATTGCAACCAATTTCCACATCCTAAGATCAGAGTTAGACAGTTTTGGTGACATTGGTTGAAGGATAAACTTTGGCCAGGAGAATAAGAGAGTACCATGCTCTTGTAATGAAAAATGAAATGAAAATCGCTTATTGTCACACGTAGGCTTCAAATGAAGTTACTGTGAAAAGCCCCCAGTCGCCACATTCCAGCGCCTGTTCGGTGAGGCTGGTACGAGGCTGCTCTTCTTTGAATAGTTCAATGGGACCTTTTGTACTCACAACAATCTTCCCTCCCAGGGACAATCCCACAGTGGAACAAGTTGCCAAAGGAAATAGCCATTGCCCATCATTGTCAAACTTCAAGAACCATCTCTAGATTATTCTCATTTATAAGTTTTCATTGCCAAGACTATTATTTCAGCAGATCATGCCTGGTTCAGCTAGCGCTGCCCATAGAAATCCAGAGAATAGAATAGAATCCGCAGAATGCCTATAGCGCAGAAGGAGGCCATTTGGCCCATCAGGTCCATCCGAAAGAACACACTACCTAGGACCACTCCCCTGTCCTATCCCCGTGGCCCCACCTAACACACCTCTTTGGACACTAAGGGGAAACTTAGCATGGCCAATCCACCTAACCTGCATCTTTGGACTGTTGACATCAATGTTGACGGAACAAAGATATTTGTCTGTGACATCATCACAGCTAAAGCAGAATAGGTAGACTGGGTCTTGGTTTAATGTATTATCCAAAACACGGCACCTTCAGGAACACACTACTCCTACTTCAGTGTCATCTCAGTTGTGTCCTCGAGGACGCGAGAACATAAATTCGGGACTCTGAAGTGAGAGTCCAATGAGTCTGGGCTGACAATTAAATGTTCCTTCTATCCTTTTCTTAATATCCTCAATGTAATCATATGGTTGGATGAGAAGTTAACTGAAACATTGCACTTATCGCAAACAGTGGAATTTATGGCCCCATACCTAAGTTCTTAATTATTTGGCCTGATCACTCATAGTACTCATAATGCCATCTGCAATTAAGCACAGGCTGAAATGCAAAAATGCTCCTGTTTAACTTTTTGTCCCTTTGCATCATATGTCAAATAGTTCATCCATTAAACCCTGCCAGGTGTACTGCATAACCCTATGGTACCAATGTACAGGTTTAAGATCATGGAAATTGGGAAAAGCTGCTTGAATTTTGCCCTTGCATTTTCTCAAAATAAGCGGCAAGGTATTCAAAGGCTGATTTCAGGCATTTTGTTGTATCTGAAAAGTATTTTTTTGTGTTTGGAGACGTTTCTACGTTGTATCTAATCAGGAGGTTTGAATTGAACCGTTGTATGAACTGATAGATTAGATTACAGCCATGAAATCACTCCCTTGCAACTACTATTTTACACACATGTGCACCTCCAATATATCCTTCGGTGTTCTTGGGAATTCTTGGATTTGGAGCAGCATTGTAATGTTTCATTGCTAATCTGGCCTTTAAGGCCAATGCTCTAAATAGGCAAATTCCTGTAGTTATACCTAAACTATGGAGGTCACTTTGAGGTCAGGTGTAATAGCTTGTAAATTTCAGACTGCAGATCAAGGTCTGACTTTCTCTTTTTTTTTTGCAAGATTATTTGTCCTGCTTAACAAGGTATGAGATTGGTATATGATGTATGGTGTGTGATGGAAAGGTACCAGATGCAAGACTTTTATCTGCGTAAATATGGGGATGAATATATATATATATTACAAAATTATCCAGTTGGTTACGATGTGTGTGAATGTCTAGACACAGGATGTTGTAAATTTGTTTTTGTTTAGATAATGTGCATTTCAAAACAGCCCAACCTATAACTCATTGTTCGATTATTTCCATAATCATCTTAAGGTGCTTTCTTGATATCCTTTTACATTTCAAAATGTTGAATAAGATTCATACCATGTCACCATGTGCTCCCACAGTAGATTGTCCATGCAAAATGCATGCATGGAGCATATTTTATATTCACTTTGGGGAGATGTTAAATTGGTTAAGCCCTTTTGAGTAATGAGTGTATATTACTGCATTTCAGATGCATGTACGTGCACCTAGTTCCAACTTTGAAAATTACACACAGTAAAACCATCATCATGTATTTTCCAAGGAGGTAAAGTCCAACATGCTCAGGACATTGCTTTTATAAATGGCATTTTGTCAACTCCTGTAAGCTTTGCATATTTGCATATTAAAGAGCTGGGTAAAGAAATACTTATTTTATTACTGCAGCTCATAAATCAGTTTGTATTTCTCCATTACAATCTGTCTCAGCAAACTTGAGCAAAAATTGACTGGAATCAAAATGCACGCACAACTAGGCATACAAATCGATCAGTCATTTGCTTAAAAACAAATTCTTAGGGTTATTGATGGGTTATTATTTCATCCCTTTAGGAAAGAGAAGTTAAATCAAATAAAGAAATTAAAATGGAGCAAGAATAAATGAAATTTGATGGACTATTGACCCTGTTCAACAGTAAAAACTTGTTTTATACAGAGATATTTTTGTTTAACGTAGTAACTGAAAATTGTGAAAAGCTACTTTGAAATTCCTCTTCCGAAGAGCATTTTTATAATATCTCACATATGGTATCCAAAGTTATGTGAAAACTAGAATTTCAGTTTTAAAAAAACTCTCAATTTTTTTCCAGCCTTGCCCCATTTTATGAATGTAATGAGGTATACTGTGTAAAGATTTAATGGTACTGCCATCATTCGTTATATCCAAGTGTCGTCTTCAAATGTGAATCTGAGCAAGTGTTGCTCGATTGTTCGACTGTTTGGGCATCACAGTAGACTCCAGTACTGTTTTATCGCATGTGGGTCATCCTCCCAAGGTCACTGCATGGGGACCAGGAGACCTGAGAGGTTTTCTCCAAATCTTAGAAGGTTGGTGTACCTGGGGCGGGATTCTCTGATCCTGGGGCTAAGTGTTGACGCCGTCGTAAACGCCGGAGTGTTTTACTGCGGCGTCATCTGGCCCCTAGGATCAGCGATCCTGCGCCGCAAAGGGGGCCAGCATAGCACTGGAGAACCTCGCGCTGCTCCAGCTGCTGATCCGGGCGTAAGAACGGGTGCCGCGATCCGCGCACGCGCGCTACAGCCGGCGCGAGTTCGCACATGCGCGCTCCGGCCAGCGCGAGTTTGTGCATGGGTTGCCTTCTCCGCGCCGGCCCCGACGCAACATGGCGGTGAGCTACAGGGGCCCGGCGTGGAGGAACATAGGCCCCCAACAGGATAAGTCCGCCTGCCGATCGGCAGGCCCCAATCGCGGGTCAGGCCACCGTGGAGGCCCCTCCCGGTGTCTGACCCCCCTCCCACCCCACCAGGCCCCCCCCAACAACATGAATGCCGAGGTCCCGCCGGGTAGGACCATACGAGAACGGCGCCGGCGGGTCACGGCCTAACTCGACGGTTACACTGCGTCGCATAAATCGCGCCTTCCCTCCCCGCCCCCCCCCCCCACCGGCGATTCTCCGACCCGGCGAGGGGTCCCGCCCCTGATTTATCAGCTAATGTCAGTAGACCACCATGTCATATTACACTTTTGGTAATATGTCATTATTCTTTGCCTTGTGATCCAGAATGGACTGATGAGTTGATGGTAAGGAAACCACCAATCTTTAGATTGAAGAAAATTAATTCATTGAATAACGATTAAATTAAATAGAGTTTGCACACTCTACAGAGCTATATCTACTAATAAAGTAAGATTGAGTCTGTTAACCAATAATCTATAATCTAGTATTAACTAATGATGTCCTCGTGCTACTTCTCTCTAATCTAAGATACTCCTTGAGCTGTGATCAATCCTTCTCCTCTGCTAACACTACCCAAGATTCCCTGAGGTCTGATATTTATACTGGGAACTGGTGGTGCCCTCTAGTGTTTGAATTACGCTGAGATGTAATAATTAACCCTTCACTGGTGTACCTATATACGTATCATTACACACCAAGCAGACTTGGGACTTCCTTGACCTGTATACAATAGTATCATGTTGCATTGTCACTGCACGAGTGAGCTGCTCAAACACGGGTGTTGAAGAGGCACGGGTCCGTCCGTCAGCTGGAAAGTTCCGATGCAAAGATATTTAACTCTGATTATCGACACACGATGGCTTCATGAATTTTACAGTGCATGTATAGCACACTTATTCTGATCGTCTTGTTTCCAACTGTATGTGACGCTACGGTGATCCACACTGTGAACCAAGCCATTTCATTTTAATTACAGCCCCTATTTCTAATGAAGTGAGAATGTGAAATGAAAATCGCTTATTGTCACGTGGAGGCTTCAATGAAGTTACTGTGACAAGTCCCTAGTCGCCACATTACGGCGCCTGTTCGGGGAGGCTGGTACGGGAGTTGAACCGTGCTGCTGGCCTGCCTTGGTCTGCTTTAAAAGCCAGCGAGTTAGCCCAGTGAGCTCTTCATAGGAATGTTCACTTGAGTTCTGACCAGTT
This sequence comes from Scyliorhinus torazame, assembly GCF_047496885.1. NCBI lineage: Eukaryota > Metazoa > Chordata > Chondrichthyes > Carcharhiniformes > Scyliorhinidae > Scyliorhinus > Scyliorhinus torazame. The sequence continues at coordinate 20,362,332 of NC_092716.1, read as the reverse complement.
CTCTAAGCATTCTGTAGTGATGTCCCAATGGAAGGCATACTGCTGACTGTCAGAGGGTGATACATAGAACATACAGTGCAGAAGAAGGCATTTGGCCTATCGGGTCTGCACCGACCCACTTAAGCTCTCACTTCCACCCTATCCCTGTAACCCAATAACCCCTCCTAACCTTTTTGGACACATGGCAATTTATCATGGCCAATCCACCTAACCTGCACGTCTTTGGACTGTGGGAGGAAGCCGGAGCACCCGGAGCAAACCCACATAGACACGGGGAGAACGTGCAGACTCCGCACAGACAGTGGCCCAGCAGGGAATCAACCTGAGACCCTGGAGCTGTGAAGCCACAGTGCTAACCATTCTGCTACCATGCTGCGCCTCTACTGAGAGTAATATTGGGGCATTTCTACAATTTCTGAATTCCTGTCTAGGTTTTACTCTAACTTTCCCTGCTTTGTTTATTGTTTTGATCGGTCATTGTCTCTCTTGCACCCCCCAACCCACTCATGTCCCCCCTTCGCCGCCCCCGCCCCCCCAACCAAAATCTTTCCATGCCATTTTCCATTGGAATAGCCTGAATGCTTTATCTGTATGCTTTTTTTCCTCTCAAAATTATCAGTGCTGTGTCTTGACTGAGATCCGAGAGTGACGCTGTACTTACCTTTACCTTCCACTGCCAGGCAACATGGTCAAGCTTGACAACACTGTTCTGTCAGGAATTGTCCAAATGGTAACCTGAGTTGGGCCTGGAACTGAGATGTCATCGTTCATTGCTGCTGGGCCTTGTTTCCTAAATATATATGATAGAAATATATGCTAGAAAGGAAGGACTGCATATTTGGTGGTATAACGGGTTCAGGGACCAGACGGTACATTTCGGACAAAGAGACACTTGGTGCAATGCTATTGGGACAATTATCATGCAACAAAATTTACACTTAAATCAAGGCAATTAAAACACATGTTCAGATAGTCCTCGTTTCCCATTGACTCTCGTCTGTCTTCTTGGATAAGTTGGATGCACAGATTTCAAGACCATTCTTCTTATCCCCTGCAGCCAGCGGCTCTTTCTGTGTTGACCTTGTTATCTGTCTGTCAGTGCTTATATTAACTCTTCAACTGTGATCATGACCCGTAGTCGTGACTCAAACAACATATCCTTAACACATAAACAATCCATTCATCCATCCATATATGTAGTTCTGATTAATTCAAGCCATGCAGGAGTACTCAGTGAAGCACACTTCTAAAATTAACCCTTCATCTATCAGGAACTAATACAACAAGTAAAAAATGATTCAAATTTCTTATGTTGCTGAGCTCTGTCCTTTCGGTGGGGCCAGCCGGCTTACTTTTCTGTATTGTGTAGTGTTAGGCCTGAAGCCCATGTTTGTTTCCCCCAGACATCACATTCATCCCCGCTGTCCCCCCCAAAAAGTACTTGCTTCCTCAAGTGCTTGTGGTCAGTTACATGCTGTTGGAACTCTCCGCCCTGAAAGCTTGTGGGCAGTGGGCTGGATGCAAAATTTAAATATTACAATGAGCTTACTTTTGGGCAGTTGCATGGTGAGGGGGTGGCGTGGGGGGGGGGGGGGGGGGGGCGGCTGCTGAGGCAATTACTTATGATTTTTGGTTTCCAGGTTGTGCAGTCATCCCACTTTGGTGGCCACTTTCACTGTGGATATTTTCCAGTCCGTGTTAAACTTGCAATCTAATTTTCGCACCATGTTTATTATGCCTGTTCAGAATTCTATTCACTTCCAATATCAAGGTGAATTATAAGCTGCCGTTTGGAAAAAGGTGCTCCAAAACACCGTGAAGTTGTATGGTCAGTTATGTTCTCGTCATTGATGTCGGTCTTTTCAAACATGTACCGCATTGCGCTATGTGTAACATTTTAAATAACAGTTGAAGGGACGTGGACAAAGCAAATCAACGGTGCAGAATAAGCTATGGGCCGTTCCTGTCCTAAAAAGCAGTACGAGGGCTTAGTCAAAAAAAAAATACTGAAACTTATTCATTGGCTTTAAACCTTGTAATAAAGGAGAGAGATCTTGTTTCAAGCCTGGATATCACATTACACAGAAGCAGGTCTTTATTTGGATTTATCTGTCCTTTGTGTACAGACTGCAAACCCACATAATATGCTAATGAAACCATTTTCTATTACATTAAGGGTGCAACTCTCTGGACTTTCTGCAAGGTTCAGTTGTAATAATAAGCATAAACCTATGGTTCAGTTGTAATAAAAGACATTAAACCCACTGTACCTAAAAATCATAAAGAAAATACAATATATCACAATAAGACTTGGCAAGGATTTATGAAGCAGCACGGCAGTCAACAAATAATCGTCAGAACTCATTATGACATTCTATTACTTGTGTTGCAGCTTGATGAAGCGAGGGGAAAGCCAGACTGGTCATGCTGAACGCACTGTGCACTCTGCAGATTTCCTCAACACCTCCAGCCCTTGTGTTGGGTGCATGTCTCTGAATACTGAGAGAACCTTTGGTCGTGGCTCTTTTCTGTCACATTCCTGTGGGGCACTCCTCTTATTAATCAGTGTGAATTGATTGCAAACGTGGCCACAATTAATTACTTGTTGGCCCTACTTACTCAAAGTCTGGGCCCTACTTGCATTCATAGACAGTTGTTACTTGATTAATTTTAATTGTTAGTCGAATAGTACCTTTTTCATCCGTCATATTTATAAATGTTTTTGTGTCACCCAATTTGGTTTGCAATTTGATGATATTTGTCATCTCCATTCCTGATTTATTTTCACCGTAACTTCATTGCAGTGCTAATGTAAGCCTACTTGTTACAATAATAAAGGTTATGATTATTGTTCCCCCCATTGCTTAACACTGCCTCAAGAAACTCAGCTATCAGTTTCTAGCCAAAACCTTTTTTTTGCTCTCAGCAACTCTAAACTCTCTACGAAGCCCAGGTTCTTCCAACTTTTGAGAACTCGTCCCATATCTGAGGTTGTTTCCCCAACCCCATGTTGGGCTTCTGAACAGAATACCAATAAAAGTTTTTCATTTGATAGCCGATTATTCTTTACATTTCCAGCACAGCCTCCTCTTCAACAATTTCAGCCTTTCCTCCTCTTTCGATTTAATTATCAGACGAAATGATAGGATAACCACAGTACAGAAGGAGGCCATTTGGCCCATCGAGTCCGCACCGACCCTCTGAATGAGCATGCTATCTTGGCCGACTTCCCTGCTCCATCGCCACAACCCACCCAACCTTTGGACACCGAGGGGAAATTTGTCATGGCCAATCCACCAAACCTGCACACCTTTGGCCTGTGGGAGGAAACCGGAGCACCCGGAGGAAACCCACGCACACACAGCGAGGACATGCAGACTCCGCACAGACAGTGACCCAAGCCGGAATCGAACCTGGGACCCTGGAGCTGTGAAGCAATTGTGCTATCCACAATGCTACCGTGCTGTCTTGACTAATGGAGGAGGTTGAATAAAAAAAGGGACCAAGCTCATCCCACCTCACTCGGGGAATAACAATTTGGGGATACCCTGGCCGGATGTTATTAAATTGGGGCGCTCGTCCGTTATTTTAACAAACTGTGGGCTTGTGCTGAGATGGTTCTCACTCGGGAACGGAGGGTGACGGATCTTGTTCGAGTTAACCAATTTTAGCAACCTCACCTGGATACCAGTCGTTACATAATGTACAGTTTTGAGCTTCCACACATGAAGTTGTATTTGTCCAGACGTTTTTTTTTGTAACTGGCATGTCAAACTTGTCTTGTCATCGCAGATTCATTCTGGCATTTACTCTATTTCTTATATTTTGAGAACATGGCCTACTGTTCCAGAGCTTCTCTCTCCAAATTCAACACTATCCAAAACCTACAACAATAAATGTATCAAACTAAATTCTAAATTGGCTGAGCAACAGAATCCCACCCTTACGGGACTCGAGAAACATTCAACCAACCTGATTGTCAACCACCACCCTCCCTTCAATAAGTCAGATGTTAGAGTGGAGCGTTGTTGTAGAAAGTGAAGTCATGTCAACCTTAGGTCATTCCAACTCATAGGAGTGAGCATGCTTTTATTGACACCAGGTTGTCAGGGTGGCTGGCTAAGTCCATTTCGAGAGGGATGTGTTCAATCAAATCCCACTTTTTTTTAAAAAAATATTTTTATTCTCCTTTTTCACATTTTCTTCGAACTTACACCCAACAATAAACAATAAGCAATAACGCATACAATGTCAATCCCCATATCAACAACAGCCATCCCATCCTCCCACCAAACCCCCAAACAGCAGCCCATATGTTAACATAAACAAATAGCAAAAAGGAATCAGGAATCAAATCAAATCCCACTTCTGACAAGTATTTTAAAACGGTCGTCCTGAATTTTGAAAGGTGTTACATTTCAACTCATCAAAATGTGACTGGTTAATTTCCAAGAATCTTCGACTCCGACCTATGAACCTCTGATGACTCTTTCACTACAGTTATGCGTGTTTTCAAACCATGTCATCCACAAATTCCAGTAAAGATTGTTATCTGTTATTAATAAGGCTCACGATGAAACATTGACCATGATGTGTTTTCAGGATGTGTTAACAAGACTGACAAAAGGCTAGATACTTTCCGGGAGTTAACATCGCTTATCGTGATTAGCATCATTTTAGGGTCAGCAATTCTTTTCAGTGCCAGGTTGCAGTGTAATCCTATGACTGTCGCGTAACATCAACCATCCCAGAGAACATCAAGTCCGCTCGGTATTTTGGAACGGCGTAGAGAGAGGGAGTGCAGGCGAAAGCTGGTTTGTTTATTTGTATTTACCAGTGGCCTTGAGTACATAATATTGAGTTGTCAGCCCCCGGCTCCTGAAAGTTGCATGAAAGCTTGGTAATGTAAAGAGTATTTACCAGTAATTCCAGCTGAATTACAGTTAGTGTCATTGATATTAACTGAATCTAGAAGGATTTTATAACCTTTATAAAATATGCAGATTGAAGCCGTTAAATAATTCAGGTGATCCAAAAATACGATGTCCACCCTTACAGCTAAAGTAATAAAGTATGTCTTTATTAGTGGGGAAAAGGGAGTTAATAAAATTCCCTTATTTTGGAAACCTGTGCAGAAAGGGCTAATTGTTTAGGAGTACTCCTTCACCAGCCATCAGTGTTATTAATTTTTTTTAAGCAAATGTTTAGTGGGATTGTGCTCATTGAGGTGAGGGATGATCGTGCCTGGAAAGGAAATTTTTTTTCTCACTTTGAATTCCCTGCTATTAGCATCAATCACTTACTGTATGTTGGTGTAAAGCTCCTGCCACTCGCCCACATATTGCACCCCAGCTCAGCTTTCAAAGAAGCATCCTGTACCATATCAATGTGTGGTGTACTTAATCTCTCACACCAACCATTGTTGTTTCTGAAGGAGGGTGTCAATTTGTGCTGATTTCCTGTGGAACTAAGCACATTTAGATCTAGACTGGATCTCTTGAAGCTTATTTCAAGTCATTTTAGAGGGCTGCGGCTCTTTTGGGAGCCTTTGTGGACACGATGGGTCGAATGGCCTCCTTCTGTGCTGTAAACAACAAAGAACAAAGACGAAAATCGCAACAATACAAAAACAAAAACAAAAAAATCCAGCACAGTCTTTGTTGGATTAAATCCAAATCCTTGAGGTGAGAGGGCTTGTTTTAACCACCAGAGGTATTCTCTGTGTCCACCTGCAAAAGTAGATACAATAAGCTTAGCGGCACGGTGGTACAGCGGTTGGGGACCTGGGTTCAATTCCGGCATGGGCTGACTGTCTCTGTGGAGTTTACACCTTCTCCCCGTGTCTAAGTGGCTTTCCTCCGGGTGCTCCGATTTCCTCCCACAGTCCAAAGATGTGCAAGTTAGGTGTTTTAGCTATGATAAAATTGGCCCTTAGTGTCCAGGGATTTGCAGGTTAGATGGGGTTACTGGGATAGGGTGGGGGAGTGGGCCTAGTTAGGGTGCTTTTTCAGAGGGTTGGTGCAGACTCAATGGGCCCAATGGCTTCCTTCTGCACTGTAGGGATTCTATGGTTCCAAACTGGCTTGTTGGCCTTGCTGGTTGTAATGAACAGATGTTCATTGGATCATCGTGAGTGTCAATTACTTGAGTAACTGAAAATGTTCAACCATACTGTCATATTTTCTACACCTCATTTATAAGGTTATAGACACAATAATTCTAGTTCCAACCTTTCAAAGAACAATACAGCACAGGAACAGGCCCTTAGGCCCTGCAAGCCTGTACCGGTCATGATACCACCCCTGCCCAAAACCCTCAACACTTCCTAGTGCCGTATCCCTCTATACCCATCCGATCCATGTATTTGTCGAGATGCCTTTTGAACGGCGTTAATGTGAAATCGGCTTCCACAACCTCCCCCAGCAACGCGTTCCAGGCACTCACCACCCTCTGTGTAAAAAAACTCGCCTTACACATCTCCTCTAAACTTTGCCCCACGGACCTTAAACCTATGCCCCTTGTGACTGACCCCTCCACTCTGGGAAAGAGAGCCTGCCCATTCACTCTATCCATGCCCCTCACAATCTTGTAGACCACTATCAGGTCACCCCTCAACCTTTGTTGTTTGAAAGATGTCCAAAGATGTGCAGGTTAGATGGATTGGCCATTACTGTCCAAAATTGCCCTTAGTGTTGGGTGGGGTTACTGGGTTATGGGGATAGGGTGGCGGTGTTGACCTTGGGTAGGGTGCTCTTTCCAAGAGCCGGTGCAGACTCGATGGGCCGAATGGCCTCCTTCTGCACAGTAAATTCGATGAATGAAAACAGTCTGAATCTATTCAGCCACTCCGCATAGCTAACACCCTCCAGACCTGACAACATCTTGGTAAACCTCCTCTGTATTCTTTCCAAAGCCTCCACATCCTTCTGATAATGTGACAACCAGAAATGTGCGGCCTGACCAAGGTTCTATACAACTGTAGCATGACTTGCCAGTTTATACTCAATGCCCCGTCCAATGAAGGCAAGCATTCTATATGCTTTCTTGACTACCTTGTCCACTTGTGTTGTCACTCTCAAAGACCTGTGGACCTGCATGCCCAGAAATCTCTTACCAGGGGCGAGATTCTCCGACTCCCCGCCGGGTCGGAGAATCGCCGGGGCCTGGCATGAATCCCGCCCCCGCCGGTTGCCGAATTCTCCGGCACCGGATATTCGGCGGGGGCGGGAATCGGGCCGTGCCGGTTGGCGGGCCCCCCCGCGCGATTCTCCGGCCCGGATGGGCCGAAGTCCTGCTGCTAAAATGCCTGTCCCGCCGGCGTAGATTAAACCACCTACCTTAACGGCGGGACAAGGCGGCGCGGGCAGGCTTCGGGTCCTGTGGGGGGGCGTGGGGCGATCTGGCCCCGGGGGGTGCCCCCACGGTGGCCTGGCCCGCGATCGTGGCCCACCGATCCGCGGGCAGGCCTGTGCCATGGGGGCACTCTTTTCCTTCTGCCTTCGCCACGGTCTCCACCATGGCGGAGGCGGAAGAGACCCCCTCCACTGCGCATGCGCGCGGGAATGCCGTGAGCGACCGCTGACGCTCCCGCGCATGCGCCGCCCGGAGATGTCATTTCCGCGCCAGCTGGCGGGGCACCAAAGGCCGTTTCCGCCAGCTGGTGGGGCGGAAATTCGTCCGGCGCCGGCCTAGCCCCTTAAGGTTGGGGCTCGGCCCCCAAAGATGCGGAGCATTCCGCACCTTTGAAGCGGCGCGATGCCCGACTGATTTGCGCCGTTTTGGGCGCCAGTCGGCGGACATCGCGCCGTTTCCGGAGAATTTCGCCCCTGATCTTTCCTTCGCCGCACCTTCCAAACCTGCGACCACAACCACCTCAACGAACAAGGGCAGCAGATGCATGAGAACACTACCACCTGCAGGATCCTCTGAAAGCCACATATCATCCTGGCTTGGGACTATGCCACCGTTCCTTCATTGTCGCTGGGTCAAATTCCAGGGCCTCTTGCCCTAAAAGCACTTTGGCTGTACCTATACCACATGCAGTGGTTCAAGAAGGCAGCTCACCTTCTGAAGGGCAGTTGGGTATGGGCAACACAAATGCTGGTCTAGCCAGCGACGCCCATATACAGTGAAAAAATAACTTCTCACCTTGGGATTTTGTTCAAATTGGGTTATGGTACATATGGAGATTGTAGAGGGCAGGTGGGGGACTGTAAGCAGGGTTTAATTGGAAGATGCTGTCTTGTTTTAGTTGGCTATAGGTCAAGCCAATCCGATTCCACAAGCTGACGATTTCAAAAGCTATTCATAGCTCAGATACATTGGGCAGGGGTTTTGTGTCAGTGGAAATATGGACAATAGATTCAAAGACGAATTGCACCAACCTGAATGAGGCTTAAGGACAGTAAACATTGGGGATAGGCTGCTTCAGGAATGAGTCCTGGGAGGTAGAATGGAAATGTTCAGGGAGAATTTTCCTTAAGTTTATCATTAAGAGATATTAATTTATGGGACTGGACAGATGATCTTCAGAATTTCCTGGCCTTTACTTTCCAGTGTATACACCAGTGTGATCAGTTCTCTATGCTTTGGCTTAAAATTACTTATGTTATAAACCATTATTTCAACTTTTAAGATTCCTCACACCTTTTCTAAAACAACAAAAAAATCACTGGCTTTGAAAGCAGACCATGGCAGGCCAGCAGCACAGTTCAATTCCCGTACCAGCCTCCCCGAACAGGCACCGGAATGTGGCGACTAGGGGCTTTTCACAGTAACTTCATTGAAGCCTACTTGTGACAATAAGCGATTTTCATTTTTCATTTCAACATTCCCGTACCAGCCTCCCCGAACAGCCGCCAGAATGTGGATACTAGGGGCTTTTCACAGTAACTTCATTGAAGCCTACTTGTGACAATAAGCGATTATTATTATTATTATTATTATTATTATTATTATTATTAAATAACATTCAACATTTTTGCTGATTCTTGTTAATTGGTTGTGAAAAATTAGAGCTCTGATGTTTCACTTTCACAGGGCCTTCACTGTTATTACGAGTTAGGAAGCACATTTATAATCAACAAACCAGTAAATTGGTTTTATATTTTATAGAAAAAAGCAATCTCTTTTGAGTAAAAAAAATTAATGTGTTATGTTTCTGTTCCAAGAACGATCATGTTCTGACATACTGATGCTCAAGTAGATTTTATCTGCTTTACTCCTGAGATTTTTAAAACACTTTGTTTGGTTTTACTCAAATAAATTCTGGTGAGATTTACGTGTTAAATTATCTATCACATTGCCTCAATGAGATCATTTTTATTTTATGTGTGTCTTTCATTGTACATACAACTTTGGATGTATGATAGAGCAATCTTAAACTCATGCCATTGCATTTTCTTTCTCTCTAATGTATTACTTAAAGCACTTTGGCTGTACCTACACCATATATAGTGGTTCAAGAAGGCAGCTCACCTTTTTGGGGGCATTTAGAGATGGGCAGTAAAAATGTAAACTTAGGGCTCAATGGTTAGCACTGCTGCCACATGGCACCGAGGACCCAGGTTCGATCTTGGCCCGGATCACTGGCCGTGTGGAGTTGGCACATTCTTCCTGTGTCTGCGTGGGTCTCACCCCCCACAACCCAAAGATGTGCAGGGCAGATGGATAGGCCACACTAAATTGCCCCTTCATCTGAAACCAAATGCAAACTTGAAAGTGCCTTTTCTCCATGTGTGAGCTCGGCAAAGGGTAACATGCAGTTTGTTTGTGATGAGCCACAGCATTGCTGACTCCAGTTCTGACTTTTACTTACACCTGTTACATTTGGGGCTACTATCTATACTTCGAGGAGCAGCCACACTGGCCTTTTCCTCCCCCATTCCTTCTGTTAATGTAAAAATTGTGCTGCAGTGGATGTTCCCTGGGGGGAGGCTTTGGAAATCAACCGAGAGAGGGAATGAAAATTACCACCGAGGCAGGCTTTGGAAAAAATGTCCCTAACAGAAGAAAAATTGCTTCGTAAATGCAAGTAATGCCTTTGCCTGTCAGTGTAAATGGCATGAGAGCTGCATGTTCTGGTAAAGAGTTGTTTAATGGAAACTAGTGTGTTAAGGTTAAGAAACTACATGTAATCTGTTGGCACTAGAGTTGAAATTTCAAAGTTTAAATGTTATTTTCTTTTCTTTTGTTTTAATAAGGTTTGTTTGATAATATAATCAAGCCCTATTTCTAATATTATCACCCCGGGAACAAATCGATCTTTCCGCACTGGTGACTGGGCTCCAGGATGAAAATTTACCATCTACCACCACCCTCTGTCTTCTATGTGATAGCCAGTTACTGATCTAATCGGCCAAATTTCCCTCTATGCTATGCCTCCTTACTTTCTGCATGAGCCGACCATGGGGCACCTTATCAAACGCCTTACTAAAATCCATGTATACGACATCAACTGCTCTACCTTCATCTATGTACTCAGTTACCTCCTGAAAGAATACAGTCAAACTTGTGAGGCCAGATTTACCCCTGACAAATCCGTGCTGACTATCCTGGATTAAGCTGTATCTTTCCAAATGATCATAAATCCTAGCCCTCAGGACCCTTTCCAATAATTTACCTATGACCGAAGTGAGACTAACCGGTCTATAATTCCCAGGGTTATACTTATTACCTTTCTTGAACAAGGGGACAACATTCGCCTCTCTCCAGTCTTCTGGCACTATTCCTGTAGACAGTGAGGACATAAAGATCAAAGCCAAAGGCTCTGCAATCTCATCTCTCTCCTCCCAAAGAATCCTAGGATTTATCCCATCAGGCCCAGGGGACTTATCTATCCTCAGGCTTCTCAAAATTTCTAACACATCTTCCTTCCGAATATCTACCTCTCCAGCCTACCAGCCTGTATCGCACTATCCTCCTCAACAACATGGCCCCTCTCCTTTGTGAACACTGAAGAAAAGTATTCATTTAGGGCCTCTTATATATCTTCAGACTCCATGTACACGTTCCCACTACTGTCCTTGACCGGCCCTAACTTCACCTTGGTCATTCTTTTATTCCTCACATAAGTGTAAAAAGCCTTGGGGTTTTCCTTGATCCTACCTGCCAAGGACTTCTCATGCCCCCTCCTAGCTCTCCTAAGCCCTTTCTTGAGCTCCTTCCTAGCTATCTTGTATCCCTCAAGTGCCCGAACTGAACCTTGTTTTCTCATCCTTGCATAAGCTACCTTCTTCCTCTTGACAAGACATTCAACCTCTTTTGTAAACCATGGTTCCCTCACTCGACCATTTCCTCCCTGCCTGATAGGGACATACATGTCAAGGACACACAGTATTTGCTCCTTGAACAAGCTCCACATCTCAATTGTGCCTATCCCTGACAGTTCCTGTTGATCGTTGTTGCAGCATTCATCATCAGTTCATCACATTTATCAATGCTCTTGTATCCTGCTTTTTTTGCTGTCTGTTGAAGATAGCCAAAATAATTGATAACAGCTTGTGCATTTGAACAGTGTCAAACGGCGGTCATTGCATGTTGAAAAGTGACTATTCTGGCGACATTTGTACCAGCTTTTCAGCCTCTAGATTCCATATTCCTCCATGGATGATGCTCTCTGTGAAACATTGGGACAGCTTTAGTCCTTCATCTGTCCCCCCTGACCAGATCCGAGTGTTATGAAGTCCTGTGTCACCATTACAATAGGAGTTTCACTGCTCTTGGAGCTCCACAGTTTCTGCAGTTTCTTTCATTACAACCTGCTACCTTGTGAGTAGCTCTCTTGCTTGATGTGGTTGTGGTTGCTCCTTTCCGATCTCATGCAGATGATTGCTTGGATGCTGCAGTTCCTGTACAACCTGATGCTGGATCTCAGCTCTTTTCCGAATTCGCCTTTCCAGTCTAGCTTTCTCTTCCGTGTAACCATCACTGATGCCTTCTACTGGATGAAGTTTCCATGCCAGCTGCATCTTAACCTTCAGTTCTCCATTCACTCTGTCAAGGGGAGTTCTAGTTTTCGTTTACGTACATCAGCCATCTCCATTTGTACCTATGCCGTCGTTAGCAAATTGAACTTGCATGGGTGTTGATTAATGAGAAAATAATTTCTGCTAGCTGCATCCCGCGTAATTGCATTTGTGCATCCCAAGTTATCCCCCCAACACAGCTCTATGTGACTGTAATGACTCTTTCAGGTCATTTCGAGCTTCCTCCGGAAGTTAACTCAATAAATTTTCCCAAATTGTGAATGTTTCCTCATTCTCCAACTTAATTTGAGGAATGTCAAATTCAGAATTGTCTGGATTTATCTCTCCTCCCTGAGTCACAACAACTGACATTTCCTTCTTTCCTTCTCTATCAACATAACTTTTTAGCATATTAACCTGACGCACTCTGCGAGCCCTCCTTCTGTCTGGTGTTCTTCTCAAATAATGTACTTCACTCAGTTTCCTTTCAATCTGATGAGGCCCTAAAAATTGCCTCGAATGTGGGAATGGTTGTGTCTCTTGGCACTGTTGAGAGCTGATCAGACGTCCATTATGGAGCACATGTTTTAAGTTGGTAAGAGCAGCTGTCCCCAGTTAGGGAAAGGGAATCATTGCAAAAGTATAAAAAACAGTTGACACTGACTGTTGGGAGAAGGGAACTGTGCCTTAACTCTGCACATAAATAAACCTCCCTTAAGGGAAAGACTGGCTCCTGGTTCACCCTTAATGGAATTAGCACCCTCGCTCCCTCTTACGCACGCACACCTGCCGGCCAAGCAGGTTAATATCCCTAATGTTGCACCACCTGGACATACTCATCCATTCTTTAAAGGGCTTTGATGACTATGGAATTAGTCCAGAGTTATGCTTGGCAACGTGCCACTGGAAACTGGTCTGCTCTTACCATCTGCTATCAGGAAATTGGAAAGATTTACAGGGCATGTTTGGCCACATTATGAATGCTCTTTTAGTGGCCATCAGATCCTGAAGTGGGATTGAACCCAGAACCTCTGGATCAGAGGTAGAGACACTGCCCACTTTGCCACAAGACCCCTGCCAGCTCACCACAGATCTGAAATTAAACGTGGGACCTTCTGATCTAGATCAGCCAATAACATAACACACTTCAGTAGCCTAGCCTCAAAACAAAGTGATTTCCATTTATGCTAATTTCCAGTGAGCTGCTGTAACTCTACACAATGTGATTGGGCAGAATATTTGTTTTATTGAATGTTTAGCTATTTTAATCTATTCTACCAATGTAAGCTTTCTTCTGACGTTCCTCATTGTCCATTCCTATGTTGTTTGTTGTGGTATGTGACGTGTTCACCTTAGTCAGCAATTTTCCTCAAAGAACAATACAGCACAGGAACAGGCCCTTCGGCCCTCCAAGCCTGTACCGGTCATCATAACACAGTGGCCAAAACCCTCAGCACTTCCTTGTGCCGTATCCCTCGATACCCATCCTATCCATGTATTTGTCGAGAAAAGAACCGATCAACTTTGACAATTCCCTTCATGATCTTGAAACCTTTGATTGGGTCACGTCAAACTTTCCTCTTTACCTGTGAAAATGTGCTCAATTCCCTTATCTTCTCCATAATTCCTCAGAGAGACAATAAGCCTGGATACTAAGCTATGAAGAGTAGTGTCAAATCCGACTTACAAAGATGGGATAAACTCCCCCTGTCCTTTTTTAAAAATTTGTTCGTGGGATGTGGGCGTCGCTGGCTGGGTCAGCATTTATTGTCCATCCCTACTTGCCCTTGAGGGGTAGTCAAGAGTCAACCACATTGCTGTGGGTCTGGAGTCACATGTAAGCCAGACCAGGTAAATACGGCAAATTTCCTTCCCGAAAGGACATTCGTCAACCAGATGGGTTTTATGACAATCGGCAAAGGTTTCATGGTCATCATTAAACATTTTTAATTCCAGATTTTTCTTGAATTCAAATTTCACCATCTGCAGTGGCTGGATTTGAACCTGGGTCCCCAGAGTATTATTCTTGATTTTTAATTTGATTTGATTTATTATTGTCACATGTGTTAGTGTACAGTGAAAAGTATTGTTTCTTGCATGCAGACAACACATACCGCACAGAGGGAAGGAAGGAGAGACTGCAGAACGTAATGTTACAGTCATAGCTAGGGTGCAGAGAAAAGATCAACTTAATACGAGGTAGGTCCATTCAAAAGCCTGTTGGCTGCAGGGAAGAAGCTGTTCTTGGTCTCTGGTTTACTAATCCAGTGACAATATCACTACGCCACCGCCTCCCCAGGTTCAGACTATTAAAATGAACCTACTCCCAAGATTTTTATTTCTTTTTCAATGTCTCCCCATTTTTCTCCCCAAGTCCTATTGTGTCAAAATCAGCAAATTATAAATGTCCTCCTTTATTTGGGCGGGGAAGGACTCCAAGGATCCATGGGGCTTTGCTCCAAAGAGATAGACAGCCAGGGGTCTTGGTTCTATTCAATTTATTGTTTTACTATTGGGCATCCAATATTCAGAAGATATTATTGTGGTTTGGCAATCCTGGTTCCACTTGGGAACAAAGTTTGAAAAACACTGCATTTGAGGGTCGGTCGAAGGATTCTACCTAAAATGGCAGCCTTTTTTAAGGAGTTAGCCAGCATAAGCAGTTAGGGGGTTTCGTTTAGTTTTTCGGGTTAAAGTTAATATGTGCATTTGCTTGTTAGTCTCGTTCTTCTGTTGTGTAATTTTGGTTAATTGTGTTGTGTGTTTTTGTTTACGATGGAAAAACTTTAATAAACATATTTTTTAAAAAAGAATGCCACTACTGAAAGGCGAACACCGAGGCAAAAAGGATAAAGCTGTGGAACAAATAACAAGAGATAAAGCGGGGAAGGGAGCAAGGCCGGTTGTGGATTTGGGTGGAGGACGGTTTAGAGATTCCGGGCAACTTAGAAAGTACTCTTTCAAACCACAATAATAAAAGCAAAATGCTGAGGAGGCTGGAACTCTGAAATAAAAACAGGAAGTGCTGAAAACACTCAGTAGGTCTGGCAGCATCGGTGGAGAGAGAAATGGAGTTGACGTTTTGAGTGGCATATGACTCCTCAGAACTGGAGACAGGCACAAGTGTGGCGGGTTTTATCCCATTGTGCATTTCCAGCACTTGCTGTTTTCTTTAAAACTCAGATGTTGATTAAAAAAAAGGACATTTGTAATCGGGGATCAGAAAAAGAGCTGTGCTGTACATTTGAAGATTGAAAAAAAAAAAATCTTAAATGGTGCACAGAAATCATTCAAACACACTTGTATTTGTTTTCATAAGTTATTTTGCAACTGAGTGTAACGACAGAATTCCCGACTACAGAAATCAGCTCCTGCAGGTGCTGCGTATCCTATGTTTGTATTCCTTGTGTTCAATTCATAGAACATACAGTGCAGAAGGAGACCATTTGGCCCATCGAGTCTGCACTGATCCACTTAAGCCCTCACTTCCACCCTATCCCCGTAACGCAATAACCCCATCTAACCTTTTTGGACACCAAGGGCAATTTAGCACGGCCAATCCACCGAACATGCTCGTCTTTGGACTGTGGGAGGAAACCGGAGCACTCGAAGGAAACCCACGCAGACAAGGGGAGAACGTGCAGACTCCGCACAGACAGTGACCCAGCGGGGAATCGAACCTGGGACCCTGGAGCTGTGAAGCCACAGTGCTAACCACTGTGTGTGTGGGCAGCACAGGTTCTGGGCATCTATGGATAACCTGCAGGTGTAGATTCCACATAGTGCACGCACAAGATACTAGCCAACAGGCTTAATGATTTCCAGGGTGGATAGCCTGAGGGATGACTCTTCTTTACATATTATCTTCTCCCTGAATAATTTAGACCAGGCTGTGGAGGTCTGAGTATGTTTAAATTCAAATGTCATGTCGGCAAAAAAGAACACAACAGAATTGAGTTTCCTTCCTTTTAAACTGTGGCCCCAGAACAGGGTGAAAGATGATTAATCTAAACTGTTTCCAACTTTCATTTACTGAAATAATGCACAGCCCTTCACGATTGTGATAAGGCAAATCTGTTGGAACAGTCACAGTTATTGAGGTGTGATCCATGCTGAGTCAAATGTCATGCTTCAGCGGGATTAACCTACACAGTTTGGGGACTTTATTGGAGTGCGATCTCATTTTTGTTTCGAGCTACTCTGCGGGCGCAATAATTATCATTGACATCTATAACTCTGGATTCTTATCACTAGTCTTTTTAAAAACAAATTACATTATTAATTGGAGCTTTGAATCCTGTTGGAGAATTCAGGAACAAACTGCTTAATTTCTTTTCATATCTGGGCCTTGACTAGTTGCACTGAGGCTTTTTTGCGCAGTGGTCAGGAAGCAGCTGGGTGACGTGGGGTGGTGGAGAGGGATTGAAAGTATACTTTCATGTCACTGACGCTGTACCAGCTAATCTGCATGTTATCTGCAGCCATCTGGAAAGACAAATTACCCGGGCGAGCAAACTGTTGCTCATCCATTGCTGTAACAGGCCAGTTCACAGGTTATCTGGCCATGGGATCTGCCGTTGAAAGATCCGCTCCCACGAACACAATATCTTCATACATAATCGCAGCCTGCAGGAGACAAAATAATTCAGCTGTAAAACAAGATTAACTCACTTAAGCAGGGCACTGATCACAGAGCAGAGGCCTGCCATCGTTATCTGTGTAAGTGAACACACAGATTCAGGGGCACAGTGGTTCAGGGAAGGTCTGTACAGCAAGCACTGTTTTGGAGGAAAGTAATGGAACCTGATAAGTACATGGCTATTGTAAGATAGAGATATTGCAAAGAAACTGTATTCATTTCTGCTAGAGCTATGTTTCAGCTATCACGTGCTGCGTGATGGCATAATACTGCACTCGGTACTGATAATCCTTTCTATTTTATGTTACTCTCAATAAATGATCTAATTCACTTTCCTTGAATACACCTCTATGAGATCCACCTACGCAGGAACCTTTTTGGTTTGCCGTGGTGGTGGTGGTGGGGGGGTTACATGGCCAATGATCCGTGGTAGCAATAGCACTGTGGGGGCAGAAAAGGTAGGTTTTTCTTTCCTCTTCTTAACGAGGGAAACCACCCATGCTGCCATTTCATCAGCACCGCGTCATCCTCACAACACTCATCTGCACAGGAATGACCTAACACACCTCCGTACTGTGTACCACACACCCTTACTTCCCAGCCAGATGGCAAAGTTTCACACTTAATGTCACCTTCAAAGAAAAACAGTGGGCTGCTTTCTCCCAGCTGACTAATCTGATGAGACAGAAAGTATGAAATAAGGTACGCATTTAACCAAGTTTGAAACTGTGGTCAACTTCTAGATCACTTTCTATGTTGTCTGAGCTACACTGAGGGAAATAAAAGTGCTAGTTGGTGGGTGAAGATAATGCAATGTTTTAACAGTGTGTTGATATTGAACCTTAGAATTTCAGAGAACAGGGGTGGCACATGGTGCAGTGGTTTGCACTGGGACTATGGCACTGAGGACCCGGGTTCGAATCCTGGTCCTGGGTCACTGTCCTTGTGGAGTTTGCACATTCTTCCCGTGTCTGTGGAGGTTTCACCCCCGCAACCCAAAGATGTGCAGATTAGGTGGATTGGCCACGCTAAATTGCCCCTTAATTGGGGAAAAAAAATAATTGGGTACTCTAAATTTATTTTAAAAAAGAATTTCAGAGTACAGAAGGAGGCTATTTAGTCAACTGGTTGGTTTCTGAAATAACTATCATTCTGACCTTTCCCTGGGCACTGTTTTTTTTCTCCAAATCATTAGCTCTTTAAAACCAATTCCGGATTGTGCTTCAACCACTTATTTGGTGGGGCGTTAGCATCAAAGAACAAAGAAAAGTACAGCACAGGACCAGGCCCTTCGGCCCTCCAAGCCTGCGCCGACCATGCTGCCCGTCTAAACTAAAATCTTCTACACTTGCAGGGTCCATATCCCTCTATTCCCATCCTATTCATGGATTTTTCAAGATGCCCCTTAAAAGAACAAAGAAAGGTACAGCACAGGAACAACATCCTAACGACACTCTGTCAAAAATAATTTTGCCAACCCCTAGTCTAGATTTGTTAACGACCGTCTAATTATCAGATCACCAGCCAGTGGAAGCGGTTGTTCTTCTGCGTGTGTTAACGTCACACCATTACTGAGGGCGAGATTTTGCATTCTTTAGTTCAAATAAAATTGTAACAATACAATTCTCAAAAAAGCGTTTGTAAAGCTTCCCCCGCCTTCCTTTTCTTTGAGTGTATTCTTGCCCCGAGCTCAAAAAAGACAGACTGTATGTGCCCCTCAAATATTCTCTTCTCTGCTTCCTTACGGAGTTGGGTAAGTCACCATATCTTGAGTCACAACAGTCAGCCTTTCTCCTGCAATGTAAAAAATCAGCTGGATTGTTATAGAGATTAATAGGTAGCTGGCACAGTTCTACAAAGAGCATCAACCGATCAGCTAACAAGTGGGGATGAAGCTACAGCAGTTAATAATTTTCCTGAGATGAGGCTATTGTTTCGAAACCGCCCAGTGACTTGACCACATTATCTGGGCTGTCGCTTCAGTACAGAGCTAAGGGAGTGTTGCCATTGTCAGAGGCGCCTTCCTTCAGCTGAAATGTTAAACCCCCAGATACTGTCCTTTTTGGCACTGACGGTTCAGGGTGGCATTAAAGATCCCGTGGTGTTATTTGAATAAGGAAAAGGAGTTTTCCCAACATACTGCTCATCGCTCTCTTGATAGAATCACAGAGGAGTCACGGGGTGCTTCCCAGAGTATCAGGTTTTTTTAAAAAGAAAAATTAATGACGTGAATTACCGGGACATTGGCATTCTTGTTACCCAATGAAGTTGCTGGTTTGGAGAAGTCAGTGGCTGCAAAATTGGGCTCCGTAACGCTCATAGTTTATGTGCTAGGGGTGTCATTTGAATATTGTAATGGCGTTCAGGCCAAACACATGTAACATCTGGTACAGCACTGCCGAATGCCATGGTAGTGAGAGTATTAACACAAGCATCAGGAGCATGCACTGGAGTGTTTGGAGTAGACAGAATGTGACATCAGTCAGCATGTAACAATGATTTAGTGCTTGGGCTGCCATTTTGACCTTGCAAGTCCAGTTACCCCCTCTCTTAACTTGGCACAGCTTGCACATGTGCTCAGCAGCAGGAAGCCCCCCCCCCACCCCTCACCCCGACCAGCAGTATTTAAAGGGATCCATCAACAATTAGCAGGTTAGTTGATGATTCATTTCTACTGTCTCTATTTGCGATTGTTGAAATACTTGTTAAGGTTTGCAGAGTTGGGTAAAGTCAGTTTATTTGCCAGGCAGTGGTGTTGCATGTGGGGAAGGCCTTGGTTCTGATTTCAAGGATTCTGGTCGGACCACATGCTCCCAGTCATGGATGCTTTGGCCATCATCCCCTTTGGGCTGCAGTGTGAGGGGGAGATGGAGCAGAGGCAACAAAGAGGAGGACAGGCTGCTCTCAGAGGGAGGAGGAGGAGGGTTGTCAGCAGGAGGACGAGGGCCTTTTGGGAGCATTCATCTTACCCCTGTCTAAACCGGGGCATTGTCTGCAGTTTGCAAAATTGGGTCCCACAGAACTCTGCTGTCTCTTGCAAACTGATCTGCAACCTCAGAGCAGCATGAGCATGGTACTGCCAGTGAATTAAATGAGGTGCTATTTCCAGGGGCCGGTGCAGACTCGATGGGCCTAATGGCCTTCTTCTGCACTGTGGGTATTCTATGACTTTGGAAGTGACCATGACTTTGGGTTTCTTCACAGTGGGATCTTTCTGGCGAGAAAGTGACATTTGTAGCATCTTCCAATTCGCCATCATTGCTGCATTAGAGAGATAACGGACGTTTTTTTTTATACAAGAGGACCGGGCTTTATGGTGTTCTTTCTGAACTGAGAGCAGCAGGTGGGATGTGCATTTTGCTTTGTCAAGGTTGTGAACTTCTCCATGGTACAGCGTGCAATTGCCTGCACAGGTAGCAGGCGCCGCATCTCAATGCTGAGATGTATCGTAACCGCAAAGGTTACTCACTAAATATGCAGTTAATATCTGACCAAGCTCAACACATCCTGAAAGAAGCTAAGATACTTTCATTCTGCACCAATCCGCTGTTTCCTCACTGTTTGAACTACCACATCAGGCCAGAGGGTGACTTCTGGGTAAACAGGGACTTAACATTTGGCTCATGACCCAACCAGATGTGGCTGACATGCATACTCTGAGCCAAGCTACTACGCAAAACATCACAGATCCATAATTGGGCCCCTGGGTGGCCTGCCCATGTGAGGTGGGGTGCAGGGGGCACGAGGACCCGCTTATAGGTGAGTTGGGCATTGGAGGGGTTTGGGGGTCGAGAGATCGGGGCGCCATTTAAAAATGGTGTCCCGATCTCTTCCTAAGCGGAATTCCTCAGTGCAAGAAATGACGCTAAGTGCAGCCTTGGGAGGGCGTTCTCCGCCTGGGCACAAAGAAAACCCAGAGTCCCGTTAGATAGCAGGGTCGTTCCCGTCACTACGAGCAATGGGAACGACTCTTCAAATCCTGCTTAAACAGACCCCTAGATCAAGCCCATGAAGTCACCTTTCATGATTTTATCCTTGCCACTGGCCACTGCCTTAGTCATGGATGTTTCAGTGATGGCCAACATTCTTTCCCCCATGGGTGAGGTCATGCCCGTCCACCTCTAGTTAGGTGTTGCTGGCTCATATTGTGGGCCTCCTTGTCCTACAAAGGAGAGGGAAGTGTATCTCTTGAGTATTGGGCCATGTGTTTCCGTGCAATACCTGTCAAGTGTGAAATGTGGGTACAAGGCTTCTAAATGCATGTGGGTGAGGTGAAGTTAAGAATGCTATGTGTAAGGTGTGCTGGATAGAGATTGTTGGGAGGCAGTAGGAAGGGGGTCTGCTGAATGGAGCACTGCGTGAGTCCAGTGACTAATTTTGAAGGATTTGAAGATTAATTTGCTGACCTTGGATACTTGTGTGAGATTATTAAACACTTTGTAGCATGTTTCCAGCTCCTCGCAGCTTGACTGATGACATTGACCACGATACTAATTGTCTGTCCAGAGGGCTTTCTGGCCCTGAGGGAAGTGGACCCATCTCCTCCTTTCCACCTTGTGCACCAAGGCCTTCAATGTAGCAAAGAAAAGGTTCTGAACAAGCTCTCTGGTCTTTTATGCCATTTCTGCTGATCTTTCTGCTGAGAGATCCTTCTGTAATCAGCTCACACCTGCTGCACCTTTAAGAGGTCTCGTTTGCCTTTAGGTGGTGCTCATACCACACAAAACTAGTCCCCAATGAGAATTTCAGCCATTCAGCAACACATGTTGCATTGGGCTGTA
Organism: Scyliorhinus torazame; assembly: GCF_047496885.1. Classification (NCBI taxonomy): domain Eukaryota; kingdom Metazoa; phylum Chordata; class Chondrichthyes; order Carcharhiniformes; family Scyliorhinidae; genus Scyliorhinus; species Scyliorhinus torazame. The sequence continues at coordinate 20,340,946 of NC_092716.1, read as the reverse complement.
CACCACCATTGTTTAAATTAGCTGGCAGCCAGCCTCACTAGGAAAGTCGGAGCGAGCTGTGCATCTTGACCCCTGCACCTGATTTCCGGCCTTACCCAACTTTTCCTATCGTGTTCCTATTTGCCTGAAGCCACGCTCCACTTTCCGGGCAGGCCATAGTAGACTGACAGACTCTTTTAACCAGGGGGCTGGTTTAGCACACTGGGCTAAATAGCTGGCTTTTAACGCAGACCAAGGCAGGCCAGCAGCACAGTTCAATTCCCGTACCAGCCTCCCCGAACAGGCGCCGGAATGTGGCGACGAGGGGCTTTTCACAGTAACTTCATTTGAAGCCTACTTGTGACAATAAGCGATTTTCATTTCATTTCAAGGTCCTTATGAGGAAGCGGAATGAAAGAGAATCATGGCCATGTGGATTAAAGGCTAGATTCTTTGATTCTTCAAATAAAATACTGTATGCTGATGAACAATGATACGGTTCTTTAAGAATCGTGGAATGAAATTACAGATGAAACCAATCACTTTTTTAAATATGACACTTTAGTGACATTTATAATTACAACAAATATGATACATCCAGGGATGGCGGGTCTGTCATATGAGGAGAGATTGATTAGATTGGGATTGTTCTCGCTGGAGTTCAGAAGAATGAGGGGGGGATCTCATAGAGACTTATAAAATTTTAACAGGACTGGACAGGGTCGATGCAGGGAAGATGTTACCTGGTGTGTCCAGAACCAGAGGTCACAGTCTGAGGATTCAGGGTTAACTATTTCGGACAGAGCTAAGGAGACATTTCTTCACACAAAGTGTGGTGAGCCTGTGGAATTCATTATCACAAGAAGTAGTTGATGCTAAAACTTTGAATATATTCAAGAGGCGGCTGGATATAGCACTTGGGCAGAATGGGATCAAAGGTTATGGGGATAAAGCAGGATTAGGCTATTGAGTTGGATGACCAGCCATGATCGCGATGAATGGCGGGGCAGGCTCGAACGGCCAAAAGGCCTCCTCCTGCTCCTATCTTCTATGTATCTATATGTATGTATTTTTTGATAGTTAGTTTAAGTCATATGATATAAGTCCTGCTGGCACCAAATTTGCCAAACTGGGCAGAACACAGACTTGGAGCAATGTAGTGTTTTGACCAGGTGAGATAGGATAGACTGGAATTTCTCTTTTCCCACTCCCCGTTTGGTTTTGACGGAGGGGAATTTTGATATTCTTTGAATATTGGCAGATATTGGGACAACAGCAGCAAATTGCTGTTGCGAGGAAAAAAGCTATTCCGGCAGTCATGGACTTTGAAATGAAATGAAATGAAAATCGCTTATTGTCACAACTCGGCTTCAATGAAGTTACTGTGAAAAGCCCCTAGTCACCACATTCCGCGCCTGTTCGGGGAGGCTGGTACCGGCATCACCAAGATGACAGGACGATCATGACATAAAATTATTATTTTTGGTTAGCAAGACTTTTATGCATTTAGACAAAAGGTTTAAAAAAATTAATAACTTCAAGCATCAAAAATGAACCATTTTATTAGTTACCATATGATCAGGTTAAAAAAAGATTGTGGTATTAGTATGATTTAGAAAAAGGTCCCATATCTTTAAACACTGAAAAATGCCAGTTACCTTTCAATGTCACTGCATCAATTTGCTACATTATGATAGTGTCTACACGTCGGAAATACCTCATTAAGTGTAAAGCATTTTATTTGCATCACAAAGTTCATTTCCATTACTTTTTGGTGGTAATTCATATGTTGAATTCCACTAGGATTACAAAAGAACAGCAGAGGAACATGTACTTAATGCACCTTATAAATCGGGTACACATGGTATTATGCGGGGTATATTTTCAACAGCCTTTCTCAAGCTGGCTGAAGTGATCATAAAAACCAGATGCCCTTCCCTTCCCTTCTCTGCCCACCACCCAAAAAAAGTATGTAGAAATAAAAAGGAAACATTGATGTCTCATCGAACACTGCAATACTTTGCTTCAATATCTATGATAGTTGTGGAGTGAGAGAGGGGAAGTAATGTGTTTCTCCACACTGACGAAGGAAAAGGTAGCATGGGTATGTTTTTCACGACCCCTCTTACCCAGCTCCTAGCTTTGGCATCATTGGAGCTTTGGGTAAACTTCCCCACACCTATCTTGTGGGAGAGAAATGGCACGTGAAGTGGAACGAGACCTTAAAAGTTAATGGGAGCATTTCATAAGAACATAAGAACTAGGAGCAGGGGAGTAGGCCATCTGGCCCTTGAGCCTGCTCCATCATTCAATGAGATCATGGCTGATCTTTTGTGGACTCAGCTCCACTTTCCGGTCGGAATACCATCACCCTTAATCCCTTTATTCTTCAAAAAAACTATCTCTCTTTATCTTAAAAACATTTAATGAAGGCGCCTCAACTGCTTCACTGGGCAAGGAATACCATTGATTCACAACTCTTTGGGTGAAGAGGTTCCTCCTAAGCTCAGTCCTAAATCTACTTCCCCTTATTTTGAGGCTATGCACCCTAGTTCTGCTTTTACCTGCCAGTGGAAACAACCTGTCCACATCTATCCTATCTATTCCCTTCATAATTTTATATGTTTCTATAAGATCCCCCCGCATCCTTCTAAATTCCAATGAGTACAGTCCCAGTCTACTCAACCTCTCCTCGTAATCCAACGCCTTCAGCTCTGGGATTAACCGAGTGAATCTACTCTGCACACCCTCCAGCGCCAGTATGTCCTTTCTCAGGTAAGGAGACCAAAACTGAACACACTACTCCAGGTGTGGCCTCACTAACACCTTATACAATTGCAGCATAACCTCCCTAGTCTTAAACTCCATCCCTCTAGCAATGAAGGACAAAACTCCATTTGCCTTCTTAATCACCTGTTGCACCTGTAAACCAACTTTTTGCGACTCATGCACTAGCACACCCAGGTCTCTCTGCACAGCAGCATGTTTTAATATTTTATCATTTAAATAATAATCCCTTTTGCTGTTATTCCTACCAAAATGGATAACCTCACATTTGTCAACATTGTATTCCATCTGCTAGACCCTAGCCCATTCACTTAACCTATCCAAATCCCTCTGCAAACTTCCGACATCCTCTGCATTTTTTGCTTTACCACTCATCTTAGTGTCGTCTGCAAACCTGGACATATTGCACTTGGTCGCCAACTCCAAATCATCTATGTAAATTGTGAACAATTGTGGGCCCAACACTGATCCCTGAGGACACCACTAGCTACTGATTGCCAACCAGAGAAACACCCATTAATCCCTACTCTTTGCTTTCTATTAATTAACCAATCCTCTATCCATGCTACTACTTTACCCTTAATGCCATGCATCTTTATCTTATGCAGCAACCTTTTGTGTGGCACCTTGTCAAAAGCTTTCTGGAAATCCAGATATACCACATCCATTGGCTCCCCGTTATCTACCGCACTGGTAATGTCCTCAAACAATTCCACTAAATTAGTTAGCCACGACCTGCCCTTTACGAACCCATGCTGCATCTGCCGAATGGGACAGTTTCCATCCAGATTCCTCGCTATTTCTTCCTTCATGATAGATTCCAGCATATTTCCTACTACCAAAGTTAAGCTAACTGGCCTATAATTACCCGATTTCTGCCTACCTCCTTTTTTAAACAATGGTGTCACGTTTGCTAACTTACAATCTGCCGGGACCATCCCAGAGTCTAGTGAATTTTGGTAAATTATCACTAGTGCATTTTCAATTTCCCGAGCCATCTCTTTTAGCACTCTGGGATGCATTCCATCAGGGCCAGGAGACTTGTCTACCTTTAGCCCAATTAGCTTGCCCATCACTACCTCCTTGGTGATAACAATCACCTCAAGGTCCTCACCTGTCATAGCCTCATTTCCATCAGTCACTGGTATGTTATTTGTATCTTCCACTGTGTAGACCGACCCAAAAAACCTGTTCAGTTCCTCAGCCATTTCCTCATCTCCCATTATTAAATCTCCCTTCTCATCCTCTAAAGGACCAATATTTACCTTAGCCACTCATTTTTGTTTTATATATTTGTAGAACGTTTACTGTCTGTTTTTATATGCTGAGCAAGTTTACTCTCATAATCTATCTTACTCTTCTTTATAGCATTTTGAGTAGCTTTCTGTTGCCCCCTAAAGATTTCCCAGTCCTCTAGTCTCCCACTAATCTTTGCCACTTTGTATGCTTTGTTAAGAGAAGGGGAACAGGGAGAGCACAAAGACTTGAAGCTGAAATAAAAACAGGAAATGCTGGAAGCACTCAGCAAGTCGAACAGCCTCTGTGGAGAGAGAAGCAGAGTTAACTTTTTACGTCTGTGACCTTTTGTTAGAACTGAGAGCAATGTAAGAGGCTTTGAGCAAACGGAAGGGCGGGGGCAGGTTGGAAGAAGAACAATAGGGAAAGGTGTGTGATGGGATGGAATCAGGATAATTAGGCAAAAGGGTTCAAAATACAAAGTAAGAAGTCCTACAACACCAGGTTAAAGTCCAACAGGGTGAACCTGAGGAAGGAGCAGTGCTCCGAAAGCTAGTGATTTGAAACAGACCTGTTGGACTTTAACCTGGTGTTGTAAGACGTGCTGGTTTAGCACACTCTGCTAAATCGCTGGCTTTTAATGCAGACCAGGCAGGCCAGCAGCACGGTTCGATTCCTGTACCAGCCTCCCCGAACAGTCGCTGGAATGTGGCGACTAGGGGCTTTTCACAGTAACTTCATTGAAGCCTACTTGTGACAATAAGCAATTTTCATTTCATTTCATTTCATTCTTACTGTGCCCACCCCAGTCCAATGCCGGCATCTCCACATCAAAATATAAAGCCAGTGGGATTGGCGATAGGACAAGTAAGGAACCAAAAGATGTGTTTAGAGGAGGTGTGAAGGGCTCGACAGAAACTGTCCAAACACCAAGTAAAGGAATAAAGAAAGAAGCAAGAGAAATAATACGAAACACAAAAAAACTGTTGGACTCGATGTTGAAACAAAAACAGAAAATTCTGGATAATCTCAGCAGGTCTGGATGACTTTTTGTCAGAACAATGTGAGCTGAGAAGGCTTCAAGCGTCCATTCGAAAGATGAGGCACTGTTGCTTGTGTTGATCTTCATTCGAACTGCAACAGACCAAAGACAGAGAGGTCAGTGGAAGCGAGGTAGGGAATCAAAGTAACAGGTGATAGGAAGCTCAGGGTCATTCTGCGGACTGAATGGAGGTGTTCTACAAGGCAGTCACCCATTTGGTTTTGGTCTCCCTGATGTAGAGGAGACCACATCACGAGCAGTGAATACAGTATGATAAATCGGAAGAAGTACAAATCAGAGTTGAATCTGCTTTCTCAGTTTTGGAAGTATTCCATGAATATTGCTTGCATGTTCAAAATAAATCAAACAAGCTCCAGTGCTTGCAGTTTTCCGCAGTAACCTTTAAAGTGAGTGTCACTATTGGAAAGGTAGACTGTGTTCTTGCTTGAAAAGCTCACAAAGCAATGCTGGTCAGGACAAATGGAAACACATTGTGATTAGGTAATGATATTGTTGACGAGGTAAGTCTCAATCCCAGGTAAACCGAGTAAATTGTTTTGTGACCCAGGTAGAATTCTTACACCAGCAACAGGGAAGAGTAATTTGCTCCCTTCCCTTCTGAAGAATAAATTGATCTTTAATTATTTCATGGTTGCTTAGTTTTTATTGTACTTTCCCACATTCCAGGTTGTCATTTGCCCTGCCTGATGGTGGACAGGTGATCAGTTGTAGGTATCTGCTCCTGGTGAGAAGCATCATAGCTCACCCTCCCGCAACACGTTTTACAGAACTTCCCGCTGGGCACTGTCCACATGACCGAGATTGGGAACTTTTCATGGGATTCATATGTTTGCCCCTGCATCCTAACCCTGCGTGCCATCAGCCAATCTGGGGCCAGCATAAGATGTAACGTTGTCAAGCTCAAACAGCATAATGCCTCTTGAGTTCCTCCTTCTGAGGTTTAACAGTGCGGATATCAGGGTTTTCACCAGTGCAGCCATTAGACTAATAGTGTAATTATTTCCAGTCATAGTAGCTCAAGGTAAATGATCCTCCAGCCACGTTGGCAGCCCTGTCAAGTATTTGTTTTGTGCGGCATACAAGGATGCAATTGTAGAAATAAGAAACAAATAACAACTATTTTGTAATAACGTTGGGTCTTATGTGGGAGCCATTCAGTCTTACTGTACTTCAGTGCACTCCAGCATACCAATCTGACATGGCATGATGTAATATGGTAAATTACTGGAAACATGTCTCATTTTGCTTCCTTTGATTTTATTAAGTATTTGTTTGATATATATGATACGGTCCTCTAAACTGCACTGGAATGAAACCTGGACTTAAAAGCTGAAGAAACCACATCCACAGACGTATAATCCAATAATTATACACAGGTACAAAGAACTAATGTCAGAGTTGTCCCACAGTAATTTCCCAAGAAATGTCGCACCCATTATGCGTTTTCAGTCATGCCATGTCCTTATTAAAAGAAAGTAAGAAGAAGAGCATTATTTTCAATAGTTGGCACCTCATCCAGTCATAGTGTGTGGCAGTGCTGCAATCAGCATCCTGCAGGTTACCACGGACAGAAACAGAACTGGATTAAATACTGTGGCTCCCAGAGCAGGTCTGAGTATAGGAATCCTGCAGCGATTAACTCACTTTCTGACTCCCCAAAGCCTGTCCACCATCTACAAGGCCCAAGCCGAGAGTGTGATGGAATACTCTCCACTTTCCTGGATGACAGCAACTCCCAACACTGAAGAAGCTCAACACCATAAAGCAGTCGACTTGACTGATACCCCTTCCACAAACATTCACTCTCTCCACCACCAATGAACAGTGGCAGCAGTGTGTACCGTGTACAGGATGCACTGCAAGAATTCACCAAGACTTCGTATGGAGCACATTCCAAACACACAACCTCTACCTTCTCGAAGGACAAGGGCAGCAGACACACGGGAACACTACCGCCTGGAGGTTTCCCTCCAAGTCACTCAGCATCCTGACTTGGAAATACATTGCTGTTCCTTCACTGTCACTGGGTCAAAATTCTTGAACCCCTTGATCGAACAGCACTGTCGGTGTACCTACACTGAGTGGACTGCAGTGGTTCAAGAAGGCAGCTCACCATCATCTTCTCAAGGGAACTAAGGATGGGCATTAAATGCTGGCCCAGCCAGTGACACCCACATCATGCACATTATATTTTAAAAAGCAACTTCTATTAATCTAGAACTTCTAAAGTGCTAAAATGTCCACACATCACAGTCTTATAGGATAACACTTTGCACTGACTCACCTAAGTTGACATTAGGACAGATGGCCAAATGCCTGATCAACAAGATAGGTTTTAAAGAATCATCTTAAAGACAGAATGAGAGTGGAAATGACTGGCGGGGGGGGGTGGAGTTTAGGGACTAGAATTTGAAGACACGGCCAACAATTTGCAAGTTACCAGAATTAGAGTGCAGAGATCTTGGAGGTGGACTGGAGGAGTTTACAAATATAGGGTGGGGTGTAGCCTGGAGGGGCTTGAAAACATCCGTGAGAATCTTTTAATTGAGGTGTTGCTTTAGTGGGAGCCAATGTAGGTCTGTGAGCAATGGCATCAGGACAGTCAGACAGTGGCTTGCAGCCATACTGCCAGGAGGAAAATGAGTTGGGTACATGAATTTCACTTGCTGCTCACTTCAAGATGTCAAGTGCCTCACTCCAACATTCTCTGGTACCCAGGCTGTTTTGGGACTTCTTTCCTAATCGAGCAACCATGTTCTATAAATGCTTCCTAATTCCAAGTATAATAGATTTATTTTATCCCATTCCCACAGACCAGAATATTCATTGCACTGGAAAACCAAGGTTCTCTTTGCATACGGTATATAATCCTGACATAATGGAGTAATATGCGTCCTGCATGCTTCATTTCCCCCCCTTTCCACTGAAGTCAGATTTTTCCAAAGTGCTTCGAATTGTTCTGTACTAAGGCCAGGGGCAGCTCGAACAACACTGTATTGTGCTTTTTAAAAATAAAAATAAAATCAATTTAAATGTGGCCCAGCCCTATTTGCACGTTAAACATTAATTGAGTTTCCCTTGGGGGTTGGGCTCAAGTTTCATGTGAAGCCTTTGTATATGTCAATATTGCATATTAGCACTGAATATTTAGTGAACACTGATAATTAAGGCTTTGTTCTTAAAATGAATGTGAATTCACCATTTTGATGCAGTTGAACCAACACTAGAGCACAGGACCGAGACAAAAGTATTAAATGTTTGTAAAGTTGCAATGAGCTGACAAGGGTGTTTACGGCCTTTTTAATATATACATATGGCAGGTTTCCCTCAATTGCTAAATCTGCTTTTTTCTTCACAGCTCCCAACGCCTTTGTAAATCCTGAAGGCTCTAAAAAAAATCAACACAGATCTATTTTATTGGTCGAACAAGTTGTTCAATATTATACATGTGTTACATAAGGATTTGTTCAATTAAGTGAGCAGCTTTAACAGATACTTGCAACAAATAGCGATTAGTGAACTTCTTGCCTTCTGTGCCTCACAAAAAGTACATTTCCATTGATGTGAGATGTGCAGTTTACCCTGAAACTCAGCACAGAAATGATTTTGGTTAAAAATATAGCATTAAGACGAGCAACTAAGACAAGTAAAAGTATTTTTTTCCTGAACTGAACTGCATATTTCTACGGACAAAAATCTGAAATATTTGTTTAAGAATGTATCAGAGCTTAACTGTAAATGAATGGCCCAGTAAGAGAGACTTTGCAGCCCTAGGTTTTGTGGGATTTAAGAGTAGGAAAATAAAAGACCTCTAAACATTTGTATTTTACTGTAAAGGTCACTGCAGAGATGGATGCGGTGGTAATTAACAAATTTGTTTGCCTCAAGACTTGAACACGTTAGCTTTCCTGGGGGATAAGTTCTCAGAAAATTAAAAGAAAGACTTGTTGTTCTAAACTCAAAATTAAGGCTTAAAGAGCGAGTTTGAAAAAAAAAAGGTTAAATTGTTTCTGTCAGATTTGCACAGCCAGATAGGGCCAGTAAAACAGATAACCCTAAATCTTGCTCGTGCTCTGTTCTTGAGCGAGTCATTGTGAGATTTGTGGAGGCGGATTCGATACTCCCCAGTGACTGCTTTGGATTGTAAAATGCAGACATGGTAACAACTGCTGGGACTGCTTCTGTAGGTTTGCATGCTTGCAAGTGAGTTATTTATAGCCTTGCAGGTAATTGGTTTGACAGGAGTTTATGGAATCATTTCAGTATGTAAGGCAAAGTTTAATTTTTCTGCCTTGTGTTGCAGCTCATCATAATTCCAGTGCCTCTATGTGCCCAGGAAGGAGGGGGGTCACATGTGAAATCCTGTCTCCAAATCCCATAGAAATATCTGAGCTGCCGTTATCCCACATGATGAAATGGGCTCTGAATTAATGAGATGTTTTGAATTAGTGAAGTCACAGTTACTGGAGCAGAGGTAGTGTTGTCAGCAACTGCTTTAAACGAAGACAGTTGCAGTTAAAACAAGTTGGCCCACTTACTGTCCAGACCTTCACATCCTTCAGCTGATTAGCGGTACCAACGCAAATAATGACTTGCCTCAATGCCTTTTAGCATGTTTTCATTCCACCTCGAACCGTGCCGCGGAGGCCTATTAGGTTCCGTGGGTCAAAACTACGGAAAGCAGCTTACAGAGGGAAGGAGTGGGTGGTGAAAGAACCAATCAGCCGGTTGCATCTTTATTAATATGCTTAAGGGTTAATTTGGATGTTCCAGTCTCTCATTTCTCTCAGGATGATGCGTGTTTGGCACCCGCTTGCTTTGTTCTCAGGCAACCCATATGCAGCTTCCTCCTGTCATCAAGGATCATTTTAGTTGGCCGCCGCTTTCGACTGACTGCTGCCTGTCTCGTTGAACCAAGCAGTCCTTCCAATTTCACTGTGGCTTTGGTGGCCATGCAAGTGCCTGTGACTTCAGCATTGCGGGGGGCAATCATTTGACTACATGATTTTTGTGAGGGCCACGAAGAATCTAGCACGAGTTTCAAGGATACAAAGAAATAACATTTATTTACAATAACATATATATATATATACACACACACACAACAGCAGCAACCTCGCCTGCTGCTTACTCCTTCCTGCTGGTTCCAAACTGGCCAGCTTTATTTAGACAGGGAGTCTGCTAATGATTTCTCCGCCTCCCTCATTGGGGAAGCTCATACTCCCACAGGATTGTGGGATTGTCATTAGTCCCCAGCCAATGGTAAGCAGGCAGGTTATAACAGTGATCAAACCTGGTTTATTCTGATTTCTACGAAATGTACTGTCATTAAAAAATTGTAAAAAATGTGTCACGCTTGCAATTGTCAGCTCAAAAAAAGAATTGTCTGATGAGAAAAGTGCTCCTTTCTTACACAGCGGCTCTCCAAAAGGTGAGCCTGCCTTATCTCTCTTTGTGCGCTGACAAATCTGCTGTGTACTCTCAGTATTTTCTAATTTTTGTTTCAGACTGACAGTAGTTCCCATTTTCTTTTAACCTTCAATGGGGTTTTTTGTGGCTCTGGTCTAAATGTTTATTTTTAAATAGTAACTTTTAGAATAGAATCATAGAAGTTTACAGCATGGAAACAGGCCCTTCGGCCCAACCAGTCCATGCCGCCCAGTTTTTACCATTAAGCTAGTCCCAGTTGCCCGCACTTGGCCCATAACCCTCTATACCCATCTTACCCATGTAACTATCTAAATGCTTTTTAAAAGACACAATTGTACCCGCCTCTACTCCTACCTCTGGCAGCACATTCCAGACACTCACTACCCTCTGAGTGGAGAAATTGCCCTTCTGGGCCCTTCTGAATCTCTCCCCTCTCACCTTAAACCTATGCCCTCTAGTTTTAGACTCCCCTACTTGTGTTACTGTTCCATTCACTATGTTACTTTCACCGAATGCTACAATATATAGACAAAATATTGTGTTATACTTTCAAAAACCCATTGCAAGAACACGCTGTTGTCTTGTAAAACATAAAAGTTTGTGAAAATAAATATATTCTAAGAATAACCGATAAGCGAAACAAAGAATCTGTATGTCATACCTTTTACATTTGGTTTTCCAAGAATTCTCTTTTCCAGGAGACATTTGCTGCATCATATTAGGTGATGCATGTTAAAAATTAGAATTTTATTCAAGGCAAAAGGAGAAATTCTTCTAATCTTTTTACAGTAAATAATTCTTTATACAGAATTATACATACGCAAGTGCATTCTTCGTCACTTTTTCAGCAAACCTCTGTAGTTAAGAAGGGCTAAGTTAATATCTTTTTCATCAGTTCCTTGATTGTTCGAACACCTCTTTCTGCTCTTCCATTCAACTGAGGATATTGAGGTGACCAGGCACATGTATGATACTATATTCCTGTGCAAAGTTATGGAATAGCTCATTAGCAAACTGAGGACCATTGCCTCACACCACCGTATCGGGAATGCCAGGTGTTGCAACGATTCTTCTTGGTGATATAATGACTGCCTCCCCGTGGTGCTATTCAGTCTTCTCACTTCAAACCATCTGGAGTAGTAATCAATGACAATGGTGAAAACTTTGCCTCTGAACTTGAATAAATCCATTCTGAGATCGAATAATCTTTATTAGTGTCACAAGTAGGCTTACATTAACACTGCAATGAAGCTATTGTGAAAATCCCCTCGTCGCCACACTCCGGTGCCTGTTCGGCTACACTGAGGGAGAATTCAGAGTGTCCAATTCACCTAACAGCACATCTTTCGGGACTTGGGGGAGGAGATGAGATGCCCCCATAATAGATTGTGCCAGTACTTTGCTTTGCTGCTGGGATTGCACTGCGCATGTAAGGCGATTCGTGATTGACTCATCAATGGACTGTCCAATGCCTTGCCACTACCTGCTTGTTGGACTCTTGCTCTGCATTTTGCTGTTCCCAAGTGACCTTGATGGATTTTCTGAAGAATGTCAAGTCAAAGTGTTTTTTGGACATTTAGAAATGAACCCATGGACTCATTTGGTTTTTGCCTCCTCTTATTGGGCGCAATTCTCCCATCGGGATACTAAGTCGGAGTGTTTCACTCTGGCGTCGGAGGCCGTTCCCAGCCCCCTCTTCTCCCGCCCACGGGGGGCTAGGAGCGGCGCCGCGTAAATGACGCGCCGGACGCCGCGTAAATGACGTCACCCGCGCATGCGCCGTTGCCGTCACCCCCGCGGCCGCCCCGCAAGAAGATGGCGGATCGATCTCGCGGGGCAGCGGAGGAAAGGAGGTCCTCCTTCAGAGAGGCCGGCCCGCCGATCAGTGGGCACCGATCGCGGGCCAGACCCCTTTTGAGCCCTTCCTCCCCCCGGTGCAGGAACCCCCCTTGCCCCCCCACAGGCCGCCCCCCCCAGCGTTCCCGCGCTGTTCCCGCCAGCAGCGACCAGATGTGGATGGCACTGGCGGGAATCTGTCGTGTTGGGCACGCGCTCGGCCCATCCAGGCCGGAGAATCGCTGCTCGCCCATTACCAACGGCAAGCGGCGATTCTCCCAGCGGCCAGCCGTGATTCGCGCCGCACCGGTTTGGGATGGGGGGGAGAATCGCGTGCGGGCGTCGGGACGGCGTGGCGGGACACGCGCGGCGCCCGGGCAATTCTCCCACCCGGCATTGGGGGGGGGGGGGGAGAATTCTGCCCATTAAAGTTTGCTCATTCAATGAGCAAATGGGCGAAATTCTCTGGATACGGCGCGATGTCCGCCGACTGGCACCCAAAATGGCGCCAATCAGACGGGCATCGCGCCGCCCCAAAGGTGCGGAATGCTCTGCATCTTTGGGGGCCGAGCCCCAACATTGAGGGGCTAGGCCGACGCCGGAGGAATTTCCGTCCCGCCAGCTGGCGGAAACGGCCTTTGTTGCCCCGCCAGCTGGCGCGGAAATGACATCTCCGGGCGGCGCATGCGCGGGAGCGTCAGCGGCCGCTGACAGTTTCCCACGCATGTGCAGTGGAGGGAGTCTCTTCCACCTCCGCCATGGTGGAGACCGTGGCGGAGGCGGAAGGGAAAGAGTGCCCCCACGGCACAGGCCCGCCCGTGGATCGGTGGGCCCCAATCGCGGACCAGGCCACCGTGGGGACACCCCCCGGGGTCAGATCGCCCCGCGCCACCCCCAGGACCCCGGAGCCCGCCCGCGCCGCCTTGTCCCACCGGTAAGGTAGGTGATTTAATTTACGCCGGCGGGACAGGCAATTTATCGGCGGGACTTCGGCCCATCACGGCCGGAGAATCGAGCGGGGGGGGCCCGCCAATCGGCGCGGCGCGATTCCCGCCCCCGCCGAATATCCGGTGCCGGAGACTTCGGCAACCGGCGGGGGCTGGATTCACGCCAGCCCCCGGCGATTCTCCGACCCGGCGGGGGGTCGGAGAATGTCGCCCAATGTTTTTGGAAATTGAAGTATGAATCGAATCCCGAGGGAATATCCTCATATGAGCTGGAAGCTTCATTGATGCCCAGTCTTGCAATAACATCATCTGATATGGCTCCTACTACATAGAGTGAAGTACTGACTAGATTCTTCTGTTCCTTCTTATGTAAACATAAAGCTATTCTGTGTCTGGTGCATCATTTCCTCCAATTGTCCCATTGTTGAGCCTGTTGCGAGCCTTCAGTGCTTAGGAATGGTTCTGGGAGTGGCAATGTAGACTCCATGCTTATCCTAGGCTCAGAATCTATTGCTGCGTCCATAGATGCTAAGGTGCTGTATCCCCTTGTGGGAACATGTAAACATCTAGAATTAGAGTGCACAGTTTAAAATTAGAGGGCCACCCATTTAAAACAGAGATGTGGAGGAGATTCTTCTTTTAAAGGTCATTAATCTTTGAAATTCTCTTCCCCAGAGGGCAGTGGAGGTTGGCCCATTGAATATGTTCCAACCTCAGTTAGATTTTTCATCTACAAGTGAGTCAAAGATTATGGGTGCAAGAAGGAAAGTGGAGTTAAAAACCACATTCAGATTAGCCCTGATCTTATTGAATGACAGGCTCGAGGGACCAAATGCACTATACTCCTGCTCCTATAGAGTGTCCCAACATTGGCAGACAAGCTTGGATGAGAGGCAACTTTGTTAGGCAAGCATCTTTGGGCTTTCATAAATTTACAAAAATATATATTTGTGAGTATGAGGGTAAATCAGACTAAAATAACCTAACCTATACCACACAATGGACCAATGGGGAAAGATACCATTCATTTTCTGATGAAAACTAGGACAAATTTGCATTTAACAGGATTTTGGAATAGGTTTTTAAAAATAAACATTGTGCAGAGTGTGTTTTTCCACCTGCATTTCTGTTAATGTTTGATGAGTAACTCTGTGCAATGTAGTATTGTTTGTTTGCAATATGTGGGCAGACTTTTTTCCCCCTCTCTCAAGTGATGTTCCAATTAGTATTGTTGATTCACCCCCACCCCTAACAGTTTCAACATTTCTCAAACAAAACTGAATATCTTGTTGGGTGGTCGGCCCACTACTGCCTTTGCTGGCGGGCTGTCCTTGGCAACTTCCAGTGTTTTATCTTTGTGTAGTCTCCTCCAGACCTCTTGGCTTCCCGCATCCTCCTTCAACAGAAACTCGAGGATGGACTACAACCAGACTCTCTCCGCTGCGCTCCCAGTTCAACTGGCGAGCAAACTGACTATTTGGGTCCCTTCTTAGCTTCATATCCTACGTTGATGAGGGTGAATTAAAATGGGAACTGGATCTGACATTATGTTTTCAGGATGTTGCGCAGAGTAACTGTGGGAGGAAGAAACTGGCTCCTATTCAGTCCGACCTGATTCAGCCCGAGGTCCTTTGTTCCTGGTGCCAGAATCATAAAACCCCCATTGCTGGCAACATGACTCATTGTCCCAGCTCCAGGTTTCCAGCCTCAATAACTATGAATTCCACATTTCAAAATATAAACCAAGAAGCTGACCTCATGGAAGCTAACCAGTGGCAAGGCTTGGTTTTGGCTTGATCCAGTTGAATCAACCAAAATTTGGATCAGCTTCAACATCTGGCCTCTATCTACATCCATGGTTGTACCCAACTGTTTGACAGAAGAACTTTTTTTAATGGCTAACTTTTTGAACGTCTTCTTTTTGCCGTCTGTTATGAATAGATTCACGTTTCTCAGAAGAAGCTGATTACACAAATGTAATGCTTGGGTATTTATGCCAGTGACTGCGGGTCTTCATTCTCGGTCCAATTTACAGCAGAGAAACTGGCCATTCGACCCCAACAGGTCTACGCTGTTGTTCATGCTCCACAGAATTTGTCGAAAAAAAAGGGCAGCTTCCATTTCTAATGAAGCTTAATCATCCCCTTGAGTGGCGGAGCAAAGACTTATGTGAGATATTGCCTCATTGCGATAGCCTGCTAGCATAACTGCCCTCATGTCTGACATAGCCCAAAGAAGATTGACTTCAGTTTGTTACTTGTCAAGTACTTCATGCACTTTGGTGAGTTGGGCTTCTTTGATTCCCTGCCAGCTTTCTGTTATGCCCCCCACCAGCCCCCCGCAAGTAGTGCAGGTTCCACAGTATTGTTAACTACGCAAACCGCGGGGATAATTTCCCGGCTACAATCTAATCTCGGGGTTCAGATCGCTGTCACAAAAGCCCTGAAATTTGAACTGTTTGATTAGATTGCTGGCTTGTAATCTTACTCCGTTATCAGTGCTGCGTATGAAGTATAGAGCACTGGAATTTTACAGGGGAACATTTTAGCAGCTCTCCTGAGGACAGAGAGATGTAAGCAGCTCCAGTTCAAATTCCTGGTGAAACAGATTTACAAAAACAAAACTTTGAGTTGAGCCAAGTTTTCACTCACACTGTTGACCTTGATTCACTGCCCCTGACTGGGTTGATTGGCTGGAGTAAAGATGGATCAAATTACACCCAAATAACAAAAGCTGGTTCTTTCCTCTTCTCAGAATCTTTCCTCTAGATTAAAAGATGCTGAGGAAATCTTTGTACATTTTATTCAAAAATTATCTTCTTCCTGCACCCCTTTCTCCTTTGTTATAAGAGCTTCTTCCTAAGTTCTAAGGTGTTGGTTATGATTCAGACAACAGCGAGGTTCTTGAGAGTCACATGTGATGGTTCACCTTCTGATATTTCCTATTCATTTCGACAAAGCAACACCTTCTTTTTCCAACACTCACAGCCCTTCACATCTGACCAAAAGGGAAGATTTAATGTTCTGGAGGGCACATCGTTATTTGTTAGACATGAATAGAACTGCATAAGCAAAGCAAATAAAATGACTTGCACTAGAGCTTATGATACTTTATGGCATATGGTATTTTAACACGTACAGCCCTCACTTAAAGTTGCGTCTTCCTACAAATCGTAATTTTGAGTGAAACCACTTTAAGGGAATCAATTTTAAAGCTGGAGTTAGGTTCCTTTGAAAATTTCTTGCCTGGAAAAACCAATATACAAGTTAAAATACGGTACCAAACGCGTGCAAACACTGTGCACTCCAAGCTGAAATAACTTACAAAATGAAATAAATCATTGGATATAATTGAAATACTGTATAAATTCAAATTTGATAACACTAAATCACCCACAAGCCCTGAGTAGAATAGCGTCTGTCTCAGCCACAGCACTCCTGTAACTCAGCTCATCTTTTTGCTTGCTTCCATCTCCCACTCTGTCTCGCTCTGATTGATTGATTGATATTTATTGTCACACGTACCGAAGTACAGTGAAAAGTATTTTTCGGCGGCCAAGGGAGCGTACACAGTGCGTACATAGTAGACAAAAGAATAATCAACAGAGTACATTGACAAATGGTACATCGACAAACAGTGATTGGTTACAGTGCGGAACAGAGCCAACCAAGAGCAGCATAGGGCGTCGTGAATAGTGTTCTTACAGGGAACAGATCAGTCTGAGGGAGAGTCGTTGAGGAGTCCAGTAATTGTGGGGAAGATGCTGTTCCTATGTCTAGATGTGTGGGTCTTCAGTCTTCTAGATCTTCTGCCTGATGGAAGGGTCTGGAAGAAGGCAGAGCCTGGGTGTGAGGGGTCTCTGACGATGCTGTCTGCCTTTCTGAGGCAGCGGGAGATGTATACAGAATCAATGGGAGGATGGCAAGCTTGTGTGATGCATTGGGCTGAGTTCACCACACTAGTTTCTTGCGATCTTGGGCCAAGCAGTTGCACTCTCTCCTCTTTTCTACTTTGTGTGTGTGTGTGCACCTCTCTCTCTCCTTTCCCACTCGCTCTCCTTTCCAACTCTCTTTCATTTCCCACTCTTTCTCACCTCCATCCATCTCACCCTCATCTCCACCCCCACCACCCCATCCTCACCTCCATCCCCCTGATCCTCACCCACTCTCCTGCCCAGGGCAGCGACTCAACAACCTGAGGTTGTGGCCAACTCCCAGTCAGAGCTTGCACCTGGATCCTGAACCTGGGCCTCTTCCTGACAGCCTGCAGGTGGGCTGAGCCACTGTCCCGGGCCACGGCTGGAGCCAGGGAAGGGGGCTCCAGACTGCGGACGGAGGCAGATGCGCCGGAAATGGCGCCTGGGACCCAATCCTGCTACCCCCCCAATCCCCGGGTTACGCACGCTTTGTTACCTGATAGGTGGCAGCTCCTTTCTCTTCCTTGAACTCCTACACCCAGATCTCAGGCCTCTCTCTCTCCTCGTTGCCTCAGCCTCGGATGGCAGTCGCTCCGGCATCAGAACATGGCAGTCGCTGGCCCAGAATGCAGCGCGCTGGGTGGAAGGCAGAGGGCATTTGACCTAAAACCAAAAATGGTAACTCAATTTGGAAAAACAGTCCCTAAGTAATGTCCAATGTTAAATTGAAATGATGTTAAGCTAGTGGTGGTGGGGGCGTGTGTGAGGACTTATGGTATATGTCGGATTTCACTATATTGCCAGCTGCAAGGTGATTGTTTCATAAACTAATGAGTGTCATTCCTGCACTAGTGTAATATCATCATGCATCAGTGGAGTAAAGCTTATTGGCATGTGAACTGCCAACAAAAAAAACATACCGAAAATTGAAAAATATCACGCAATCAGTTGAACTGGTAGTGCACCAGATTGCAGTTTTACAGCTTAATTCAGTTCTCTCATCATATTTGTCCTGGCGCTTCCCATTTTACATGAGGAAGTGGGTCTGCCGTGCTCGCCAAATTTGAGGTGATGGACTCTACCCTGATCTAAGCAGGCTCCCCGCCAGGACCTGGTAGCTGGTGGCTTGTTTGTCCTCAGCAGCCAGTTAACTCAGCCAAATTTCCCACGCTGCAGGGCACTGACTTTCCATAGTCACCTTGGCTGCGTTGGAAATTGCTTAACTTTCAGTACAGACCAGATCAGAGTTAGAACCTTCCGGGTCTATAAAATGGAGGGAGGTTGGGGGGGGGGGGGGTGCGAGCACGCGGTGTAGAATTCAAGAGTTTTGCTTTCAGTATCAAAAGATCATTCTCAAGTAAACAATTACAAGTTCTGACTTTCTGCTGGCTTGCATTGCATTTTAAAAGCGTGGACGAGGACATATTCTTGTTCTTCAATGCCGTATGCACAGACTCACGATTTATTTCTAGGGCACAAAAGTATTGTTTTGGTCAATAAATTATGTCGTTACATTAAATTTTCCCTTATCAGATTAATAAGCAAATAGAAGCATATTTCAACTTGACAGAATACCCCAGATTCAGCTTCTGCGTTTGTGTAAACAATCGCGCGTTGTATTTTTTTTTCAGCTCTTTCGGGCATCAGGCCTGAAAAGCCCCCTCGCCTCAAATCTGGGGCCTGCCTTAACGCAGTGATCCATTTTCTGTTGTAGTACAGTATTTTGCCACAAGATGCTGCTGATGCATTTCTAAATCTCATTAGTAGGTTCATAGAGTAACAATTGCACAGAAAGAGACCAATCAGCCCATCGAGTCCATGCCAGCTCCCTGTCGAGAAATTCGGTCAGTCCCTTTTCCCCGCTCTATCCTGATAGCCTTGCAAGTTTATTTCCTTCATGAATCCACCCAGTTTCCTTTTGAAAACATTGATTGTCTCCACTTCCACCATCCCCTTGGGCACCAAGGTCAGGGTTAGCAGATGCTGTGTAAAAAAGTTCTTCCTCGCATCCCCCTGCATCTCGTGTCCTCTAATCCTTTTCTTTGTCTACCTTATTTAAATCTATCGTAATCTGGTCGACCTCTGTCAAATCTTTCCTCAAATTCCTCTGCTCCAAGGAGAATGGTGCCAGCATCTCCAACCTAACCTGATAACTAAAATCCCTCATCCTCGAATGATTCTTGCAAATCTGATCTGTTGTCTCACAGACCCTCACATCCTTCCCAAAGTGTGGTGATTCAATACTCCAGTTGAGGCCTAACCAGAACTTAATAAAGATACAGCATAACCTATCTGCTTTTGTACTTATGAATCCCAAGACCCCATAGACACACTTTGCTAATGACTTTTTCAATATATCCTGCGCATGAAACCCCCACCCCCGGTCTCTCTGTCCCTGCACACTCTAAGAACTGAGCCATTAAGTCTGTACTTCCTCTTCCTACCCCAAAAAAACCTCAATTTGCTTCGTCAATACAGCTTGCCTTTTACAAATCTGTGCTGCCTATTCCTTAATTAACCAGAACCCTTCCAGCGCTAGGCAATTTAGTTTATTATTGTTTCTGAAACCTTTTCCGCCACCAATGTTAAACTGAACAGCCTGTATTTCCCAGGAATGTCCTTGCGCTATTTCCAATCCTCTGGGGCCGCCCCGGTATCCAGGGAAATGTGGGCGATCATGGCAAACCCTTCAGCTATTTCTACCCCAATTTCGTTACCAATCTCGTGCGTAAGCCATCTGGACCAGGGAACCTATGCACTCTAAGCCCTTCCAGCAGATCCTGCCAATCAGTTTTCACCCCGATCATTAACTCAACCATCTCCACTGTTACCGATATTTTGTCAGCATCCCCTTCCTCAATGAGCACCAATACAAAGTACTCATTATGTCTTCCAGCCTTGTCCTGCGCCTCCAGATAGCTACCACTCTTTTGCCCTTCATAGGCCCCACTCCTCCTCTTAGTACTCACGTCTGGCTTTTAAAGCAGACCAAGGCAGGCCAGCAGCACGGTTCAATTCACGTACCAGCCTCCCCGAACAGGCGCCGGAATGTGGCGACTAGGGGCTTTTCCCAGTAACTTCATTTGAAGCCCACTTGTGACAATAAGCAATTTTCATTTCATTTTTCATTTTCAACCTGAACGTTCGATACCAGTTGGTTTGGTAACCTAATGCACAGCTGTTCATTGTCTCCCACTACGCCCCCTCCCCCGCTGCTACTGCCCCCCAGAAAATCCATGATCTAATCCAGAACTAAATTCAAAATCTATATCATGGGTCTCGGGTAGCCTCTAATTCTAATGCTTGTGTAGAAGCATGTTGTGTCATGGATTGATTGGAAATCAGATTGCCAGTTGACCCCACTGTTTGAGATAAAGAGCTGGATTGTGTCAGCCCATGGGGTGGAGGTGGGACAAGATTTGCAGTAGGATTCACAGTAAGTAATTTATTTTACAACAGATAAATTCTACTAATCGGCAAACAGTTTGCCTATCCAGTGCACAATGGCAATCCACAGCAGAGCTTCCCATAAGGTTTCCCACTATGACTCCATTTTAACACTTGAAAGTTGGCGTGACCCCAGAGTGCGAGTGTTGGGGGAGGATTTTTGACTTGAGGGGGGGGTGGGGGGTGCAGGAGGTTGTTGAGCAGAAGGCCAATGGCTTAGTCCATGAGTATTGTGAAGTCTCTGATTGGGTCTCGGAATTAAGAATCGGGAGTGCATGAGTAATGGAGCCTCGGCGACCATCCCTGGACTGTACTGCCTGGGTCTCCATTCAGCACTGTTGCCTTGAATGTGGATTGGCCTGAAGCGTCCTCAGTGAGATGGAAACTCGTAAGGATGAAAAAAATATTTCAGCTCTGTAGTTACAGAGCATCAACCGGGCAGTTTCTAACATTAGAAAGATGGAGGTTGAGGGGGGACCTGATAGAGGTTATGAGGGGCATGGATAGAGTGGATGAGCAGGCACTCTTTCCTAAGGTGGGGGAACTAGGGGGGGGTCTGTGGGGCAAAGTTTAAAAGAGATGTGCGAGGCAGGTTTCTTTAGGCAGAGGGTGGTGAGTGCCTGGAACGCGTTGCCAGGGGAGGTTGTTGAAGCAGATACATTAACGGTGTTCAAAAGGCATCTTGACAAACATATGGCTAGGATGGGAATAGAGGGATATGGCACAAGGAAGTGCTGAGGGTTTTGGCAATGTTTGGTATGACCGTACAGGCTTGGAGGGCCGAAGGACCTGTTCCTGTGCTGTATTGTTCTTTGTTTTTTTGTTCTTTGTCCTTTGCCTTAAGGGAGAGCGACATTATTGTAATAATGTTGAGTTAACATAGCTTGCAGAGGTATGCACTCTACTGTGTGCCCTCTTCACTTGTTAATGCTACAACATTCACAGGATTACCTGAAACCAGGATTCTGTTGTGTTCGTTACAGTGCTGGTCAGTACGTTTGACCAATATTGCTCGCGATACAAATGGTACGCTAAGAAAATTAGACTGCTATTTAAAGATGTGTCCCATACAAGGGGCGGGATTCTCCGAAATGGAGGCAGAGTGTTCGCGCCGTCGTGAACGCCGTCGAGGTACACGATGGCGCGAAATGGCCCCTATCCCGACCGATTCAGGGCCCGATAATGGGCTAGGAGCCGCGCCGCGTCATTTACGCGTGCCAGGCCTTGGCGCCGTGTACATGACGCGGCCGGCGCCGCCTAACTGGCATCACTCGCACATGCACGGGTTGGCCGGCGCCAACCTGCGCATGCGTGGTTGCTGTTCTCTCCGAGTCCGCCCCGCAAGAAGATGTCTGACGGATCTTGCGGGGCTGCGGAAGAAAGGAGGTCCTCCTTCAGAGAGGCCGGCCCGACGATCGGTGGGTACCGATCGCGGGCCAGACCCCATTTGAGGCCCCCCCCCCCGGTGCAGGATCCCCCTCGCCCCCCCCGCAGGCTGCCCCCCCAGCGTGTCCGCGCTGTTCCCGCCGGCAGCGACCAGGTGTGGACGGCGCCGGGGGGAACCAGCGGTTTTGGGCAGGCCGCTCGGCCCATCTGGGCCGGAGAATTCACCGGTGTACCGGTGAATCGCCATTTTGGCTGTCTCGGGCGATTCACTGTACCGCGCCATGCAAAATGCGATTGTGCCGATTGGCCGCTTCTGTGAATCACGGGAGGACGTTGGACCGGCGTCGCAGGAAAATTTGGCGACCCAGGCGATTCCCCGAACCGGCGCGGGAGCGGAGAATCGCGCCCATGGTGTTTTACACAGCAGCTCAATCAGCATCTGAAAGAGGACATCAGCTTCAAGATAAATTAATGAATGGTCCTATGTGAAAATCCAATCCATTTTCCTTTTTCGGATGCTGACTAAGCTTTTTCCAGCAATCATCAGCGTTCCAGATTATTATCGCTTGTGTTTCAAAAAAATATATATATCCCTTTTCTATCTGGAACTGATTTGCAAAAAATACTGTGAAACATTTTCTTCAATCATTTTAATTGACAGGTTACGTATGGGGTTGCCAATTGTGATTGAACATATTCTTGAAGGTTTCATCGCATGACTTGCCCCCACGCACCAGCCATTTGACGGCCAACACATCCATCCTTGTGACACAATATTTTCCTACGCCAATTGGAAACAAAAAGGCTCCAAATTGGATGATGCTTGCCCGTCAACCAAACTCTTTTTTTCTTCGCCCCCCGTTTTCAATAATTCTGTATCGGGTAAGGAGAAATGTTCAAAGAAAATGTCTTTAAAACAATCTTTTTAAATGCCTCGATGATTTTTTTAATCCAGGATTGCACATGGCAATCTCCTGGAGATCGATCTTCAATTCCTGGAATCTCCAGGCCAATCCTGGAGGGTTAGGAACTTTAGTTAGATAGTTTGAGGAACAGCAGCTGTTTCTTGACCTTGAGGGGTGCTTTGGGGTAACGCACTAATTACAGGGCAGGCTATTCTCCAGAAACATTGGCAGGAAAGGAAGGAAAAATTCAAAGGACACAGCATGAAAGCTTGGTGACCAGAGAAGACCCAATAGCAGGAGTTTCCCACACTTCAGTTAGGACTTGGACTTCAATATTGTCAAACCTCTTACCTCCCTTATTCTTCCCTTCCTTCACCAAACCTCATGTTTTTAAAAGCTCGAACAACAACTTTAATTTATGTTTGTTATTAACATAAGTGAGTGGCCCTCAAGGCTGCAAAACAAGATAACCAAACAAAAGTCGACACCGCATCACAGGTGGTGCTATCAGGAGAGGTGACTAAAAGTCTGGTTGGCAAGGTAGACTCTAAAGGGGGAGGGGGGTCTTTTGTTTGAAGATGGAATTCCAGATGGTTGGCTGAAGACACAACTGCTAATGATGACGTGAAGGGAACATGACATCAGCAAGATGCCAAGTTGTAAGGTCGGGAGGAGGTTACAGAGGTAGGAAGGGAGGGCTGTAGGTGTGGAGGAAGTTACAGATAGGGAAGGTGAATTATATGGCCTGGAGGAGGTTTACGAGGTAGGAAGGGAGGGCTGTAGGTCTGGAGGAGGTTACAGAGGTAGGGAGGGCAGGTTCTGGATCTGGAGGAGGTTACAGAGATATGGATGGAGGGTGTAAGGCCTGGAGGTGGTTACAGAGATGAGGATGGAATGTTGTAAAGCATGTCAGAGGTTACAGAGAAAGAGAGGGTGGACTGTGGGCCTGGAGGAGGTTATAGAGGTACGGAAGAAGGGTTGTAGGTCTGGAGGAGATTATAGAGAGGGGGAAGGAGAGTTGTTGGTCTGGAGGAGGTTTTAGAGTTAAGGAGGGTGGGTTGTAGATCTGGAGGAGGTTTTAGAGATAAGGATGGTGGGATTTTGGTCTGGAGGAGGTTTTAGGGATAAGGAGGGAGGGTTGCAAGATCTGGAGGAGGTTTTAGAGATAAGGAAGATGGGTTGCAAGATCTGGAGGAGATTTTAGAGATAAGGAGGATGGGTTGTAGGTCTGGAGGAGGTTACAGAGATAAGGAGTGTGGGTGAAGGCCTGAGAACAGTTGGTAAATCTCGCCCATAACATCTTGCGCATTTTGCCAGTTACTCACCATGACAGCCACATCACCAAAACACAAAGCATCATACTTATGTGTTACCCCGTCTATTTTTGGGTTGTCCAATTTCACAGCCTATAGATGCAATTAAGATTTCCCTTTCTTTTACTTCTCTCCCTCTTTTGAGTGCTTTATTCTCTTTCAATAAGTATTTCTCTAAACCATTTACTGCTTTCTGGGTGGGCTGCTTTCACTAAATTTCCATTCCTATTGGAATGAAAACAGGCTTGGCCAGCGAGTCTGTTGTGGAGATTTCTGAGTGACAGCCACGAGCCAGGCTCCGCCTCATGTTCCCATTTGCAATCTTCCTTTTGGACGCTAACCGTTCATAGCAGTGGTTTAAACAGGTCTGCAGTGAAGCAATTCCCTAACATATCAATAGCTCTCTCATTTTCAAATGGCAACAAGGCAAATCCAATTGTCAAAAAATAATTGCCTCTTGCAAAAAGTATGCAGGCCTCCCAAAGTTTAATGAGTATCTCTTATCTAATCATTATCAATATCAAAAGCACCTCTTCAGAGTCTGTTCCTTCATGACTGTCTCGTTAATCTTCATCGTGATAATGTCGCTGGTGTCGGCCTTTGCCGGTTTAAGATAAACAGAAATAAGCAGGAGGACAATTGATGTGAGCATTAACCCACTGATTGTGTCTGCCATAGTTGGTCTTTAATTAAAAACTAACAAGGCAAGTATCAGTAAATGAAGCCCCTGCCGCAATATAAACGTTGTCCAGTAGCCATTGACAACCAGCTTCTGATTCTGAAGCTTCCTGGCTCCTGACTGGTCGACGGAATGAGACTGTGCAAAGCTCAGCCCAAACATGTAACTGGTATTTTAAAAGGAGGCTGCCCCAAAACTAATCATATCTGATCACAAAAACCAAACTGAAAGAGATTCCACTCTAATGAAAAACGTTGTTTGAAGAAATAAGGGGAGATGCACCCATTGAATACAGTCGCAAACTGTATTTGTAAAACGCTTTGATGTACAGTATTAAAATGTTCCAAGATACTATGAAGTATCATACAGCTAAATTTGACACTGAACCACTTCAGGAGATATTCAGACAGATGACCAGAAATTATCTCAGACATTAGGGTTTAAAGAGTGAAAAGCTGAAAGCGAGGTAGAGAGGCAGAGATGTTTAGGGGGAAAAAATTCCATGGTTTAGGGCTTAACGCACAGGCAGCTGAAGGCATAGTTACCAGTGGTGGAGCAATTGAAATCGGTGATGCTGAGGAGGCTGAAATTAGATGAGGGTTGTGGGACTGAAGTGGATTAAGAGATGAGAGGTAAAACCATAAAGATGAAATATTAAAATCGAGGCATTGCCTAATCGGAGGTCTGCGTAGGTCAGCCAGAACATGGGTGAGCAGGAGTTGGTGCAAGTTAGGACACAGGCAGGGGAGTTTTGGATGACCTTGATTTGCAGAGATTAGAATGTTGGAGGCCAGCCAGGAGTGCATTAGAATAGACAGGTTTGGAGGTAACCAAGGCATGGACGTGGGTTTTAACACCAGAAGTGCTGATGCAAAGACCAAGTTGGGCAATGTCACGAAGGTTGAGTTCAGAGAGGACAAGAGATTGGAGAGAAATCAGAGAAAGATACAAGTCCCAAGTTGAACTAGGCAGGGAGACCCTGATGAAGATGTGGGATTGACCTCGTCACAAAACAAGCGTACCCAAAGCTGGTTGCAAAGCAGTGATCAATAAAGCTCATGCAATTCTGAGCCATACTTTAAATTAGTGCAGTACAAGGATAAGGCCATCATAGTGAAACTGAACATTGCTCTCCTCAAACTAAATCTTATATGTTCTCCATTCTAGTCATCAAGACACAATGCATGGGAAACCTGAAGCGAAGAACAGTTTAAGCCTTAAGCTTAAAGGCTCAAATTGAACTATAAATTAGAGAAATTCAAACTATTCAAGTGGTAAATGGAAACAAATGGGAAGACATTTCTAGAGGTATTACAGCTACTAACCAGAATAAAAAGGAAAAATCCCGACTGAACAATAATACATAAACAACCTGGTAAGAAGGTTCAAATTCAAATACCAATAAATGACCAATACCTGTAATAACCCTTCTGGACTGCAAAATAGAGCCTAAAACTGCAGTTATTAGGAGAGGCAGTTAGATTATGTGAGGGGGGGGGGGGGGGGATCGTAGGTTTCTGTTGAAGGATGAACTAGGTGAGACAGGTTGTCCATCACATCTGGGCTTATCAGTATGGACTGTTTTTTTCCAGTTGTTGTGAATAAAGGAATTCTATCCTCCCGTTAAGAACATAAGAATTAGGAGTAGGAATGGGCAATTCAACCCTATGAACCTGCTTTGCCATCCAATAATATTAATAATCTTTATTATTGTCACAAGTAGGCTTACATTAACACTGCAATGATGTTACTGTGAAAATCCACGGCGATCATGGCTGATCTCGTCTCGTCCTCAACTCCACTTTCCTGTCCGTTCTCCATCACCCTTCAAACCATTATTAATTTTTAAAAATTAAATTTGAAGTACCCAATTATTTTCTTTCAAATTTAGCGTGGCCATTTCACCTACCCTGCCCAACCTTTCGGGTTGTGGGAGCAAGACCCACGCAGACACGGATCGAACCCAGGTCCTCGGCGACGTGAGGCAGCAGTGCTAACCACTGCACCATCATGCCGCCCCTAACCCATTGCTAATTAAAAATCAATCTATCTCCTCAAATTGGCTCAATGTCCCGGCATCCACTGTACTCTGGGGTCGAGAATGTCTCAGATTCACGACCCTTTGAGAGAAGTCATTTCTCCTCATCTCTGTTTTAAATCTGCTACCCCTTAACCTAAAACAACGACCTCTCATTCTAGATTGCCCCACAAGAAGGAGCCACCACTCTACATCTACTTTGTCAATACCTTTTATCGTCTTATATACCTCAATTGGATTTCCTCTCATTCTTTTAAACTCTAGGCAGTGTAGGCCTAAACTGCTCAACCTCTCTTCATAAGACAAACCCTTCATCTCTGGAATCATGAACCCCCTCTGAACTGCCTCTCATGCAGCTACATCCCTCCTCAAATAAGGGGACCAAAACTGTACACAATACTCCAGGTGCGGTCTCACCAGTGCCTTGTACAGTTGCAGCAACACTTCCCCACTTTTATACTCTATCCCTTCAGCTATAAAGGCCAAAATTCCACTTGCCTTCCTTATTACTTGCTATACCTGCATATTGGTTTTCTGCGATTCCTGCACGGATACCCAGATCCCTCCGCACTGAAGCACTCTGAATTTAGTTGGCATTTTGCTATTGCCTGCAGAAATATCGATGAATCCCTTTTCACATGCCAACATTTTGTAAACGGGTTTTCTAATATATACAGTAAAGTGTTACGAGAAGCTATTTCTGGTCACCAAAATTTTGCCAAATAATTACTCGTGACTGGTCGTAGGCTCAGATTGTGTGGGTTGCATGAGAAACTCGCTTCAGTATGATGCTTTGTGCATGTGGTTTGTATCTATTTCCCTGCCAATTGACTTGATTTGTCTGAAGAGAAAATGACTGCATTCTACAAAGGATATATAAATGCTGAGAAAGAGTTGTGAGCAAAGTTGGCTAATTGGCCAGTGAGCACATTTTTTTAAATGTCAGATTTCCAGCGTCCACAGTATTTTGCTGTGAGTAAGTATTGACAGTTCAGGCAGTTGGAGAATGATATTGTGACAGAAAGTGGTGAGAGAAAGCACCTCCGTCTCAGCCATTTTGCTGCTGGAAATGCGCTCCTTCATCAAGACGGATTAATTGATTTATCATGCAACACTGCTTGTGCAATTGTGGAAGTTCCATGCAGACAAGTGATTTGAATCACAGAGCGCAGTTTTCAGGCCTTTTGCACCACCAGCCCACAGTCTCTGGAGCACAGAAGCATTTACTTCCTGAGGTGGATTTTGGTGTCTCCCGACGTCATCTCTTGGTGTAAATGAAGTATCACAAGTCTATTTGTGGCACTTCTTTTGCACCGACAGATTACTTCCAATGATGCATTTGTCATTGTCGGCAGCCTGGTAACTTAAATGGGTTGTTATTTGCAATAAAAACTGCCGAATCTTTCAGGCTGATGATCTTTCATCAGTGTTCACTGTAGCTATGATTTACTTTTTTTTTTAATGTTGTGCTTCTCAAAGTTTGAATGGCATTATTACTTGCATGGTCCCTTTTCAATTTAGGCATTTGGTATCAATATCAAGCACTTGCAAGTCAAGGGCATGGCTAGCAGCATACACATTTCTTTCTGCTCTGGTCTAAAATGAGTGTGATCCCATCTTTTAAAAGAGTACCCACTCTGTGCAAGTGTGGCATTGTTCTACTTCCCATATTGTCCATCCTGCATTCTTTTTTTTAAAAAATATATATTTTATTCAAGATTTTTTGGCCAAACATAACAGTACGTAGTGTTTCTTTTAAACAACAATAAAGCAATATAAATAACAGTGGCCAGTTTTAAACAAATAAATAAATAATATATGAACAGAAACAAGAACCAAACTAAATGGCAACTGCCTTGTCAAAAATAAATACTCTCCAAAGATAAACTCCAACAGTCCAATATACATTACCTAAAACAAGTGCCTATACATATACAATAACATCCCTGAGAGTCCGTCCGATTCCTCCCCCCCCCCCCCCCCCTCCCCCCTGGGTTGCTGCTGTTGTCTTCTTTTCCATTCCCTCTATCTTTCTGTGAGGTAGTCGACGAACGGTTGCCACCGCCTGGTGAACCCTTGATCCGAACCCCTTAGTACGAACTTAATCCATTCTAACTTTATAAACCCTGCCATGTCGTTTATCCAGGTCTCCACACCCGGGGGTTTGGCTTCCTTCCACATTAACAATATCCTGCGCTGGGCTACTAGGGACGCAAAGGCCAAAACATCAGCCTCTCTCGCTTCCTGTACTCCCGGCTCTTCTGCAACCCCAAATATAGCCAACCCCCAGCTTGGTACGACCTGGACCCCCACCACCTTCGAAAGCACCTTTGCCACCCCCACCCAAAACTCCTGTAGTGACGGGCATGACCAGAACATGTGGGTGTGATTCGCTGGGTTTCTCGAGCATCTCGCACACCTATCCTCTACCCCAGAAAATTTACTGAGCCGTGCTCCAGTCATATGCGCCCTGTGTAACACCTTAAATTGTATCAGGCTTAGCCTGGCACACGAGGACGATGAGTTTACCCTACGTAGGGCATCAGCCCACAGCCCCTCCTCAATCTCCTCCCCCAGCTCTTCTTCCCATTTCCCTTTCAGCTCATCTACCATGATCTCCCCCTCGTCCCTCATTTCCCTATGTATGTCCGACACCTTACCATCCCCCACCCATGTCTCTGAGATCACTCTATCCTGCACCTCCTGCGTCGGGAGCTGCGGGAATTCCCTCACCTGTTGCCTCGCAAAAGCCCTCAGTTGCATATACCGAAATGCATCCCCTTGGGGCAACCCATATTTTTCCGTCAGCGCTCCCAGACTCGCAAACATCCCATCTACGAACAGATCTCTCAATTGTGTTACCCCTGCTCTTTGCCATGCTCCAAATCCCCTATCCATTCTCCCCGGAACAAACCTATGGTTATTTCTTATCGGGGACCGCACCGAGGCTCCCGTCTTTCCCCTATGCCGTCTCCACTGCCCCCAAATTTTCAATGTAGCCACCACCACCGGGCTTGTGGTGTATTTCTTCGGTGAGAACGGCAACGGTGCCGTCACCATAGCTTGTAGGCTAGTCCCCCTGCAGGACGCCCTCTCCAATCTCTTCCACGCCGCTCCCTCCTCTTCTCCCATCCACTTACACACCATTGAAATATTGGCGGCCCAGTAGTACTCACTTAGACTCGGTAGTGCCAGCCCCCCCCTGTCCCTACTACGCTGCAAAAATCCCCTCCTCACTCTCGGGGTCTTCCCGGCCCACACAAAACTCATAATACTCTTCTCGATTCCTTTGAAAAAAGCCTTCGTGACCACCACCGGGAGGCACTGAAACACAAAAAGGAATCTCAGGAGGACCACCATTTTAACCGCCTGCACCCTACCTGCCAGTGACAGGGACACCATGTCCCATCTCTTAAAGTCCTCCTCCATCTGTTCCACCAACCGCGTTAAATTAAGCCTATGTAATGTACCCCAATTCTTGGCTATCTGGATCCCCAAGT
Source organism: Scyliorhinus torazame (assembly GCF_047496885.1). NCBI lineage: Eukaryota > Metazoa > Chordata > Chondrichthyes > Carcharhiniformes > Scyliorhinidae > Scyliorhinus > Scyliorhinus torazame. Next base: position 20,310,484 of record NC_092716.1, on the reverse strand, counting down.
ACCGAAAGTCCCTTGTTACCTTCCTCAACGGTAAATCCTCTATTTCTCTGCTCTGCTCCCCTGGATGCACCACAAACAACTCACTTTTCCCCATGTTCAATTTATACCCTGAAAAATCCCCAAGTATCCGCATTATCTCTGGCATCCCCTCCGCCGGGTCCGCCACATATAGCAACAAATCATCCGCATACAGAGATACCCGGTGTTCTTCTCCTCCCCTGAGTACTCCCCTCCACTTCCTGGAACCCCTCAATGCTATGGCCAGGGGCTCAATCGCCAGTGCAAACAATAACGGGGACAGAGGACATCCCTGCCTCGTCCCTCTATGGAGCCGAAAATAATCAGACCCCCGTCCATTCGTGACCACGCTCGCCATCGGGGCCCTATACAGCAACTGTACCCATCTGATATACCCATCTCCAAAGCTAAATCTCAACACCTCCCACAAATAACCCCACTCCACTCTATCAAATGCTTTCTCGGCATCCATCGCCACCACTATCTCCGCTTCCCCCTCTGGTGAGGGCATCATCATTACCCCTAGCAGCCTCCGTATATTTGTATTCAGCTGTCTCCCCTTCACAAACCCAGTTTGGTCCTCATGTACCACCCCCGGGACACAATCCTCTATCCTCGTTGCCATTACCTTGGCCAGAATCTTAGCGTCCACATTCAGGAGGGAAATAGGCCTATAGGACCCGCATTGCAGCGGGTCTTTTTCCTTCTTTAGGAGGAGCGATATCGTTGCCTTTGACATAGTCGGGGGCAGCTGCCCCCTTTCCCTCGCCTCATTAAAGGTTCTCATCAGTAGCGGGGCCAGCAAGTCCATATATTTCCTATAGAATTCAACTTGGAATCCGTCTGGTCCCAGGGCCTTCCCCACCTGCATGCTCCCAATCCCTTTCACTACTTCCTCCGTCTCAATCTGTGCTCCCAGTCCCGCCCTCTCCTGCTCCTCCACCTTAGGAAATTCCAGCTGATCCAGAAAGCACATCATTCTCTCCTTCCCATCCGGGGGCTGAGCTTCATATAATCTTTCATAAAATGCCTTGAACACTCCATTCACTCTCTCCGCTCAGAAGCTCCATCTCTCCCTCCTCATCTCTCACCCCCCCCTATCTCCCTCGCTGCTCCCCTTTTCCTCAGTTGGTGGGCCAGCAACCTGCTCTCCCGGCTCTTCTGCAACCCCAAATATAGCCAACCCCCAGCTTGGTACGCCTTCTCCCCATATTCGTACTGTACACCCTGCGCCTTCCTCCATTGTGCCTCTGCATTACCTGTAGTCAACAAGTCAAATTCTAAATGTAGCCTTTGCCTTTCCCTGTACAGTCCCTCCTCCGGTGCCTCCGCATATTGTCTGTCCACCCTCAGAAGTTCTTTCAACAACCACTCCCTTTCCCTACCCTCCTGCTTTCCTTTATGTGCCCTAATAGATATCAGCTCCCCTCTAACCACTGCCTTCAGCGCTTCCCAGACCACTCCCACCTGAACCTCCCCATTATCATTGAGTTCCAAGTACCTTTCAATACACCCCCTCACCCTTAAACACACCCCCTCATCTGCGAATAATCCCATATCTATTCTCCAGGGTGGACGCTGTTCTTTTTCTTCCCCTATCTCCAGGTCCACCCAATGTGGAGCGTGATCCGAAATAGCTATAGCCGTGTACTCCGTCCCCGTCACCTTCGGGATCAGTGCCCTTCCCAAAACAAAAAAGTCTATCCGTGAATAAACTTTGTGGACATAGGAGAAAAACGAAAACTCCTTACTCCTAGGTCTACTAAATCTCCAGGGGTCTACTTCTCCCATCTGCTCCATAAAGTCCTTAAGCACCCTAGCTGCAGCCGGCCTCCTTCCGGTCCTGGACCTCGATCTGTCCAGCCCTGGGTCCAGCACCGTATTCATCCTGCATTCTTAAGGAGGTTTAAGATAGTATGAAATGAAATGGCTTATGATGTTGTAAAAGAATAGTAGTAAGTCTGAGTGTGTTAGAGTTTTAAAAATCAGCAAAGGGCAACTACAAAGCTGATAAAAAGAGAAAAATAGCCAGGAATATAAAAACAAATTGTAAGAACCTTTACTAGTGTATAAAAAGGAAGAGAGTAGCTAAAGTAAACTTTGGTTCTTTAGAAGCAGGGACAGAAGAAATTATAATGGGAAATAACAAAATGACAGAGTCATTGAACAAATATATCTGTTTTCATAGTAGAAGACACAAATTGCACACCAGAAACACAAGGGTAATGTATGGGCTAATAAAAGTGAGGAAATAAAGGTAATTAATATCAGCAGAGAAAAATTACTAGGGAATTTCAAAGGATTAAAGCTGACAAATCCTCAGGACCTAGTGGCCTATCCCAGCTGCGGAGATAGTGGCTATGCTTTTCCATTCTTCTGGAATGGCCCCAGCATATTGTAAATTAGAAAATGGAACACCAGTATTTAGGAAAGGAGGGAGAGGATATTTGTACAAGTATGCCCAAGTCTACTGAAAATCAGCATTTATATGTTTAACACATTTTAATAAATATTCTGCTTTTATATTCATAAAACCTCACACTTGCCCACATTATCTCCTCTGCCACCTTATTGCCTTCTCAATTAACCTGTCTTCATCTTTTTTCAGTCTCTCTGTGTCTTCCTCACAGCTTACATTTGTACGTAGCTGTGTATTGTTAGCAAATCTAGATACATTATTGTCTGCACCTTTGTCTAAGTCATTAATACAGCTTGTAAATAGCTGCGACCCCAGCATCAATCGTGTGTCACAATGTGCCAAGTTCAAAATGCCCCATTTATCCATATTCTTTGCTACCTGTCCAATAGCCAACTCTTTCTTGATTAATAAGGGGATCAGGGAGCAGGCAGGAGAATGGGGATGAGAAAATTATCAGTCACGATTGAATGGCGGAGCAGACTCGATAGGCCGAGTGACCTAATTCTGCTCCTGTGTCTTATGGTCTTATGGTCTTCATCCATGCTGATATATATCCCTCAAATGCATGAGCTCTTACCTTGCGCATTAATTAATTTTTTTGTGTGGCTCCTCATCGTATGCCTTTTGGAAATCCAAGTATACTATCCACCCGATTTTGCAGCTCCTCCCATGAGCCGGACCTTCCGGTCGTGGCAAAGTCAACAATGATTTGAATGGCTTGCTGCACCCGCCACAGGGAAACCTGCCACACACCAGGGCAATGTCTACGACTTGCCCTTTCTCTACCCGATTGATTCATCTTCAAAAACACTTTAATAAATTTGTCAGACAAGACTTCCATCTGTAAAACAATGTTGATTTTTTTTTATGCTTTCGCAAGACCATGCTTTCCTAGTGCATTGTTAATAGATTCTCGCACTTGCAATGACTGGTGCCGGACTAACTGACCTGTAGTTCCTGGGTCCCAGGGACCTGGGTTGAATTCCGGCCTTGGGAGAAGCTGTGGAGTTTGCACTTTCTCTCCTTGTCAGTGTGGGTTTCTTCTGATTTCCTCCCACAGTCCAAAGAAGTGCGGATTGGCCATGCTAAATTGTCTTAGTGTCCAGGGATGTGCAGGTTCGGTGGAGTTACAGGAATGGTGTGGGAGAGTGGGCCTCGGTAGGGTTCTCTTTCAGAGGGCTGTTGCAGACTCAATGGACCAAATGGCTTCCTTTTCCACTGTAGGAATTCTGGGCGGGATTCTCCCGTCCCGCGGCAGAGTGTCCACGCTGTCGTAAACGTCATCCCATTTTACGATGGTGTGAACGGGCCGCTGCCAGGAGTAATTCTGGCCCCCTGTGGGCACTGGAGCAGTTCACTCCGCTCCAGCTGCTGATCCCGGCACGAACTGTGCGGAGCGGGATCCGCACATGCGCTGTGGCACCGGCGCCAACACGCGCATGCGTAGTGGCCTCCTTCAGCGCGCCTGCCACGACGCAACATGTTGCAGGAGTACAGGGGCTGGCGCGTAGGAAAGGAGGCCCCCAGCCAGAGAGGCCGGCCTGCCGATCGGTGGGCCCTGATCGCGGGCCAGGCCACATCGGCCCCCCCCCCCCCCCCCTCCACAGGCCGCCACCCGACCCTTCAACGCTGAGGTCCCGCCGGCTCAGAGCAGGTTAGAACGGCGCCGGCGGGACTCGTTTTTTTTCTTACAGGCGCTCGGCCCATTCGGGCCGGAGAATCGCGGGGTGACCGCTTAGAGCCGCCCGCAACTGGCCGCGCGCCAACCACGATGGCGCCGATTCTCCACTCTGCGGAGAACCGCGTGCCGGCGTCGGGGCGGCGTGGCCCAGTCGCGGGGATTCTCCGGCCCTGCCCAGGGGTGGGAGAATCCCGTCCTCTACGGTTCTACGGTTGAGTAAATTGGCCCAAATTCTCTGGAGTTTAGAAGAATGAGACGTGATCTCATTAAAACGTTCAGAATTCTCAAGGGACCTGCTGGTGTAGGTACTGAGACATTGTTTCCGCTGGCGGAAGAACCGAGAACAAGGGGCACAATCTCAGAGTAGGAGGCTGACGATGGGACTGAAATGAGAAATTTCTTCACCAATGTTGTACATCTTTGGAATTTTATACCCAAGTGTTGTGGATATATTTAAGGCAGAGATAGACAGGTATTTGGTCCCTCAGAGAATCAAGGGACATGGGGGCGGGCAGGAAAAGTGAACATGAAGCTCAAGACTAGCCACAATATTATTGAATGGTGGAGCAGGCTCGATGGATCGCATGGTCTCCTTCTGCTCCTATTGTTTATAATATTGCGCTGCATTTTTAAAGAGGACGGGAAATACTCAAAATGAAAGTTATGTTTGGAGTTTGATTACTGCTTATAAAGACAGATTGGATTGTGACCCTATCACATTTGTCCCAACACTTCTGGTTTCGGCTTCCTGAGCTGGTACAGCTCCATGATACTTAGCTGGCTGAAAATAAAAGTGGCCCTTCTGTTGACTTTTAGCAGTTCTAGCACTAGCATGATCATTTTGGCAACTACACTCCTTTGACCAAAATGCCTTGAGGGCAACATTATGGTATATTTAGTTCTGTGCTTTATGTGTAATCAATAACATTTCATTTCTGTGGCATTCTCTGAATAAAGTTCACATCAAAGCTAAAACCAATCTCTTCCAGTTGGCTCATTATCCCTGGCTCCAACAATATTTCACTGCCTTCCTCGTCCCCTCCCCCTTTTGTGGCTCCTCTCTGTTTGCAAATGAAGACTGAATAAGGAGGAAGTCAGAATTGCATTCATGCAGCACTTTAACAACTTTCTCATCGATTCATGGATGTTTACAGCTCGAGGAGGGCCATTCGTCCCATCGTGTCTATGCTGGTCAACAAACATCTGACTACACTAATCCCATTTTCAGCGCTTGCCCGTGGCCCTGGAGGTTACGGCAGTGCAAGTGAATATCTAAATAAATGAGTCTTAAAATGTATTTCAGTGTATCTCAGATGCCGCTCATTCTTTCCAAGTGCACTGATTGTTCAGTAGGCAAATGTCGCTACTCATTTCCACACTGCAATATCCCATAAATGGTTGTGAGATGCATGGCCGTTCATTGTGATATTGGTTGAGGAGCAGATGGTGCAATGGGCAGAAACATCTTCATTTTGTGACCACACTGATTTATCTCCATGATGCTTCAGAGGTGGCAGCATTGGTGGTCACGCAGTCCTCGAGTTTACATGGTAGATAAAAAATAATCAAACTCACGGTAGTCAGTATGTTCAGAACTTATTGAGTGCCCTATCCCCTCTGAATGAATTTGGAAAAGAACCCATGTCAAAATGTAACGTTACCAACATTTTTGTGCAATAAAGCCATTGCTGTGAAAAATGGTTCTTAATTTATACTTTTCCTCTGATAGACGCCCAAGTTGTTGTGTCAGCTTTCTCCACTGGTACCAAAATTTCACCCTGGTCCGATATAGCTCCAAGTGCTTTCCAAGCCCAGCCTTACTCCAGAAGAGAAAAAAACCAACAACTTTTCTCCTGGGTGTATTCCATAATTCAAGAGAACAGAACAGAAATAAATGGCGCCCACCCACCGTTGCATTCACTGAAATTCTAGTGGGACAATGCCTATAATGCAACTGCATGAATATTTCAAATGCCTGCTATTATCTTTAACTGAAACTGCTTTGACAACTGAAGTTCAGAATAGCACACCACAGATTGTATCTTTATCATGCTTGCTCATTTGTAATGTACAAGTAAAATTTGCGATCTTAACTCCTTGACATATCCAACAGCATTTGGTCAATTCCTTGCCTACTCCTTAACGTAGGCTTCTCTCACTCTTTGGGTGCACTTAGGATTTTCCAGTATGAAACAAGAAGGTGTATGAATAAAATGGTGCAGGTCAAATGTGAAAGCTAATTCTCAGTGGCTTTTCTTTTGAACTTGGAAGATTTGTGATCAGTGATCAAGATTGCATCTGTTTATATGATTGGGGCGGGGGGGGGTGGGGGGGGGGGGGGGGTGATCCTCATATGTCATACTCATTCTGAACGATTCGGCAGACATGGTGCAGATCCGTTGAGAGTAGTGTTCTGAGCAATGAGAAAATGATTTGGAGCACGTCCCTTTCACCTCGGATGCCTTGGTTTGAATTGTCTAATGGAACAGAAGTCTCTATTCCATGATGCACTTCACTATAAGCCAACAATTCAGTGAGAAACTTGGGTGAATGATTACAGAAACATTCCAGAGGTGGAAGCAAATTTACATGGTCACCCTTCGCTGCCAGCACAGACATCAATACTGTGTAGTAATTAATACTGACAATGAAATTGAGAGGACCCTTCTTAGCTTACAGCATTTGTTGACTGAGAAAAGTGGGTGCGTACCAATTTCATTTTGATTCAGCAGCCCATGGGTGCTCATGGCAAAATAAAATGATGCAATAAAACCAAAGATATTTGCTGATCAGGAACAGACAGCCCAACAGCACAGCATGTCATCCTTCTGTCCAGAATGAAAATGGCAAGAGTTATTTCCCAATTCCCACCCTCTGATTTTAATAATAATAATCTTTCTTATTGCCACAAGTAGGCTTACATTAACACCGCAATGAAGTTACTGTGAAAATCCCCAAGCCGCCACACTCCGGCGCCTGTTTGGGTACACTGAGGGAGAATTCCGAAACCTAACAAGCACCACTGGTATCTAGTGGATACAAACCTAACATTTCCAAACTTTCCTCGTAAGGCAACCCGCCCATTCCTGGTATTATTCCAGTAAACCTTCTCTGAACTGTTTCTAATGCATTTACATCTTTCTTTAAATAAGAGGCCAATAAGGAGATCAATACTGTATACAATACTCCAGATATGGTCTAACCAATGCCTTGTCCAAGTGAAGCATACCCTCCCTCACAGTAAACGATAACACACTATTAGCGTTGTTGATTACTTGCTGTACCTGTATACTAGCTGTCGTGTTGGGTGTTCTGGTTCACAAACAAGCCAACAATGCTGGAAGTGGTGTAACGCTATTTTATTAACTGTTCAACTATGCTAACATACTGTAAACGTGGGTATAAGCAATACCAGCTTAACTGTGGACCCTCTCCTATCACTAGCTATGGTGAGGCACTCAGCACATGGTGAATGTCTGTGTTGCAGGCTGTGAGCTCTGTGCTCCGAGCTGGCTACTGCTAGAATGAGCGGGAACTCTCCTGTCCCCTGTCTTTATAGTGCGTGTGCTCTCACTGGTGATTGGCTGCGGTGTTATGTATGCTGGTTGGTCCTACTGCATGTCCATCAGTGTGTGTATGTGATTGCATCATAATGTACTGATGTATATTATGACACTAGCCTTTTGTGATTCATGCACGAGGACACCCAGATCCCTCAGAATGTCAAAGCTCTGCAATCTTTCATCATTTAAAAATTATGCTTCTTTCTTATGCCCACCTCACCCCTCGTCAAGAAACCGATAGGATCGGATGTATTGCTGGCTTCACATCCGGCTTATTTGAAATCAATGGGGAGTAATGTTACATACCACCCTATGTTCGTTAAAATTATTCTTCAACGAGCCCATCTTACCTTGTGATGGAAAATTGAAGGACAAGTCAGGCTCATTGCAAGGCTCCTTGCTATAGGTTAAAGAACACCTTCGGCCTGATTACCGGTTCTTCACCAGCATCCAGTCACAATATCTTTCAGTGGGAACAGACTTGAGATGTGCAAGAATAATGGACCGAAAGAGAGGAGCAAAAGGGATCCTTAGCTGTGCTCTTCATTGGGAACCATTTCCCTTTAAGCAGCAAGTGAACGTGCTGGAAAGGAATACATCAACATTTGCAGCACCCCCACAGCAATCAATGGAATTAAAAATACAGCGCAGACACTGTTGAGGAGTGATACAACTGCCATGATGCAGCTGTGAGACTGAATACGCAGACGCTCATGTACAGTATCTAGTTGTCCGGAATAAATTTAAAGTTGTTTCCTATTTATTCAAACAAGAGAGTTTATCACACTTTGCGCACTGTCTCCATGATTCTGAGTGTTTTTCATTTTCTTTGTTCCTCTTTCCTGAAGACAATTTAAGGAGAAACTTTACCTCCAAAAAAGCGCTGAGGTTTTCTTTTAAACCCACAGGAAGCAATGTGAGAAAGTTGCCTCGCCACGGAGGAAACGTCCAAATGATATGGTGAAGGTTCCATGAACGGCTAAAGAAATAGAGGAGGACCTGAATAAGGGTTAGAGTGGCAGCTAATGAAATTTCAACGTGAAAGACAGTTTAAGTGGCAAAAGAAATGATGAATTGTCTGGCATGGAGCTGTTAAATGTAACAATCCTGGCCATTGACTGTAGGTTCACGGGCGGATTTATTATGACATATGGAGATGTCAGCTGGTGTGATCCGAGTAAAAATGGGCTGCAAAAAATTGCTTAAATCCACTAACACCCCCACCACTGAATTGCCTGCCTTATTTACACAAGACCCTTAGTTTACTACAGTTCTTCATGCCTTGCGCTTTAGTTGAAAATGCAATTTTATTACTAAAATTTCCTACTTAATTGGTTGGAATTGGTTTTCTCATTGTATCAACTAATATTCAGTGCTGTCAATGGTAATGAATTTGTTAATGATTTTTGTTGGCCACTCAAGATGAGCCTCATATCTATCCCACGTACCAGACCTCCTCCTTCCCCCATCCCACCATGCAGCAGCCAGTGTGTGCACAGCAAGCCCCCATAAACAGCAATGCGATAATGTACCAAATAATATTTTTTTGCGATGTTGATTGAGGCATAAACATTGACCAGTATACATGGGAGAACTTTTCTCCTCTTCTTCAAAATAGTACTGGAGGATCTTTAGTTTCCACCTGAGAAGGGAAACAAGGCTTTGCCTTAACATCTCATCTGGGAAACAGCACTTCTGACTGCAGCATATGTTCAGTACTGCACTGGAGTGTCAGCCTACATTTTGTGCTCTCTTCCGGGTGTGGGCCTTGAACCCATTGCCAACTGCAACACTCAAAATTTGTTTGGTAGTATTTTGTCTTTCTGGAGTGCCTTCCTTGTCTAACTTGGCATTAGTTAGAAGGAAACCTCTCAATCACCTTCTCCAATTTGTGTCTTTCATCTGGTGTTACAATGATGAGATTTATATGATTATATTTGGGGCTTCAGTTTTAAATTTAGGTTAAATGAAGGGGCAATTTTACATATTCCATAGTCTGCCTCACAGTAAGCCTGGGTGGTTTGATTACTGGAGATCAATGGAAGGCTTGCGTTGTTTTACGGAGAAGGAGGTACAAGGTATTTATGCTTTGAGATAATGGCCATAGTGTCTGAGTTTGCATGGATGGACTCTGAATCTTCTGAAGATCCAGAAATGTGTTATAGGTAATTGTGTTGTAGGTATTGGTTGTGAACAGTTGTGCTGTGAACTGTCCATTTACTTTTGACATAAAAGCAGGTTTGGGATCGAGGATAGTTAATTAGAATTTCTACCTAGATACATGGTTAATATGTTTCACTTTGAGGAAGAAGTCAGAGGAAGCCATTTTTAAGATCAGGTTACAGGCTTCCCTACAAATCAATGAATGTTGCATACATATAGAAGCTTTTGTTTGGTCAGCGGAGAGAAGAAGCTGCTTGACTTTGCAAGCTACTACAGCTGGATGCCAGAGGGAGACGCAGTCTAGCCGTCGGGACACATCCTAATGTCTCCAAAGTTTTCCAGGACATTTGTTCTGATATGGACGGGGAACGAAAAATCATTAGAATATGCTGGACTGCTGGTGGGTGATTTAAGAAACTCTCTGAAAACTGAGGAAAACTACTCTACGAAACGGGGATATGGGAAACCATTGGAGGTTGGGAGTAACTGTGGATTGTTTGCTAAGCTGTAGACTGTTAGCAGCATGGTGGTTAGCACAGTTGCTTCACAGCTCCAGGGTCCCAGGTTTGATTCCCGGCAGAGTCACTGTCTGTGCGGAGTCTGCATGTTCTCCCCCTGTCTGCGTGGGTTTCCTCCGGGTGCTCCGGTTTCCTCTCACAGTCCAAAAATGTGTGGGTTAGGTGGATTGGCCATACTAAATTGCCCTTAGTGTCCAAAAAATGTTAAGTGGGGGTTGCGCCGATAGGGTAGATACGTGGGCTTCAGTAGGGTGCTCTTTGTAAGGGCCGGTGCTGACTCAATGGGCCGAATGGCCTCTTTCTGCACTGTAAATTCTATGATCTCTGATCTCTGAAAAGAACTGTAATTCTGTAGAAAAGGGTAATGCCACTCTCTGTAGTTAACGTAAAAATTGAATACAAAAAGAAAATGGTGTTTGGTCCATGTTTTTTTTAGTCATTTGTTACAGTAAAAGTTTTAAATGTGAAATCTGGTTGGGTCATCCTTCAGCTAAAAATTGGTCATTTGAATCCCTTTTAAGAAGTTATCAGTCTGTATGAAGATCGTACACTTGGTATAAATTTGTTTCTATTGTTTTAATGAGATCTAACCTCTTTGTTGTATTAGATTAATAGTTTTTTTGTTTTTAAAGTAAATTTGTAAGTTAGAAAGATGAATGTGTTCGGATTGAAATTCAATGGAGGTGGGGGGATTGATGTTAATGAATTAATTCAGTGAGGTGAACTCAGTAGACACAAAGGGGACAGATTTACAATAACTCTTTGGATGGGAAACCCACAGCACTGATTGCACACCCGACTCAATATTACTCATTGACTTCGATGGAGAGTGAAGTTAGGTGCGGTGTAAAACCAATATTGCATCTAATCCCATCAGCTTCCTGGCTGGTGAGATCAGTTAAAACTGACTCCAAATTCTTCACAAAGCAAGAACCATTTCTTGACGCTGTGGACAGAGAGGAAACTCACCAAAGAATTTCATTACGGAACTGAGAATTTTCAGATACAATTATTTGACTGCTGCAGGATCTGGAATGAAACCAGTGGAAGTCAAGTTTGGGGACAAGCGTCAAAGTGGCGTGCCTGCTTAGGGAAAAGACAATCAGCTATCCAATGGTGTATTCTTCAATGGAAGTTGGAACTGATCAAGTTGATCTACTTCCAGTTGAGCTGTAGTTGCTGGGTTTACGCTTACCTCCTGGTTGGACCAAGGATTTAATATTTGTAATTCTCCAGTAGCCAGTAGTGGAAAATTATGATTAGTATTCCATTTCCACCCTTACTTCACTCCGTATCCTTGGATAGAAACAGAGAATATAGAAACAGGAGGAGGCCATTCGGCCCTTCGAGCCTGTTCCGCCATTCATTATGATCCTGGCTGATCGTCAAGTTCGATACCCTGATCCTGCCTTCCCTCCCATATCCCTTGATCCCTATAGCACCAAGAACTATACCTAATTCCTTCTTGAAATTGCACAATATTTTGGCCCCAACTACTTTCTGTAGTAGCGAATTCCACAGATACACCACTCTCTGGGTGAAGAAATTTCTCCTCAAAGGTTTATCCCTTATCGTCAAACTGTGACCCCTAGTTCTGGATTCCCCCGCCATCGGGAACATTCTTTCTGAAGCTACCCTGTCTAATTCTGTTAGAATTTTGTAAGTTTCTATGAGATCCCTTCTCACTCTTCTAAACACCAATGAATATAATCCTAACCGATTTAGTCTCTCCTCGTATGACAGTCACATGACAATCCTGCCATCCCAGGAATCAGCCTGATAAACCTTTGCTGCACTTCCTCCATAGCAAGAACATCCTTGCTCAGAAAAGGACACCAAAGCTGCACTCAATACTAGTACTCCAGGTGTGGCCTTACCAATGCCCTATACAGTTGCAGTAAAACTTCTCTATTCCTATACTTGAAACCTCTCATACTACACCATTATCAATTTCTAGCACACCAAATATCTCAATTGTCTCTTCTTTCACTATGACATGGGCAGAATTGTCCTTCCTGCTAAAGGCAGAGGCAAAGTGCTCATTTAGTACCTCAGCTGTGACCCTGCTTCCATGTAACACGCTTGCTAGAGTTAAACAGAAGAGCACCTGCGTTTTTGCCCAAAATAAACAAAACAATTTCTTCAAAATTATTGGTGTTAACAAATGCTCTATGAAAATGGGTTGTAACTCAATAAGAGGGCACAGTTTTATGGGTGTTCTTGGGCAAAACTTAGATTGGATTGGATTTGTTTATTGTCACGTGTACCGAGGTACAGTGAAACCGAGGTACGGGCAGCACGGTAGCATTGTGGATAGCACAATTGCTTCACAGCTCCAGGGTCCCAGGTTCGATTCCGGCTTGGGTCACTGTCTGTGCGGAGTCTGCACGTCCTCCCCGTGTGTGCGTGGGTTTCCTCCGGGTGCTCCGGTTTCCTCCCGCAGTCCAAAGATGTGCAGGTTAGGTGGATTGGCCATGATAAATTGCCCTTAGTGTCCAAAATTGCCCATAGTGTTGGGTGGGGTTACTGGGTTATGGGGATAGGGTGGAGGTGTTGACCTTGGGTCGGGCGCTCTTTCCAAGAGCCGGTGCAGACTCGATGGGCCGAATGGCCTCCTTCTGCACTGTAAATTCTATGAAAAGTATTTTTCTGCGAGCAGCTCCCTTTGAGATGCCTTTCTGAAACTGCAGCTGGCTAACACAGAAGCATGAAGTCTCCACCTAATTACGTCTCCAAAATACTTGTCCATCAGTCACCAGCTTATAAATGGAAACTAAATATTTTTAGCAATGAACCACGGAATCTCTCGCCATATCAGGTTTCATTTAAAAAATGCTCAGAGACAAAATTTTGGGTCCTTTTCAAGCCAGCAGATGGTATCTGTCGCAAACCTGAAACAACACTTGATGGTCTATTTACTCTGAGCACTTTGGGAAAAACATAGCTTCCAAATGATCCTTGACAACTAAAATGAAAAATCGAAACCTTGATAATGTGTCTCGGTGTACAGTGCCAGCTATTTCCAACTGTACAACGCAAATGGGGACAAAGTATTGTGCAGTTATCATGATTATCAACCCTGTACATTTAAACCAAGGGTTGCAGTTGGTTTTCTGCAGCCAAATAATTAGTTCCGAGTTGGAATTGCTTTCTTTCTTTTTTAATTTCTGGTGTGATACTGGATTTGGATTTGTTTATTGTCACGTGCACCAAGGTACAGTGAAAAGTATTTTTTTGCAAACAGATCATTTAGCACATGAAAAGAAAATACATCATAGGACAACACAAGGTACACAATGTAACTACGTAGACACATGTATCGGGTGAAGCATACAGGGGTGTAGTATTAATCAGATCGGTCCATAAGAGGGTCGTTTCAGAGTCTGGTAACAGCTGGGAAGAAGCTGTTTTTGAATCTGTTTGTGCGTGTTCTCAGACTTTTGTATCTCCTGCCCGACGGAAGAAGTTGGAAGAGTGAGTAAGCTGGGTGGGAGCGGTCTTTGATTATGCTGCCCGCTTTCCCAAGGCAGCGGGAGGTGTAGACAGAGACAATGGATGGGAGGCGGTTGGTGTGATGGACTGGGCTGTGTTCACGACTCTGAGGTTTCTTGCGGTCCTGGGCCGAACAGTTGCCATACCAGGCTGTGATGCAGCCAGATAGGATGCTTTCTGTGGTGCATCTGTAAAAGTTGGTAAGAGCTAATGTGGACATGCTGAATTTCCTTAGTTTTGAAATGAAATTAAATGAAAATCGCTTACTGTCACAAGTAGGCTTCAAATGAAGTTACTGTGAAAAGCCCCTAGTCGCCACATTCCGGCGCCTGTTCGGGGAGGCTGGTACGGGAATTGAACCGTGCTGCTGGCCTGCCTTGGTCTGCTTTAAAAGCCAGCGATTTAGCCCAGTGTGCTAAACCAGCCCCTTTCTGAGGAGGTATAGGCGCTGTTGTGCTTTCTAAGTCTTAGCGTCGATGTGGGTGGACCAAGACAGATTTTTGGTGATGTGCACACCTCAGAATAAGGAAGCAGACTGTGTATGGATAAGTTGTACATTTGTGCCAACAAGTCATACCATCGCAGAGGCAGTAGAAAGTGTCTGCTGGCGAGTGAAAAAGCCCACTCGTGCATACTTCATTGCTGGTTTTAAAATTGGCATTGGTTTTGATCTGGGAGGGGATCGCCCATTCACATCTTTACGATATTTAGTATGGAAAGGCAAAATCTAAATAACTTGGACCTAAATATAATATTCATAAGGTTTTCCATTGGACTTTCACTAATGCATTGCAGACTACTCTGAGAGATTTCAATGGGACAGATGTAGTCAAGCAAAGGTTCCATTGGGGTGACTCCATTGAGGCTATGCAGCTAATTGGCGGAAGCAGTCCGCAGACACCATAACAACAACAGCTTTCAAAGTTGGATGATATGCACGATTGTCGACCTGCTGGAGCACTCTGTGGGGAGCAAGGCAAGTCATAAAGGGAGCGGCAACTCGGCCAGGATTTACCTGGCATTTTTCAATACTGAACAGACTTACCGGTGTAATAACTGCTGGAACCAGTCTGGCTCTTGTTTATTTTACTGCTTGAACTCTTGTGTGTTAGGCATTGTCTGCTGCTGCACTTATCTGTAACTCCACTAAATATTATGCTTTCTGAGTTTCAGAAGCTAAAGGAACACAAGCATTCTGTGAGTAGAGCTCATTTGGCGGGTTTCGTGGAGGTTTGATTCTCTTCATTCTGCTCCTTGTGTGATAATGAAATGCTCTTGTGAAGGCACTGGGACCTTTTCTATAATTAACGATGCTCCCAATAGGATTTCAGCAAGTTCTCAATCAACAATATAAATGGATACACAAACTCACCTATATTTAAATTGACAGAGTAGCGGGTGAAACCCCTTCATTTGTGTCTAGTTTTTAATTTGTTTAAAACCAGAGGCTAGAAGGGGATGTGAGTGGAGGAATTGCGTCACATAAGCGTACAAAGGATGTGGGGATTGCTTATTGCTAAATTTGTCAGGATCAAAGAACACTTGTGGTTTGTTGTCGATTGCTGCTGCCTCTCTTGTTGCTGTTTGGTAAAGAACAAAAAGTGTGATATACTAAAATGGGGGGAATAAATTGTTTTTAACCTTTGTCACTGGCAAATGAGATAGTGAGAAAACAAACTAGGGACTGCAACACAACACAGTAAAGTAAGTAAAGTTGCCATAGTCCCAGGTGACCAGAGGCTGCTTTCCCTTTAGAGGGGGAGAGCTGACTGGTGATTTAACCTGAGGATCACCACACCTCAGGCAAGGGGCAAGGTTGAGAAGGTGGGCCATGAATAACCTCAGGCGGTACAGAAGTTGAACCCGCGCTGCCGGCTTTGCTCTGCATCACAAACTAGCTCTCCAGCCAACTGAGTTAAACCGGGATTTAGCTGAGCTAAAACTGAACTAAAAACGAAGTGATTAACAGAATTAAACATGGGTCTTTTGACAATCAACAGCAGAGATTATGATGGGCATCAATGAGGCTACAATGAAAAGACACTCTCTTGTAGAGAACCAGCATGAATCCGAGTGGCCAAATTGCCTCCTCGTGTGCTGTCAGCATTCTATCATTTTATGATAAGAGAATAGTAGAGATATTAAACAGATACTTTGGGTTGGATTCTCCCACGGGTTTTGGGACCACATGAGGGTCACAAGCCCTCACTCTCTGGCAGTAACACTGGGTCAGTAATATTTCGTGAAGCTGCCTTCGCAGTCACCATCCTATTATAGACTATCTGTGACTCCTCAATGCTGCAGGTTCAATCAGAGAGTCAGGAACTCTGGAGGTCCCATCAGGAGAGGTGGGTGATGCTGAGGCAGGTCAGGGTCAGGGAGAGTATCCTTGCTGGCCTGCACAACAGTGAAGATATAAACAAGATCTTGGCTGACAGGTCCATAGAATTTGAGGGGAAATCTCTCTGTTGGATTGGGTATGGCTCTAATTGCACAGCCTGTCAACATGCATGGAGCCTTCATCTCAGATTGTCTCTCAGCCTGCCGCTTGGAGGTTGCCTCCATTGATCTGAAGCCTTCATGTGCAGCATGATAAGCTCTGCCAACAACAACAACATCTTCCCCCTGTCTGTGCGTGTCCTCCCCGGGTCTGCGTGGGTTTCCTCCAGGTGCTCCGGTTTCCTCCCACACTCCAAAGATGTGCAGGTTAGGTGGATTGGCCATGCTAAATTGCCCTTAATGTCAAAAAAGGCTAGGTGGGGTTACTGGGTGACGGGGATAGGGTGGAGGTGTGGGCTTAGGTAGGGTGCTCTTTCCAAGGGCCGGTGCAGACTTGATGGGCCAAAAAGCCTCCTTCTGCACTGTAAATTGAACAAAATGTTGGCAAGGCCACAAAGTCACCCCTATTTGAGGTCTAGACTAACGTAATTGATTGTCTATCTCTGTGAAGGGAACAGCCAATCCTCTTCTGACAAAATGCCCTGGGGATAGGAATGTGTTGGGTAGCTTAACTGACATGGCTTGTCCCTTATTTCCCTGGCTTCTGTTCCTCCAAGCCTGCCATCACAGGACCAGGAAAATCAAGCTTTTGTTCCTGTCTTCATGGCTGGAGACAAAAAGAATTTTTTGGAAAGGGGTGACATGGTGGCACAGTGGTTAGCACTGCTGCCTCACAGTGATCTAGTTCGATTCTGACCTTGGATGACTGTGTGGAGTCTGCACATGTGTCTACATAGGTTTCCTCCAGGTGCTCCTCCCACATCCCAAAGATGTGCAGGTTAGGTGGATTGGCCATGCTAAATTGCCCTTAGTGTCCAAAGGTTAGGTGGGATTATGGGGAGGGGCCTGGGTAGGGTGCTCTTTCGGACGGTGTGTGCAGACTCTATGGGCCGAATGCCCTCCTTCTTTTCTGTAGATATTCTACGATTCTATGAAATAATGAGAGACGAATGTCCAGAGAGAGTGAGGAACTTAACTACAGTAAGCAGATCCCGTGGATTTGATGGCCGACATCCTCTGGTTTTGAAAGAGGTAGCTGCAAATCTATTGGTTTTGACCTTTAAAAATTGCTTAGATTCCGGAATGATTCTTGGAGATGGGAATGGGATAAAAATAGGTAGCCGCACCCCCACAACCCAAAGATCTGCAGGTTAGGTGGATTGGCCATATTAAATTGCCCCTTAATTGGGAAAAAAATAATTGGGTCCTCTAAAGTTTTTTGAAAAATCTATTCCAATGGACATGGTAGCAGGATACTTAGAAAGTCATAGAACATACGGTGCAGAAGGAGGCCATTCGGCCCATCGAGTCTGCACCAACCCACTTAAGCCCTCACTTCCACCCTATCCCCATAACCCAAGAACCCCTCCTAACCTTTTTTGGTCACTAAGGGCAATTTATCAAGGCCAATCGTCATAACCTGCACATCTTTGGACTGGCCACGTGTAGTATTTTCAGGAAGGACCAAATGGATTTAAGATAGGCAAATCAAGTTTGACAGATTTGTTTTTGAGGTTGTAACGAGGAGGGTAGATAATGCACAACGAGTGAAAGTCGTGTATTTAGATTATCAGCAAAAGGAAATCAAGAAGATGGCCCACAAGAGTTTATTACACAAAATTGGGGCTCATGGAATTAGGAGTGACATGTTATATGGATTGAGGATTGGTTAATGGACAGAAAACGGAGTGAAACAAATGGATAATTTTCTGGCTGTGAATCTGTAACTAGCAGGGTACTACAAAGATCAGCAAACTGCAATGTACCAGTTACTTTGAAGAGGGGAACCAAGGTTAATATACAGGTCCCGTATCTGAAAACTGGCAACCTCTGGACAAAGTTCATGCTGGACTTTGGATCTTGCCAGTTTTCAGGTCAGACGGATCGGACTGTGCCGGGTCGGATGTGAGTCAAAAGCCAACTGGAGCTCTGGAAAAGACTGGTGCACAAAGCTGATAATTAGTCTGGCCCAACACCACTGGGCTAATGCGGCACTAATGATAAACAATGCTGCCTCACGGCTTCCGGGTGCGGCGATGACCAGCTAAGTCGCATGTTTCGGCAGCTCCCGGTGGAACGGACTTTTGGGCTCTTGATAGGAGCCCCAACGGCAATTTTAACGGCAAAAAACACTGTGCTTTAATCCAGAAGGGAATCCCCCCTGGACACGGATGGAAAAAAGAGAGGAAGGTGGCCGGATTGCGGTGGATCCTCTAGAGCAGCGGCCAGGAAGGCAGGCACAAAGCAAGATGGCTTCGGAAGGAGGCAGTTTAATATGGGGCCCTGACCAACAAGAGTTCCAGCGGCGTTGCGTGGAAGAACTTAAAAAGGAGATGAAGAAGGAGCTGTTGGCCCCGATATTACAAGTGATTGAGGGGCTAAAGGAGGAACAAAAGACCCAGGAACAGGAGCTTCGGGTCGTGAAGGCAAAGGCTGCTGAGAATGAGGACGACATACAGGGCCTGTTGGTGAAAACGGAGATGCACGAGGCACAACACAAAAGGTGTGTGGAAAGGCTGGAGGTGCTGGAGAATAATGCGAGGAGGAAGAATTTAAGGATTCTTGGTCTTCCCGAAGGTGTAGAAGGGGCGGACGTCGGGGCATATGTGAGCACGATGCTGCACTCGTTAATGGGATTGGAGGCCCCGACGGATCCGCTGGAGGTGGAGGGAGCCTATCGAGTTATGGCGCGAAGACCGAGGGCTGGAGAAATTCCTCGAGCCATAGTGGTGAGATTTCTCCGATATAAGGACAGAGAGATGGTCCTCAGATGGGCAAAGAAAACTCGGAGCAGTAGGTGGGAGAACGCAGTTATCCGCGTATATCAAGATTGGAGTGCGGAGGTGGCGAGAAGGAGGGCAAGCTTTAATCGGGCCAAGGCGGTGCTGCACAAACGGAAGATTAAATTTGGAATGCTGCAACCGGCAAGACTGTGGGTCACACATCAAGGGAAACACCACTACTTCGAAACGGCAGATGAGGCGTGGACATTTATTGTCGAGGAGAAACTGGAGTGAGCGGGCCATAAAAAGAACATTTGGGACAAAGTGGGGGGGTGAATATGTGGGATGAAGGGGGGGAAAAGAGGGAAGAGATGACTTCCCAAGTTGTTAATCCTGCGACCCTGTAACTTTTCTCTCTTCCCCATGTCGTGGGGGAGGGAGGATGAGGAGCTGAGGGCGCCGGCCATTGGGGGCAGGGCCAAAAGGGAAGCGCGGGCTTTGTTCCCGCGCTATGGTAATCACGGCGGGAACAGGGAAGCAGGAAGGAGGGGGCCTTGCACAGTGTGACCCGAGGTCAAGGGGGGAAGCCGAGGTCGGCCAGAGTTTGCTGACTTCTGGGAGCAACATGGGGGGTGCAATTATGCTAGTTTGGGATCTCACGGAGGGGGGGGTTAACTGGGTTGCTGCTGCTGGGGAGAAGGGGGAGCTGGTATGGGGGGGGGCGGGGTCGGGGCGGGGGGCGCCGCTTGGAGGAGATACGGCTACGTGGGAACCGGGTGAGGAGCTGGATTGGAAAAGGAGATGGCTAGTCGTCAAGGGGGGGGGTAAAGAGCCCCCCAACCCGGTTGATCACGTGGAATGTGAGAGGGCTGAATGGGCCGATTAAGAGGGCACGGGTACTCGCACACCTAAAGAAACTTAAGGCAGATGTGGTTATGCTTCAGGAGACGCATCTGAAGCTGATAGACCAGGTCAGACTACGCAAAGGATGGGTGGGGCAGGTGTTTCATTCGGGGCTAGACACAAAAAACGGGGGGGTGGCCATACTAGTGGGGAAGCGGGTAAAGTTTGAGGCAAAGACTATAGTGGTGGATAGTGGGGGCAGATACGTGATGGTGAGTGGTAAATTGCAAGGGGAGGCGGTGGTATTAGTGAACGTGTATGCCCCGAACTGGGATGATACCAACTTTATGAGGCGTATGTTAGGACGAATCCCAGACCTAGAAGTGGGGAAGTTGATAATGGGTGGAGATTTTAATACGGTGCTGGACCCAGGGCTGGACAGATCGAGGTCCAGGACCGGAAGGAGGCCGGCTGCAGCTAGGGTGCTTAAGGACTTTATGGAGCAGATGGGAGGAGTAGACCCCTGGAGATTTAGTAGACGTAGGAGTAAGGAGTTTTCGTTTTTCTCCTATGTCCACAAAGTTTATTCACGGATAGACTTTTTTGTTCTGGGAAGGGCACTGATCCCAAAGGGGACGGAGTACACGGCTATAGCCATTTCGGATCATGCTCCACATTGGGTGGACCTGGAGATAGGGGAAGAAAAACAACAGCGTCCACCCTGGAGAATGGACATGGGATTATTGGCAGATGAGGGGGTGTGCTTAAGGGTGAGGGGGTGTATTGAAAGGTACTTGGAACTCAATGATAATGGGGAGGTACAGGTGGGAGTAGTCTGGGAGGTGCTGAAGGCAGTGGTTAGAGGGGAGCTGATATCTATTAGGGCACATAAAGGAAAGCAGGAGGGTAGGGAAAGGGAGCGGTTGTTGAAAGAACTTCTGAGGGTGGACAGACAATATGCGGAGGCACCGGAGGAGGAACTGTACAGGGAAAGGCAAAGGCTACATTTAGAATTTGACTTGTTGACTACGGGTAATGCAGAGGCACAATGGAGGAAAGCACAGGGTGTACAGTACGAATATGGGGAGAAGGCGAGCAGGTTGCTGGCCCACCAACTGAGGAAAAGGGGAGCAGCGAGGGAGATAGGGGGGGTGAGAGATGAGGAGGGAGAGATGGAGCTTCTGAGCGGAGAGAGTGAATGGAGTGTTCAAGGCATTTTACGAAAGATTATATGAAGCTCAGCCCCCGGATGGGAAGGAGAGAATGATGTGCTTTCTGGATCAGCTGGAATTTCCCAAGGTGGAGGAGCAGGAGAGGGTGGGACTGGGAGCACAGATTGAGACGGAGGAGGTGGTGAAAGGGATTGGGAGTATGCAGGCGGGGAAGGCCCCGGGACCAGACGGATTCCCAGTTGAATTCTATAGGAAATATATGGACTTGCTGGCCCCGCTACTGATGAGAACCTTTAATGAGGCGAGGGAAAGGGGGCAGCTGCCCCCGACTATGTCAGAGGCAACGATATCGTTCCTCCTAAAGAAGGAAAAAGACCCGCTGCAATGCGGGTCCTACAGGCCCATTTCACTCCTGAATGTGGACGCTAAGATTCTGGCCAAGGTAATGGCAATGCGGACAGAGGATTGTGTCCCGGGGGTGGTTCATGAGGACCAAACTGGGTTTGTGAAGGGGAGACAGCTGAATACAAATATACGGAGGCTGCTAGGGGTAATGATGATGCCCCCACCAGAGGGGGAAGCGGAGATAGTGGTGGCGATGGATGCCGAGAAAACATTCGATAGAGTGGAGTGGGATTATTTGTGGGAGGTGCTGAGGAGATTTGGTTTTGGGGTTGGGTATATCAGATATCAGGTGGGTACAGTTGCTGTACAGTTGCCCCGATGGCGAGCGTGGTCACGAATGGACGGGGGTCTGACTATTTTCGGCTCCATAGAGGGACGAGGCAGGGATGTCCTCTGTCCCCGTTATTGTTTGCACTGGCGATTGAACCCCTGGCCATAGCATTGAGGGGTTCCAGGAAGTGGAGGTGAGTACTCAGGGGGGTGGAGAAGAACACCGGGTATCTCTGTATGCGGATGATTTGTTGCTATATGTGGCGGACCCGGCGGAGGGGATGCCAGAGATAATGCGGATACTTGGGGAGTTTGGGGATTTTTCAGGGTACAAACTGAACATGGGGAAAAGTGAGTTGTTTGTGGTGCATCCAGGGGAGAAGAGCAGAGAGATAGAGGATTTACCGTTGAGGAAGGTAACAAGGGACTTCCGGTACTTGGGGATCCAGATAGCCACGAATTGGGGTACATTACACAGGCTTAACTTAACGCGGTTGGTTGAACAGATGGAGGAGGACTTTAAGAGATGGGACACGGTGTCCCTGTCATTGGCAGGTAGGGTGCAGGCGGTTAAAATGGTGGTCCTCCCGAGATTCCTTTTTGTGTTTCAGTGCCTCCCGGTGGTGATCACGAAGGCTTTTTTCAAAAGAATCGAGAAGAGGATTATGAGTTTTGTGTGGGCTGGGAAGACCCCGAGAGTGAGGAGGGGATTCTTGCAGCGTAGTAGGGACAGGGGGGGGCTGGCATTACCAAGCCTAAGTGAGTACTACTGGGCCGCCAATGTTTCAATGGTGTGTAAGTGGATGGGAGAGGGGGAGGGAGCGGCGTGGAAGAGATTGGAGAGGGCGTCCTGCAGGGGGACTAGCCTACAAGCAATGGTGACGGCGCCGTTGCCGTTCTCACCGAAGAAATACACCACAAGCCCGGTGGTGGTGGCTACATTGAAAATTTGGGGGCAGTGGAGACGGCATAGGGGAAGGACGGGAGCTTCGGTGCGGTCCCCGATAAGAAACAATCATAGGTTCGTTCCGGGGAGAATGGATGGGGGCTTTGGAGCATGGCAAAGAGCTGGGGTAGTACAACTGAGATATCTGTTCGTAGATGGGACGTTTGCGAGTCTGGGAGCGCTGACGGAAAAATATGGGTTGCCCCAAGGGAATGCATTTCGGTACATGCAATTGAGGGCTTTCGCGAGGCAACAGGTGAGGGAATTCCCGCAGCTCCCGACGCAGGAGGTGCAGGATAGAGTGATCTCAGAGACATGGGTGGGGGATGGTAAGGTGTCGGACATATACAGGGAAATGAGGGACGAGGGGGAGATCATGGTGGATGAGCTGAAAGGGAAGTGGGAAGGGGAGCTGGGGGAGGAGATTGAGGAGGGGCTGTGGGCTGATGCCCTACGTAGGGTAAACTCATCGTCCTCGTGTGCCAGGCTCAGCCTGATACAATTTAAGGTGTTACACAGGGCGCATATGACTGGAGCACGGCTCAGTAAATTTTTTGGGGTAGAGGATAGGTGTGCGAGATGCTCGAGAGGCCCAGCGAATCACACCCACATGTTCTGGTCATGCCCGGCACTACAGGGGTTCTGGGTGGGGGTGGCAAAGGTGCTTTCGAAGGTGGTGGGGGTCCAGGTCAAACCAAGCTGGGGGTTGGCTATATTTGGGGTTGCAGAAGAGCCGGGAGTGCAGGAGGCGAGAGAGGCTGATGTGTTGGCCTTTGTGTCCCTAGTAGCCCGGCGCAGGATATTGTTAATGTGGAAGGAAGCCAAACCCCCGGGTGTGGAGACCTGGATAAACGACATGGCAGGGTTTATAAAGTTAGAACGGATTAAGTTTGTGTTAAGGGGTTCGGCTCAGGGGTTCACCAGGCGGTGGCAACCATCCGTCGATTACCTCACAGAAAGATAGAGGGAATGGAAAAGAAGTAGACAACAGCAGCAACCGAGGGGGGGGGGGGGGGGGGGGGTGGTGAGGAATCGAACGGACTCTCAGAGATGTTATTGTATATGTATAATATGTATAGGTAGTTGTTATAGGTAATTGTATATTGGATTGTTGGATTGTATTTTTGGAGAGTATTTATTTTGGACAAGGCAGTTGCCATTCAGTTCTGTTTTTGTTTTTGTTTTGTATAATATTTATTTATTTGTTTAAAACTGGCCACTGTTATTTATATTGCTTTATTGTTGTGTAAAAGAAACACTACGTACTGTTATGTTTGGCCAAAAATCTTGAATAAAATATATTTTTAAAAAAACAATGCTGCCTCACAGCGCCAGAGACCCGGATCCGATTCCGACCTTGGGCGACTGTTTGCACGTTCTCCTCATGTCTGCGTGGTTTTCCTCCAGGTGTTCCGGCTTCCTGCAACTGTCCAAAGATAATAATAATCGGTATTATTGTCACAAGTAGACTTACATTAACACTGCAATGAAATTACTGTGAAAATGCCCGAGTCGCCACATTCCGGTGCCTGTTCGGGTACACAGAGGGAGAATTCAGAATGTCTAATTCACCTAACAAGCACATCTTTCGGGACTTGTGGGAGGAAACCGGAGTATCCGGAGGAAACCCACGCAGACATGTGGAGAACATGCAAACTCCGCACAGACAGTGACCCAAGCGGGAATGGAACCTGGACCCTGGCGTGATGAAGCAACAGTGTTACCGTGCTGTGCAGATTAGGTAGATTGACCATGCTAAATTTCCCCTTAGTGTGTCAAAGGATGTGCAGGTTACAGGATTGAGGGGGCGAGTGGACGTAGGTAGGATGATTTTCTGGAGGGTCCGTGCAGACTCGATGGGTCGAATGGCCTCCTTCTGCATTGCATATCGATACCCAAACAAGCTAATAAAGTGGTTTCACTTATTTACTAAGAATCCTAAACGTTTATAAAAACATCTCTGGTTTTTGATCGCCTGATTTGCGACACTTTACTGATCATACACAGTTAGGTGGGAATATAATCTTTGAGAAAGGCACAAATAGCCTTGTAATATAATATGAAGAAGTATAAAACTATCCACTTTAATAGGAAAGTAGAAAAGCATAATTTTTTAACGGGTAAGAGCATGGTATATATGTGTATTCAGAGGGACCTGGATGGCCTTATACACAAAACACAAAGTTAATTTACAGTCACAGCAAAATGTTAGGAAAGCAAATGGTATGTTTGATTTTGCCGTAAAAGAATTGGAGAGTAAGAATAAAGAAATTTTAGTGCAATTATATAGTGCCTTCGTGACATCACATCTGCAGTACTGTGTACAGTTTTGGCCTCCTTACTTCAAAAAGCATCTACTTGCCTTTGAAGGAGTGCAGCTAAGGTTCATTAAACCGCTTCCTCTCATGACGGAAGTGCCCTGTGAGGAAAGATTTAAATTTTAGGAGAATATAAAAATATAAAATACTTAAAGGTCTGACAGGATTATTGCTGAGAGCATGGCCGGGATTCTCCGAGCCCGCGCCGGCTCGGAGAATCGGAGATGACGCCGAGACGGCCCGCGACCGGAGAATCGCCGCCAGCCGCACGCACGCGGTTGACGTGCCGCCGGTCGGGGGCTGAATAAAGAGGCCCCCATGGCGATTCAACGCGGTCGACTGGCCGAGTTCCCGCCGGCGTTGTTCTAACATGGTTCCACCCGGCGGGAGCTCGGACCCACGGCCGCGGTGGCCGTCCTGGTGGGGGGGGGGGATCAGACTCCGGGGGCGGCCTCCACAGCGGCCAAGCCCGTGATCCGGGGGGGGGGGGCCTACCTTCTTCCCTGCCGGCCCGCTATGTGGTTCCGCCATTTTGCGCGGCTCCGGCGCACGTGCTCGGACCCGCGGCCGGCTGCTGCGCGTATGCGTGAACCCGCGGCGAGCAGTGCAGGGCCCCGTATGGCAGCTGGAGCAGCGCAGACCTCTCCAGCGCCGTGCTGGCCCCCTGTGGGTAACAGGATCGCTGGGCCAAGAGGCCCGTTGACGCCGGTGTGAAACACTCCGGTGTTTACGCCGGTGTCAACACTTAGCCGCGTTCTCAGAGAATCCCGGCCCATGTTTCTCATGGCAGGGAGTCTTAGAACCAGGGATCACAGTCTCAGAATAAGCTGTTACCACTTCAGTGGGGAGAATGTTCTTCGTTCAAAGGGGTTGCGAATCTTTGGATCCTCAGTTCCAGAGGTCAGTAGATGCTCAGCGTTTGACGTAAATTGCCAGATGTTTTGGATATGAGGGAAATTGAGAGACATGGGGATCGTGCAGGAAGATGGTGTGAAGAGTAGAAGATCATCCGTGATCTTATTAAATGGCAAAATAGCCTATCCTGCCCCTTTCCTTTATGATTCTGATGTCTCTTGTATTGTCTTATTGCAATGTAACTTTCGTAATCGATATTTTCTGCTCTGGAAATATAATGTGCCCAGGACCCCATACTGTGTTTAACATATATATTTGGTTATATATGAATATATAATATTATGTACTTTTTATTGACCTATATCTGATTCATAATCAACAAAATATAACAGAACGGTAAAACTTTGTTGAGCAAAATTAATCAGATTCATTACAGTCCATAATGATACCAATCATTGCAGTACTTCCTCCCGTTTAAAGAAAATCTGCTTTAAAAAAAAGTCCTGCTCCCTCTTTCTCAAGGTAGAAGGTAGAAATGGATGAGGAAGATGACTAAGCTTCTCTATCCAAAGTACAAACTACAATCTCCCCTTCACAATATCCAGTAGTTCATGAAGTCCGCTCTGCCGCTGAATACTGCTCTGCCTTGTGGTCCTGCAGCTGACCTGCAACGGTCATGCACATGCATCTAAATCTCTGCCAGGAGGACAGTATCAGGGACAGATGGACAGACATTGGTACATGTGTAGCATACAGAATCAACACCTCATCATTGACTCAACAACAGAGGCCAAGGGCATTGACCTCCCTCTGACAGTGGAGAGTTCTCCACCAAATCCACACAATGCGTGAACAATACAGCCCCTGCTCCACAATTACATCATAGAATCCCTACAGTGAAGAAGGAGGCCATTTGGGCCATCAAGTCTTCACCGACCCACTAAAAGAGCACCCTACCTAGGCCCACTCCCCTGCCCTATCCCTGTAATCCCACCTAATCCAAGGAACACTAAGGGGCAATTTAGCATGACTAATCCGCCTAACCTGCACATCTTTGGACTGTGGGAGGAAACTGGAGCACCCGGAGGAAACCCACGCACCCACGGGGAGAACGTGCAGACTCCTCACAGACAGTCACCCAAGGTCGCAATTGAATCCGAGTCCCTGGCGCTGTGAGGCAGCAGTGCTAACCACGGTGCCACCATGCCGCTCTGATGATGAGGAGTGACCCAAAGTGCGATTGTAGCCATGAATCACAGACCATGGATCGCATCAAATCAACCTGCTCACTGTGACCTGTTGTGATAATCGCTCCACAGGGCATCTCAGGAGGCCATCGAGTGAAGAAATTAGATATAGCATGAGAGGTTTTCCTGTCATACTATGGTAGTACTGGGGATAGCCTTCTGTCCTGTTTCTCATTCTACTTCATGACCTCCTTTTGAATTTTTTTTCAATCCTCTGCTCTCTCTGCTTTTCGTGCCTCATGATGCCTTGTGATAGACAAGGGAGTCGAGGGTTACTGGGGAGAGAATGCAAGGTGAAGTTGAGACCACAGCCAGACGAGCCATGATCTTGCTGAATGGCAGCTCAACGGGTTGAATAGCCTGCATGTTCCCTGAAGTCCTTTGCTCCTCTGCAAGGCTTCTTGATCTTCACACAGGCTACAGTATGACTTTCAACATTACCCTATTTTTTTGTCTCTCTCTCTCTCTCTCTGGTTCTCCCTGTACCTGCCAAATGCCACTCAGTCGGAGTGACAGTGACTCTGTTGGATTCAAAAATCTGACCTAATTTAATATACATCACACTTTAAAATGGACGCAGCTCCATATGTCGAAATGGATTTGCAATCGGTCCCACTTGCTGATCATGGATCTCACTCCTAACCCTTTCCGAGTGTTGACAGCTGCTTCTTCTATTCCCTTCACGCGTCCCGTCCGTTTCCACCCCCTGTGTGTTCCTCCTCCTGTGGCGACAGTGTCACCAGTAGCAGTTGCTGCTTGTCCCACCCCATTCCAGCTGGATCAGAAGTCACAAGGAGCTGCTGTAGTTTGATGTATTTCGCAATCTCAAGACAGTAAGTTTCAAGCCACGGTTTTCTACAAGTTGTTTGAAATTATTCCACACACTGAGATGGGCAGCTCAGTTGGTGCAGTCTGGCTGTGCTTTCTGTTTCCCCTGAAATAAAGGGGGGGGGACAATTATATTTGTTTGAGAAACCTAACTCCAATTTATATTGGTTCTGACACAAAGTTTAAAATTTAATTCTGGCATAACTACTCTGATCGTGTAAAAAAAACAACTCTTGTGGCCTTAGACAAATTGTCTGGGTCTGCTAAATAAAGCTCCAGTGCAATATTGAATTTCTGCCACTAGAGACTCTCATTGAGTGATGGAAATTGCAGCTTTTTGTTTGATGACAGAAAACCGGTTACTCCAACACGACAGCTTATTACTAATTTCTCACTGGTCCAAAAGATTTACTGATTGAATTTCATTCCGCTATTCCCAAAACTCTGTGCTTTTCCTTCTAATGTATTTTCTTTGTGCTCATCTGGCCCATGTTTGAGAACTTGAGGTCAAGGATAATGGAGCCAGATGTGAGTTTTTCTCTAGTCCTCTCCAGCAACGAGCGTTGACCCAAACTCCGCATGATCCCCTCACAGCCCCAGTATCACATTTCTATTCCTTGTGCCCCTTTGAGTGAGAATATAACAGTATTGACAAACGCGAGCCAATTTTATGTTGATGGAGTTTCTCTGCAAAGAACCCAGAACATTTTGTGCAGTTGGGAAAAAAAGGACTTGCATTTATACAGTACTTTTCTCTACAACCAGGTGTCTCAAAATGCTTTACAGCCAATAAATAGCTTTTCAAGTGTAGTCACTGTTTAATGTAGGCAGGGCAGCAGCCAATTTGCACACAATGTGATAATAACCAGATAATCTGCTCTTTGCAAAGTTGATTGAGGGATGATTATTGAGCGGGAGGTATGGGATAACTCCCCTTTTCTTCAAAATAGTGCCATGGGAATCTTTTACATCCACCCGAACAGGAAGAATCGGGCTCGTTTTAATTGTCTCATTCGAAAGTCAGCACGGCATTTCAGATAGTGTCGTACTCCTTCAGTACTGCCCTGAACTGGCAGCCTCAGTTTGTGTGCTCAAGTCCTCGGGAGAAACTTGAAGCCAGAACCTTGTGATTCAGAGATGAGAGTGCTACCAACTGACAGACCACAGAAAGATAGAACATTCAACTCATTGGTCTGGTTGAATTCCAAATCCAGATTCTGAGACTGAAAGGATTATTTTCAAACCTGCTGTTCTGCACCTTGCCTCTTTTGCCAATTGTCTTACATCTGTATCCTCTGATTTCTGACTTCCACCTCTCCATCCAGCAGACACGATTTCTCCCTATCTTGTGTATCAAAGCATATATCTGAGAACCCTTCTATCAAATCATTCCTCAGTGCTCTAAGGGGAACATTCACAGTTTCTGTACACTCTCTATAAACTGAAATTTCTAATCCTGGGTATTAATTTGGTAAATCTCCTCTGTACCCATTCCAAACCTTCATAAAACATGGTACTAGAAATTGGACAGAATATAGCACCCAGCATCTGACCCACAATTTGCTGAGGTTTACCATAACATCAGTATGGGATGATAGCATTGGGCGGCATGGTAGCACAGTGGTTAGCACAGTTGCTTCACAGCTCCAGGGTCCCAGGTTCGATTCCCGGCTTGGATCACTGTCTGTGCGGAGTCTGCGTGGGTTTCCTCCGGGTGCTCGGGTTTCCTCCCACAGTCCAAAGATGTGCAGCGATAGGTGGATTGGCCATGCTAAATTGTCCAAAAAACAGTTAGATGAGGTTACTGGGTTACGGGCATAGGGTGGAGGGCTTAAGTAGGTGCTCTTTCCAAGCGCCGATGCAGACTCGATGGGACGAATGACCTCCTTCTGCACTGTAAATTCTATGATTATCTTTGCTTTTCCCATCTAAGTGTGGGATCTTCCATCCCTTCCTGCCAGCAGGATCTTCCGGTTCTGCCGAAGTTCACATCCGCCCCGCCCCCCCCACCCCAGTCCAGGGCGGGTCCCCGGCACCAGGGGCAAGTCATGAAAAAGCCCATAATCTTTGGCAGGACTGGAAGATCCCACCAGGGGTCACTGGCTCGCCAAAAACACTGAAGGAAAAACTGCCATGGGGCTGTGTGTGTGTGTGTGTGTGGGGGGGGGGGGAGGGGTTCCACACTTTTGTCTTAATTTGATTCAATCGGTCAGAAGGGTGTCAGCGCCTAGAAGCGTTTTTCTGTCTCCAAAAAGTAGCGAAACGCCAATGCTTTTGTCATGTTTTGGACTAAGTTCACTAAAGTACTGTAGGGCGGCATGGTAGCACAGTGATTAGCACAGTGATTAGCACAGTTGCTTCACAGCTCCAGGGTCCCAGGTTCGATTTCCGGCTTGGGTCGCTGTCCGTGCGGAGTCTGCACGTTCTCCCCGTGTGTGCATGGGTTTCCTCTGGGTGCTCCGGTTTCCTCCCACAAGTCCGGAACGACGTTCTGTTAGGTGAGTTGGATATTCTGAATTCTCCCTCTGTGTACCCGAACAGGTGCCGGAATGTGGCGACTCGGGGCTTTTCACACGAACTTTGTTGCGGTGTTAATGTAAACCTACTTGTGAATAAAGATTATTATTATCTTATGCAGTGTTTAAAGTACACCAAACAATTTTGTAGCCCAAGTGTAATAAAATCCAACCATAATCACTGTCACTTTTTTGTAGCATAGACTCTTCCGTCGTGCTTTATTTGTCATACTTTCCTGCTGGCCTGACTATTTACTTTATCTACCTCTGATTCAACCTGGCGTGCATGGTCTCAAAAGTCCTGCCAGGCTCCTTTTCTAGACTATTAACCGCACCTGCAACTAATGGCACCTTGCATCTCCCGGCAAATAAAGAAGGGGGAGTAAGAGAGAAAAATTGAACTCACCAATGACTGGAAAAGGGAAGAATATTTACTTTGAGCAAGATCTCATGCTGTAACAACCTCTCACCTTTCACCCCACCATTCACCACTGCTATTCTTTCTGCACAGGCCGCAAAATCCTACTTATGTTCACTCCTGTGATCTGTGATAACGTTCCTCAACTGACCTCTCTCCACCCCTTCAGCTCTTCCCTTTATTGACACTATTTCCAACATCAGTGCTAGTATAGGCCTTTGATAACAAGCTTTTGATTACTTTGTTAGATACTCAACATCACCAGCAAACAAGACAATGCATTTACATTCTCATCAATATCAAAAATGGATATTTGGTGCTGCCAGCGATCACGTCTGCTTTGGAGCGATCCTACCTCTGGACCAGAAGCGCCGGGTTCAAGTCCAACGACAGGACGTGTTGGCCCCAGAAGGAGTGTTCATAGCCCGGTTCAATGGGTTGATGACCAACTGAGAAATCCTTCCACCACTATTCCCCAAAGCAGGATAAAAAAGTCCGTGTGTTAAGATACACTTAAAAAAACCCGTTCCAATCACTTCTTCAGCTCACCTTTCGCCTGAACCAAAAAGAGCAGAATCTGCGCGCCCTCAAAAAAAATAGCGAGATTGGGGGCTGGCAAGTTTAACCTTTGAGCTGATGACATGTCAGGCAACAGGAATTTGTATTGAAAACAGTGTAAGGCATCTTACATTCATCACAGTGGAATTGTTAGTCTTCTGATCCCAGCTTTTGGCAAACCAGGCAGGATATTCAACATTCTGAGAGGTGGGGAAGAGCCTTGTGTAAACTATTGGATTTTACAGCGTGGCCAAATCGGTAAAAACAAAAACAAATTGCTAATTTGAAATCAGGCGCACATTAAAAAAAAAATGCGCAAGATGAGTTTTTAGGATTTTACTGGGGTGGGGAAGAAATAAGACTTGTACCATCCTGAAATTAAAATGCCACTTTGGGATTCAACTTGGCCCATTCATAGAGTCAGTCAGTTTGGCGTAATGAAAATAGAATAGGTACGTATGTTTGTTTTCATTTCATTTCACTTCTGAACTCAGCAGGGACCAGTAAGTGCTGCATCTGTTCCCTCTCCTGGATGTCAGTCCCAACAATACACGCATGCAGTTCTGTTGAAAATTTCATCCAACACTTTGTGCCAGCTGTAATATTTGAATGGTTCTGCGCCACACAAGGAAAGAAAAATCACTGCTGTTTATTTTCTCTTGGAGTAACTGAAGCCATCAGAAGTGCCTCTGTAGATCCGTGGCAGCTGAAAATATTTCTTGCTTTTCATATTTTTCTGCTTTATCGAAACATGGGGGACCCCCCCCCCCCACCCCCTACACCCCCCCCCCCCCCCCCCCCACCCTCCCTTGCTAACTTTGTCTCCTTTGTACTAAATATACTGAATTGAGGTGGAGTATGCTTGCAAAGGCATCAGATGTGCTTCAGCTCCTTGCCCATGTGGGCAACCTTCACATATGGACCAAGTCAATAAATGTCAGCAGGCTGCTCAACCATAGAGTGCGTAACGTCCAAGTCTGATCCAATCACCAGTTGACAGCCAAATGCCCAATGAGCAGCAATCAGAAAGAGGAACCAGTTTGTTTGTTATTCTTTCCTTTCTAACCCAGGACACTGAGGTTAATTGTGCCATTTCTACCACTGCCCTATATGGAGGTCTTGCGGCTCAATGGGTAGCGCCCCAGTCTCTGGGTTCAAGTCCAACTCCAGGACTTGCTGGCTGCAGAAGGAGCATTCATTACAAACTGGTTGGCAAACAACCTTCTAGTCTTTCCAACACTTTCCCACTATTCCCCAAAAGGGAAAAAGCATGCTTGTGAGAGATACCAAGCACATCACTGCCTGATCGCGATAAGTCACGACTGAACCTGGCATCTTCCTGGCGTCTGCTACTCGTTTCACACCTATTATCCACTGAACTACGAGGGAATCCTGTTTCTTTTTTACATCTCACTATGTATCTTTTCCACCATAAATAAATCCTTCCGTATATTTGGTTTTGTGGTTATAATCTTATTATAGGCTTCACCTGAGATAGCTATGCCTTCACTGGAACAACTCAGTCTAGAATGCAATTTCTCAAGGATCTTTTATTTTATATTGATTTCAAGAATTATGTATGTAAGAGGAGCTAGACCAAGGATGCTACCACAATAATAAAGCTACTCTATTGATTGGGGAGGGTTACAGTTGTGATTGACATTTTTGGAGGAGCTCACAGTTTATGTCACAGTTTAAAGAAGCCTGCCCATCAACTGACCTGGGCAGAGGGAGTCTGGTCAATGAAAAAAACGACACAATACCTGCAGTGACCAGTTTTGCGTGTCTGCTTAACTTCGCCTCTGCACTCTGACCACGTGTGATTTCATCTTTTGGTCTTCAGTATTCCTGTGAACAATTCTGAAGAGTGAGTTGTTAATTTTATTTGCTCAACTTCAAAATTCACAGAGTATCGAGTTGGAGTGACTGAATTGAAAGTTACAAACAAAATGCAGGTCAGCCAACTTCAAATATCTTTTCAAGGAGTGACGGTGGTGTCCCAGCAAGGCTTCCTGACTCGCACCGAACACTCAAGAAGCTCAGCACAATCCAGGGTGCAGCACTCATTCACCAACTTAAACATTCACTCCCTCCACCACCAGCACATAGTGGGAGT
Source organism: Scyliorhinus torazame (assembly GCF_047496885.1). NCBI lineage: Eukaryota > Metazoa > Chordata > Chondrichthyes > Carcharhiniformes > Scyliorhinidae > Scyliorhinus > Scyliorhinus torazame. The sequence goes on along the minus strand of NC_092716.1, from coordinate 20,276,916 downwards.
AATATGTACCATCCATAAAATGTTCTGCAGCAACTCCCCAAGGCTCCTTTGACAGCCCCTTCCAAACAAATGTCATTTATCGAACAAGGGCAAAAGACGTATGGGAACTCCATCCCCTGACCGTTCCAGCCAAACACAATTCTGATTTGAGACTATTGTTGCTTCACTGTGGCTGGGTCAAAATTCTGCAACTCCCTTCCTTAGAGCACTGACGGCAGTTTGTTGGACTGCATCAGTTTAAGAAGACATCTCACCACCACTTACTCAATGGCAATTGGGGATGGACAATAAATGCTGGCCGAGCCAGTGATGGCCACATCCCAAGAAGGAATTTCAAACTCTGATGCTATTCAAGGTCAAATAGCTACTGATGGTCACCAATAAAACTTGACCACTTTGGGGAGGTACGCAAGGGCGGACAGCACCAATGAATCAAGAAGGAGAGAGGGTGAACATTGCAAATGGAAATTGGAAACACGGGCAGCACGGTAGCATTGTGGATAGCACAATTGCTTCACAGCTCCAGGTTCCCAAGTTCGATTCCGGCTTGGATCACTGTCTGTTCGGAGTCTGCACATCCTCCCCGTGTGTGCGTGGGTTTCCTCCGGGTGCTCCGGTTTCCTCCCACGGTCCAAAGATGTGCAGGTTAGGTGGATTGGCCATGATAAATTGCCCTTAGTGTCCAAAATTGCCCTTAGTGTTGGGTGAGGTTACTGGGTTATGGGGATAGGGTGGAGGTGTTGACCTTGGTAAGAGTGCTCTTTCCAAGAGCCGGTGCAGACTCGATGGGCCGAATGGCCTCCTTCTGCACTGTAAATTCTATGATGATATTTGAAGTACTATGAATAATGTTGAAGTAAAAATAAAATGTTGCACTTGACATGCATGTTTTTATTACTATCAGACAGATTGATAATTTTAATAAACTACCAATATTATGTTCACTAGTTGAACACTGTCCCTTGTGAATCTGAAGAATAAAGTACCTTATGAATTAATATATATGCGCGAATAGAGGAAAGAAAAACTAATACACAACTGACAGTCACATGCACAATGCCCAAATTTTGCAACAGGAATATGAGGGAAGGAGAAACATTTACAGGAAGGATGTCCAAGCAAATCCAAGTGCATTTTGTTTTCCTTCACTGGGGTCAGCCTGTCAGATAAGAGAAGAATGGCAACAAATCAGAGAAAGGGCCCGGAATTTATGATGAGAATAATGTTGCACACCGCTATAAAGGCAGAAATTTGACAGCAATATTTGGGATAGAATATCCCACTGGGCTGGAGGAGCCGTATAGTCCTGGCCCTGGAGTACTCACCTATGCAGTTAAGTGGTCAAATCCAGATGTTGATGTCAGAGACATTCTGCTCCTCCACTGGGTACACCACTGCAGTTGTCGCTGTTAGTCTCGACAAGGGAGAATCCAATGAATGGCAGGACACTAGGAAGCTCAGAGGAACAGAGGGATCTTGGGGAGCTTGCCCACAGATCCCTGAAGGTGGCAGGACAGGTTAATAGGGTAGTTAAGAACACATATAGGACACTTGCCTTTATTAAGCGTGGCATAGATTATAAAAATAAGGAGGTTATGTTGGAGCTGTACAGGACTTTGGTCAGGCCACAGCTGGAGTATTGTGTTCAGTTCTGGTCACCGCACTATGGGAAGGATGTGATTGCACTGGAGAGGGTGCAGAGGAGATTCACCAGGATGTTGCCTGAGATGGGGCATTTTAGCTATGAAGAGAGGCTGGATAAACTCAGGCTGTTTACTTTGGAGCAGAGAAGACTGAGAGGGGACCTGATTGAGGTGTATAAGATTATGAGGGGCATGGACCGGTGGATAGAAAGCAGCTGTTCCCCTCAGTTGAAGGGTAAATATAAAGGAGACATAATTTTAAGGTGAAAGTCAGGAGGTTGAGAGGGGATTTGAGGAAAGGATTTTTCACCTAGAGGGTGGTGGGAATCAGGAATGTACTGGAAGCTGGAAACCTCACAATCTTTAAAAAGTACTTGGATAATCACTTGTCATGTCATAATATTCAAGGCAATGGCCAAGTGCTGGTAAGTGGGATTAGAGTTTTTGTTTTATCGCTGAAGGCTAGATGGGTCTCTTCTGTACTGTGTGGTTTTATAAAATGACTGCTAAAGCCCAAACTTGTCCACTATTTCCTTATTAGAAACAGCCAAAATGTTTAGGCTGGTTTATTTAGGAAAAAGTGAACTTTTAACACCGTCATATGTGATGCCTATTGCTAAATAACTCCTCTGGCCTTGAAAAAATATGTTTCACCAATTTGCAGCTCATTCCATCAGGAGAAAATTAGTGTCGGAGATTTTTTTTCAAAATATATTTTTATTTCTTTTTCCATCTGTCTCTTTTAGTTCTCTCCTATAATTCCACCTGCATACCCATTCTTTCTGTCTCCCATTTGAATCCAATTTATATTTCTTGCTTTCTACTTCCTGCTTTAGATTCTGCAAGACTCAGTAAATATATGGCAACCTGATAAGTTCACTGTTGGGTGTGCAGTGTTGGAAAAGGTGCTAGTTTAGAGGGAATGGCTGTTGACAGGTCCGTGCTTTTCTGCAGCTATCAGTGAGGTGAATGGTAAGGGTTGATCATACAATCATAGAATTTACAGTGCAGAAGGAGGCCATTTGACCCACCGAGTCTGCACCGGCCCTTGCAAAGAGCACCCTACTTAAACCCACACCTCCACCCCATCCCAGTAACCCCACCTAACCTTTTTTTTTTTTGGACACTACGGGCAATTTAGCATAGCCAATCCGCCTAACTTGCACATCTTTGGACTGTGGGAGGAAACCGGAGCACCCGTAGGAAACCTATGCAGACACGGGGAGAACATGCAGGCTCCACACAGACAGTGACCCAAGCCGGGAATCAAACCTGGGACCCTGGAGCTGTGAAGCAACAGTGCTAACCACTGTGCTACCATGCCGTCCTTTGCCACTGAGAGCAAAACACAGGCCGTTTTTATCCCACCTAAAAGGCCATTAATCATGACTACTAATATTGCAACGCGTTGCCTGTCCAAAATATGAATGTGTACAAAAAATGTAAGCTAGTATTTAATAAAGGCAACATACAGCTGGAAATCTCAAATAAAAACAGAGAATGCTGGAAATACTCAGCAGCTCTGGCAGCATCTGCTGAGGGAGAAGCAGAGTTGACGTTTTGAGTCTGTATCACTCTTCTTCAGAGCTTTTTATTTAAGGTAGTATTTAGTTTTGCTTGGCAACTAAAAATCTACTGATTGCAGTTCTAGCAGCCTTAAAATCATTCTAGTACATAATTTCAATACTTTACGTCTCCCTTGATGGCTTTATGTACACTAGATATATATATATATACATATATATGAGAACAAATTCATGAATAAGTGATTTCTTTTGACCCAGTGCTCCTAATAGAAGAGTAATGATCCAAATCCAGTCACTGTTAGTTGTCTCAACTTAAGCTAAAATGCAGGATGAAGATTTCTGAGACACTTCCCTTATCATAGAATCATTACAGTGCAGAAGGAGGCCATTGTGCCCATCGAGTCTGCACCAACCCTCTGAAAGAGCATCCCGACATTGGCCCAATACCCCTGCCCCATCCCCATAACCTTTGGACACAAAGGGGCAATTTAGCATGGTTAATGCACTTAACCTGAACATCTTTTGAACTCAGTACGAAGTCTTACAACACCAGGTTAAAGTCCAACAGGTTTGTTTCGATGTCACTAGCTTTCGGAGCACTGCTCCTTCCTCAGGTGAATGAAGAGGTCTGTGCTCACCCCAGTCCAACGCCGGCATCTCCACATCTTTTGAACTGTGGGAGGAAACCGGAGCACCAGGAAGAAACCCACGTGGACAAGGGAGAACGTGCAAACTCCACAGAGACAGCCACCCGAGGTTGGAATCGAACTTATGCCATAGAGGTCAGCACATAAATCGCCCTTTGAAGCCTCAAAGAATCCCTCCTAAAAGAGGAATTGACTGATACGCCAAGTATAAAAGTGAGCAGCCAGCATGGGTATGCGTGGTCAGTGTTTTGAAAGGACATTGGCATCCAACGCAAAGAGCAAGCATGGCTTCAAGTCCTACACAACTTTGCAATGCAGCCCGTATTGCCTGCTGTCATGATATGCAAACATGCAGCTAATGAACACATAGAATAGGACATGACCAATGAGCAGTCAGGACACTCAGGGGTGGTATCTCACTATAAAAGGGATGAGGCACTCACACCCCGCCTCTTTCCACAGACCAACATCTACAGAGTGAAACGGTGTATCCTCAGCATCACACCCCAGCACGTGGCTTAGAGCAAGGCTGGTTCAGTTAGACTGAGTTACTACATTTAGATTAGCAGAGAGTCGAACTCATTGAGATCTGTGCTAATAGTTCAATAAAACACATTCAACTCACTTCAAAGTCTGGAGCATCTTTTACTCAAAACTGCATCAAGTGGCAGCTTGTGTATTCCGAATTACATAACACGACATGATACCAGGAGTCTGTTCAATCTAGTTAGTTCAACTCAGCAAGATCCGTGACGACCAGCGAATGTATACCGGCACAATGGAAAAGATTCCGGCTCCTCACCAGCTCAGGACCTCCGGCAATCTCCGTGCCAACTGGCAGACATTCAAGCAGAAATTTCAGCTTTACGTCGAAGCATCAGACCTCAATGGTGCGTCTGGTGCACGGAAGATAGCTCTTTTCCTCACCGCAGCGGGTGATCACGCCTTGGAAATATTCAACTCCTTTCACTTCGCCAAAGACCAGGACAAGCCAAAGTTTCAGACCATCCTGGATAAGTTTGACAGCCACTGTGAGGTGGACACCAAAAAAATCTTTGAGCGCTACATATTCAAGCAGCGATTGCAAGGGAAAGACGAATCCTTCAACTCATATTTAACTAACCTTAGACTGCTAGCGTAATCATGCAACTTCGGTGATATCACTGACTCCATGATCAGAAACCAAATCGTTTTTGGAGTTCACTCTGATCCTCTGAGGGAGCAGTTACTGAAGATCAAGCGTATGACCCTGCCAGTCGCGATTGTAACATGCATAGTGCATGAGCTGAAAATCGCTATACCCAGTACAAAACGGCAGAAAATGCTAAACTAGCCTGCCATGAGGCGGAAAGTGTGCAGGCCATCTCCCAGATGCAGCGCGTCAACATTGACGAAAGTGACCATTCCCCGGGGCCCGACGCATGCGCGATGCGAACGGGATAACGAAGCGGCTAAAACCCGCACTGCGCAGGTGCAGACATCTGAGAACCGCACTGCGCATGTGCAACGACGCACGGAGCGTCAGGACACCGACGTCATGACGTGTTCGAACTGTGGCACCGCCCATTAAAATAAACACTGCCCTGCAAGAGGCAGACGCTGTTTAAACTGCGGGAAGCCAGGCCACTTTGCAGCCCTGTGCAGATCTGCATCACCAGTCAGGAGCCAGCGCTCGCAATTCCAACGACCCAGCTGGAAGAGTCCAGCAGAAGGCTCTGCACCTTCAAGACGCCTTTTGGGAGATACTGCTACAATCGCATGCCATTTGGCATCATCTCGGCATCGGAGATATTCCATCGCATCATGGAGCATATGATGGAAGGCATTGAAGGGGTTCGTGTGTACGTGGACGACATCATCATATGGTCCACGACCCCTGAAGAACGTGTCCCATCTCCAGAAGGTATTCCGCAGTGTGCATGCCAACGGCCTAAAGTTAAACAAGTCCAAATGTTTTGGCACATCGACGCTCAAGTTCCTGGAGCTCACAGCATGGTGTGTGCCCAGACACAGCCAAAATCAAGGCCATCGAGGCGATGAAGGTCCCTGAGGACAAAAAGGCAGTGCTGCGCTTCTTGGGTAGGTCAATTTTCTGGACAAGTTCATTCCAAACATGGCCACACACACCACAGTCCTACGCAACCTGGTGAAAAAGTCAACTGCCTTTGAGTGGAAGGGGGCACACCAGACAGAGTGGTTGGAGCTGAAAGCCCAGCTCACCACTGCACCAGTCCTGGCATTCTTCGACCCGGACCAAGAGACAAAGATATCCACAGATGCAAGTCAGGATGGCATCGGTGCGGTGTTGCTTCAACGAGATGACACATCATCCTGGGCACCAGTAGCCTACGCATCAAGGGCGATGACGCCCACTGAAACCAGATATGCTCAGATTGAGAAGGAGTGCTTGGGTCTTCTCACTGGCATCCTCAAATTTCATGATTATGTCTACGGCCTGCCGACATTCACTGTCGAGACGGATCATAGGCCTCTGGTCCACATCATCCACAAGGACTCTGCTTCCAACATACACCTTGCACTGCTCGCGTACAGGGCGGCTCCATTGTCCACTGGCATGTCGCCGGCTCAACTCCTGAAGAACAGGGTCCTGTGGATGACGCTTCCAGCCATACACCTGCCCAACCTGGATCACCTCCCGGTGCTGCAGAAGATGCAGCAGCTCAGAGACCGTCAAAAGCAGGGCTATGATGCCCATGCCACCGATCCGGCCATGCTATCCCCGGCAGACACTGTCAGGATCAAGATACTAGTTGGTGGGTGGTCTGCCCCGGCAGTCGTTGTTCGACAGGCCACGCCCCGCTCTTATATTGTACGTATGGCTGATGGCTCCATCGTGCGAAGGAATCGACGGGCACTGCGCAAAGTTGCCTGCCCGCAACCACTTTCTCCTCCATTTCCATATGTTGAATTGCCATCTCCTGATACCTCGCACCACGAGGCCACCAACTGGCCTACAGACAGGCTTCCATCCCGCCTGTCAAGGCGCTGTCGTCCCCTCCGCCACCTCTCCAGCGGTGGACCAGTATCAGACACAAGCCTCAGAGAGTGGACTTGTGAACATTTGTTTTGTTTGCTCTGTTCTGTTGTCCTCCGTCTGTCACGTTAGACAGACTCATTCACATGTAAATACATTCACATACGCCAACACAACATTTTTAAAAAGGGGAGATGTCATGATATGCAAACATGCAGCGAATGAGAACACAGAATAAGACATGACCAATGAGCAGTCAGGACAATCATGGGTGGTATCTCACTATAAAAGGGATGAGGCACTCACACCCCGCCTCTTTTCACAGACCAACATCTACAGAGTGAGACAGGGTGTATCCTCAGCATCACACCTCAGCACGTGGCTTAGAACAAGACTGGTTCAGTTAGACTGAGTTACTACATTTAGATTAGCAGAGAGTCGAACTCATTGAGAACTGTGCTAATAGTTCAATAAAACACATTCAACTCACTTCAAAGTCTGGAGCATCTTTTACTCAAAACTGCATCAAGTGGCAGCTTGTGTTATTCCAAATTACATAACACAACACCTGCTTGATCCCTTTCACACAGCTATAAGATACTGATAAGTAAAACATGTATTTGTAGGGTGAAAAACTGAGGCTAACGGAGTTGTTGCATGTCATGGTTGATGGTTGAAGAGGGGAGTGGTGGGAAGGGGGGAGTCGCGGGGGGGTCAACTGAGTATATGCTAAAACATGATTTCTGGGGCCGGAAAAATGAATGAAACAGATGGGGGTTTGCGACAGCCGATGATAGTTGTCACGGTCTCCATTACTGAGACTAGCTTTTAATTCCAAATGTTATTAATTGAATTTAAATCCCACCAGCTGCCTTGGTGGGAATTGGACCTGTGTCCCCAGAGAATTAGCCTGAACATTGGATTCCTAGTCCATGTTTGATTATCACTACGCCACCATCTCCCCAATGAACCTTGGTAAATTGCTGAGCATTAAGAGGTGAGGGAAAGTTGGAGAGAACGGAAAGGGAAAAAATGGGGAGAGCACGTTAATTTTAGTTTGTGTTTGTAATAGTCCGCATGGGGCCTACAGGGCGGGAATGATTGAATGATACCTTCCCCGTGGTCCTTGCGGAGCAAGAGCTCCCCCGCTAGGGGCGAGGGACCTCTGTTGACCTTTGTACATAAGGTTGGCCGTAAGGCACCAACCAGAAGAGGAACCTGATGGAGATCTATCAGGCAGTGTATTTATCGTGTTCTAAATAAAACAAGTTTCCTTTATTTTAGTCAATGTCAACTCCCTGTGCCCTTATTAAAGTGTTCATTATTCCTTTCATCTGGGTCCAACTGTAGCCCAGAGAATGGCAAAGGATTGGGAACAAAATAAATATCTATGCAAAATATAAAATGCAATTAGAAATCATAAACTTAATTTGTTGGTAAATTTGCAACATTCAAACTAGACAAAAATAACAAGCGTATTATTGTATGCACTTGTTTTAAGCACACTGTTGCTGGATGCAATAAACAATTGCTGCCATTTTTGATCCCACTTAATGGTTGGGGGGGAGACAAACAATATAATAATAATCTTTATTTTGTCACAAGTCGGCTTGCATTAACATTGCAATGAGGTTACTGTGAAAATCCCCTAGTCGCCACACTCCGATGCCTGTTTGGGTACACTGAAGAAGAATTCAGAATGTCCAAATTGCCTAACAGCACGTCTTTCGGGACTTGTGGGGGGAAACCGGAGCACCCGGAGGGGAGAACTGGCAGACATCCGCACAGACAGTGGCCCAAGCCGGGAATCGAACCTGGGACCCTGGCGTGGTGCAGCAACAGTGCTACCGCACTGAGCTACCGCAATATTTGTGGATCTGTGTCCTGCCCAGTAGGAGCGAATGGAAAATAATCAGAATTTGATGCTTGCATCAAATACAGGTTTATGTGGAGTTGATTGTAACAGGATTACCTGGATCATTATTGAATGCACATTCCTTGGGATATTGTCAAGAACATACTTGGGTCGAAAGAAAATAAATGTCGATTTGATTAATCGATTGATGGTTCCTACAGATTTGAAGCTGTCGGAGCTTCCTTCTCACCCCATTTTCCTTTCGCATTCCCGTCTTTAGCTGCGAAGCTGTATAACTTTGCTTGCCTGAGAAAGCAGACAGCTTACTCAGGCCTCTTTGCAGAGCAACTTTGAGTACCATTTCATGCAGAATTTTTGCTGCTACAGGCATAAATGCAGGGTGGAAATTGTATATCAAGAGCATTAAACCCTGGTGGAAATGTAAGTGAAATCTGTATAAACAGAGAAATAAAGTGAACACAGAAATCCAGAACAGATTTCAAACTGAGGCCCAGAGAATGGATGTCTCGTATTCCACGGTTAAAACTCCCAGGTCAGTCAATGAAAACTTGCTCTATGTTGCAGATCTTGCCAGATGAATTCCTTTCTCCCCTGCACCTCCCCACCAACTCCCGTGTATCTCTCTCTATCATTGTTTAAATGCTGCATCAATGAAGCCAGTTATAATGATGCAGCTAAGGAGACCAGTGTGATCTCTTGTCCATACAGTTGGTGAGTTGATAACAACAATCATTTTATTTTCACTCCATTCCCATTTTCTGCTTCCAGCTGGCAGCCAGCCTGTTTAAATGACCAGATTGAGTTTCTATGCTGCCATTGTATTTTCAGGATAACATGATTTTGTTCCGACACTGTTTGATGCAGTGAGGATTTACGGCAGTGACAGTAAATCGTTTGCTGAATGCTAGCTATCAGGATTGAATTTTTGAAGTGTAGAATACGGGCATCTTAGAGTGTAAGTCGATGCACAGCTTGGATCAAAACTTAAGGTGCAAATGCCAAAAATCTAAAATGGAAAGAATATAAAAAACGTGTCGGTGGTCGCTCAACATCTGGCACAGAAACTCTTTCATAGAATTTCATAGAATTTACAGTGCAGAAGGAGGCCATTCGGCCCATCGAGTCTGCACCGGCTCTTGGAAAGAGCACCCTGCGCAAGCCCACACCACCCTATCCCCATAACCCAGTAACCCTACTCAACACTAAGGGCAATTTTGGACACTAAGGGCAATTTAGCATGGCCAGTCCACCTAACCTGCACATCTTTGGACTGTGGGAGGAAACCGGAGCACCCGGAGGAAACCCACGCACACATTGGGAGGATGTGTAGACTCCACACAGACAGTGACCCAAGCCGGAATCGAACCAGGGACCCTGGAGCTGTGAAGCAATTGTGCTATCCACAATGCTGGTGGATTGACTTGCCTCTTCTCTTGAAGAGGCTTCCTGACCTCCTGTGTATTTGTTCGATGAGGATGCATGGTATTCTGTGAACAAACTCTCAAATTGTCATTTAAAAAAAACCAATGGTTTCTCACTATTTTGGTGTTCACTCTCATTCAAGTACCTAAAAGGTCAATGCAATAAATGGATGAGAAAGAGGACAAATAGATATTTTTGACTTCTCTTTCTTATCAGACATAATGATTGATGCATTTCATTCAACCCACTTGTTCAACAGTGAAGGAAAAAATATAAAGGGCGGGATTCTCCGCAATCGGCGCGATGTCCACCGACCGGCGCCAAAAACGGCGCGAATCAGTCCGGCATTGCGCCGCCCCAAAGGTGCGGAATTCTCCGCATCTTGAGGGGCGAGCCCTCACCTTGAGGGGCTAGGCCCGCGCCGGACTGATTTCCGCCCCGCCAGCTGGCGGGAAAGGCCTTTGGTGCCCCGCCAGCTGGTGCGGAAATGACTTTGCCGTGCGGCGCATGCGCGGGAGCGTCAGCAGCCGCTCACGGCATCCCCGCTCATGCGCAGTGGAGGGGGTCTCTTCCGCCTCCGCCATAGTGGAGACCATGGCGAAGGCGGAAGGAAGAGAGTGCCCCCACGGCACAGGCCCGCCTGCGGATCAGTGGGCCCCGATCGCGGGCCAGGCCACCGTGGGGGCACCCCCCAGGGCCAGATCGGCCGCGTCCCCCTCAGGACCCCGGAGCCCGCCTGCGCCGCCTTGTCCCACCGGTAAGAGAGGTGGTTTGATTCTCGCCGGCGGGACAGGCATTCCAGCAGCGGGACTTCGGCCCATCACGGGCCTGAGAATCGGTGGGGGGGGGGGGGGGGCCGCCAACTGGCGCAGCGCGATTCCCACCCCCTCCGAATATCCAGTGCCGGAGAATTCGGCAACCGGCGGGGGCGGGATTCACGCCAGCTCCCGGCGATTCTCCAACCCGGCGGGGGGGGTCGGAGAATCCCGCCCAAAATGTCAGATACATTTGACTCTGCATTCAATTTTTTTAAAACTTAGAGTACCCAATTCTTTTTTTTCCAATTAAGGGGCAATTTAGCATGGCCAATCCACCTACCCTGCACATCTTTTGAGGTTTGTGGGGATGAGACCCATGCAGACACAGGGAGAATGCGCAAACTCCGCACGGACAGTGGGCCAGGATCGAACCCGGGTCCTCGGCGCCGTGAGGCAGCAGTACTAACCACTGCACCGTGGTGCCTCCCCCTGACTCTGTATTCAAAGGAGTAATTAAGAAATGTTCTGAGATTACATATATTGTTAGATTTTTGCTGTATAACGGCAGTATAAATTTAAGAAGTGTAAAAATTTATACTGCACATTAAAACAATGCACTAAACATGAAAGGGATTGAGCGCCTACAAAAGTTTATTTCATTCCTCTGTCACCAGCAGTTGATGGTAAGAATTAAAGAACCAAAAATGAAAGTCCCTATTTGCGTCCACAGTTTATTTTCTGCCTCAGTCATTTCATTCTCGTCTGAAGCCATTTCCTGCTGGCAAGTTGAGAGCACCTCCATTGAGCGTGTAATTCTGAGAGGGAGGGACACCTGACATTACTGGAGCCGTAAAATAAAATAACAAGTGATTAACCTTCCGAGCCCGCTTGTTCTAAACCTGGTGCTGGCTCATTTCCTGTTACAACAGGGCTGTGGCTGTCTGCTGAAAGACAGGCAGATGAGTAAATGGGAGCACGGCTCCGCAGCAAAGTCAACTCAAAAGGCGCCTCATCTGAGCAACGCAGATAACTGTTGAAAGTCGGCTGGTGTTGGTGGCTGCTTTGGTACGTCATTTGACCACGTCCTTTGCATTTGTCACTGAATTTTGGAAGAAGAGAAGGTATCATATCTGGTGTGGCAGAGATTAAAACTGGTGCTTTCCTGAACCAGTGAAGTTTTCTCTCACTTTTCTGTTTGATGCTGGTCTGAGGAAGGGCTACTCTGAATATTTCACAGGGAAGGCAGTGGCCTCGGGTAATCCAGAGGCCCAGGCTAATGCTCGAAATCCTACAATGGCAGCTGGTGGAATTTAAATTCAGTAATAAAATCTGGAATTGAAAGCTGGTATCGGTAGTGGTGACCATGAAACTTTCATCGATTGTCCTAAAAACCCAGCTGGTTCACTAATGCAATCTGCCTTCCTTGCCTGATCTGTCCTACATGTGACTCTGGACCCACAGCAATGTGGTTGACTCTTAACTGCTCTCTGAAATGGCCTGGCAAACAATTCAAGGACACTTAGGGATGGGAAACAAATGCTGGCCTTGCCATCTATGCCCACATCCGATGAAAAAATAAATAATAAATAAATAAATCTAGGGTTGCTCACTGGCAAGTGGAAATTGGAGCCTGATTCACATTGTCGTTCCACTGGAAAAGTGTTATTTATGTTGACTATACCTTTTGCATTATTCGAGGATGGTCAGTGCATTCTTAGGAAAGGCGAATTAGATGAAATGCCGAGAATGATCAATGCATTTTGTGGTGTCCCACGTAACAGTGGGACACCACACTGGGCACATATTCTGGGTCGATTGCTACATTTCTTATCTCTAAACAGGACTTCAGAATGACATATTTACCGAGGTGGCAATGGCCCTTTAGCAGTGTGATCTATACATGTTTCCTGCCGTGTACTGTAACACAACTCATGACATTTAGTAACATCCAATTACAATAAACAGAAATAGTACATACATATGTTCATTGTTAGCAAGAGAGTGATTGCGATTCTGTCCATCAGCGTTTTGATGGGTAACATATTTGGTGCTGTAGTAATGGAAATGAGAGGAAATCTGTTCCAGGCATTTTGTCAATGTAAGTGGGAGTAGTAAAGGCCTTGTAATGAGAGAGCTTATTTTGTGGTCTTATTCATATTTTGTGCAATGTATTGATTCATTAAGTGCTGTTTAGTTTTAATCTTATTGCCCCAACCCCTATATTAACTCCTATTCAGGCAATAGGCCTTTAGTTGGGAGGTTCGGACTGTATCTTTAGCTGCGGTTAATACCTTCTTTTCGTGGTGGCTGCTGAATAGCTCACATATAACAGGGTTATTTCTAACATGCGATGCTCCATTTACCGGTTTCTATGCACTCTCTTTGTTCCAAACTTTGTTTGAAATTATCTCCTGTCCAACCACTTCATTAGTTTTTCTTTTCCCTGCCACAAAGCTAAAGAATGCTTTTCTTTCAAACAAATATATCCCGGTCATAAGCTGCTGAATATTGTGACAAGACATTTTTATGACATTTTTACTCTTTGTGTTGCAAACGTAGCAAGTTAGGCATTTCATCAAATTTGTATGTAAATCTTTAGTGTAGTTAAATTAGACAGCCATTTGCCTGCAGAAACTTGTACTTCAGTTTGTGAATCAGTAAAATAGGTGTTTTTCACTTTGGAATATGGGGCGGGATTCTCCGACCCTCCACCAGGTCAGAGAATCCCCGGGGGCAGTGGGAATCCCGCCCCAACGCAGGCTGCCATATTCTCCACGACCAGTTTTCGGGCGGGGGCGGGGCTCAGGCCACGGCAGTCGGGGGTCGTTGGCAACGGCCCTCTCTCTCCCCCCTCCCCCCCCCCCCCCCCCCCCCAGCAATTCTCCGGGCCCCGATGGGCCAGTTTTTGGCCAGTCCCTCCGGCGTGGATTAGGCATGGTCCCACACAGCGGAACCTGGCAGGTGAGTCAGCTGGGGCGGTCCTCGGGGGGGGCTGCGGGGGGGATCCGACCCCGGGGGTTGCCCCACGGTGGCCTGGCCCACGATCGGGGCCCGCCGATCTGCAGGCGGTCCTGTACCATGGGGGCACTCCTTCCTTCTGTGCCGGTCCCTGTAGGGCTCCGCCATGGCTGGCACGGAGAAGACCCCCCCCCACTGCGCAGGCGCCAGAATTAGCCGGTGGTTCCGCGCATGCGCGGGATCATGCCGGCTCTTTGGCGCATGCACGGACTCGCGCAGTCCCTTCGGCGCCGGCTGCCTCGGCACCAACCCCTCCAGCGTCCACCTAGCCCCCGGAATTGCGGAGGATTCCTCTACTTCCGGTCGGCCCGATGCCAGAGTGGTTCGCACCGTTTTTGACACCGGCGTCGGGCCATCGCGCCGATTCCAGAGAATCCCACCTATGACCTATAAATCACAAATACAGTTCTGTATTCCAGTGTGCATCATTTTCTATACAAAGAGGAGAATCCAGGGAACAGCCCTTGCCTGTATATTAAACCACTTTGTTTCTGTGGCCGAGTCATCTTCAGAACTGATTGTCTCGATCTCAATTGCAAATTCTAATCCCTGAATTTATCCACTGTTGTTTTTCTCCTCCAAATGTCTCCCCTTTTCACTGTGTTCGGGCAGGGGCGGTGGGGGGAGGTGCTCCCCGATCCATTGACTCCCAGAATTACAGAAAGCTTGGGGTGGGGGTTTGTTTTGGTCTGTATTCATGCCTGAACTTTGTGACAACACAGGAACATGGTGGAGGCCAGAAACGTGGCGAATAATCTGGAGGCCAGAAACAATGTGCTGGTTGGTCCGCGAGGAATGAAGTTAGTTGCCAGTATCCCTACAGTGTAATTCTGGTGGGGGTGGAAAGTGATGGGGAAGGGACCTGAAGCAGTCTTTGGAGTTAATGTTATGCAAGGAGGAGCACTCTTGTTCTTTGTACTTTGTTCCCAAATCTACATTCAGATAAAGATTATTTTCTTCAAAAGATTGCCTCATTAGGAGTGGCCTCCATTGGTTTCTTTATGGACTGGTGTTTCAGCTGCAAATGGACATGTGTGTTTAGAGTAATCTCATTTTGGGGAAGGGGCCGCAACAAGGCTCTAGTTTCCTTGTTTGTGTATGCAAAAGTCCAACATGTCTGTTTTTTAAGCATGGGTCCTAGATGTCTATAGTGGATCCTTATGGGGCCGGTTTAGCACAGTGGGCTAAACAGCTGACTTGTAATGCAGAACAATGCCAGCAGCGCGGGTTCAATTCCCGTACCGGCCACCCCGAACAGGCGCCGAAATGTGGCGACGAGGGGCTTTTCACAGTAACTTAATTGAAGCCTACTTGTGACAATAAGCGGTTATTATTATTAACCAATATATCCTGGCATGCTTTCAGTATGGTATGAACGTATTAGGCTCTTAGGTGCCCATTTTATGCCTATCAAACCAGACAGATTGAATTCCTGGGCTGTGTGACTTGAAGTTAATTTTTGTGCTGATTTTATGAAGATATTTCTCCAGTACCTTTCACGATCTCAGGATGGCCCAAAGTGCTTTACAGACAACGAAGCCCCTTTGAGGTATAGCCGCTGTTATAATGTGAGGGAAAGTTTTCAAATGTTCAATAATGGAGTAGAATAAATCTGTGCACATATTCTGCTGTATGACAGCTGTCATTCTTTTGTCTTGTGTTTTGGATTCAACAACAACCACAAAATACTGCAGTGATTGCAACTGTGCTGAAGATACAAACGGAAAATGTGGGGGAAGATGATGAGAAAAACCATACTTGCCTCTAAAACAGGTTGTAGGTGGTGCATGTTCTATTTTAAACTCTTCTGATCCAAAACAATGTAATTGTGGTGAAGCATGCGGCATTTTATTCTTAGGAAGATATATCTACTCCAGTACTCTACCATTTATCGACTTAAGGCTGGTTCATTCATTTTCAGTTTAGAGAAATGTTCTGAATTACAGAAACAATTCGCTCTGGTTTCCAGGCCATCTGGCAGTATTCTATTTCAAACAGCTTTGTTTTAATATATAAAGCGTCTCATTTAAAAAATGTGGAAGAAAAGCTGTGTAACTAGACAGATTTAAACTATTAATTTCCTGAACAGCAAACGCTAACATTTTCTTTGGAAAGTTGAACTCAAAAAGAGCAAAACGGCGGCAAGTTCTGCTTTTTCAGAATAAAATCAATTTCAGAACGCGATCAGAATCTTTCACAAAAATACTAAGCCATTGATTGACTGTCTTTTATTTTATTCAAACCAGCATTAGGGAACATAAGATAAATTGCAAATCCTGTCAAAATAACTTGCAGGACACCTTCTGTCAGCATTCCAACCACAGAGATGGACTCTGCAGTAAATAGACCCACGTTTCAAAAAACACTGATGTCTCTCTAATTAATGGTAATTAATTGTAAGTAAATGGATTTAAATTAACTTAGGAGAAAAGAAAGCTTTCACAATGACAAATTATGCTCTATGTAATTGTTTTTTTATTAACATCAAATAATGTAAACTGAAGGACACCAGTCTACTCGAAGAGTTAGTACCTAATGTTCCATATCAGATCTGTACAATGTCATAACTGAATACAGATTAGGCAGTGTCCTTTTATGTAGGTTGAACTGGAGAGAGCCAGGCACTGCTGTTTGCCAAGTATATTATCTTAGTGAAAACCTGCTCCCTCCTCTCCCTGTTTACAAAGGCATGCCCACAAAATGCTGTGAATCGAGTGAGTCCGAGCACCTGGGACACCGTAGCATTGTTATTCCATTCTTATTTTTTTTTCTCTAAATTGAACGCACAAGAAAAGAGGCTCAGAGTGTGCAAAAAATATGACTTCCATCCTGAAAATGTCCTCTTCAGCAACTCGACAGAGTGGCCCAGCCAAGTCTGGCAACGATTGGAGAAAATGTCAAATGTTCCTGAAGAAGTTACAATCAGCCTTTCTTAATTGCCCGGACTATGCCACATGCGCGCAGAGTCTGTTTAACTATTCGGGAGGTTCTGTGCTTAGCATGGTTTGGTGTTTATGTTGTGAGTGAATGCACTACCTGCTGTCTTGTGTGTGTTTCTCTCTCTCCCCCCCCCCTCCCCCCCCCTCCCACCACCCACCCACAGCCTCTTCCAGTGAGAGCACTGAGCAACCCAACAATAAATCTAGGAGGCTGACAATGCGCTCGCCTGGTGCTCCTTTGCCCTCAATTTCAGTTAGATGGGCCATTGCAAACTCATTACAAACTGTTTGTTCTGTGACTTTGACTCTTGTTCTGATGAACACCAGCGAGAGAGAGAGAGAGAAGCTAAGGACAGCAAGAAGCATGTTCCCCAAAGGGGAGGTTGCCGAGAGTAGGGTGGGGAAAAAAGCCATTTCTTCTCATTTATTAACTTTTAATAAAACAGGCAACAGAGCCCAAAATAAAACACCCGTTGCAAACAACTCGTGAGGATGAGAGGCTCCTTTTATTCTGGCCTTGATGCCCAGATACATTATACCACGTTGCGTTACTTTGCACGCAGAGTTCACTCTTATTCAGCAAAATCAGTTAATTCGATACAGGTAGCTGTATCACTTCTGAATTTCAGAAATAAATGTTAACAGTTTACCGCAGTCCATGGTTATTATTATTTTATCCCTTTCACCCAAACACATTTAGCCCTCTTCAGCGCTGCAAAAATCACGCTGTAGAAAGTTTTTTTTAATGATACGTATTTTGGGCATATTTCATGAAAATTGTGTTTGATATTTCTGCGGTAAATGATATCAGGAGCAATTTTCTAACTGCTCAGTATTTGTGTCCACTGCACAACTGTACAGACTAGACAGGCCCTGAGTTTAATTCTTAGTCGGTAATGTGCTAGCTGATTCCCATCAAGGTGATGGTAAGGTCACTACAGCTGGCCCTGGGAGTTTAAGTGTATG
This sequence comes from Scyliorhinus torazame, assembly GCF_047496885.1. Taxonomy (NCBI): domain Eukaryota; kingdom Metazoa; phylum Chordata; class Chondrichthyes; order Carcharhiniformes; family Scyliorhinidae; genus Scyliorhinus; species Scyliorhinus torazame. The sequence goes on along the minus strand of NC_092716.1, from coordinate 20,259,126 downwards.
GATAGGATTAGGCTGTGTGGCATTGCTGCCAACGATCGAATGATGTGGCTACGCTTGACCGCCAAGCTTACGTGGGAGCGCCGGGCACTTGGGTAAAGCACCAAAGGGCAAGTGATGCCAATGGAACCAAGCCCCTTCCCCGTAAGAATTCCGCCGTGGTCAGTTGAGGGGGAATAATCTACCAGGCCCAAATTAGTGTGTAGAAGAACGGATTTCTTTTTGTGTAGCTGCCACTGAGCCTGTGAATTTCTAAACCATTCCAGTGCCAAGGGGGTTAATGAAAGCCTCAAGCCCAACATGCAGCCCTGACTGTGGAGATTCAACATCTGAAAATGAATTTGTTACGCTATTTATTGAACAATTGAGTTTTCCAAAAGTCCCGGTACACTGATGATATGGGACAGAAACGAGTTCAAGTAATCCTGGAACTTATTTGTAGCTAAATATCTCATAACAATAGGCTTAATATTCAAGACTGTCATGAGCAGCTCTGCTGGAGCTTGTCACCTTGATGAACACTCACAGAGCTGATGGGTAACAAACCCTGGCCTAGCCAGCGAAGCCCACATCCCCTAAAAATGTATTTTTACAAACTGGCACTGAGTCTTTGTTATATCCGGCAGTGAATTCAAACATCAAATAATAGGAAGTTGGTGACTGTGAGCCACATTGTATCAAGCCATTTTATTTTTTTCAATGTTTCAGTGTGGGAACAATCGCAGCTCCAGGGTCCCAGGTTTGATTCCCGGCTTGGGTCACTATCTGTGCGGAGTCTGCACGTTCTCCTCGTGTCTGCGTGGGCTTCCTCCGGGTGCTCCGGTTTCCTCCCTGAAAGACGTACTTGTTCGGTAAATTGGACATTCTGAATTCTCTCTGTGTTCCCAAGCAGGCGCCGGAATGTGGCGACTAGGGGATTTTCACAGTAACTTCATTGCAGTGTTAATGTAAGCCTACTTGTGACACGAATAAAAGATTATTATTACGTGCTTACCAAATACTGGCTGTATTTTACCTTCCTCCACCTTCCCATTTGAAGACAGGGATCTCATAAAATCCAGCATGTGGCCGTTTGGCAGGCGACCCATCCGCCGACCTGTGTGAAATTTTATGGGGGGCAGCACAGGCATTGGGTGGCCTGCCCTTGGGCCTAATGGGGCCTCATCACACCCCGCCTTACAGATGGCAGCAGGAGGCACATGCCATGTAAGAAGACCCTCAGCTTTAGTTGCGCTGGCTGCTGTCAGGCAAATGGCCGGGGGTGGGTGAGAGAGGGTTTGGGGGGGGGGGGGGGGAGAAATCTCCTGTGCACATCAGATGACACTTCCCCCTTTACCCCTAACCTCCTCTAGCCTCTCAGCCCCTGATCCTGCCGATCTCAACACCCTCACCAGGTCCTGCCAACTGTGCAATCCATAAAATCACTACAATGCAGAAGGGGGCAATTCGACCCATCAAATCTGCACCGACCCTTTGATCCCTCCCCCAGGTGTGCCCAGCTCAAGTGATGATCTCCATTAGAGACTGCCTGTAGTCCCAGCTGTGGCCACCGCTCCCATCTGACACTGCTGCTGGCAGAATCCAGTCGCCTGTCTCCAGCCAATTGACCAATTGAGAGTAGGGCAGCCATTCTTCCCCTAACTTAGCCAGGGGATGGGGGCCCAGACGCCCAGTCAAATCCAGCCCCATGGCTCCCTTCCAGAAACATTTGTTTTCATACAATCACAAAACTTTAGCGAGGATATTCACCATTGTGGCAATGCCAGCTCTTTGAATTAATCAGTTAATCCCACTCCTGTGCTCTTTCCCCATGTTTTCTTTGCAAGTTCAGATCTAATTCACTTCTGAATGTTACCACTGAATTTGGTTCCACCATCCTTTCAGAAAGCGCTTTCCAGATCATCATAACTCCCTGCTGAAAAACGTTACCTTCACCTTTCCTCCGTCTTTTTTGCCTTACATCTATCTCTACTAGTTGCCATCCTTCCTGCCGATGGAAACATTTTCTCCTTGTCTGCCCTATTAAAATAGACCCTGAATTTTGAGCACCTGTTCTATTCTCCAGAGGAATTTACTGATGTTTTCTTTTTTCTATTTGCTGAGACTTGTAAAGTTGATGGGAGCCTGGTTCATTTTTGACCCTCTTTGGAATCTCTGGTCTCATCAATCCTTTTAAATTTGAACTATTCCTTCTAAAAACGAAAATGTCACTCATGCAACTTCACACAGATGGATACAGATTCACTGGGGAACCCTTTCCCCACTCAACTGACAGCGCAGTCATCTAATCATAGAATTTATAGAATCATAGAATTTACAGTGCAGAAGGAAGCCATTCGGCCCATCGAGACTGCACCGGCTCTTGGAAAGAGCACCATGCGCAAGCCCACACCCCCACCCTATTCCCATAGCCCAGTAACCCCATCCAACACTAAGGGCAATTTTGGACACTAAGGGCAATTTAGCATGGCCAATCCACCTAACCTGCACATCTTTGGATTGTGGGTGGAAACCGGAGCACCCGGAGCAAACCCACGCAGACACTGGGAGAAAGTGAAGACTCCGCACAGACAGTGACTCAAGCCGGGAATCGAACCTGGGACCCTGGAGCTGTGAAGCAATTGTGCTAACCACCATGCTCCCGTGCTGCCCCTCAGTCATCTCTAGGTGACAGCCTGTTCGTTCAGCCTCACAGCGGAACTTTAAGCACGCGCAAAGGAATGTTACCCTGTCGGGAATATCGTCCATCTGTGAAATGTTAAGTCATTGTCTCCAGCTGCCAGTTCAGGTTCCATGCTCATCTCCAAAGAACACAATTCTTCTTGGGCAAAAGCAAAATACTGCAGATACTGAAAACCTGAAATAAAAACAGAAATTGCTGGAAATACTCAGCAAGACTGGCAGCATCTGCAAAGAGAGAAACCGAGTAGGCGCTTCAGGTCGATGACCTTGCATCAGAACAATTCCATTCATGTCCTGGCCAACATTCTTCCTTCGAGCACACAAGCAAAACTAGGGTTATTCACCTCAAAGCTGCTTGGGCGGTTTCCCTGTTCATTTTAAGGCATATATGAGAGACCTGATGAGGCACAGCATAATGAAAGTTCATTCTTTACATTGTAATGTTTCTTCACTATCAGCCGCTTCATAGTAAGGAGGAAGCAGAATGAGATGTCAGGCAAAGATGGGAGGCAAACATGAGTCACTCCACACATAATCTGACCCATCATCTGAGACGAGGTTCAGAGTGCCTTTGCAAGAGCCTGGGATTGGATGTCTGCTCTCCGGCTCAAACTTAGCAAGTGAGCTTAGTGCTTATAGAAATGTACTTCATTGGAGCTACATAGATTGTTTAGGGCATGCCACATGAAAATGTTATTATATTAAATTGCCACTGTTTGGTAAAATCCTTCACACTTTTCCATGTAAAGGGCAGCACAGTGGCCTAGTGGTTAGCACAGCTGCCTCACGGCGCTGAGGTCCCAGGTTCGATCCCAGCTCTGGGTCACTGCCCATGTGGAGTTTGCACATTCTCCCCGTGTCTGCGTGGGTTTCCCCCCCCACAACCCAAAAATGTGCAGAGTAGGTGGATTGGCCACGCTAAATTGCCCCTTTATTGGAAAAAATAATTGGGTAATCTAAATTTATTTTTAAAAACTTCCATGCAAAAAAAAAAAAGTTAAAAGAAAAATAAGCATAAGGGGAGAAAATAAAAAGATTGGAAAATATTCCGTTCTTTAAGGAGCATCACCAGTAACCCTCCAAATAAAAATCAGCCCATTTCCAGAGACTAATCTTCAACAGCTTCCTTTTATTTTTGAGTATATTTTTAAACAAAAATATTAAAAGACATTATAGCTGCCAACATCAGAAGGAAGAACAGCCCGGATGAGTTACTCAAGCACATAGTGTGAGAGAGCTGCATTAATATAAATAGAGCTACAATCATTAAGCAGGGGTGCTTCAGTGATTGTGTCACGCCAACTGTACATGTTAATTCCGCTCCTTCGCACTGTTGAGCTCAGTAACTCCTCCAAGTCAATTCCCCTGATAATTTCTGTACTCCCTATTGAACCCCGCCTCTACAAAATGTTTAGCAGACTGAATCGGGTATAAAGACGCACAAAATCATTTTAAAGTTAATGAGAATTATTCGGGAATTACTTTTGTTTTAGAAATGGATACTAATTTCAAGTTTTCCTATGCAAAATAGTTAATTGCAGGTTCAAGGCTTCCCATTCAAAATAGGTGGTAACAGTGAGCCTTGCCTTTGAAAATGGGTCCTCTAACTGTGGCCCCATGTTCCAGATGGGCTCTGATGGCTGGACTTCATGCCATGAATGGGTCCTGATCGTGCGTTTTCCGCTTAAAATAGTGTTGATGTGCAAATCTCACCTTGTCCAATGCTTCTTGATGGTTGGGCTGCCACGTTTTAGCCAGTCTTGACCTGGACCATCAGGCATTCAAAACCGGCTGTGTGCAAAACGTGCACAGGCATGAAGGCAAAACTGATTAACTTGTGCATTTGCCAACTTTTAAAGATTGAATACTGGACTTCTCTGCAATTATCCTTTTATTTCAAAATGTGGGGGAAATTTAGCGTGGCCAATCCACCTACCCTGCACATCTTTGGGTTGTGGGGGTGAAACCCACACAGACATGGGGAGAATGTGCAAACTCCGCACGGACAGCGACCCGGGGCCGGGATCTAACCTGGGTCCTCAGCGTCGTGAGGCAGCAGTGCTAGCCACTGTGCCGCCCTCCTCTGCAGTTTTCCATTATGTAAATCACAAAATGGTCACTCATCAAAATAACACGGTTGATACTGGGCACGATCTACCCAAATGGGAAAAGAGACCCGTAACCCACGCGGTTAGCCGGATGCTTGCCAGCGCTCAAACGGAACGTTACCGAACAGCCATTCTTAGGCCGCACTTAGTCCCATTTTCTGCACTGAGGAGCTCCGCTCATCGGCACTGCCAATGTGCCCAGGTGGCACTTCCAGCTGGCAGAGGCACTGCCAAGTTGGCATTGCCAAGGTGCCTGTGTGGCACCGTCAGTGCCAGGGTGCCACCCTGCCCAGAGGCTTAGCACCTGGGGCCCCCGATCCACTGGGAGACCCCCCACGAGTGACGTTCCGCCTGGTCCACATTTGTGGAGACCAGCACTGAATGACCATCGCCCAAGATCTCCAAGGCGAGTGAGTTAGTTCCCACGCCTTGGATAGATGGTAGTAATGCATAGTAAAGTGAGATTAGCTGTCTCACTCTAATGTGCAGATTTGCTAAAAGGTGATCCCGCTCACAATGGATGGAATTCACATTGCGAAGTGTCTCACAATATCGCGTTACATCTCGCGGGGCACAGAGAGCCGGGTAGATCCCGGAAGAGGGTTTTCCCGGCATCTACTGGCCACTCCGCACTGCGCTTTCGGATGCAACGTGCCCGGTAGATCTTGCCCACTGAGACTCCTTCATATTAATTTCACTCTATTAACATGGTAAAAATGAAACAGCAAGAGTAAAATTAGATGAAATCCTCTGAACGGTCTGAGCCAATATTTTTAATTTACTTACCTCGTTTCTCGACTTCAATAGATTTTGTCTATAATTGTGAGTAGAACCTTCGTCCACACCACTGGGTGGATTAGCATGGATCGGCAAACAGCTCTGTAGCTGTTAACAGAAGGAACTTGGTAGAGTTTTATCTACACCCGTGGTTCTTATATTCCATTGTTTGTAAAAAAAAATTATATGCTGAGTGTTGAGATACATCCTCGCCCTTATAATCTGGGTGTGGGTGCACTTTTGTTCTGAAGCATGCTGCAAGAGCGCGCGCTTTAATTTTACTGTCGAAATGGTTATTTTTGCTGGAATATCACCAAGTCCTAATCATTTGGTTCCTCTCTGGAGTGATATATTCTTAGTAACAAATGCAGAGCATGAGCAGTTTGGCGCCCAAAATAGTTGTTTAAAAAAAACTGTTGGCATGGCGAATGCCCGCCAGCAAAACTAAAGTGTGTTCTGTACAACAATGTGGTTTTTGGGTGGCAAGCGTTTTGTATTGGAATTTATTTTGTGTGTGTGTGTGTGTGTGTGTGTGTGTGTGTGTGTGTCTTTTAATGATAGGTCAGTGGGAAAAATCATTTCTTGGTGGAAAATCTGACCGCAGCAAAATGTGCCAATTATAAATATGAATTAATTTTTGCCCTGCTGCTGTGTAACACACCGTGGACTCGTTACGCATTGAATGTTGCTGGTGGTCACCACAACAACAACTTTGATTTCATCGGAACAAAAATGAAAACGCTGAAAACGCTTTGCTCAGGTAACATTGACAAATCAGCAGTTTTTCCGCCCCCCCCACCTTCATTTAGCATTTATTCAGCACCTTTAGCGTTGCAAACAAAACAAAATAAAGCACGTTACCAGGTGCTGAAGAAGGAGTGATTTGGAGGGTGACTAAAGCTTCCTTTCGGAATGGGGAAAGGAGAAGTGGGAGAGCTTAGTTACGACAACAACTTGTATTTATTTAACATCTTTAATGTGGTAAAATATCCTGAGGTGCTTCACAAGCGCATTAAACAAACAACATTTGAAACTGAATGACATAAGGAGATGTTAGGCAAGGTGACCTGAAACCTGGGGTTCAGGGAGAACTGCAGAAGTAAGGAAAGTGGTTTTGTCAAGATTTCTTTTATAAGAAGGCTGAGACCGGGGCAGAAGTAAAATGGAATAAAGTATTTTGCGTTGCTGTGTGCTTGACTGGGTCGGAAGAGCATTCAGCACAAGCTGCTTTCCCCTCTGTCATAACCTTGGACAACTACAGAAAGAAAGACTTGTATTGATATATTGCTTTTTAGGACCTCGGAATGTCCCAAAGCACTTTACATAACAACTTAAGAAATAGAAGAGGGCCTGCTCCCCCACTTAGTAAGTCAATGGCTGATCTGATTTGTGGCTTTAACGCCGCATTTGTGCCTGTCCCCCATAACCATGAGTTCCTTATCAATCAAAAATCTGTACAGTAAGAAGTCTCACAACACCAGGTAAAATCCTGTACAAACAATAATGTCCCTCTCAGAAAATAAATTCCTCCTCATCTCTGGCTCAAATTGGAGACCCCTCACACTGTGCCCCTAATTCTAGATTCCCCCACAGGCAGAAACATTTTCTCAGCGTCTACCCTATCAAGTCCCCTCAAAGTCCTATAGTCAGAAAGATTGCCTGGCATTCTTCTAAGCTCCAATGGGTATCGGCCCAACTTGCTCAACCTTTCTTCATGAGACAGAGCTCTCATTCTTGGAATCAGTCAGGTGAACTTTCTTTGAACTGCTTCACAGCCTGGTACGGCAACTGCTCGGCCCAAGACCGTACAGAATTACAGAGAGTCGTGAACACAGCCCAGTCCATCACGCGAAACCGCATCTCATCCATTGACTCTGTCTACACCTCCCGCTGCCTTGGGAAAGCGGGCAGCATAATCAAAGACCCCTCCCACCTGGGTTATTCTCTTTTCCAACCTCTTCCATCGGGCAGCAGATACAAAGTCTGAGAACATGCAGCACTGGTTCAAAAACAGCATCTTCCCCGCTGTTACCAGACTCCTCAATGACTCTCTTATGGACCCTTCACACATCTTCTCTACTGAGTAGCAATGCACTCCATATGCTTCACCCGATGCTTGTGTCTCTGCATTTACATTGTGTATTTATGTATGTACTATGTTTTTTCACGTATGCTGTCAATTACAAGAGGGCTGAGGTTCAAAATGAGAGGGGAAAGGGAGATGTGCAGGGTAAGTTGTTCACACAGAGAGTGGTGGGTGCCTGGCATGCACTGTCAGAGGATATGGTGGTAGCTGGCACATTAACAACATTTAGGAGGCATCTGGATGGATAAATGAATAGGGAGGAAATAGAGGGACACGGACCGAGTAAGGGCAGGTTTTCTTTTAGTTAGGGCATCATGATGGGCAAAGGCTTGGAGGGCCGAAGGACCTATTCCTGTGCTGTACTTTTCTTTGTTCTTTGTACGATCTGCCTGGACTGTATGCAGAACAATACTTTTCACTGTACCTCAGTACAGGTGACAATAAATCACACCAAATCAATTAATCAAATCAAATAATGTTCTGCCATGCTCTGCTCAATTATTTTCTGGTGCTAAAGATATTTTTCCGCATGAGAAATCCTGGTTCCATGGTTTTCAAAAGCTTTGAGATGCCTGCCAGTATGGTAGCATTGTGGATAGCACAATTGCTTCACAGCTCCAGGGTCCCAGGTTCGATTCCGGCTTGGGTCACTGTCTGTGCGGAGTCTGCACATCCTCCCCGTGTGTGCGTGGGTTTTCTCTGGGTGCTCCCGTTTCCTCCCACAGTCCAAAGATGTGCAGGTTAGGTGGATTGGCCATGATAAATTGCCCTTAGTGTCCAAAATTGCCCTTAGTGTTGGGTGGGGTTACTGGGTTATGGGGATAGGGTGGAGGTGTTGACCTTGGGTAGGGTGCTCTTTCCAAGAGCCGGTGCAGACTCGATGGGCCGAATGGCCTCCTTCTGCACTGTAAATTCTATGTATGTTCATCTATGCAGTGAGCTGTGCTTCTGTGGTGTTTGACCCACCAATTAATCATTTCCTAAACTCTGGACGAAAAATAGTGTGTGCAAGTGGTAAATTCAAACCCCAGTGTGCAACACCACAGTGATTTTGTAAATGTCTGCTTCCTCATTCCAATTTCAAGAAGATTTTTATTTTGCCGGTCACAGAGCTGACCAGGAATTAGGGCTACTGTACAAAGTTTGTTAGGAAGAATTATGTATGTATATGTCATGTATGTATGAGTGTGTGTTTGTGCATACTACAAATTGTGCATTACACAGGGGCTACGTGATCTCATTATTGCTGAATAGATATGTTAAGTATCTTTTATCTTTGAGTCTCTATGTTGATATCTACCCAATTACTCCAATGTTCTGCGTATCCTCTTGTATGTGTTGACAGCTTCCTCCTGACTGAATTTTAGGCTTTTATTTTCTCCTCCTCCTTCATCTTCAACATTTTGACTATCGGGCCATATGGAGCACGTCCTCAACACCTTTTGAAATTGGTGACAAGCATCTCTTTCTGCCATCTGCAATTAGAACACATTAGAATGAGCAGCCCTGCCCTCTTCTGTAATTAAAAGGATCGTTATGTGAGTTCGATGGCAATAGGATAATAGAACAAGATGCTCCAAATCTAATAATACCAAAAAATTATAGTAATTACTAAGTTCAAAGGCGGATTGTTGTAATTTATCCTATGTGACGTTTAATTAAGAGTGAGTTTTGGAGCCCTTACCTGATATCTCACGGCAAAGGATTTTTTTTTTTCAAATGAGAGCTACTTTTCTTGAGGTGATGTGATTTCCATGAATATGTTTGGCACTTATTTTTATTTCAGGAGTGGAACGAGACACAAAAGCTGTTTTTGACGTGGTTTAATGCATCAGTGATGACGTGAATTACATTCATGTGTTGTTGCAAGCAAATAGGCTGGTGCTCTTCAGACTTGTTTACCCTTCCTCTCCCTTTACTTAATAAGATCTGGGCAGGGCTCCAAGAGTCTTGGCCAACATTCAACCCTCAAACCTCCCTTAAAACAAATGGTTATTTTGTTGGTGTTTGTGGGAGCGTTCTATGCGCAAGTTGTCTGTCACACCACAGCACCACAGTGACTGCACACAGGAAGCACTCACTTTTCTGTGAGGTGGGACATTCTGAGTTTGTGAAAGACAATGGCCGTAATTTTCCAGCCGTTGATGCTGGCGGGATCCTCCAACCCGCTGACGGTGAACCCCCGCTGCGTGCTTCCCAGCGGCAGGGAGCATTGAATGGGAAACCCCGCTGCCGGACAATAGCGGCCACCTCCGCTGCCGTGCGACGCGACGCAGAGGGTGCGGAAAATGCCTCCCAATGTTTAACTGCAGGTTCTTTCTTTTCACTTTTATTAGCCCGCAGCTGGCATCCTCTCGCATCTTTAAATGATCTGTAACTGACCCCTTGACGTGCTGAAGAGCAGTTCAGGATTGAGTCGTCCTTCAATTTTAATTTGCCTTCACTGTCCGATCCCTGCTTGACTCCTCCATATAACTGCATCCCTGGGATGAAGGAAGGGTGGCAAATAGCATCCAAAGTGTTTCAAAATTAGCTTTTATTCCCATGCTTTATTAAAGCTTTCCATGTTAAAAAGTGATTTTGTTCCGGTAATTTAATTTTTCTCAAATTCATCCGGAATGGTTAAGAACTTAAAATTCAGTTGAAATGCTCCAGGTACAAAGAAGCTTTGAATGTTGCTTGCAAGTGTCTCTTTACTACCAGCTATCTACATTACTTTGTGGACCCTGGAAACGTTTGAAAATCCAGCCCTTTGCAATGGATAATACTGACTGTCTGAAATATCACCCCTCCTGCCATCAGCCGCCATTCCAAACCCCCATCAGTGACTTCTGATATGACCTGCTTCACAATGAAAGCAGGAAACCATTAGAAAGTCTGGCCACTGCTAACTAACTAACTGGAGCAAAGATAAAAATAGCTGCAGTAAATTTCACTCAACAGGTTGTGTTACAGGAAGCATCTGCAAGGCATTTCAAAATGCTCCCAAAAATAGAACATCACAGCTCTGTCTGTGTGTTAGAAAGTTGGGATCAATCATACCTGTGAGAAAATTCCCCAGAGCACAGCAACAACACTGTGATGGTTTGTACTTAAGAAAAGTGGCATTTTTTCACACTATTGATGCACAGAAGTTTCTAAGAACAGGAAACGATTACCAGGCTGCCTTCTCGCGGAACCCTCAGTTTCTTCTCACTGCAGAACAGTTTTTAATTGTCACGCAAATGCACTTTTCTGTCTGCTCCAATACCTGCTTTGCTTATTATTCCACAACGCTTCCTTACTCTTTCAATATTTTCAAGAGTTTCTTTTGAATTCGTGTTTCTTTTGCTCCTTAATTTTAACTTGTGTCTCTCTGTTAATCTAAACCTTTGGTAAAGATTCATACAGAAAGACAAATGCACTGGAGTGATTGCAAGGCAATAATCCAAAAGAAATGATCAAAATATGCCCTGAGTCATGGCGGTGAAGCTCCATTGCTGTAAATTCGAATCTGTACCCCGCTTTCAAATCACTTGATTGGATCACTGTTTTTCAAACGTTTATTGCCCGGGACCCATTTTTACCAACCAGCCTTCCTTCGGGACCTATGCCGGCTGACCTTTGCGGCCCATGGTGTCCGAACTTCACAACCCACCATTCTCCCTTACGTTTAATGTGACAGGTGAGCCTGCCTGGTCCTCACCATCTTACTTGCATTGTCATTCAATGTTACATTTCTGCTAAGGACATCAGCTGATGATTTAAGTTCTCACTGCATCCGTTGAAAACAACTCAAGAGGTTTGTCCTCGAGCCCGCCATGCTTAATCATCAAATGCCTTTGAAATTTTGAGGGTTTTAAACTTTAATTTGCCAGTACTTCCCTGCATAAAACACACATGAGCTTTGCATTCTTATTTGCATTGGCACAATTACTAAACCCATACCTCAATACATCATCTTTGTATTGCTTTGTTCCTGATTTCAGCTTCTTCTTAATGGATTGTTCACCAGAGGTCCTGGAGCTCACACCAGCACTGCTGACAAAATGGATAAATCTCTCTCGCCCCTGGAGCATGTGACGTCAGTGTGCGGGACAAGTGACCTGCTCTCTGCCGCCGCTTCTGGAGAGAAAACTCCATTGGTTTTTAAATAGAATATACTCCTGGGTCAGCACGCTGACTTCAGGAAGAGGTGGTCTGCCTCGCTGGTCTCTGAGCCTGCGCACTGCTGAGCAGGCATGCCTGCGCGGGACGGCCGGTATTCTGAAAGCCGGTCGCGGCTCGCATTTTTGAAAAACAGTCGCGGTCGTTGGGCACTTCTTCCCACGATCGGGAACGCCGCGGGCAATGGCCGCGCGACCCTCCCGACCGCGACCCGTTCTTGAGTTTGAAAATGACTGCATTAGATTGTAGCCTTGTGGCCCTGATATTAGTTAATGTTTATAAGGCATCACCTGTTGGTTATGATGGGTATGTCTTTTCAGTTTACATACTGAAGTTCACCCAGGTTCCGGCTGCTTTCTGTACTGGCAAGATTCAGTATGCTGCACAGCTTTGTGAAGTGCAGGGGGGCAGTCATGCAGGAGGATTAATAGACTTGTGATGTAGTAACTGCAGGTTTGCAGTGAAATGATGCAGGGCTGCTAACTGAGGAAATTCCACTCGCAGTACATCATTCCGTAATTTCCGTCTGGGAGGCTTCGTGGAAACACTGCACGTAGACACGGGTCAGCTGACCCACCAGCAGGATTAACACCGTCAAAGGTTTCCGAGCATTGTTTAGATGTGTCCGTGCTGCCCGAACAAGGGCCAGGCAGTGAAAATACATCGTAAATGTGTTTACGGGGTAGACCCAAACATAAATAAATTTGTAAGTGCTCTGTGTAAGTCCCTTATAAAACCAATCGCTAGATAAATAGAATTTTCCTGCCAAAGAGTAAAGTTTTTCTTCAGCATTTTGTGATTAAGCAGTATTTTGGAAAGCGGAATCCAGTGAATTGCACAGTCTCATGCTTTTCTTTCCAAATGCAAAACCAAACTCCCACATAGCTTCCAACTCCATTTAAACTGGACTAACATTTTCATTGCTCGTAGCCTCTTTCCAGGTTTCAAAGTACCATTTAACGAGGTGATTTTAAAAAAGATATAATTGATAAAACAAAACATTAAGTTATGTTGGAGAAGTTAATGCAAGCATAGTTTTCTTTCAAATTAAACAAAAATTCCATCAATTGTTTACAGAAATGGGAGCTGAAATAAGAACATAAGAACATAAGAACTAGGAGCAGGAGTAGGCCATCTGGCCCCTCGAGCCTGCTCCACCATTCAATGAGATCATGGCTGATCTTTTGTGGACTCAGCTCCACTTTCCGGCCCGAACACCATAACCCTTAATCCCTTTATTCTTCAAAAAACTATCTATCTTTATCTTAAAAACATTTAATGAAGGAGCCTCAACTGCTTCACTGGGCAAGGAATTCCATAGATTCACAACCCTTTGGGTGAAGAAGTTCCTCCTAAACTCAGTCCTAAATCTACTTCCCCTTATTTTGAGGCTATGCCCCCTAGTTCTGCTTTTACCCGCCAGTGGAAACAACCTGCCCGCATCTATCCTATCTATTCCCTTCATAATCTTGTATGTTTCTATAAGATCCCCCCTCATCCTTCTAAATTCCAACGAGTACAGTCCCAGTCTACTCAACCTCTCCTCGTAATCCAACCCCTTCAGCTCTGGGATTAACCTAGTGAATCTCCTCTGCACACCCTCCAGTGCCAGTACGTCCTTTTTCAAGTAAGGAGACCAAAATTGAACACAATACTCCAGGTGTGGCCTCACTAACACCTTATACAATTGCAGCATAACCTCCCTAGTCTTAAACTCCATCCCTCTAGCAATGAAGGACAAAATTCCATTTGCCTTCTTAATCACCTGTTGCACCTGAAAACCAACTTTCTGCGACTCATGCACTAGCACACCCAGGTCTCTCTGCACAGCAGCATGTTTTAATATTTTAGCATTTAAATAATAATCCCTTTTGCTGTTATTCCTACCAAAATGGATAACCTCACATTTGTCAACATTGTATTCCATCTGCCAGACCCTAGCCCATTCACTTAGCCTATCCAAATCCCTCTGCAGACTTCCAGTATCCTCTGCACTTTTTGCCTCACCACTTATCTTAGTGTCGTCTGCAAACTTGGACACATTGCCCTTGGTCCCCAACTCCAAATCATCTATGTAAATTGTGAACAGTTGTGGGCCCAACACTGATCCCTGAGGGACACCACTAGCTACTGATTGCCAACCAGAGAAACACCCATTAATCCCCACTCTTTGCTTTCTATTAATTAACCAATCCTCTATCCATGCTACTACTTTCCCCTTAATGCCATGCATCTTTATCTTATGCAACAACCTTTTGTGTGGCACCTTGTCAAAGGCTTTCTGGAAATCCAGATATACCACATCCATTGGCTCCCCGTTATCTACCGCACTGTTAATGTCCTCAAAAAATTCCACTAAATTAGTTAGGCACGACCTGCCCTTTATGAACCCATGCTGCGTCTGTCCAATGGGACAATTTCCATCCAGATGCCTCGCTATTTCATCCTTGATGACAGATTCCAGCATCTTCCCTACTACCGAAGTTAAGCTCACTGGCCTATAATTACCCACTTTCTGCCTACCTCCTTTTTTAAACAGTGGTGTCACGTTTGCTAATTTCCAATCCGCTGGGACCACCCCAGAGTCTAGTGAATTTTGGTAAATTATCACTAGTGCATTTGCAATTTCCCTAGCCATCTCTTTTAGCACTCTGGGATGCATTCCATCAGGGCCAGGAGACTTGTCAACCTTTAGCCCCATTAGCTTGCCCATCACTACCTCCTTGGTGATATCAATCCTCTCAAGGTCCTCACCTGTCATAGCCTCATTTCCATCAGTCACTGGCATTTTATTTGTGTCTTCCACTGTGAAGACCGACCCAAAAAACCTGTTCAGTTCCTCAGCCATTTCCTCATCTCCCATTATTAAATCTCCCTTCTCATCCTCTAAAGGACCAATATTTACCTTAGCCACTCTTTTTTGTTTTATGTATTTGTAGAAACTTTTACTATCTGTTTTTATATTCTGAGCAAGTTTACTCTCATAATCTATCTTACTCTTCTTTATAGCTTTTTTAGTAGCTTTCTGTTGCCCCCTAAAGATTTCCCAGTCCTCTAGTCTCCCACTAATCTTTGCTACTTTGTATGTTTTTTCCTTCAATTTGATACTCTCCCTTATTTCCTGAGATATCCACGGTCGATTTTCCCTCTTTTTACCGTCCTTCCTTTTTGTTGGTATAAACCTTTGCTGGGCACTGTGAAAAATCACTTGGCAGGTTCTCCACTGTTCCTCAACTGTTTCACCATAAAGTCTTTGCTCCCAGTCTACCTTAGCTAGTTCTTCTCTCATCCCATTGTAATCTCCTTTGTTTAAGCACAAAACACTCGTGCTTGATTTTACCTTCTCACCCTCCATCTGTATTTTAAATTCCACCATATTGTGATCGCTCCTTCCGAGAGGATCCCTAACTATGAGATCCTGAATCAATCCTGTCTCATTACACAGGACCAGATCTAGGACCGCTTGTTCCCTCGTAGGTTCCATTACATACTGTTCGAGGAAACTATCGCGGATACATTCTATAAACTCCTCCTCAAGGCTGCCTTGACCGACCTGGTTAAACCAATCAACATGTAGATTAAAATCCCCCATGATAACTGCTGTACCATTTCTACATGCATCAGTTATTTCTTTGTTTATTGCCTGCCCCACCATAATGTTACTATTTGGTGGCCTATAGATTACTCCTATCAGTGACTTTTTCGCCTTACTATTCCTGATTTCCACCCAAATGGATTCAACCTTATCCTCCATAGCACCGATGTCATCCCTTACTGTTGCCCGGATGTCATCCTTAAATAACAGAGCTACACCACCTCCCTTACCATCCACTCTGTCCTTCCGAAAAGTTTGATACCCTCGGATATTTAACTCCCAGTCGTGACCATCCTTTAACCATGTTTCAGTAATGGCCACTAAATCATAGTCATTCACGATGATTTGCGCCATCAACTCATTTACCTTATTCCGAATACTACGAGCATTCAGGTAAAGTACACTTATGTTGGCTTTTTTACCCCTGTTCTTAATCTTAACTCCTCGATCAGTAACCTCTCCTAAGTTATATTTCCTCTTAACCTTTCTCCTAATTTTCCTTGTCGTCGAACCCATATCTTCCTGTAACAACCTGCTGCGTCGCTTACCATTAATGTTTTCACTTCCCGTTTTATTTCTTTTAGTATTCCTGGTCCTATTCACTGAGCTCCCCTCAGTCACTGTACCTTGTACTGTCGCCCTTTTTGATTTTTGACTATGGCTTCTCTGCCTTACACTTTCCCCCTTACTGCCTTTTATTTCTGTCCCTGTTTTACTACCTTCCAACTTCCTGCATTGGTTCCCATCCCCCTGCCACATTAGTTTAAACTCTCCCCAACAGCTCTAGCAAACACCCCCCCCTAGGACATTGGTTCCAGTCCTGCCCAGGTGCAGACCGTCCGGTTTGTACTGGTCCCACCTCCCCCAGAATCGGTTCCAATGTCCCAGGAATTTGAATCTCTCCCTCTTGCACCATCTCTCGAGCCACGTATTCATCCTCTCTATCCTGACATTCCTACTCTGACTAGCTCGTGGCACTGGTAGCAATCCTGAGATTACTACCTTTGAGGTCCTACTTTTTAGTTTAACTCCTAGCTCCCTAAATTCAGCTTGTAGGACGTCGTCCCGTTTTTTACCTATATCGTTGGTGCCTATGTGCACCACGACAGCTGGCTGTTCACCCTCCCCCCCCCCCCCCCCCCCCAGAATGTCCTGCAGCCGCTCCGAGACAACCTTGACCCTTGCACCAGGGAGGCAACATACCATCCTGGAGTCTCGATTGCGTCCGCAGAACCGCCTGTCTATTCCCCTTACAATTGAGTCCCCTATCACTATAGCCCTGCCATTCTTCTTCCTGCCCAGCTGCGCAGCAGAGCCAGCCACGGTGCCATGAACCTGGCTGCTGCTGCCTTCCCCTGGTGAGCCATCTCCCTCAACAGTATCCAAAGCGGTATATCTGTTTTGCAGGGAGATGACCGCAGAGGACACCTGCACTACCTTCCTACTCTTGCTCTGTCTTTTGGTCACCCGTTTACTATCTCCCTCAGTACCTTTCACCTGCGGTGTGACCAACTTGCTAAACGTGCTATCCACGACGTCCTCAGCATCGCGGACGCTCCAAAGTGAGTCCATCCGCAGCTCCAGAGCCGTCAAGCGGTCTAACAGGAGCTGCAACTGGACACACTTCATGCACGTGAAGGAGCCAGGGACAGTGGACGTGTCCCTGAGCTCCCACATCGCACACGAGGAGCATGACACGGGTCTGAGATCTCCTGCCATGTCTTAAACCTTTGGTTAACTTCAACAATTTCAATTTCCCCAGAAAAAATTTAAATAAATAAATAAACAATGAAGAAAAAAATAAATAAATATACCAATGAAAAGAAACAGAAAAACAGAAACACTACTTACCAGTCACAAAAAGCACTTCCTCCCCACCCAGCTTCGAATTCCCACCTCGATTCAAATTCCCAAACTCACTCTTTGCTGTGTCTCACTCTGGCTGTCTTCTCTGTCTCACTGATGGTCTGAAAAGTTTTATTCCTCTCCACTCCAGTTTGTAGTCAAACTGCAGGTAGGCGAGGGGCAAGTGCCGTCTTTTCAGATTTCTGCTCTATTCTATTTCTATTTTGGATCGGGATGGAGGAGAGGGTTGGGTCGGGTCTGGGGTGGGGTCGGCTGGTTGGGGGGGGGGGGGGCGCTCGGGTCATGGTGGGGATGATGTGGTGGGTCCCCCGGGAGGGGGTCATGTGTGTGGCTGGGTCTGAGTTTTTTTAAATAGTTACTCTGGAGCTGGAAGTAATTTTTTCTCCTCTAACTCTTTCAGAGTAACCATTAGGGTAAAACTGGCAAAACCATCCAACACCCGTGATTTAAATCGCTTCTGTCAGATGCTTCCCAGCCCAAATCAATTGTCCAGGGGAAGTCAGCACTTCTGCGCAATTGCCGGCTAACCCGTACACGGGAACTTCCAAGATTAATTAATTCTCCAGCACACCATTTGAGTACCCCCAAATGGGATGAAGGGGGGCCAGGAAGTTTTGGGCCCATTTTTCATTGTGTGGCTGGAGGTCAGAATCTGTTTGATAACACACCTGCTAAGTGCCTTGGACGTTATTTTGCTACTTTAAGGATGCTGTATAAATGCAAGTTGTTGTTTTGTCTACACTGCTTCCCTAAGAATTCCAACGAGGTACCGAGCAACCTAGCTGAAATTCAATCTCCGTTACATTTCTTGACCGTGTTAGGTGCTGTGCCTATTGAGATTAGATTTACCCTTTTATGTTCCAGTGAAAAAGCTTAAAACAGATCAGGTTTTAACATAGCTAATAAAGACAATATGTTATTCTAAATCCTAATCCAGCAGTACCAAACAATACTGAAGAAAATCATGAAAATAAGTGGTGATTAATGAGCTCAGATGGCTGGAATGTGGTGCAGAATGGCGTGGGGTCAATCTCCATGCTGCTGCGGTAGTTCATGGAGGCCTGCTTCCTTGGCCTTGCTCCATGTGTGCTGCAGAGTGGTGCCTTCAAGCTAAATAGCCACTGGTCTCTAACAGATTTAGATGCCTATGATCCTTTGTGGACTATGGCTAATTACCTAACAACACTAAAGAGTGATAAACACCCAGGACCAGATGGTTCCCATCCCAGGGTTTTTGAAGGGAGTTGGTGAGAACACTGCAGCTTTCCTAACTAATCTTTCAAAATTATCTCAATTCAGAAACTGTTCCTTTCGATCAAAAAATTATGCATGTCACTCCACTATTTAAGAAAGGTGAGACAGGGACCCAGGAATGTTGCCTGGTCTGGAGGGTATTAGCTATGAGAAGAGGTTGGATAAATGCGGATTGTTTTCATTTGAATGGTGGAGGTTGAGGGGGCGACCTGATTGAGGTTTACAAATTTATGAGCGCATTGGACAGAGTGGATAGTCAGACACTTTTTCCAAGGGTGGAAAAGTCAATTACTAGGGAACATCGGTTTACGGTGCAAGGGGGAAAGTTGAGAGCAGATGTTTTTTTTACACAGAGGGTGGTGAGTGCCTGGAACGTGCTGCCAGTGAAGTGGTGGAAGCAGATACGATAGCGGCATTTAATAAGCATCTTGACAAATACATGAATAGAGGGATATACTGGACCCCGGAAGTGTAGAAGGTTTTAGTTTAGACAGACATCATGACTGTCTCAGGCTTGGAAGGTCAAAGGGCATGTTCCTGTACAGTACTGTTCTTTGAATTATAGACCAGTAAGCCTAATATCTTTAACGCCTGCTGTCAGGAATATACTAGCTTATAATTAAAGGAGTGAGTGAACACCTGGAAAGATTTTCAGGGTGGTTAGAGAAAACCTGTTTTATAAAGACTGGGCTATGCTAAACAAACCTGATTGAATTTTTTTGAAGAGAGTTTGACTAAAGTAGTCAATAGGGAATGTCTATGGCTGTTATTTATATGGACTTTCAGAAGGCATTTGGAAAAAAGCCCTTCTTTTTGGACCACCTTCTGTGCATGCCCCATCTCACACCCAGTCAAGCTCACCCAATCATCCCTGTGCTTGCTGACCTGCAGTGACTTCCAGTATCCCCAATGTAGTGATCTCTGTATGTGCATGTACATAAGGGGTTAATGTGTAATCAGTAGCACCAGATGATCACTAGAGGGCCGGACCAACCAGAGATATAAAAGCAACCACATTGTGTCTCTCTCGCTCTCTTTTGGATGCACTGTGACCAGGATAGGAGTATCCGATTCGCTCAGATGGTTAGTGTAGTTAAGTATAGTTACTGTAGTTAGATCTTGTTAACCTTATCACTAGTATCAATATTAAAGTAAAGAACTCACGCAATTATTGTTATAGTTACTCAAGAAACCTTTTGTTACTACTGGACGAGTTTGAGTCTTCTTCATCGAGATTCAGAAGACCTCATCACTAACCAAGATTTAGGTAACACATGAAATGAAATGAAAATCACTTATTGTCACAAGTAGGCTTCAAATGAAGTTACTGTGAAAAGCCGCTAGTCGCCACATTCTGGCGCCTGTTCGGGGAGGCTGGTACGGGAATTGAACCCACGCTGCTGGCCTGCCATGGTCTGCTTTCAAAGCCAGTTATTTAGTCCTGTGCTAAACCAGCCCCTTTTACATCCGGAGCATACACTCCTGAAACATATTACACTCCATAGTATATCAAAACACGCAAAGAAGTGTAATAAAAGATCATACAGGAATGTAATAAAAGACCCAACACCTCCATCCTTGGGCTAATAAATTTCCCCTCCCTCCAGAATCTTTTGTTCCCCTGACTCTGGCTTCTTGCGAATCCCTTCCTCCCAATGGCAATTGCACTTTTAGCTATCTAAACCTTCCTGCATCTTCTTTCAAACCCACCTTTTTGACTAAGCCCTCCTATTATCACCTTCCTTCGATAGGCGTCCATTTTAGCCTGATTGCTGGAAGCACCGTGAGTCCATTTTCTACGATAAAGGCACCATATAAATGCAACTCATTTTACCAACCGTTATTTTCTGGTAATGATGTGCAGATTATCACTTTATAACCTTGCAGCAATTACTTCACGGATCATTAATCTTTCAGTGAAGATGCGATTAAGCACCAACTGCATGGACAAACCCAACAATTAATGCGCCCTTCTTCAAAAATACCTTGTAAATAAATGAACTCTGTCCTCGGAAGCCCATAGTAAACACATTATATTAAAAAATAGTGAACGCATGTGAAGTGATTTCCAGGTAGTAAACGTATCTCAGAATTCAGGCAGTGGCTATCAAAACTACCATCTCAACCCCTTGGTGAGATTGCTGCCTGTTCATTGCTTTCAGCCATCCATTGTTCCCTTCCTAAGGACTGAGCATTAAGGTGTGCACTGGGATTGCTTCCTTGAAAATATGCAATAAAGCTGAGCTTTCTCTGTGGTTAATTACTTGAGAAATCATTAGTCAACATTAAACAAGCAGGTGTGTGTTTATCCTTGTTTTGAACGGCCTGTTTGTGTTTTGGGACAATGTGAGCACAGGACGTTAATCGTGGATAATTGTCGGCTTTCTCTGGTCGCCTATTGTCCTGTTTTCTCCAAGTCCACTCGCTCTACTTGTGCCTCATATTGGTCAAATGGACAGGTCAGAAACGTGCTTCCAAGTCACAGCCAAATTCAGATTTTGCTTTCGCTGTTGGGAAATAAACTTGGTGATGCAAATCCGATCTTCGAATCCTGGTTTTGGGAGTAGGTTTTTTTTAACAATCTTCATTAGTGTCACAAGTAGGCTTACCTTAACACTGCGAAAAGCCCCTGGTCGCCGCATTCAGAATGCCCAATTCACCGAACAAGCACGTCTTTCGGGACTTGTTGGAGGAAACCCGAGCACCCAGAGAAAACCCACGCAGACACGGGGAGAATGTGCAGACTCCACGCAGGCAGTGACCCAAGCAGGGAATCGAACCTGGGACCCTGGCGCTGTGAAGCAACAGTGCTAACCACTGTGCTACCGTGCCGTCCATTTGGAGGAGGTGTAGCGAGGGGAGCTCTCAAATATGTCAGTGGGATCTGGCGCATACTCACATTTTAATGGAGTTAAGGTCAAATGTTTCTTTATATAAGACCATAAGACACAGGAGCAGAATTAGGCCACTTGACCCATCGAGTCTGCTCCGCCATTCAATCATGGCTGATATTTTCTCATCCCCATTCTCCTGCCTTCTCCCCATAACCCCTGATCCCCTTATTAATCAAGAACCTATCTATCGCTGTCTTAAAGACACTCAGTGAATTGGCCTCCACAGCCTTCTGCAGCAAAGAGTTCCACAAATTCAACCACCCTCTGGCTGAAAAAAATTCCTCCTCATCTCTGTTTTAAAGGAGCGTCCCTTTAATCTGAGATGGTGTCCTCTGGTTCTAGTTTTTCCTACAAGTGGAAACAACCTCTCCACGCCCACTCTATCCAGGCCTCGCAGTATCTTGTACGTTTCAATAAGATCCCCTCTCATCCTTCTAAATGCCAACGAGTACAGACCCAGAGTCCTCAAACGTTCCTCATACAAGTTCTTCATTCCAGGGATCATTCTTGTGAACCTCCTCGGGACCTTTTCCAAGGCCAGCACCTCCTTCCTTAGATATGGGGCCCACAACTGTTTACAATGCTCCAAATGGGGTCTGACCAGAGCCTTATACAGCCTCAGAAGTACATCCCTGGTCTTGTATTCTAGCCCTCTTGACATGAATGCTAACTTTGCATTTGCCTTCCTAACTGCCGACTGAATCTGCATATTAACCTTAAGAGAATCGCGAACAAGGATTCCCAAGTCCCTTTGTGCTTCTGCTTTCCGAAGCATTTCCCCATTTAGAAAATAGTCAGTGCCTCGATTCCTCCTTCCAAAGTGCATAACCTCACACTTTTCCACATTGTATTTAATTTGCCACTTCATTGCCCACTTTCCTAGCTTGTCCAAGTCCTTCTGCAGCCCCCTTGCTTTCTCAATACTACCTGTCCCTCTACAGATCTTTGTTTCATCTGCAAACTTAGCAACAGTGCCTTCAGTACCTTCTTCCAGATCATTAATGTATATTGTGATAAGTTGTGGTCCCAGCAAAGACCCCTGAGGTACACCACTAGTCACCGCTGCCATCCTGAAAAAGACCCTTTAAGCCCCACTCTTTGCCTTCTGCCAGTCAGCTAATCCTCTATTCATGCCAGGATCTTACCCTTAACACCATGGGCTTTTAACTTATTTAACAGTCTCCTATGCGGCACCTCGTCAAAGGCCTTCTGGAAATCCAAATAAATCACGTCCACTGATTCTCCTTTGTCTAACTTGCTTGTTACCTCCTCCAAGAACTCTAACAGATTTGTTAGACACGACCTCCCTTTGACAAAGCCGTGCTGACTCAGTCCTATTTTACCATGCACTTCCAAGTGCTTCGCGATCTCATCTTTAATAACAGACTCTAAAATCTTACCAATGACCGAAGTCAGGCTAACCGGCCTATAATTTCCCGTCTTCTGCCTCCCTCCCTTCTTAAACAGTGGTGTTACATTAGCCACCTACCAGTCCTCTGGGATCCTTCCTGCCTCCAGTGATTCCTGAAAGATCATCACTAATGCCTCCACAATTTCCTCAGCTATCTCTTTTAGGACCCTGGGGTGTAGTCCATTCGGTCCAGGTGACTTATCCACCTTCAGACCTTTCAGTTCCCCCGGAGCATATTCAACATCTTCCGTTTATTTTACTTGGAAGGAAAGACTTACATTTACGCAGTGTCTTACCTGTTAAAAGCAACAGGATGTCCCAAAGCACTTTCCAGCCATTGAAGCCATTTTGAGGTGTTGTCACTGTTAAATGTAAGAAACATGGCGGCCAATTTGCACAACGCACGGTTACATAAACGGCAATGTGGCCCAAGTAATCTCCTTTTGTTAAGTAATAGGGATTGGGACACCAGGGATAACAACCCTGCTCTTCTTTGCAATAGCCCCAGAGGATTTTTCACTCTCGTGATCTACTGCGCTAGAGTAGATAATCTAGGTTTTAGTGCTCATGTCACGGAGTGGTCCTCAAATTCACAACTTTCGGACTCAGAAGCTGATGCAACGTGTTCACAAATGGGACATTAACTCCATTAGAATGTGAGTATGCGTCGGATCCCACTGACGTACATGAGAGCTTCCCTTCCTTCCCCTCCTCCAAAACACCTCCCAAAACCAGGATTCGAAGCTCAGCTGTCAGTCAAAAGTGAATTGCCATTGCTGAACTCAACCTGTGTTTTCAAAATTTGTGAATGTTTTCTTGCATGCCATTGTTGCTTTATGGCACAGGTGTGAGTTTCTGCTTTGAGGCGTCCAATTAAAATGGAGTTACATAAAATTGCATCAAGCGTACAGCACAAGAAGAGGCTCTTCAGCCCAGATGGGCTGGTGCTGGGGTGTAACATGCCTCCTCTCACTCTTTTTAATCTAACCCCAGCAGCATAACCTTTCAGTGTTATGCACCGAGGGTTGCATATTGGCACGTAATTTCTTTTTGCAGGAGGTGATTTATTATCATGCAGCTCGGCTCCAAAAAGAATGATTTAATTACCTCCAGGACATCTGATGTAAAATGGTGCCAAGGCCAAATTTGCTCCGTCCTGCGATGACACATTGTAAAAAGTCACTTGGCCTCATTTGGGACGAGGCTGCCTGATAAGGAGGTGTATACAATTTCAGTAGCAGCCTTCAAAAAGGAATTGGGGAGAAGTAAATGTTTGCCTTAAATAATTACAGCGCAGAAGAAAGCCCTTCGGCCCCACTGTGTCCATGGTGGACTTGACAGGAAAAGAAATGCAGGGAAATGGTGAAAAAGTGGGGGAATGGAACTAGCTGGGCTGTTCTTCAAACGAGCCAGCACAGAGTCAGTGGGCCCAATGGCCTCCTTCTGCACTGTCGTGCCCTGGGATTCTGGGATTCTAATTTCCTTTCCTGACATGCTACTTTCATTGTACAACAGGGCAAAAGTGGGCTGGATAATTTGGTTGAGCCCATATTCAGCACCAGCCTGAATCATTCTTTGATGACTACCTGTAAGCTTTCTCTCCTTTGGTACTAATTTCCTGAAATCCACCACCTGCAATAATATACAGACTGCAGCTTTTTCTAACTCGTATATGAACTCTCTGAGCCGAGAAACATCTGACGTGCAGCGCAATCCTGATCATTTTACAGATGAACAAGTTTATTTTTATTGGTATTTTATTCATGGAATACGCCCAACTGTGCCCCTTGCATCACATGGGTCCTACTGGATCTTTTTTTTTTAATAAGTGCAATTTACTTTTTAAAATAACATTTCTTGCGTGACCCCTGTCAGTATAACTGTTTAACAGGTCCGACCCATATGGAACTATAGTTTATACAGAGCTTTCCGTCTGTAAAACATTGCTCAATCCCAGTATGCTGTCTCATGTGTATCTTGGCTCAGTTTTGAAGTCTCCTCTTTGTATTCCTCCATCTCTATTAATCAGAACCTAGCTGTAGGTCTTTTCAAAGAAAGTGGAAGAACATTTTTGGATCGTATCCCGTGACATTAAGTTTGCTGGTGCATGCTAAACGTGCTCTTGCAGGTTCTGGACTTGAATTTATGTTGGCACCAGTACTAATGAGAGCCAACAGTGGGTGCTTGCTGCACTTGCTAGGTTTTTTCTGAAGGTTAATATATTTTTGGTGTATTTTCGTAGAGGCGGATGTTACTGGAATTCTGACAGCGCCTCAGCAATGGAATCTAACCCAGTGAGGGAGAGGGGGAAAAATTGATAAAGCATCTTGATATTTCTCTCAGGAATGACTGAAGGTGCTTTACACATCATGGGCGGAATTTACGGAATCTGTAAAATGGGCGGTTTTGCAGAATTCTTCACTCCTGAGACGCCGGGTTAGGATTTGCAGACTTCCACAACAGCAAACCTAGCAGCCACCTGGGGGGCTAGCACTGACACCACAATGAACACAATCAATTCCAGTGAGAAAAGGTGCGGGTTTCGGCGGGTCCGTGATTGACACTCGGGAGGCTGACAAGCTGCAGCCATATAAAGACACTTCGCTCTCCACATACACTATCCCACCCAACAAGATGGCACTAGTTGGGCTGGAGCGGCCCATCCCGATGATGGGTTGGCCTAGGGGGGTGGCCTGGGGGGGGGGGGGGGGGGGACTCATATGGCCTGTAGCCTTGAGTTCACAGTATGCAGTCAGCGGCGTGCACAGCTGAATGACTGCCTTGCAGGCTACAACAATGGTGTTCTGTGCCCGTCCACCCGAGCAAACAGCCCACCTCCTGGCAGAGCCCCCCCCCCCCCCCCCCCCCCGGCCATCGGCACGACTGTCAGCAAACTTTCTGAACCCCCTCTCTCTCCTTCAGCAGTCACGGCGCCTGTTTCATGATTTTTAAAAGCACAAGTGAACCTCCCCGGTAGGAATTCGCACCGGAAGCGCGGAGAATCGTGGTGGTCCTAGGTCAGGCCCGCTAATGATATGCCGACGGCGTTTACAGTACATACGGAGTGGAATGAATAGGGGCTGGTTTAGCACACTGGGCTAAATCGCTGGCTTTGAAAGCAGACCAAGGCAGGCAGACGGTTCAATTCCCGTACCAGCCTCCCCGAACAGGCGCCGGAATGTGGCGATTAGGGGCTTTTCACAGTAACTTCATTTGAAGCCTTCTTGTGACAATAAGCGGTTTTCATTTTATTTTCATTTCATTTCATTTTCAATTAACACCGCTGTCAAGGCACCGGAGAATTGCGATTTGGCGTGAAACCAGTGCCCGCCACGATGTCGGCGTCAAAGCCGATTCTCTGCCCAATCGCGTTTCCCGATTCCGGCGTCACCTCCAGATTCTTCAACTCTACTGTAGTGTGTGCATCGGTCCAGGTTATGAGCTTCAGCTTTGATGTGGGGCTTGAAGTAGCAAACTACTGACTGGGGGGCAAGAATGCCACGAACTGAACCAAGTTGTCAAAGAATGCAATCTTGGAAACACAGAAAGATTTATGGCGCAGAAAGAGGTCATTCGACCCAATACATCCGTGCCAGTCGAAAGGAAGCTATCCCGTCACATTCTATCTTCCACTCTTGGCTGTAGTTCTGCAAGTTGTGTTGCGTCGAGCGCATATCCAAGTGTGCAGAATCCTAGCTGTAAAGAAACCGCCTTTTATATCAGCTTTCTCTCCCTGCCCATATATATATATATATGTGCATCACTTCAAACATTTCCCCCAGAACTATTAAGAATGGTGGGTAGCAGCACAAACACTTTCCCCAGGGTGATTCTATTGATGGCCCAGATATTGTTTGTACAATTCTACAGGATATACCTGGGCAGCATAAATGAGGATTTTATTCCTGCCCTTGCATTCCCTCTGTAGTCGTACAGCCACAAAACTCCATTTGTGGTGTTGATAGAGGAATTAAATTGCACTGTTAAATGCTATTGGCACTGTGGATAGTAATACTCATGTTGTTTATCGGCAGCAGGCCCACTGTAACATAAGAATAAGATATGAAAAGAGAAAAGGTCAGTCAGCTCACCCCTTCCACTGACTATGTTGAACTTTTCTCGGATTTGCAGCTTAAATGGCATTGACATCCTGGCAAAGTGCCTTTCCTATCAGGTTACTCGGCTTGCAAGCGGTAATAAGCAGTGATTCAGTTGGTAAAGAGATCGGGCGAGAAATTTCTCTGGGGTGATGGATGAAGGCAGGTGATATCATTGGTTGCCCATTATATGCAGTGTCTGATGTCCAGTTCCATTGGCCACAATAATAATAATAATCTTTATTGCCCACAAGTAGGCTGACATTAACACTGCAATGAAGTTACTGTGAAAAGCCCCTAGTCGCCTGTTCGGGTACACCGATGGAGAACTCAGAATGTCCAAATTACCTAACAGTCTTTCGGGATTTGTGGGAGGAAACCGGAGCAGCCGGAGGAATCCCACGCAGACACGGGGAGAACGGGAATGTGCAGACTCCACACAGACAGTGACCCAAGCCGGGAATCGAACCTGGGACCCTGGAGCTGCTAACCACTGTCATACCGTGCAGCCCATAGAGCTGAATATTGGGTTTATGCATAGCAGGCGACCTACCAGATATCCCTCTTTTTTTTTTTGTGATTGCCGGAGACAAATTTCTCCCCCTTCACCTTTTTGCCAATTGTGTCAGCTTCCAAACATTTTCTGTGTTAGTGAAAATGCAGCGTGTAGTTGGGCCAAGTCAAACTAACTTCAGTCATCAGTAATAGTCAGTATTGAAAGACTCTTTTGACTAATAACTTCCATTAAATGTGTGGCATTGAGTGTACTATCCAGGAACTCTCGAGCACCTGATAAGGTGTGAGACCAGTTCAACGAGACATCTGAGAATTGTTTGCATTTAAGGAGAAAGTTGCATTGCTGCTGTTGTTATCTGACTGGAATCAAACTTCAGACTTCCTTACCCTGTATTGCCCAGTTTCAACTCTGAGCAATACATTTTACCAACTAGCTCTAGGGGAAGCCCAACTCTCAAAATGGTTATTTTAACAAAAAAGCACATTGCTTGCTGCACCACTTGTTGGCTGAGTCTTTGGGTTTAAGCAAATTTAAAATCAAACCAATTAATGGAGGAATATACTTGTTATAGTGGCTACAATTAGGTGTGTATTGATTTTATTCTCTTGATTGTTGCATTGTATTCCGCAATACATTAAAAGGATTTCCACACCAAAAGAACAGTTTAAAAAGCGAACCCTCTGATATTTGTTGCTGTAAAGTCAAAACTTTAATTATTGCCTCTCAACTGATCTAATGAATAGTATCTTTGTCAGTTGGTCATTTTCATGGGGCTAAATTTCCGCAAGAGGGCGATTAAGGTCACATTTGAATGGTGTCATTTTGATAACAATGGGAGGACTTTAATGTGCCTCCTGAGTCAGGTTTGTAGGCAGGGGGCATTTAATCTAGCTGGAGGGTGCTACATGGGGACCCCACTACCTCTGCCCCGATTAAGTCCGGATGGGAAGGCGTGAGGGTGGCCTTTTCGTCCTGCCATCAATGGAGGTCCTTGAGTGGCTAATTGTTGCCACTTGAGGGCCTCATCCCACCACCAGTGATATTCAAGCAGCAGCAGACAGAACCAATGCCACATAGGGAGCCCAAAAGTCAAACCCTAGTGTGTTTGGTTGTGGGCTCCTGGAAGTAGGATCCCTCATTCAAAGACATTCCATTTCTTATCAAGAAACCGGGCAACAGGAATGGTTGGGGGACGGGTTCCTGCTGAGAGCCATGCCCCTGCCTTGCTGCCGACACCCCTTCCACATCTACCACAAACCCCATCCTGCCCTCACTCACCTGTGGCATGGGCCCTCACTGATCCTGGGCCTCTGGTGGGTGCATTGTTGGCAGCTACCACCGCTCCCCCAGTGGCATTGTCGGCAGCAAAGAGCTGCCCCTCTCTAATGGAAGGGGGGCAGTGGGGTGAGGGATTTCTACCTCTGGGGCCCATGATCCCAGGACAGGCCTGCCTGCCGCTGGCCATTTAAATGGCTGACTCATACTGAATACGGTGGGCTTTCCCTAAAAGAGGCAACACATAGGGCTCTTCCTGCCGCTCTAACTGGAGCGTGAGACCCTGTCACCTGAATTAAATTCTACCCAGCATGTGCATACTGATGAGGTATTGCCATAACGCTCACATGGACTTGAGCTGAAGGGTAAAAGGAGACATTCAATCCATCAGTACCAAGACCATGTTAAAATAACCCAATTTAGGCATTCACATGTGTCTTATATGTGGGTCACAACGCTTCACAAACTTTTGTTCTCTAATCCTATGCTACTTAACATGCCCCGACGAATATCCATTGCGGATAAGCAAACGGAAAGTGGACAGGAGTAGATATCAGAATCTAAGAGCATAATCTGTTCTTGGTTTTGAAAAGCTATTTGGGGAGTAATGGTTAAAAAAATAATACCAAATTCACTTTCCAGAAATGGGGAAGGAGAGGGCATCTGGCTATTTTATTGAGTAGTTCTTATTATCTCGGCTTATTTATTTTCTTTTGAGAAATGAGGTTGTCTATTTTCTCTTCAGCATGTCTGAAAGCGGCTCAAAGATTGCAGACTGGAAGGGTCAGGATTCCTTGACCTTATTGACCAGGCAGCTCAGCTGCAGGAGCACTTGTGCGGGGAGAGGCCACATCATCTTGTGTAACGTGCCTGGTACACTTGGCCTGCGTTTCGTCTCCTGCTGTAGTTCATCTTCATTGTGCTTCCTGAGTCCTGCTCCTCCTGCTGATAAGAGCCCAGCAGAGGGATGGAACAGCAGCTGGGCTCAGCAGCTGCCTGGCCCAGGAGTGCTCGATTAGAGGGTGTGCTAACCTTGCAACAACATGATGACATCATCATTTTTCACCTCTTCTCTCTCTCTATTTTTTTTAGAATCCTTTCATTTCTCCTACGCTGCTCAGTGGGCACATCTCCGCTGTCACTCTGCACGGCTTGGGAAGGTGCACAGTACACAGACTGGCCTGGATGATGGATACTCCGCACAGGCATACATTTTTAACCTATCATAACAATGCCTTTTTCGGTCACTTTTTCAAGTTGGAGCAAAATGACAAATGCAACATCAGTATTCAGCACATTTATTAAACACTGCGAGGCTACATTACACTAACTGCCTGTCATGGAATCTCCATTATCTTAAAAATGAATGTTACTGCCCCAATGCCGCGTGGGGATACTGAAATATGTTAACAGCGTGAAGCAATTTTTTAATGTGCTTGTGTGTGTGTAATATATAGATATGTGTACCTATATATAAAAAATATAACCTCATTTGTGTTGCTGCTATCACAATGCTAATTGGATATGAATGCAGGCATTGTATTTTATAATGCTTTGCAATGTGGGGTTTTGTTCAGTCATTACAAGATTCATGCAGGATACTGGGTGTACTTGCATTGCCTGGGGGAAATGATTGCATGCTGCGCTGTTAATTCTAGGCTTATTTACCCTCCTCCTTTCCTTCCCTTCTCCTTCCCTTCCATATTAAATTTAGAAAATTAGTTATTCCTGGAAATGCTGTTTTGGAGTCCTTTGAATCCAGCTGGCTTGGCCTGCAGTGGGAGGAATGATTTAATGTATCTTAGCATATGATTGATTGATTAAAGGCCCACAGCAATTGCCTTTTAGAATAAAGTCTCTGGCGCTAATCGATTTAGCAGGGAAATGCTTGAAATCTGAAAATATTTCAGCAAAAACAAGTTTTTTTTTTTAGTTTTCCTCATTCCATGGTAAATTCTGTACAAGCGTGATTAAATTTTGTTCCAAAAATTGCATACCTCTAATCCCAATGGAGCAGGAATTGTCAACTGCTTTCGTTGGCTATTTCTAATTATTTCTCACTTGTAGAGGTGCTAAATCACGAGGATTTATTTTAAAGAAAGTTCTTACCAATTTTCCTGGTCCATTTTTTGTTTCTTTCCCTGCCTCTCCCATCTTGAAGTCATTGACTCCTGGTTATGCTCCAGCTGTAAAGACATTGGCTGCGTCCCTCATACCTCATCCAAATAGTTGTGAAAATTAATATCAACGGTTTATTTAACTGCAGGTTGCACTACAGCTGAGTTTGAACTTGTTTGCTTCTAGCATGTGGTTGTGGATCGTGATTGGGAACATAGGGACTGAATCAAACAATTCTTCCCCTTGAGCCTGTTCCGCCCTTCAACGAGATCTTGACAAACCTGTATCTTAACTCCATTCACTTGCCACAGCTCCCTTTAAACCCTTGTCGAGGAAAAAATCCATCTTAGATTTAAAATTATTAATTGGGCTGGCACATGCTGCATTTTGTGGGGGAGAGCTTCACACATATAACACTCATTGCATGAAAATGTATTTCCTCCGGAATGACTTTAGCTCTGATTTTAAAGTTTGTGGGTTCCACACCACCAGAACAAATGTCCATCTCCCCCTCCCGTAAAATTCCATTTGCAAAATTCTAAAATCTCAATTAAGTTACTCCTTAGGAAATATCAGCCTTGTTAATGTAATCTCCATTCATAGTCTTATCCTTGGAGCCTTGGGATCATAGAATCCCTACAGTGCAGAAGGAGGCCATTCAGCCCATCAAGTCTGCACCGACCCCCTGAAAGATCACCCTACCCAATCCCCACTCCCCCGCCCTATCCCCATAACGCGCGGCCCATTTGGCGCCGGGGAGGGAGGCTGGAGCGGCATGAACCGGCGCCGTGCTGGCCCCCTGTGGGGGCCAGAATCGGTCGTCCCCTTGCCCGTTTCGCGACGGCATTCACGACGGCGTGAACACTTGGGCTCCATTTGGGAGAATCGCCCCCTCAGTGTCTGATCAAGGGACCCGCATTGCGTAGCGGGGGACCCACAGAGAGCCACCCCTCGCCCTTTCCTGAAACCACTGCTCCCCCTCTCGTCACTCCCCATAGCACCCATCTTCTCAACACCCATCTTGCTCTTCCCACAGAAGATCTAACGTTGACCCCTGATGAAGGCTCAAGTGTATAACCGGCAGCAGCCCTTGCAATGCTGGTAATGGACAGCTGACTGGGCAGGAGATAAAGTGGTGCAGTGCTAATGTCACTGGATGGGTAACCTAGCAGTGATATGTTCTGGTTGTTTGGCGACTGCTGGAATTTTTTTTTTAAATTTAAAATATTTTTTTTTCATACATTTATTTATTTATTATTTTATAAAATTAGAGTGCCTAATTCTTTTTTGTTCCAATTAAGGGGCAATTTAGTGTGGCCAATTCGCCTGCACTGCACATCTTTGGGTTGTGGGGGTGAGACCCACGCAAACACAGGAAAAATGTGCAAACTCCACACGGTCAGTGACCCGGGGCCAGGATCGAGTTTGGTCCTCAGCGCCATGAGGCAGCAGTGCTAACCACTGCACCACCATGCTGGCCCAATTTTAAAAAATAAATTTAGAGTATCCAATTCTTTTTATCTTCCAATTAAGGGACAATTTAGTGTGGCCAATCCACCTACCCTGCACATAGATCATAGATCATAGAATTTACAGTGCAGAAGGAGGCCATTTGGCCCATCGAGTCTGCACCGGCTCTTGGAAAGAGCACCCTACCCAAGGTCAACACATCCACCCTATCCCCATAACCCAGTAACCCCACCCAACACTAAGGGCAATTTTGGACACTAAGGGCAATTTATCACGGCCAATCCACCTAACCTGCACATCTTTGGACTGTGGGAGGAAACCGGAGCACCCGGAGGAAACCCACGCACACACGGGGAGGATGTGCAGACTCCGCACAGACAGTGACCCAAGCTGGAATTGAACCTGGGACCCTGGAGCTGTGAAGCAATTGTGCTATCCACAATGCTACCGTGCTGCCCATATTTTTGGGTTGTGGGGGTGAGACCCACGCAGACACGGGGAGAATGTGCAAACTCCACACGGACAGTGATCTGGGGCCGGGATCGAACCTGGGTCCTCGGCACCGTGAGGCAGCAGTGTTAACCACTGCTCCACCGTGCTGCTCTGGTGGAATGTAAATTCAATTGGAATTCAGATTCACTCTGGAATATAAAGCTAGTCTCAGTAATGATGACCATGAAATTATCATTGAATGTCGTAAAAATCCATCTGGTTCACTAATGCCCTTTAGGGAAGAAAATCTGCCGTCATTTCCTGGTCTGGCCTACATGAGATTCAAGATCCACAGCACATGCCCTCTGAAACAGCTTAGCCAGCCACTCAGTTCAAAGGCAATTAGGGATGGGCAAAATCTGCCAGCAATGCCCATATGTCATAAAAGAATAAATGTTTATAAAGTTCCCTCAGGGCTCCTGGAGATCAGGTTGGCAGGAGTGTCAAAACATCTCTGCATTGAAAAGGATCATTAATTTGCCTTGATGTGCAAGAATATGTTTGGCTAATTTCTTAGTATATCAAAAACATGCTTTAATAGGATTTCCTTTATTTTATCTGATGGTTGGAGGAGGGATGAATGACGCAAACAGGTCCACTGCATCAATGCCAATGCTTAAAAATTGTGAAATCAGGAAAGATACACAGTGGATGGCGCAGTGGGTTTTGCAACATGGTCAACAGGATTTTCCTTTGAATCTAGCCCAATTTGTCATAATGGTCTGAAAAGAAATTAGTTCCTCACTATTTGTCAGTTGTAGGGGCACACCCAGAGATGTGAAGCTACGTTTTGAGCTTATCTGTGTTTTCTGTTTTGGTGCATTTGGTGAAGAGACTTCAGGGACGCAATCCTGCAGCCAAGTTGTACCGGAAAAGTATCTCGCCGCGGCGCAGTGTGGCCGGTGAAAGCCGGGAGAACCCGCTCCTGGGATCTACCCGGCTCACAACGCCTCGCGAGATTCAACGCAATCTCGCGAGACATTGCAAGGTGATCACTTTTTGGCAAATCTGCATATTAGAGTGGGGTAGTAAGCCTTACTCTAACGTGCAGATTCCCAAGGCACCTGAGGCTTTGGGATTCAAACCCTTTGCCTCAGGGACCTCGGGCGAGCGCCACTTGGGTACTGGCCCGCACAAAGGGGGCCAGGCAGAACAGCATTTGTGAGGGTCTCCAAGGGATTGGAGACCCCCAACCTCATGCCCTGTGGGCAGCCCTGGCACTGCTGGTGTCACCTGGGTATCCTGGCAGTGCCACCTGGGTGCCAAACTGGCACTCTCAAGGTGCCCAGGTGGCACAGCCAGAGTGCCAGGTCAGCACTTCCCGGAGCCCCACGCATGCGCGATGCAAATGGGATAACGAAGCGGCCGATCACCACACTGCGCATGTGCGAACGTCTGCCGACCGCACTGCGCATGTGCGACGACGCATGGAGCATAACAACATCATGATGTGCCCAAACTGCGGCATCGCCCACTTAAAGAAACACTGCCCTGCAAGA
This sequence comes from Scyliorhinus torazame, assembly GCF_047496885.1. Classification (NCBI taxonomy): domain Eukaryota; kingdom Metazoa; phylum Chordata; class Chondrichthyes; order Carcharhiniformes; family Scyliorhinidae; genus Scyliorhinus; species Scyliorhinus torazame. The sequence continues at coordinate 20,224,842 of NC_092716.1, read as the reverse complement.
GGTAGGTGATGTTTAAATTGCGGAGAGCCTGGACACTATGCAGCCTTTTGCAGGTCTGCACCACCAGTCAAGGGCCAGCGCTCCCAATTCCAACGCAGGCGCGTTTGGAGTGTACAACAAGGTTCACAGGATTCTGATCCTGGCAGGACAACGGGTCCAGAGGACGATTGCCTGGAGTCCCCCTACCGTGTGGACATCATTACCACACGTGAACATGCCTCACCGACATCATCACGAAGCCTGTCCATCCTCACTATGGATTCTGCGGACGAATGGCATGCGGTGTTGCAAGTAAATCAATGCTCGATCCAGTTACAGCTGAACACAGGTGCTTCTGCCAATCTCCTTTCACAGGCAGATTTCAACTGCATCAAGAAGCCACCCAAGCTCCTTCCAACAGCCTGCCAGCTCCTGGACTATAACGGCAATGCCATCACAGCACTGGGATCCTGCCATCTGCTCGTCTCCTACAGGAGCATTCAGGCAAGGCTAAGGTTCGAAATCGTCAAGCCAGACAGGGCCTCCCTGCTCGGCACTCATGCATGCAAGCAGCTAAACCGTGTGCAGCGGGTATACACAATGACCTCCCCCAACGTGGATGTTCAAGCCGGCATTGACGACATCCTCGCTCAGTACCCGGATGTGTTTGACGGGATGGGCACTCTGCCATATCGGTACAAGTTCCTGCTACGCCTGATGCCACGCCTGTGGTCCATGCGCCACGCCGGGTCCCGGATCCACTGAAGGAGCACCTGAAGGCACAGCTAAAGGATCTTCAGGACCAGGGCATAATTTCAAAAGTTACAGAACCGACTGACTGGGTCAGCTCGATGGTATGTGTGAAAAAGTCTTCGGGGGAACTGCGCATCTGCATTGACCCCCAAGGATCTCACCCAGAATATAATGCGGGAACACTACCCCATCCCGAAGTGGGAGGAACTCACAAGTGAGATGGCACACGCCCGGTTTTTCACAAGTTAGATGCGTCACGTGGATTCTGGTAAATCCAGCTGGATGAATCCGGCAGAAGGCTCTGCACCTTCAAAACACCGTTAGGCAGGTACTGCTATAATTGTATGCCGTTTGGCAAAGTTTCGGCATCGGAGATCATCCATAGAATCATGGGGCAGATGATGGAGGGCATTGAAGCGGTTTGTGTGTATGTGGACGACGTTATCATGTGGTCCACGACTCCCGAAGAGCACATCTCTCGTCTCCAGCAGGTATTCCGCCGTGTCCATGCCAATGGCCTCAAGCTGAACAGGGCCAAGTGTTGCCTTGGCATGTCAACACTTAAGTTCATAGGTGACCAACTAATGAACACAGAGAACAGGACATAACCAATCAGCAGGCAGAACACTTGGGGGTGGTTTCCCACTATAAAAGGCACGAGGCACTCACAACCCGCCTCTTTCCACTGGGGACATCTACAGAGTGAGTCAGGGTGTATATATCACATAACACCTCCAGCACGTGGCTAAGAGCTAGTCTGGTTCAGTCAGACAGAGTAATCACACTTGGGTTAGCAGCGAGTCGAACTCACAGAGAACTGTGCTAACTGTGTGACAGGTTCAGTAAATCAGATTGAACTAACTTCAAGGTCTGGAGTATCTTTCAGTTAAAGCTGTATCCAGTTGCAGCCCGTGTTATCTCAGTGTGCTTAACACGACAAACATCAAGAGAGTTATCGTTTCCTCCTGGCTAACATCGAGAACGCACTTTGCAAAAGAGTTGTGGAGTTCCATCCCATGCCCTCTGTCCACAGCACTGTGTGGTGGAGCACCAACTGCACTTTTACAATTCTTTAAAAAAAATTGTTCAGCCTTTCAAGATATTTAAATAATTTCCTTTTGAAACATCAAAGCAGCGCAATATCAATTTTATAAATCTACATGGCAGATCACATTTTTTAAATGATGCAATTATGTTAAATGGCCTTGCAATTTATGGTGATACAAAAAATTTGCAAAATGTACAAGGGTGTGTGTGCATTTGGTTTCAGTGATCTGTTGAACACCCCACTGAAATATTAGTATGCGGCTTCTAAAGAAAAGAGCCACTACCGTCCCTTAAGGTGGAAACTCAAGCTTTGATGAAGCTGAGAAGGGAATTTTGTCCTTTGGCACTTGCCGTTGATCTTTGGCGCCAGGGCGTGGCTTCCAGTGTAATGGTCTCAGGCTCCTACAACAACTGCAGGTTGTTGCAATGCAAATCAGATGAAGATGAGCCAGGAAGACATGGCACCTGAAGAAATGTCCCAATTTCTCCGGGGAAACCACATATATTCAGTACCCATATATGATTTGTGCAAAATACTTGGCACTGTCATTTTTTAAAAAATGAATTTAAAGTGCCCAATTCTTTTTCAATGATGGGGCAGTATAGCGTGGCCAATCCACCTACCCTGCACATCTTTAGGTTGCGGGGGTGAGACCCATCTGGCACTGGAATTTTAGATCGTGAATACACTTCCCAGTATTTTAAAAAAGTGCTCTGGTATTTTGCAAGTGGGTTATGCAGGTCTTTCTGATAGGTGGCATAAAATAGCCGTTCGATTATTCTACATTTTGTATCTTTTGTATCTGTTTTTAAAAATCTAACAGTTGATACACATAATTAGATAAAACTCCAGTGTTCTTGATTCCCTGATGGAGGATTATTCCTGGCAGTTGCTGCTATTTTTCACAGAATCTAATGGAACATCCAGTTCCACTGCTACAAAGCAAAGGATTTCTACACGTCGCCAAATGTACTTTCAGCCCCCTCGATTGAAAAATCCATCACTCTTCCTACTTCAGTTCTATTCTCAGCAGTTGCTCCGGAATAAAGGGGTATTGCCTGACTGAGCATATTGTGTATGGCTTGGGTGGTAAGGGTGACCTGGCATAACGTGTTGCAATGGTGGTTTCCAGTAAGCAAGTAGGTGTATTGGAACAGGAATTACATTGGGTCTCTCTTGTCATCAAAACTAAATGGAATTACACCTACCGATAAAATAAGATCATACAAAATTGTATAATATTGCCGTTTACCTCACGTAGAGGAATTCAAAGGGAACTAAATTAACAATGGAGCATGTAATCTCAGAGATTTAAAACATATTTAATTCCCTGTGAACTGAAGACTTGTCAATTCCAGCATCGTTAGATTGCAACATTAAATTTGAGTTGTTATTTTGCAATTGTTTAGTTATGACAGAGTTTGTGTTTCTGTGAGCAGCCTTGTGGGGATTGAAGAGGTGTTCACGGCACACCTGCCTTGCCCCCACTTTAATGAATGCTTCCTTTCCTCCAGGTGCCCTTTCTGAGATTGGGATCTTGCCATGCAGGCTGAAAATAAGTGTGTTGCTTTGTTTCATTGGAGTCCTCCAGAGTTTTCCTATTAATCTATTTATTCCCTCAAACTCAGATGTTGGCCACTGGCCGATGCGTTGCCATTTAGTTGAATTGTACACAACCACATCGACAGGTTGCATCACAACAGGTCTGTCCTCTGCCATGTGTGTTTCACAGCGAATGCGGCACTTCCTTACCATGGAAGCAGGTCATTGCGAACTGGATGATTTTTCCTTTCTGCTCGGTTGTTAGCTATGGCCTTCGCCCTTGAAAATATGCACGTGGCCAACATATTAAGGCAAGCGGATCTCTGGCTTTTAGAAACATTTTAAATTGCAAATTGGGATAATAGCATCCCTGCAAATGATGGGCAGGAAACTAAAAGATGTGTGACCTCTTGAAAAATGGGCCATAGATACTGGTCCTACCAGTATGAAAGTTTAAATAAATGGAAGTCCTTTGTTCTTCTCGCACTATTCCAGTAAATCTCCTCTATACCCCTGCCATTTTCCCCTCCTCAGTTGCCGGTTAGAATACTATATTCAATGTTATTAATGATAATTAGTTAACAATACACTGCTGAAAAAATTCACACTTAAGCAAACAAAATTTGGATTTGAATGATGCCTTTAACTGATCAGTACTATCACACAAATAATATACCTATTAGCTACATCACCCTAGCTCAAAACTTTTTAAAAATAAATTTAGAGTACCCAATTCATTTTTTCCAATTAAGGGGCAATTTAGTGTGACCAATCCACCTAGCCTGCACATCTTTGGGTTGTGGGGGCGAAACCCACGCAAACATGGGGAGAAAGTGCAAACTCCACACGGACAGTGACCCAGAGCCGGGATCGAACCTGGGACCTCGGCGCTGTGAGGCAGCAGGGCTAACCCACTGCGCCACCGTGCTGCCTGACCTTAGCTCAAAACTGACACTGGCCAGCCACAGGCTGTTGTGTTCTTTGTTTTTGTTCTTTCAGGATGGTGAAGGTTGTAGTGTTAACAAAGAACACCAAACTGTGTTTGAAAAACAAAGCTAATTTATTACACTACACTGAATTAGATTCAAACATATCATTAAGGAATTAGTTAAGTAAAGATTACACTACACACCTACACTATTAACTATGCTATTAGTTCTTCAACTATCTCACAACTACTCCACCTTGCTCCCTTCCACTCTCTCCATCTATCTTCCAGAAGTCCAGGAGACATGTGATATTTGTATGGTTGCTCTACAGCACCATCTAGTGACTAAAGTAGTACCATTACATTAACCCTTTATATGCTTTACAATATCCACATCTTGTGGCACAGGCCAGGTGTGTGTAGATGCGTTGAGTAACCAGGATTGGGAATCTCAGCAGATTTTGCAATGGGATGCCGAGAATCTCCAGGATCCTACCATTGCACTTTGCTGAAATACCGATGATAGTACAGGAAACACCACAGGACCATACAATGATATTGTAACTAGTTGCCACTGGATTTGCTTCAGCCCACCAAGTTCAGCCAGGCACATGGTTATTTCCAATCGCTATTTGACTTGCTTGTCGAATTATGGTGACTACTGCTTCATATTCATGCATTTTCTTGTCGCTTAGAAAGGAAGGTGTTATTGATTTTGCTAAAAGAGAGGAAATAGCAGCACAAACTCAGATCTGGGTTATTATTATCGGGATGCTCACTGGCCAGGACCTTCAGAGGTAAAGGCAGTGAAAATCAAACTCAGCACTAACTGCTGCCTCAGCGCCAAGTACAGTTCAATTCCGCAGTGGCTCCAAGAGCTGAGAGGAATTTTTAGCTCCGAAACCAGATTTTATAAAAAATAATCTTGTGCTGACATTTGCCATCAGCCATTCTGTGACAGCATACTCCACCATTTTAGTTCTGAACGTGGCATTGTAATATTGTGACAGCATTGCTACAGTTCTTTTTCTCGATAAGACTGTTTATACTTGAGTCTTGCACGCCAGTGGAGAAACTTCCTTTTGTGTCCGATTATTCCAACCATCTCTCATTCGATCTCCACGTTGGCTGTTTTTTTTGTTGTTGCAAATTTTTATACTGGGGAATTTCTGTGAAGCATCAATGAACAAATCACAAAATATTGGTTTCAGGGCAGCTTTTTAAAAAAAAATACGCCTTCACCAAGCGTTATCAACTTTTAACATCCTTTTGTTCTGCATTTTTTTTTTAAAAATGAACATTCAAATGGTGAAAACAAATGGCGTCATGAGACAGAACTGCTGTCGAACCTTCTGGGCCAGATGATGTGAGAGAGATAAATTAACATAGTGTACACAATTGAAAAAGGACGATTACTGAAGCATCCTGGGTTTCATATGTACATCACTGGAGATGCTAATTCAGCTGCTCATGCTGTTAGGGGTCAATAACTCTTCCCTTTTTGTCATAGACACTCAAAAGTATGTGGAGAAAAGCAAAAAAAAAAATAGGGCGAGGAGCCTTATATTTGTACTTAATTTGACTGATTACAGCAATGCACTCCTTCGCAGTTGGGGAAAGATGCAATGAGTAAAACAGAAGGGAATGCAAATAAGGAAGTAGCGATTTGGTGATTCAACTTTTTCACTATTTTAAGTCATTTGTAAAGTTGTACTGATTGTGAGGTCCCTTTGAAATGAAAATGGGGGAGCATGTAGCTAAAATTGTTAAAGTGAGCAAGGAATTATGGTTTGTATCATAAAAATAATTGTGACTATATGTTGCAGAAGAATGTGTTTGGTGGTGTCATTAAGAAAATTATACTGTATTATTTTTCTTCTCATCGAATAATTAAGCTTAAAAAGTCTAAAATCATTTTCGTTTTTCCTATTCCCCTCCCATCCTATGTATTTGCTATTAGCTGTGCTTACTTTAAATTCCGGTATCTGTCCTAATCATAAGCTGAATATATTTGGATTGTATATTTATAGCCCCAGAATTATTGAATGTGTTTTTTATGACATTACTACCAGAGAATTGCTAAAAATGTTCCACATGTAAAAATAACCTGGGTAGTCAGATTACAGTATTGATTGTTGAAAAATGACCCTGCATAATTCTTCAGAGGCAAAATGGCCCATGTGGTTTATCACATTAATCTTTTTAAAAGAAAAATTGCTGTTGGTGCTGCTGCTGTTCCCATGCAGACAACCTAAAGCCAATTAAATTTGAATAAAATACTTGGTGATATTTGTTAACCACATCTCATCTGGGTAGTGGAAAATGCTAAATATTAGGAAGAATGCAAAAAAAAGTGTTTGTAATCATTCCAAACATCACAACATTTTATTCATTAGATTGCAAAAAGCCCTCGATGGGCCACTGAGTGTTCAGATGCTGCGTATAAACTGATTTTTTTTTCTTGAATGTGTTATAGTTTCATTGCTTCTTGAACTATGTTAAGCTAATTTACAAATAATGTATTAGATTGAACCTGGCAAAGCAAAGAATAATTGATGAAAGCATGTACAAGTTATATCAGAGATACTCGAGTGGAAGATGCTCCTAATCTGCATATTGACTTTTTTTCTGCCTTTATCTTAAAAATCTGCATAAGCTTGACAGAGTGTGTATTAAATACTGGAGTTCTTGAATTTATATTCATAGAAATTTATTTTCAATTGATGCATTTTTCTAGGAATAAAATTCATGACTTATTTCCATCCCCCCCTGCCACCTTATTTGAAGGGCTTAATTTCTAGAAATTATGATCCATTCTGTTTGATTCACATGCTCGTCAGGAGTTGGGCAGAGATCAGATCAGCTCGCGTTACTGACGAGCATTGACCGAAGATGTGTGGTCTTTCCATTGAACATATGTAAGTAACAGTGTTCTTAACCCATTCAGGACTGAAAGACATTTGCTTTTCCCAAAGAATATAGAATACGCACCTTGTCACGTTTGCCACTTTCCAAGCAGGGAAGATTCCTGTGTTACCGCCGTTTACCACGTGATGTTCTCCAACAGAGAGGGACAGTGCCAAGGCAATGTGCAAGCACAGTTCTTTTTCTGGTTCTTTTCTCTAGCTTTGGGCCATCCTCAGTTGCTGATTCTTACTGAAGGTTCGGTTCAGTAGGGCACCAACAACTCCCCAGTCAGGTGGGGTTACGGGGATAGGGTGGAGGTGTGGGCTTGGGGGGGGGGGGGGTTGCTCTTTCGAAGGGCCGGTGTAGAACCGATGGGCTGAATGGCCTCCTTCTGCACTGTAAATTCTATGATTCCATGATTCTATGATTCTAATTCCATCATTTGCACGGCAGTTTCAGTGTCACCAGTGATGGGGGCAGGGTGCGGGAGTTGTGGTTGATGGGTATTGTTGTAAAGAGAGGGCCTGGCCCCAGTGTTCACATGCCTCTCTTCAAAGGTCAATAGAACAGTTTACCTGTCTTCTTTCCTTCCCTTCCTCCATAGCCCAGGGATGCTGAGGCCTGTTGTAGTCCCTCCAACTACTGGATTTCTAAAATTATGATAATCTGGATAGATTTTCCATGCGTATGACGAAATACGTTCATCTGATGGTGTAAATGAAATCTAAAAAGTGGGAATTGTGGTGCAGTTCCCTTAGATCGCAAGCTTGCTTAGTTATGGAACAATGGTTTTTGTTGATTTTTAAAATTTTAATTCAGTTGTAAAGTAGTTTAGATCATGCCAAAGTCTACATTTGTTGATATTAAAATTAATAGATTTAATTGACCTGAGAAAAAATAGCTAAAAATGATACATATTGGGCAGCACGGTGGCGCAATGATCAGCATTGCTGGCTCACGGCGCCGAGGTCCCAAGTTTCATCCCGGCTCTGGGTCACTGTCCGTGTGGAGTTTGCACATTCTCCTCGTGTTTGCGTAGGTTTCGTCCCCACAACCCAAAGATGTGCAGGGTAGGTGGATTGGCCACACTAAATTGCCCCTTAATTGGAAAAAATGAATTGGGCACTCTAAAAATTTTTTTTAATGATACATATTGAATAACAGGCAGCACAGATCCATTGTGGCTTCGTCACTAGGGAATTAATCCACTTGTGAATGCGTTTATCAATCGTGAGTTAGTGAATTAACATGTTCCCATTTATCTGTCCACATTGCTCACTTTCTTTGATTAAACCGTCGTTGGTGAAAAACAGAACTGTGGAAATCTCCTCGGAGTAGGAGCCCAAAATATACATACTTGACCTGCTGTTGCACAAAAGACTTGGATGCATCCTCCATAAACTGAATCCCAGAATATTTCATTGTTTACCATTGTAAGCAACACCGTCTGGCTCCTTTTTCAGTGTTTGGAAATCCCTGCCTGTTTCCCCTTCTATTCCCTCAATTATATCCTGTAAAAGGTAGCAAGCGTGCATATCCTTTTATTAATTTAGCTGTTAAAATGTAGAATCAAAGGTCTTTTAGTGTTACAATTTGATCCAGTGGTTCAAAAGCCTGCAGTTGTATAATGAATACATGCAGACTGCTTGAAGAGGCATTCTGAGCGGGATTCTCGGAGCCCCGCACCGGGCCGGGGAATTGGCCCAATCGCGCCACGCCGCCCCGACGCCGGCACCGATTCTCCGCGGAGATGGGCTGAGCGGAAACGGCAGAGACCCGCCGCCGCCGTCCACACCTGCTCGCAGCCGGTGGGAACTCTGTGCGCAGGGTCGGGGGCAGCCTGTGCCGGCAAGGGGGGGGGGGGGGCGGGGAGGACGCTCCTTCACCGGGGGGGGCCTCCGATGGGGTCTGGCCCGCGGTCAGGGCCCACCAATTGGCGGGCCAGCTTCTCCAGCCCCAGCCCTTTTTTGTTACGCAGCCGGCCATGTTGCGTCGGGGCCGGCGCGTTGAGGAAGTCCCCCGCGCATGCGCGGGTTGGCGCGGCGGCCAATTGGCGTCGGGAAGGGAGGCTGAAGCAGCGTGAACTGCTCCAGTGCTGTGCTGGCCCTCTGTGGGGGCCAAAATCGGTAATGCCCGCGCCCGTTTCTCGCCATCGTGAAACACGACGGCGTTCACGACGGCGCAGACACTCTGCCTCCATTTCAGAGAATCCCACCCCTTATCTCTGTAAGTGGTGTAAACAACTGTAACCCTTAATAGCAGCTAAAAAGAAACAGGCCACGAATACACTGCATCTGTGCTCCTGAGAAAGATAAAGTTGTAAAGATACAATGAGCCAAGCTGCAGAAACCTGCCTAGTACTCTATCTCCGTGCTGGGTTAAAAAATTCCACCTTTGTGATGTCTGCTTAATATCCAGCTATGATTGGTATCGCCATAAATAAATGATGTTGATACAGGTGCATATTAATTTATTACTGCTTGTTATCACGACTTTAAGATGGCAAAATATATCTTCCAACAGTCTCGTCATCGGTATGTCTTCAGTTAATCCACTAAAAGGCGAATTTTATTTATCTCTCCCTCCCCTTTCTTGTACATCTTTCAACAGCACCTTAAAATGCTGCCCCCTCCTCCTGAACATCCCTCCCCAGCGACGTACCATCGCTTGATTCAGTCAATGTTTAATGTCCAGCCACTTTGACAGTTTAGCCTACCCCGCCCCACAATGAGATATGGGAGAGAGTATCTTGCTCCCTTTGGGAAAAAGGAGTCTGATCCTGGATTATCAACGCCTCGATCAGGAGCCACCAAGTGAGGCTCAATGAGCGTGAAACCACCCCATTCGCATTTTCGTCACCGCCATTATAACACAATTATGACGCAGATTTGGTTTTTGAAATCTTATTGTTTGAATAATTGTGGCTGCATCAAGAAAACTGAACGTGTACACATGCTTTTACAGTGCTGGGGTCTATGGCAGGTTAATTGAAAACATGTAGAATTAGCAGAGACTATTTATTAGTAATGGATATATATGGATGGTTGAACTGCAGAATGTATAAGATGCGCCACTACTATCCACTCTCAAGTTGATTATCAACTCTGTAGAAATATGGAGAGAGGGGCCTGCTGAAAATAATATGTTGCTGGCCTCCCCTATTTTCTTCTCTCATTTATCTTTCTGACATGGCCATTCTCCTCACCGATGCCTACTTTGCCTAACAAGATATTTGCTCTAAGTAACATACGTCTTCACAAACACTGCCAGTGCCGTTTGTTGTTATTTCCGGAGAAGCAGTGCATTAACCCCCTTTGACGATGCACGCACCACTAAGTTTACAGTGAATAGCTCAACTTAGTCAAAGAAAGACGGTGCATTGCACTGGGATGGGGGTGCAATCCAGTTTGCAATCTATGCAGCCTTTGGTAGATTTTGCGAAGTTAGCGGAAATTCTTTAAATTCAAATCAAACGTTGTAGACTTGTCTCAAAATTCCTCACATCCCATTCAGCTTGTGGGTCTTTGAGAACTAATACTCCTGTAAAAGGTTTAATGCTCGGGAGTTTTAGACTGAGAAATAAAACACAATAAGCTGCTGAATCAATAATGTTTACATTGTGCCCCTTTAAACGTATTATCATACTGGAGGCATCAAGGTTACTGTGTGAAGTGCAGTGGATTAAGTGCAGCATGCAGTTCCCCCATTTGGGTGTCACTGGATACATTGGCCGATACAATATTGTGCCTTGTGCTTCAACTGGCATCTTTTGTAACTGACCTCGAGTGGATGTGCTTGTTGTTGTTTGACTGTTCAGTCTAAGGTTTTGTTTCTCCCTGTGGCATTTCTTTGTTGTCAAATGCAGGTATTTCAACAACAACAGTTCACATTTTTATAATGCCTCGGTGTTCCACTTATAGTGTGCTAGCCAGAGGCAGGAGGATTATTGTCAATGGTGCCTGACATGCTTGATTTTACCGTCATCCTGTAATTCCAATATGTGACGTCTGGATACCACCAATAAGGCATCTTGTTGTTTAACAACTTTACCATTTGCTCGTTTATGGTACTATGTTTGGATTTTATGGAGTTTGTTGCAGTGGGGCAGTCTTTGTGTTGGAATTCTTGCTGATATGTGTGAGTGCTGAACTTGTCCAATGTTCTGTTAGTTAACGGTTAATGGTAGAATCCAGTTCACCACGCCACAAGGGACTGGCCGCAGGCTAACGTTCCAGGCAAACCCAGGAACCGTCTTTACCTGCATAGGTGTGAGGGCAGACACATGCTGCCCTGCGAAGGCCACCCTGTCCTGTCAGAAATGGCGGCTTGGCCACAGGAACCATGTCACTGGAAAAATCCAGCCCGTAATGTCTGAAGTGAATGGAGTAGGTACTCCTAAGCCATGGGTCGCAACCCCCGATGGGGTCGCCGGATGTTTATTTGGGGCCACGGGTTCTGAGGCAGCATTGGCGACTGTCGAGCGGTGACTCAGATGGGGCAGTCCCGCCTACCACTCTCAGTTTGGGGCTGCACAAATTCCTGAGCAGTAAAATGTGGTTCCCAGTGAGAAAAAGCCCAAAAGGAATATACATACTGAATAGGGAGGCTGATTAAGCTTGGAGTGCAGGCTGGCATTCCTGAGATTTGAAACAGAATCTTTGACAAACATATGTCTCCTGTCTATGATGATGTCTTGGTGTTGGTAAATTAACTTCAGCTGTGGCAACGAGCCCACCTCACTAAACTACTTACTGGTCTGGTTACTTATTGGTGATATTGTGCCTCTCATCTTCAATTAAATAGCAAATTGAATTGTCGTTTTGGGAGCGAGACTCAGTGTCATATGGATAACTGGACCAGGGTGAGGGTGGGTAGCTGATAATTCCTGACCTGCGAGGACGAACGCCATCTCGAGGCTGGCAGCTGGCCGAGGTCAGGTTAGTTTTAATTGATTTACTTTTGGGAGACGTCACTGGAAACTTTTCTCAGGAGATTAAATAAATTGGGTGGAAAACATGATGGGACTGATTGTGAATGCGTCGTGGAAGGAGCAGGTACGATGGGCCAGATGGACCTTTCTGTTCCCTGTCAACTCAGCAATCTCTCTTGCATGAAGAACACGGAGAGTGAAAGAAATTGCAAGGGCAAGCTCATCTGAGACTGGAAGATAGGCATTAGCTCTGTCCTGTTGACTAAAAAATTGCTCCAGTTAGTTAATTGGAATGATCCACTAATCTATCCTGTTCACATTTTTCATCAAACCTGATCCACGGTATATAATTGCAAGCTATTGATTAACCTTAAAATGCTACTTAATTTCACACTGTGTATACATGAAAGAAGAAATCATAGCATGTAATTTTTGCCTAATAAGGCTGTAATTGTACTGTCAGTCCCCTGAGGGTAGAGATGACATTACCATATGGTTGTGTGTGTACCCAGGTGCTTCATGCATCTCTTTCATAGGTCACTATCCTTTATGGAATTCTGTCACAACCATAACAATGGTTCGACTTTGCTCACTAACCGTTCATCACATTGCACTTTGCTACTAACATACGGTACTCTGGGTTAATGGGACAGGAGTTCATGCTTGCAGTTCTCCATGTGCCAATATCAGGTGCATCATTGGGGGGTCAGGCAAGGACTCCTAAAATAGAACACAGGGGGCGGGATTCTCCCAACGGGAGTCTAAGTGCCGACGCCAGAGTAAAAACCGGAGTGTTTTACGTCGGCGTCCGTTCCCAGACCCCTATTCTGGGGCCTCCGTGGGGCTGGCAGGGGCGTGGCACGATTTGCGGGGGCGCAGCATCGGACCAGCTCAATCCTGCGCATGCGAAGTTGGGCCGCGCCATCCTGCGCATGCGCTGGGAACTTCTTACGTGCGCCGGCCCCGACCCAACATGGGGGTGGTGGTCAGGGGCCGGCCGCGCCGGTAAGTAGTCCCGGGGTGGGGGAGAGGCCGGCCCGCTGATCGCTGGGCCCCGATCACGGGCCAGACCCCATCGGAGGCCCCCCCCCCCCGCTGGTGAAGGAGCCCCCCCTTCTATCTCCACAGGCCGCCCCCCCCCCCCCCCCCCCCCCGAGTGTTCCCGCAGAGTTCCCGCCGGCAGCGACCAGGGGTGAACGGCGCCGGCGGGACTCTGTCGTGTCGGAGCGGCAGCTCAGCTCATCCGGGCCGGAGAATCGGCGGCCCCGGCGATTCCTGCGGCCGGCGCCGTGCCAAACACGCTGGCGCAAGCGGCGCCGATTCTCCGCACCTCGGAGTATCGCACGCCGGTGTCGGGGCACCGTGGCGCGGTTGCTCTGATTCTCCGGTGCGGGGCTTGGAGAATCGCCCCCAGGATATGCCACACATCTCTAGCTCCCCTTACTGTTATTTCAAGCAGTGGATCGATACCATATTCATGGCATTATTGCATAAAAGGAGGGAAAACAACAAAAATAAAATCTCGCCCTAAACTCACTCTTTTGGGCGGCATGGTGGCACAGTGGTTAGCACTACTGCCTCACGGCACCAGGGACCCGGGTTCAATTCCGGCCTCGGGAGACTGTGTGGAGTTTGCACTTTCTCCCCGTGGCTGGGTGAACATAGAACATCACAGCGCAGTACAGGCTCTTAGGCCCTCGATGTTGCGCGACCTGTGAAACCACTCAAAAGCCCATCTACACTATTCCCTTATCGTCCATATATCTATCCAATTACCATTTGAATGCCCTTAGTGTTGACGAGTCCACTACTGTTGCAGGCAGTGCATTCCACGCCCTTACTACTCTCTGAGTAAAGAACCTACCTCTGACATCTGTCTTATATCTATCTCCCCTCAATTTAAAACTATGCCCCCTCGTGCTAGACATCACCATCCGAGGAAAAAGGCTCTCACTGTCCACCCTATCCAATACTCTGATCATCTTGTATGCCTCAATGAAGTCACCTCTTAACCTTCTTCTCTCTAACGAAAACAGCCTCAAGTCCCTCAGCCTTTCCTCATAAGATCTTCCCTCCATACCAGGCAATATTCTGGTAAATCTCCTCTGCACCCTTTCCAATGCTTCCACATCCTTCCTATAATGCGGCGACCAGAATTGCACGCAATACTCCAAATGCGGCCGCAGCAGAGTTTTGTACAGCTGCAACATGACCTCATAGCTCCGAAACTCAATCCCTCTACCAATAAAAGCTAACACACCATACGCCTTCTTAACAACCCTCTCAACCTAGGTGGCAACTTTCAGGGATCTATGTACATGGACACCGAGATCTCTCTGCTCATCCACATTGCCAAGAATCTTACCATTAGCCCAGTACTCTGTCTTCCTGTTATTCCTTCCAAAATGAATCATCTCACACTTTTCTGCATTAAACTCCATTTGCCACCTCTCAGCCCTATGTCCGTCTGTAACTTGTAACATCCTTCCGCACTGTCCACAACTCCACCGACTTTAGTGTCATCGGCAAATTTACTCACCCATCCTTCTACGCCCTCCTCCAGGTCATTTATATAAATGACAAACAGGAATGGCCCCAAAACAGATGCTTGTGGTACACCACTAGTAACTGGACTCTAGTCTGTACATTTCCCATCAACCACCACCCTTTGTCTTCTTCCAGCTAGCCAATTACTGATCTAAACTGCTAAATCTCCCTGAATCCCATGCCTCCGTATTTTCTGCAGTAGCCTAGCGTGGGGAACCTTATCAAACGCTTTACTGAAATCCATATACACCACATCAACTGCTTTACCCTCACCCACCTGTTTGGTCACCTTCTCAAAGAACTCAATAAGGTTTGTGAGGCACGACCTACCCTTCACAAAACCGTGCTGACTATCTCTAATCAAATTATTCCTTTTCAGATGATTATACACCCTATCTCTTATAAACCTTTCCAAGATTTTGCCCACAACAGAAGTAAGGCTCACTGGTCTATAGTTACCGGGGTTGTCTCTACTCCCCTTCTTGAACAAGGGGACAACATTTGCGAAACTCCAGTCTTCTGGCACTATTCCTGTAGACAAAGATGACTTAAAGATCAAAGCCAAAGGCTCAGCAATCTCCTCCCTAGCTTCCCAGAGAAACCGAGGATAAATTCCATCCGGCCCAGGGGATATATCTATTTTCACACTTTCCAGAATTGCTAACACCTCCTCCTTATGAACCTCAAGCCCTTCTAGTCTAGTAGCCTGAATCTCAGCATTCTCCTCGACAACATTGTCTTTTTCCTGTGTGAATACTGACGAAAAATATTCATTTAGCACCTCTCCTATCTCCTCGGACTCCAAGCACAACTGTGCTTGACTGGCCCTACTCTTACCCTAGTCATTCTTTTATTCTTGACACATCTATATAAAGCTTTAGGGTTATCCTTGATCCTACCTGCCAAAGACTTCTCATGTCCCCTCCTGGCTCTTCTTAGCTCTCTCTTTAGGTCCTTCCTAGCTAACTTGTAACTCTCGAACGTCCTAACTGAACCTTCATGTCTCATATTTACATAAGCCTCCTTCTTCCTCTTAACAAGTGTTTCGACTGCTTTAGTAAACCACGGTTCCCTTGCTCGACCACTTCCTCCCTGCCTGACAGGTACATACTTATCAAGGACACGCAGTAGCTGTTCCTTGAACAAGCTCCACATTTCCATTGTGCCCATCCCCTGCAGTTTTCCGATGCATCCTAAGTCTTGCCTCATCGCATCATAATTGCCTCTCCCCCAGATATAACTCTTGCCCTGCGGCATATACCTATCCCGTTCCATCACTAAAGTAAACGTAATCGAATTGTGGTCACTCTCACCAAAATGCTCACCTACCTCCAAATCTAACACCTGTCCTGGTTCATTACCCAGTACCAAATCCAATATGGCCTCACCTCTCGGCCTATCTACATACTGTGTCAGGAAACCCTCCTGCACACATTGGACAAAAATGGACCAATCTAAAGTACTCGGACTATAGCGTTTCCAGTCAATATTTGGAAAGTTAAAGTCCCCCATAACAACTACCCTGTTGCTTTCGCTCCTCTCCAGAATCATCTTTGCAATCCTTTCCTCTACATCTCTGGAACTTTTCGGAGGCCTATAGAAAACACCTAACAGGATGATCTCTCCTTTCCTGTTTATAACCTCAGCCCATACTCCCTCAGTAGACGAGTTATCATCAAACGTCCTTACTGCCACCGTAATACTGTCCTTGACTAACAATGCCACCCCTCCCCCTCTTTCACCACCTTCCCTGAGCTTACTGAAATATCTAAACCCAGGCACCTGCAACAACCATTCCTGTCCCTGCTCTATCCATGTCTCCGAAATGGCCACAACATCGAAGTCCCAGGTACCAACCCATGCTGCAAGTTCACCCACCTTATTCCGGATGCTCCTGGCATTGAAGACACACTTTAAACCACCTTCCTGCCTGCCGGTACACTCCTGCAAATTTGAAACCTTACTCATGACCTCACTACTCTCAACCTCCTGTATACTGGAGCTACAATTCAGGTTCCCAAGCCCCTGCTGAACTAGTTTAAACCCTCCCGAAGAGCATTAGCAAATTTCCCCCCCCCAGGATATTGGTACTCCTCTGGTCCAGATGTAGACCATCACGTTTGTAGAGGTCCCACCGACCCCAGAATGAGCACCAATTATCCAGAAATCTGAAACCCTCCCTCCTGCACCATCCCTGTAGCCACGTGTTCAACTCCTCTCTCTCCATATTCCTCGTCTCGCTATCATGTGGCACGGGTAACACCCAGAGATAATAACTCTGTTTGTCCTAGATCTAAGTTTCCACCCTAGCTCCCTGAATTCCTGCCTTACATCCCTATCCCTTTTCCTACCTATGTCGTTGGTAGGTATGTGGACCATGACTTGGGGCTGCTCCCCCGCCCCCTTAAGGATCCCGAAAACACGATCCGAGACATCACGCACCCTGGCACCTGGGAGGCAACACACCAACCACGAGTCTTTCTCGTTCCCACAGAATCTCCTATCTATCCCCCTAACTATGGAGTCTCCAATGACTAATGCTCTCCTCCTCTCCCCCCTTCCCTTCTGAGAAACAGGGACAGACTCTGTGCCAGAGACCTGTACCCCATGGCTTACCCCTGGTAAGTCCCCCCCCCCCCAACAGTATCCAAAGCGGTATACTTGTTACTAAGGGGAAAGACCACAGGGGATCCCTGTACTGACTGCCTCCTCCCAGCCCCTCTTATCCTCACCTATCTATCTTTATTCTTCGGAGTAACTACATCCCTGAAGCTTCTATCTATGACCACCTCTGCCTCCCGAATGATCCGAAGTTCATCCAGCTCCAGCTTCAGTTCCCTAACGTGGTTTCTGAGGAGCTGGAGATGGGTGCACTTCCCACAGATGAAATCAGCAGGGACACTGACGGCGTCCCTCACCTCAAACATTCTGCAGGAGGAACATTGCACTACCTTCCCTGCCATCCCCTCTAGATAAAAAAAGAAAGAGCTTACCTGTTATTCACTCCCCTTTTCAGCAAGCACTCACTCAGCAACCTCTGCGGCCCGCACGATAACACCTGAGGGAAAATAAAACTACTTACCAGTCACCAGCCAATCCCTGACCTGCAGGCTGTGACAAAGAACAACAAAGAACAAAGAAATGTACAGCACAGGAACAGGCCCTTCGTCCCTCCAAGCCCGTGCCGGCCATGCTGCCCGACTAAACTACAATCTTCTACACTTCCTGGGTCCGTATCCCTCTATTCCCATCCTATTCATGTATTTGTCAAGATGCCCCTTAAATGTTACTATCGTCCCTGCTTCCACCACCTCCTCCGGTAGCGAGTTCCAGGCACACACTACCCTCTGCGTAAAAAACTTGCCTCGTACATCTACTCTAAACCGTGCCCCTCTCACCTTAAACCTATGCCCCCTAGTAATTGAACCCTCTACCCTGGGGAAAAGCCTCTGACTATCCACTCTGTCTATGCCCCTCATAATTTTCTATACCTCTATCAGGTCTCCCCTCAACCTCCTTCGTTCCAGTGAGAACAAACCGAGTTTATTCAACCGCTCCTCATAGCTAATGCCCTCCATACCAGGCAACATTCTGGTAAATCTCTTCTGCACCCTCTCTAAAGCCTCCACATCCTTCTGGTAGTGTTGCGACCAGAATTGAACACTATACTCCAAGTGTGGCCTAACTAAGGTTCTATACAGCTGCAACATAGAATCATAGAAGTTTACAGCATGGAAACAGGCCAATGAAGGCAAGCATGCCGTATGCCTTCTTGACTACCTTCTCCACCTGTGTTGCCCCTTTCAATGACCTGTGGACTTGTACTCCTAGATCTCTTTGACTTTCAATACTCTTGAGGGTTCTACCATTCACTGTATATTCCCTACCATTAAACCTTCCAAAATGCATTACCTCACATTTGTCCGGAGTAAACTCCATCTGCCATCTCTCCGCCCAAGTCTCCAAACAATCTAAATCCTGCTGTATCCTCTGACAGTCCTCATCGTTATCCGCAATTCCACCAACCTTTGTGTCGTCTGCAAACTTACTAATCAGACCAGTTACATTTTCCTCCAAATCATTTATATATACTACAAAGAGCAAAAGTCCCAGCACTGATCCCTGTGGAACACCACTGGTCACAGCCCTCCAATTAGAAAAGCATCCTTCCATTGCTACTCTCTGCCTTCTATGGCCTAGCCAGTTCTGTATCCACCTTGCCAGCTCACCCCTGATCCCGTGTGACTTCACCTTTTGTACTAGTCTACCATGAGGGACCTTGTCAAAGGCCCCACTGAAGTCCATATAGACAACATCCACTGCCCTACCTGCATCAATCATCTTAGTGACCTCCTCAAAAAACTCTATCAAGTTAGTGAGACACGACCTTCCCTTCACGGTTCAACTGCTTTCTACTTCTACCTCGAGCCTTCCTCTTGATCTTTACAGCGGTTGGTTTTTTTTTGGTTAGAGGAGGGGGGTAGGGAGGGAAACACTGAAGAAGTGTTTCGGGTTTAAGTGTCATTTGACAACAGCTCCTCCACAAACCACCTTCAAGTTAGGGTGACCACAACGGAGGTATGCAAATTTGCCCTGCAACAGCCAATCAGCAGCTCCACTCTACTGCCCTCTGCTGGATGCTTGTCTTCACTTGAACAGCTGGGGTCTCTTGCTCAGGTACACTTTCAGTTAGGGTGACCACAACAGAGGTATGCAAATTTCCCCCGCAACAGCCAATCAGCAGCTCTGCTCTACTGCCCTCTGCGTGGGTTTGAAGGCTGGCCCGGGATAGCGAGTAAATCGTGAGAGAGGTTCTCACCAGTGGCCTGGACCAATATTTATCCTGCAATCAGCGTCACCAAAAATTAGTAATCTGGTCATTTTCATGGTGCTGATTGTGGGAGCTTACTCTGCAGAAAATTAGCAATGACAGTGGGCGCGATCTAATGGCTGCACAGACACGGCGCGCGACTTGGCCGGTTTCTCACGAGATTTACCTGGCCCGCCAGGTCTCGTGAGATCTAACGGGATGTTGCAATCCAGGATCCGTATTTGACAAATTTGCACATTAAAGCGAGCAGCTAGTCTCACTTTAATATGCACTCGGTGGATCTATCCAAGGCGTTGGGATCTAATTCCCAGCTGACACCCCTGGTGAGTACCGTTTAGCACTGGTCTCAACGAACGGGAACCAGGCGGAACGGCACTTGCAGGGGTCTTCCAGGGGATCGGGAGTCCCTGGGTGGCTGGGTTCTGGGCAGGGTGGTATCCTGGCACCTGCAATGCTACCTGGGCAGCCAGGTGGCACTGCCAGCCTGTCAGGGGCACTGCCTCAGGGTGTCAGGCTGGCAATGCCAATGTGCCTGGGTAGCATTTTGCCCATGCTGGGGATTAGGCCCAGGGGTGCCCTGTCCTTATTAGGAGAGGTGTGGGGCCTCAATGACCCCTGTATGGGGGGGGGGGGGATCTCGAGATGTAAAAGTGGCGCCCTGATCTCTTCCTGCACTGAATAGCGGAGCTCCTCAGTGTAGGAAATGAGACTAAGTGCGGACTCAGTGGGGTGTTCCCTGCTGAGGCCCCAAAATAAAGCAGAGTCCCATTAGACAACGTGGTCTTTCTCGGCACTGCGAGCGAAGGGAAACACCCAGCTAAACGCACTCAACACAGGACTCTGTTTCATTTCAATTAGATCGCCGTGACTTCTCCTTCAGGTACCATACCCTAATAAAGCATTGGTGACTGCGGACTTCCATTGGATTTATCCATGCTTACGCTTTCAAAGTTCTGCAGTGGGTTGCCGCTGTCGTCCGCACTTTGGCTGACCAGGAAATGCTCCCGTTCTTTACCGCCTGCTATCAGACGTATTGGAGGGATT
Organism: Scyliorhinus torazame; assembly: GCF_047496885.1. Lineage (NCBI taxonomy): Eukaryota > Metazoa > Chordata > Chondrichthyes > Carcharhiniformes > Scyliorhinidae > Scyliorhinus > Scyliorhinus torazame. The sequence goes on along the minus strand of NC_092716.1, from coordinate 20,204,333 downwards.
GACAGGCCGATAATCAACCTCCCGTGGGCAGCAGGTCCTAAAGTGGGACATGAACCCCGAACTTCTAGCCCAGAGGTGGGGACGCTACCCACAGCGCCACCAGTGTTCCCATGCCTTGACAGCACTTTAAATGAATGTACTTAATTGGCTTTAATCCTGAGATTGTGAAAGGCCGCATGTGAGTACAAGTCTTTTGCCATCTCCTGTTGATAAGGAAATGGTTGGCACACCATCCCGCAAGGCACACTGTGACCGGGAAATCAATAGTACGGCCAGTCGATACTGTGCCTTTATCACTCTGTTATTACCACACAACGTTCACTTGCAATCATTCTCTAAAATAATTTTTTCAAAGGTAATTGGGACATCGAGGCTATTTGTCATCCGTTTCAGCCTTATTTGTAGGATTTTTTTTAATATAAGTACTTTAACAAAGTATTCTGAATTTAATATTAATGTTCAGTATGGAGTGTTAATAATGAATAGCTACTCTCATAAAAACGGCTTTGACCCTTAAAATCTACCACTATTTTAATGATTAAAAACCCAATGATAAATATTACATTATAGGAATTTATAACAATCATCTTCTAGAAATTTACTTAGTGATTTTTTTTCCCCCTTTCCTTATCTTAAATCTGTGTGGGTGTCTGGAACAGGGTTAGCTGACTAAAATTATATATAGCAGGAGGAGATCAGAACAAGTGTTCTGTTAAGAGATAAGCCTCTATTCATTTCTCCATTGTTAAGCCATTTGTACTGGGGGATGAGTGCAGTTTGCTCGCTTGATGCAGTAAACTATACAATATCTATTAGATTACAGTCACAGTGCTGGATTTAGAAATGAGATTTTGAAGGCTTTGTAATTTTGTAAATGTGTCGTTATTCCTTTAGCCACTGATGTGATAACATTGAAAAATAACTACTGCAAACACAATGGCGTGCTGTGTTCTTTCCCCCCACACACAGTGCAATTTTGGAGTAAATCAGCCAGTAATAGATGCAGTTTTGAATCCCATGCTGTGGTAAAATGTAGGAGATATGTTGCATTTTGAAATTAATTTAATCAGTAATGTGCTATTTTCATTTACTTTAGAAACTTTGTCTCGGCCAACAGTTACTAAATAAAATTTTGGTTACATGACATCCCATATTGTATTTGACAAAGGGGACAAGTGCATTAGAATAAAATTCCACGGTGATCCTTCACTCTGTCAGCCATGAATATTTTATTGCCTAATGAATCATCTTTTTAAAATGAAGTTTCTTGTTGTAGTATCACTGACGTTTTAAACAAAAAGCCTGCCCTCTTTGAGATCAGAACTCTGGAACATGCTGATTCATATGAAATTACTTGAAAGGTGGTAACACAGGATTGATGTACCATCAGGTATGCTTTACTGGTGTGAGTCACTGGTATTTAATCAATAACAATATGATTATACCCATGCGGCAATTATAAATTATTTAAAGCAGTATCCATAGGTTACTGACTTGGTGCCTTTAAATTAAATTCTCTGTCAATAATTGATGCAAAGAATTAATCTGAGAACACCTTCTGATGCAAGAACTTTTTGTTTGTGGCAATGCGTATTGAATTACTGTCTGTCACAAGGTGCTGCCCTCATCTCCCTGTCTCTTTCCCACACACTTTAGCTTTTGCCAAAATACTCTTGATGTCTTTATGAAGAGAAAGAATGCAGTGTTGTTGTGGAGGAGTCAAAACCAGCAAAAGGATTTTGTATTAGTTCTTGTGCCTGGAGTTTCCTCCACAGTCAGTCTCATTTCAGTGAATGCCTGATAAATGAGGAAATGGATAAAGTTGAGAAAGATTCTATGACTTAAATAGAAAATTACCCCCCCCACACACACACCCCTGTTCTTGTGCTGTTGCCTTTTTGGCCTATGTGAATGCAGTTAAGCAAAGTATCATTCGGGTTTAATGGAGAACTGTGGCGTCTGTGAAAAAAATTCTGAACCGGAAGAATTGACTGCAATTTGTATGAAAAAATTCATTGAGCTTCAGTGGCTCCGTACACTTTTGTTATGGAGCGTTAGATGTGGAGTCACCATGCAAAGTGTTCCAATCTCCGCCACTGCCTTCTTAATGGAGGGAACCCTGATGTGGACTGGCATATTCTCATGTGGAAGATAATCCAAAGGATCAGATAGGCAGGGCCACTCTGATCTGCCTACTGGCAGCAGTTTGCACAGCACTCTTGACAAATGCCTGTGAAGGTGCTTAGCAGTGGAGTGATGAGAAACATAGGCAGAAAAATAGTTGTAATGCATTATTGGAGCATATAAGAGGTAGGGAAATGCAAAGATAATTGGCGGAATTCTTCGTCCCTGAGACTATGTGTTGACGGCGGGGCAGGATTCGTGGAATTCTACGTCAGCAAAACTGGCGTCGCACCTGGGCCAATTCAGTGACCGTTGAGAGGCTAACACCAGCACCACGTGGAACACAATCGATTCCAATGAGAAACGGTGCCGGATTCACAATTGACACTGAGGAGGCTGACAAGCTGCAGCCGCACATACAAACTTCACTCCCCACACACATCATCCCAGCCAACAAGATGGCACAGAATCACAGAATACTACTACTGTGCATAAGTGGTCCTTCGGCCCATCGAGTCTACACTGGCGCATGAAAGGCCCTGACCTGCCCACCTAATCCCATTTGGCCCATAGCCTTGAACGTCATTGCATGCCTCGTACTCATCCAGATACTTTTTAAAAGATGTGAGGCAAGCCTCCCCGACAGGCAGTGCATTCCAGACCGTCACCACTATCTGGGTAAAAACCTTTTCCTCAAATCCCCCCAAAACCTCCCACCCTTCACTTTGAACTTGTGTCCCCTCGTAGATGACTTTCAACTCAGGGGAACAGCTGCTCGCTATCCACCCTGTCCATGCCCCTCATAATCTTGTACACCTCGATCAGGTCATCCCTCAGTCTTCTCTGCTCCAGAGAAAACAACCGAAACCTATCCAACATCTCTTTATAACTTAAATGTTCCATCCTAGGCAACATTCTGATGAATCTTCTCTGCACCCTCTCCAGTGCAATTACATCTTTCTTATAATGTGGTAGCCAGAATTGCACACAGTACTCCAGCTGGACCTCACCAAAGTTCTATACAGCTCCATCATGACCTCCCTGCTTTTGTAATCCATATCCCAATTGATAAAGGCGAGTGTCCAATATGCCTTTTTCACCAACCTATTAACCTGCCTTTCTGCCTTCAGAGCACACCCATCCCATTGATGGGTCGGCTGGGATCAGAGAAGGGGAGAGTGGGTGGCTTGGGGAGACACCCATACGACCCGTGGTGCTATGTTCACCGTTGGGCAGTCAGTGATGTGCGCGGCTGCATGGCTGCCTTGCAGGTTGCGGCAATGGTGTTCCATGCTCGTCCACCCCGACCCGACTGCCCACTGCCTGGCTCCGCCCCCCAGCCATGGCAGACGCCTCCCCGTCCAGCGGCACAGCTGTCAGCACACTATAGAGATGTTTGACACTTTCTGTACCCTCTCTCTCCCCCTCAGCAGCCACGGCGCATGTTCCACGATTTTTAAAAGAACAACTGTTACAAGGGGGCATAACTATAAGGTTTGGGATGGGAGATATAGGAGGGATGTCCGAGGTAGGTTCTTCACTCAGAGAGTGGTTAGGGTGTGGAATGGACTGCCTGCTGTGATAATGGAGTCGGACACTTTAGGAACTTTCAAGCGGTTATTGGATAGGCACATGGAGCACACCAGAATGACCTGGGCGTGGGATAGCTTGATCTTGGTTTCGGACAAAGCTCGGCACAACATCGAGGGCCAAAGGGCCTGTTCTGTGCTGTACTGTTCTATAAGTGAACCTCGCCATCGGGAATCTGCCCCAGTGGAGGCAGACAATCGGAAAATACTGGGTCAGACCCGCTAATGATATGCCAACGCCGTACGTTTACTGTGCGTGCGGAGTGGAACGCATTGGCGCTGCAGTCGAGGCACCGGAGAATTATGGTTTGGCATTAAACCAGCGCCCGCCACGGCATCAAGACCGATTCTCTGCCCAATCTCCGGCTCCAGCCGAAGGAGAATCCCGCCCAATGTATTTGGTCCCATTTGTTTTACCACAGATTACTCCTTGGTGTGACCCACTGCTCCGGGTAATCTCAAGATGCTTCAGAGTAAGGTTGTTTTGGGATCAGTAACTTCAATACGATACAATTATCTCCCATTTCCTGGCCATTGCCCTGTAGCTGTTTGTGTGAACTTGCTGTATACTTATAAACTTTAATCACATGTGGTTTCCTTCAGGCCCATGAGATGTAAGGAGCCTGAGTCTGTCCAACCCAGCAGATTCATCTGCCACCAGCTCTGATGACTACACTTCACGAGAACTTGATTGCTCGTAAAATACTTTGGGGTGTCCTGTGTGAGGTGAAAGGTGATGGTGATGTGTTCCAGTTCAATCAGGGAGTCTGAGTAATGGTGGACACATCCACATTTACTGGCACAAATACATAAGAACTGGGGTCAGGAGTAGGCCATCTGGCCCTTCGAGCCTGCTCCGCCATTCAATGAGATCATGGCTGATCTTTTGTGGACTCAGCTCCACTTTCCCGCCCGAACACCGGAAACCTATGTTGTGGTCTGGAGTTATGGATAGCGATGATAGAGGATCCAACGTTCTTTCCATCGCGAGGCTGACCAGGAACCTCTCCTGCTCTTACCGCATGTCATTGGAGGGTGTTGGAAGGATTTGAAGATTAATAATCAACCTTTTTGACTGCATTATGAACTCACCATCCTTGGTCATCAAGACCATGAGTGGGTGTTGTGATGGGTGAATAGGCTTTAGTTCCAGATAGAATACAGTCAATTGAGAAATGAGGGAAGGTAGACTAATTCAATCAAAATGAGACTATATTTTAAATTAATAAATTTTAGCTTTCCCTTGAACTGATCATTTGTGTTCCAGGTTTCACCTGATGAGAATTGTTCCCCACAATGTAATACAGTGGCTTTTTAAGGCACTCTGTGAATCTAATTACACATTTTGTGGTTTATATTTCAAAATAGGGTCAAAACCCTGGAACACCTCTCTAACAGCTCTTTGGACATACCTACGCCACAGGGACTGCAATGGTTCAAGAAGGCGAGTCACCACCATCTTCTCAAGGGCAATTAGGGATGGGTAATAAAAATGCTGGTCTAGCCAGCAATGCCCACATCCCATGAAGTATATATTTTTTATTGTTTGGAAGATGTTGCCCTTTTTCGCCAAAAAAAAAGTACTAAAAGTCAACCATTTTGTTATTCAAGACAAACCCTCTCTTGATACTGACCAATGCTGTGCATTACTCTGTACCTCGGAAAGGTCTGTTCTTGGCCTTTGACCTGTGCTGCTTTTAAGATCTACTGTTTCTTTTCATAAGTTTGAAGAACCCAATTCACTTTTTTCCAACTAAGGGGCAATTTAGCGTGACCAATACACCTACCCCGTACATCTTTGGGTTGTCGGGGTGCGACCCACCCAGACACGGGGAGAATGTGCAAACTCCACACAGACAGTGACCCAGGGCCGGGATCGAACCCGGGTCCTCGGCGCTGTTACACAGCAGTGCTAACAAGATGTTCCACTGTGCCGCCCCAGATGTCCACTGGTTAGTCCAAGTTAAATAGCCAATTGTATGTTGCTCTTGCATATAATTTTCCTCTCTTTCTAATAGAGCATTTGTCCTCCCTCACCAATTTCGGGAAATTAGCACCCAGGAAACCTCAGCAGTGGAAAGATTTCCTTGTGTCCCCTGTTTGTGCGGCTTATAAGTGAATAACATCCTCAAGCTAACAAGCTATTCACTTGAAAAGATCCAACTGTAGTTGACATAAAATATGATACTACTAAAAAGAAACAATTTACTTAAGATCAGTCGGTCTAAGAAGCAATATTGCCCCATAATTTTGCAGTCTAGCTTCTCAAAACTTACTGTAAAATCAATTGCTATTACTGGCAATTACTCATTTTACTATCTTTGTGCAGTTGGATTCGGGACATTTACACTTTGTTGCTGGTGAAAATGTTGTATATCATAAAAATACCATAAAAAGACCTTTAAATGATGAGACGTTATAAACTAGCTGTTTTCAAATAGATTGAAATGAAAAAAATGAAAATCGCTTATTGTCACAAGTAGGCTTCAAATGAAATTACTGTGAAAAGCCCCTCGTCGCCACATTCCGCCGTCTGTTCGGGGCTGCACCCAAATCGGGGATTGAGCCATCCTGAATAAAGATTATAAACAGATAAACTGCTGGATGACACTGAAAAAGGTTAGAAACAAGTAATAACGGGTGTGTGTCTGTGCTGCACCAGGGAATTGTGGATAAGCAGCATGAGATCACAGGTTAAATCCCTTCCGTCAGCCACGCTTTCCTCTTGTTGGCACAGCACAGGTGGTGTCCATTATTAGAGTTCGATCTCTCGTTCATCTGCTGTTCGAGTCACCACCTTGTTTTCTCCAGCCTTTTTCTGTTTCCTAAAGTCACCGTTCATATCCCAGTAGCATAGCAACTCAAGGCTTTCTGGTCTCCATTTCATGAGAGAGTGTGATGAATGGTTACTGCACCTTTAATGTAATGATCCCTTTAAGACCGGGTTTGGAACCCTGGGGGACTCCGCCTCCAGCTCCACCCCCCAGGGAGCCTTATATAAGGTAATGTCCAGTGGGCAGTGTGCAATGAGCACACTTCTCGGTAGCTGACTGGTTCTCTGCTAATTAAAGCCTTTGTATTACCAATCATCTCTCTCGAGTTGTAATTGAGGGTATCTCAGAGAGGCAGGGCAATGTGCAAAAATCAAGATTTACTGAGAGTGATACCAAAGAGGCCTTAACTACCGAGAAAGATTGAACCTGTGTCTGCGTGGGCCATGACCCAAAGATGTGCCGGGTAGGTGGATTGGCCAGGCTAAATTGCCCCTCAATTGGAAACAAAAGAATTGGGCAGTTTAAATTTATAAAACAAAGAGAGAAAGATTGTGCAGCCTGGAAAAGAGAAGGCTGAGGGGGTGATCTGTTACAGGCTTTAAGATTATGAATTGTTTTGAGAGGGTTGACATGGACAAGACTGGAATTCTCCAGCCTTTCGCTGGCAGCGGGATGTTCTGATCCCGGCGGCGTGGGTGGTTTCAATGGGAACTCCCAGTGACAGCGGCAGGAGCAGAGAATCCCGCCACAAGAGAATGGCGCAGCCAAGTTCTCCTCGCTAGCAGCAGTAGTGAGTGGACCCGCAACAAAGAACCCAGCCCAAGATGTTTCTGCTTGCAGGCGAGACCTGTACTGGGGGCCTTAAATATAATCACTTATAAATCCAGTCGGTGAATCAGGGGGATCTTCTTTATCCAGAGCTTGATTGGAATGTGGATCCTACTCTCGCAAGGAGTAGTTGAAGCGAACAGCAGAGATGCATTTAAAGGGTAACTAGCTAAGCACGTGAGGCAAGAATGGAACAGAGGAACCTGTTGGTGGTGTTAGATGAAGAAGGGGGGTATGAAACTGAAACACTGTCTTAAACTTGTTGGGTTGAATAGTCTATTTCTGCGCTGGAAATGCTTTCTAATACTGTGTACATATGGAGCAATATCGTTGACATCCACCCTTTTTTCTTAAAGTTTTCTTGTTAGGCTAACTCAAGCAGGACTGCCTATCCTAACTACGCTGATTGTGCTCTACTGTATTTTTCCTCCTGACCGCTCCAATATACGCAGTTCTATGGAGTCTGGACACCTTCCATTACCTCACACAGGTGACTGTTTTCACATGTGAGTCAAGATGTCGAGTCTGGACAGGCAGATCACATTTGATGGGTATCACAGCCAAGACAAATCCTGTGCTCATTGCGCAGCCAAATCCATGCATGCACACTTTCCAACAGAAGTCACTGACATGCCCCTCCCCAGCTCAGGGCAATGAGAGCAATTGTACTTTTTGAAATTTATCATGCACAGATGTCGACGTTTGCTGGGTAGGTCAACATTTATTGCCCATCCTTAATTGCCCTTATGAAGGTAGCGGTGAACTGCTGCAACCCATGCGGTGCAGGTATGCCAACCGTGCTGTTAGGAAGGAAATCCCAGGCTCTTGATCCAGTGACAGAGAAGGAATGGCGATATGGTTCCAAGTCATGTCGGTGTGTGGCTGAGGGGAACTTTCAGGTACTGGTTTTTCCAAGCATCTACTGCCCTTATCCTAGGTGGGAGAGGCCATAGGCTTGGAAGGTTCTGTCAAAGGAGTCTCGGTGATTTGTTGCAGTGCACCTTGTTGATGGAACTCACTGCTGCCACTGTGTGTCAGTGGTGGATGGGGTGAACTTCTTGAGTGTTGTTGGAGCTGCACTAATCTAGCTCAGTCAAGAGCATTCCATCACACTTCTGACTTGTACCTTGCAGATGGTGGACAGGCTTTGGAGAGTCAGGAGGCGAGTTACTCATTGCAGAATTCCCAGCCTCTGACTGGCTCTTGTAGCCACAGTATTTATGTGGCTGGTCTTGTTCAGTTTCTGGTCAGCAATAACCCCCGTAATGTTGATCGTGCTTCTGATACTATTCTACTCCGATCAGCATCTCAGGATATTCTTAAATTCAAGCCAAGGATATCTTGGGATTTATGGCTTAGTTCGGTTCTGGAAAAATGTAAGGACTGCAGTTGAATAATGGGTTACATCTCCGTCCTTATGGTTCCTTCATGGTCAGCAGAATTGTGCCAAAACTCAAGTAATTACACTTTCATCCAGCCTTTGAATAATCTTGAACCAGAAGTGGCTAAACCTATTTAATAACAGCTTTGGGTCTGGATAAACTTTTTTCTTATTCTTGACCGTGAGCGTCTTGATGAAGTTAGCTTTGTCAATCCATGGTAACAAAAAGAAGTCACCAATCTCTCCCAGCAAGATGAGAGGCAACTTGACACGGAGACTACAAAACTGTCCAAACAAGTGCAGGAGCAGATCTATCCTCCGGTTAGATGACTGTTGTTCCAGTGAACAAAACCATACCTTTATAAAAAAAATTTAGAGTACCCAATTCATTTTTCCAATTAAGGGGCAATTTAGTGTGGCCAATCCACCTAATCTGCACATCTTTGGGTTGTGGGGGCGAAACCCACGCAAACACGGGGAGAATGTGCAAACTTCACATGGACAGTGACCCAGGGCCGGGATCGAACCTGGGACCTCGGCGCCGTGAGGCAGCAATGCAACCACTGAGCCACCGTGCTGCCCTAACAAAACCATACCTGACCAGACTGTACAAGGCACCTTGTGCTCAATGGAGAAAGCTCTCTATTCCCTAACACTACTTCATTGAGCATTACGTCAGCTGTAATGTCATTAACAACGTATATTTCAGAAGAAAATGTAAAAGTTGCAAGTTGTCAAAAAGACATGTCTCACATTTGGAATGGTTGTGCCCAACATTTTTTTAAAAACGTATTTTATTACAAACATGTACCAAAACAGGTTACAGCGAACAAACACCCCGTGCTCAACATTTTACTGTAATCTTTGATGGAGTGTGCTATATCCCTAAACTGCAAGTTATGAAAATCTATTGATGCATAATGTGCCTAATTCCTACTTAAAAGCATGTCAACAATGGTATTCGAAGGAGTTCTGCACCATGATTACACATTCTGTTATTGAACTACAATCAGCAAGAATCAATTATTGGATAATTACTAGATGAGAATAAATTGTTGTCTCATCTCACAAGTTAGTGTAAGCAGGGCAATCTACATGTCATTTTATGGAGGTGTTGTGATGTCTTATTATTATGCATTCCAATAACTGCAACCCCCCCCCCGCCCCCCTTCCCGGGTCTGGTTTTTGTTTGCAAACTATGAATGTGATTAGTGCTCCAGCATTTTAAGTCTGGAACCACTTAGATGGCCAAATGTAGAGACAATCAGCTGCTACAGTTATGTATGTAAGTGTTATGTTATGGACTTCTTGTTCCCACAAAGAGAAAAAGTAGTAGAGGTGTCACGCACTTAAGTTTGTTAGAGCGGCACAGTAGCACAGTGGTTAGCACTGTTGCTTCACAGCGCCAGGGTCCTGGGTTTGATTCCCGGCTTAGGTCACTGTGTGTGCAGAGACTGCACGTTCTCCCCGTGTCTGTGAAGGTTTCCTCCGGGTGCTCAGGCTTCCTCCCACAAGTCCCGAAAGACGTGCTTGTTAGGTGCACCAAAAACAGAAAATACTGGATAACCTCAGCCGGTCTGACAGCATCTGTGGAGAGAAAAGGGAGTTAACGTTTCGAGTCTGAATGGCTCTTTGTCAAAGCTTGTCCACACAAATCATATTGTTGCGATCCCTTTTGACACTGATAACTTTCAAAATAAATTTGAACTCCCAGTGACAGCTTAAAGGAATCACACAATGAGATTTCAAGTTTGAAGACTTTTACTGGAACAAATAAATCAATCAACTTAAACTAAACTTTATTTAGTCTGTAATTAATTCTAGTCTAAACTACAGTAAGAAGTCTTACAACACCAGGTTAAAGTCGAACAGGTTTCCCCAACTGGAAGGGAATGTTCCCTTCCAGTTGGGGAACACTTCAGCAGTCAAGGGCAATGCAGCCTCTGATGTTCGGGTAAGGGTTCTCCAAGGCGGTCTTCAGGACGCGCGACAACGCAGAATTGCCGAGCAGAAACTGATAGCCAAGTTCCGCACGCATGAGTACGGCCTCAACAGGGACCTTGGATTCATGTTACCCTATATTCACCCCCCACCACCTGGCCTGGGCTTGCGAAATCCTACCAACTGTCCTGGCTTGAGACAATGCACACCTCTTTAACCTGTGATTATCCCTCTCTTCAGTTGCACCGTCTGGACCTGTAAAGACCTAATTACCTGCAGAAACTCGCATTCAAAGTATCATCTTGCATCATTGACTTTGTCTATATATATGTTTGTGGAACCCACCTCTTCACTCACCTGATGAAGGAGCTGCACTCCGAAAGCTAGTGATTCCAAACAAACCTGTTGGACTTTAACCTGGTGTTTTAAGACTTCTTATTGTGCCCACCCCAGTCCAATGCTGGCATCTCCACATCAAGTCTAAACTACAGAAAATATATTTCTTATTGAAATTTTAACACACTCAAAAACCTAATGACGCATTTATTCTTTACCGCATGCTCTCTGCAATCTTAATAGGAAACAGTCCAAAGTTACTCCCAGCTTTCAATGTGTTCACCTCTCCCAATTTCACTGAGTTGTAATGTTCAGTGACCATCAAAGGTCCTTTCCCTTAATTGTCCGGGAAATTACAAACCAACCTCTAGCAGCATGGTTCATTCCAATGATTCCTTCCCCTGGTCGCACCAGGACAAATATTCCAGTATTCTTAAATTTCCACAGGTTCTGCGTCTTCAGCCAGAAAATACCTTCCCACCAGCATTCTGTCTATTGTTAACAAAGAAAATCAGCCTTTTCCTCCCTGCTGGTGTAGCAACTGCTGCTTCTGTCTGTCTGTCTCTCTCCAGGACTGTCTCTCCCTTTCTGTCTGTGTCCAGGGTTTTACTTTGCCCAGACTATCTGTAGACTGTCCAAAGCAGATCCTTCACCTGATGAAGGACTTCGCTCCGAGAGCTAGTGATTCAAAACAAACCTGTTGGACTTTAATCTGCTGTTGTTAGACTTCTTACAAAGCAAGAACAGTTGACAACATGTTTAATGGAGGCAATGGGGATCTCACCCATTGACTGGAGAATGAGTGAGAGCCCTACATTGCCTTTTTTCAGGAAGGCCTACCGAATTAACTGGGCTGCGGCAGCCCTTCCCCAGGATTAATGATCCCGGAGGCATTCCTGCTCACCAAGAAATGTTCGCCGATCGGAGGCTGGCAGCTCCTCATTGCACAGCAGGGCCACTGGAGCCTGGCAGGGTGAGTGATGGCAGGAAGAATGGATCATGGGGTTGGCAGCAGGGGAACAGGGTTGCTCTCAGCAAGGCTTCCCTTTCCTGATGCTGGGTTCCAGAATACTTTTGAACAAGGAGACTGCTGGAAGTCCCGGTCGCAACACCAACAGGGTTATTTATCAGGGGTTTTGCATGATGAGACCCTGCTGTGGGTTGAAGACCTTAAGTTGGCGTCAATTGGTGGCAGGAAGGGAAGGCAGCCCACTGTCTGTCCCACCATGGACTTAATCAGGGCAGAGGTGGGAAGGCAATGGGGTCTCCACCCGCCACATTCCCGCCTGATTAAATTCCCCTTCGCCACCAAATTCCGCTCTCTGTGGTCATGTGTAAAAAATGGCACTTAGGGTTTCAGTAATCTTGACCTTGGGCCCCCTGTTCCCATGGTATCTGGCAGACGGGAGACCACCAAGTTGATTAACGAATAACACTTTATTCAACTAAATAACTATATGCAGAGATGGAGATGAAGATAAAGTTTACCATGTTCCAAGACACCAAATTCTCAACTAACTGGGACGCCCACGCTCAGCCCCCCAGGGTTCGTGCGCTCCAGATCAATTAGCCTATCGGGTTACCTGATCCTCCGGGAACTCACCCCCATAAAGGAGCAAGTTACCACAGGTTACCTTCACGTCATCCCCCTTTTCCAGGGCATTTTGTTTTACCTTAAATTAAAAGAGACAGTCCGAAACATAACCACCTTCTAAAAGATTGCATTCATAACACATTTGTTTCCAGTTGTCCTAACATTGACCCCAGGGGAACCACACTGTACCTTGAGTCCAAAGAACAACCATTTTCCATCATGACCAGATGTTTGTGGTTTTCTGGAATCCAATCGAAAAAAGAAAACCAATATAAAAGTATCTTAAAAAGTAACACACATTAAAACCTCTTGGTTATTATTATCAAAAGTTCTCATTGCACCCAGAGAAAGGAATAATTCATAATAAATTCTATGTTTTGTCTATAGGGTACACTTTTCTGCAAGTGTCACACTTTTATCCTGTGTGCTAATTCAGAAATGAAAAGAACGATTAGCAATGCTCTGAATCATGGAAGCTCTATGGACGGTTTTACTAGGAGATATAAAAATAAGTTGTTGTTGACTTTTCAAAGTGGTTTTCCTTTTGAACCAATGGCTATAAATAAGTTGCACATCCAGAAAAAGAGACATCTGCTCTTCCAAAACTTGGCTTTAACTTTTTTGTAACCCAAATGTTGAACGTGCTAAACTGGCAGTTCAGTGATCAGTGCTTAAATCTGCAGTGCTCTGTACTCTCTTTGATGCTAAAACAGCATCAGGATGCAGAGAAACCATCGTGCCTGCCCTAAAGGCTCTGTTCAGACCATTTTTATATCCTCCCTGCTTCAATGCAGTAGTGCATTGTTTTTATTCTGGAATGCAGAGCATTGTATTTGTGGAGTGAAGTACTTTGTCCATTTCTCGCTGGCGCTTAATGAGTAATGCGGGATCAGATGCATGAACAGGGCTTGCAGACATCTGGCTCTGACAGTCTGAGCTGAGGTAGATGAGAGATGGCTTTTGAGCGTTAATAACTACAGAAAAATAAATCTGCCATTTTCACATCAAAATAATGCATTTCATACTGCATAAAAGCTGACACCGATGTGCTTATCTATGCTAGAAGCTGAATACTGTTTGTACAGAAGACTTGCACCATTTATATGGTTACTGTACCTAAATGTGATGACAGACACACCAATACTAGGCCTTCCATCACCAACACAGCTTCTAATACTCTCAAAACATTGGCCCCTCTGCTATGCTGGTATACAATTTGTCTAGTTTACAGCATATAGTTGTCCAGAAGCTGACACTCGCGTCTCATGGGGAGCACATGGGTAACTGTTCGCCCATTGTATGCTGTGCAAAACGTAAATAAAGTCGCCATAGTCCCAGATGACCAAAGCCTGCTTTCCCCTTTGAGGGGAAGAGCTGCCTGGTGATGATTTAACCTGAGGATCACCACACCTCAGACGAGGGGCAAGATTGAGAAGGTGGGGCCATCATGAAAACCTCAGCCGGTACAGGAATTGAACCCGCTCCGCTGGCCTCGCTCTGCATCACAAACCAGCTGTCCAGCCAACTGAGCTAAACCAGCCCACAACTGTACTTACTTTACCGTGTATATAGAAGGGTGCTGTCTACTCTACGCCTATCTCTGTAACCTCCTCCGGCCCAATGATCCTCTGAGATCTTGGCACTCTCTACTCCCCCAATTCTGGCCTCTTAACTGTGCTTGGGTGAAGTGCCTTAGGATGTTTTACTGTGTTAATGGTGATTTTTAGATGCTTGTGCTGACAACCCCTGGGTTTTGGAATCTGTGAGTCTTCACAAATTATTGTGCCCCCTCCACGCCCAACCTGCTGACTCAACCATTGGGACAGGAATCAGCTGCTCTGACTGAAGTCAGGAGGTGCGGATTGGAGCCTTGTCCAATTCCATGTGCCCATTCTCCATGATCCACCCACATTTACTTTTTTAGCCCAGAGTTGGAGAGTACTTTTCTGCACTTCAGTATGGTGCTGAATGATCAATACAAAGCTATTTCTATTTAAACTGACTGACTGGGCTAACAGGCCACTGATGAAGGCCAGCGTGCACTTTGTTCTTGTCATGTTTCATGTTGGTGGCCACCCTTTCCATGGAGGTGGTTATCAGCTCAAAAGGCCTGAGATATCATGGCAATCATGCTGGAGACGGCCTCTTCCAATCTCTCTCCAGTGACGCGCTGTGCATCTTGAAATGCTGGAGGAACCTCACATATTTTCTGCTGCTGCTCCTGCTCTTTGTTGGTGTCCCTGAGGCTCAGCATCTGTGCCCAGCTGAGGGGAACTTGAAGTTTTCTGCACCCACTGATGTCCCTGTCTCCAAAACCTGCTCCTGCTCCTACGTGATTTGCACCTCGTCATGTGACAGCCTATCTCCCTACCCTGGAGGCCCCACAGGGGCGTGTAACTGAGCTGGTGATGGGATGTGTGCGCGTAAGCCATGTGATGGTATTCCCTTAGACCGCACCACCTCCTCTGACATTGGAACCTTGTGAGACTTCATAGATTATCATAAAATTTACAGTGCAGAAGGAGGCCATTCGGCCCATCGAGTCTGCACCGGCTCTTGGAAAGAGCACCCTACCCAAGGTCAACACCTCCACCCTATCCCCATAACCCAGTAACCCCACCCAACACTAAGGGCAATTTTGGACACTAAGGGCAATTTACCATGGCCAATCCACCTAACCTGCATATCTTTGGACTGTGGGAGGAAACCGGAGCACCCGGAGGAAACCCACGCACACACGGGGAGGACGTGCAGACTCCGCACAGACAGTGACCCAAGCTGGAATCAAACCTGGGACCCTGGAGCTGTGAAGCAATTGTGCTATCCACAATGCTACCGTGCTACTTGTGGGAGATGAAGGACATGAATTCGAATCAAAATGAGGAAAGAGTTCAAAGTCAACATCTCAGTGACGGCCGACATGAACATCAATGTTACGTTGTGTACCATGTGATTGCGTGATATCTAATTTTGTTACAGATATTTAGGAGACTTGCACCTCTCCATCCCCAATAGCCACACAATCTGTCACTCTGCTGGTTTCCTCCGCAGCGGTCAGAGGAACCATCCCTGGTTCTCTGCATCCCCCCACCCCCACCAATGTTTTGCACGCTGTAATGTGAGGATGGAAAGAAGAGAGTTACAAGTGTGAGAAATATTACATTAGGATGGAATGAGAATACTCGTGAATGGTGAGTGTGAGGGAAGTGTATCAGTGTATGTAATGGATACAGAAATAGGTTGACACCATCTCGTGCTCCAGAATTGACTGCAACCCTAGCTGTTCCAGTGCAGCTACGATAGTGGCATCTGCCTAGCAAGTGGCAAATTGCCCAGTTATGTCCTGCCCACAAAAAGCAAGACAAATCCAAACCAGCCAATTACTGCCCAACAGTCTACACTCGATCATCACCAACGAATAGATAGAGTTCATAGAATTTACAGTGCAGAAGGAGGCCATTCGGCCCAGCGAGTCTGCACCGGCTCTTGGAAAGAGCAGCCTACCCAAGGTCAACACCTCCACCCTATCCCCATACCCCAGTAACCCCACCCAACACTAAGGGCAATTTTGGACACTAAGGGCAATTTATCATGGCCAATCCACCTAATTGGAAGGTTTTATTGACAGTGCTATTAAGCAGCACTTAGTCAACAATAACCTGCTCACAAATGCTCAGTTTGGCTTTGCCAGCGCTACTCGGCTCCTGACCTTATCACAGCCTTAATCCAAATGTAGACAGAATGGCTGAATTCCTGAAATGAGGTGGGCGTAACTGCCCTTAAAGGCAGCATTCAATCAAGTGTAGTATCAAGGAACCCGGGTAAAATTAAAGTCAGTGGGTATCCAGGGGAAAAATTCCACTTTTTGGAGTCATACCTAGCACAGGTGTTGTTGGAGGCCAATCACCTCACGCTGAGTATCACTTCTGACATTCCTCAGGGTAGTGTCCTAGGCCCAACTGTCTTCAGCTCTTTCATCAAGGGCCTTCTCTCCAACATAAGATTAGAAGTGGCGATGTTCGCTGATAATTGCACAGTGATCAGTACTATTCCGTAGACAACAAAGCAGTCCATGACCTTGAAAATATTCCAGCTTGGGCGGGAGGCACGATGGCGCAGTGGTTAACACTGCTGCCTCACGGCGCCGAGGACCCGGATTCAATCCCGGCCCCGGGTCACTGTCCATGTGGAGATTGCACATCCTCCGCATGTCCGCGAGGGTCTCACCCCCACAACCCAAAGATGTGCAGGGTAGGTGAATTGGCCAGGCTAAATTGCCCCTTAATTGGAAAAAAGGAATTGGATACTCTAAATTTATTTTACAAAAACATTCCAGCTTGTGTTGATAAGTGGCAAGTGACTTTCACGTATACAAGTGCCAAATGATGTCCATCGTGAACAGGAGAGAATCTAACCATCTCCATGTGATATTCAATGACTTCACCATCTTTCGGTATCCTTGTGGTGGGGATGTGAGTCAGGGAGTTGGAAGTGATGGGTTTCATTGAACAGGAAGGTAACTGTACCAGCCGCAAGAGCAGGTCAGAGCTGGGTATTCTATGGTGCATGATTCACCACCTGACTCCCCAAAGCCTTTTCACCGTTTACAAGGCACAAGTCGGGAGTGGAAAACAAAATACTTTCATTTATATAGCACCTTTCATAATCAGCAGTTGCCCCAAAGTGCTTGCAGCTTATGAAGTCCTTTTCAAGTGTAGTTCCTGTTGTAATGTAGGAAATGCGGAAGCACACTGCATGCTCTCACAAATAACAATTTGATCGTAACAAGATAATCTCTTCACGTGATGTTGATTGAGGTGTACATTTCTGAGACACTGGGAGTTACTCCCCTGTTCTTCAAAATCGTGCCAGGGAACCATTTATCTTTTATGTTCATCCGAGAGGGCAGATGGCCTCACTTTAACTAAAATTCTCTTTTCCTCTTAAATCTCCTCTTTTCCTCTTAAATCTCCTCTCTGTTTCCCTCTCTAATGTGATCACATCCATCCGGTAATGTAGTGACCAGAACGGTATGCAGTGCTTTCGCTGCAGTATGTTTTAGAATATTCTCGCAAAACCTCCCTGGTCTTCTTCGCTATGCCTTGGCCAATCAAGACAAATATCCCATTTCCTTTCTTCACCACTTTACCTCCCTGTCCAGTCACCTTCAAGGATCTGTGGACGTGCAGTTAATGTCCCTCTGTTCCTCTATATTTCTCCGTATTCTACCATTTAATGTGTACTCTCTTGCCTTGTCTGTCCTCCTCGAACGCGTT
The DNA here is from genome assembly GCF_047496885.1 of Scyliorhinus torazame. Classification (NCBI taxonomy): domain Eukaryota; kingdom Metazoa; phylum Chordata; class Chondrichthyes; order Carcharhiniformes; family Scyliorhinidae; genus Scyliorhinus; species Scyliorhinus torazame. The sequence continues at coordinate 20,186,490 of NC_092716.1, read as the reverse complement.
ACCTCACACTTCTCTAGATTGAACTTAATTTGCTACTTTCTTGTTAACCTGACCAATCTATTGACATCATAGAATTTACAGTGCAGAAGGCAGCCATTCAGCCCATCGAGTCTGCACCGGCCCTTGGAAAGAGCACCCCATTTGCGCCCACACTTCCAACCTATCTCCGTAAACTAGTAACCTCACCTAACCTCTTTTGGACACTAAGGGCAATTTAACATGGCCAATCCACCCAAACTGCACATCTTTGGACTGTGGGAGGAAACCAGAGCACCCGGAGGAAACCCACGCAGACACAGGGAGAACGTGCAGACTCCGCACAGACAGTGACCCAAGCCGGGAATCGAACCTGGGACCCTGGAGCTGTGAAGCAACTGTGCTAACCACTGAGCTACCGTGCTGCCCCCTTCCTATTGCCTACACTATCAGCCACACAGACAATTTTCATACCATCTACAAGCTTCATAATCATGTCCATGTACGTCTAAGTCTGCATTATCAGCATATACCCCAAACACCAAATTTCCTGTACTGAGCTCTGTGGAATTGCAGTGAAAGCAACCTTCCAATCACGAAAATACCTGCCAACCATTACCCTTTGTCCCCTGCACTCATGGAGAAAAAAAAGAGCCAATTGTAGAATTATCATGTAATTTCCTCTTGCATCCTATGAACGTCTAATTTTCTGACCAGTCTGCCATGTGAGACTTTGTCAAATAATTTTTTTTTAAATCACGTAGGCTACATCAGACACACTCACTGGCAAAGGCCCCAAATCATCCTTGCAGTCGAAACAGCAATTTGCTTGTCCTTCAGCTCTGAAGAGTCATACAGACGCAGGGCGTTAACTCTGCTTCTCTCTCCTCAGATGCTGCCAGACCTGCTGAGTCCACCTGGCACTTTCTCTTTTTATTTCAGATTTCCAACATTCACAGTGTTTTGCCTTTATTTACTTGTTGGTTTGGAGTACTGTACTCGCTGCTCATGAGGCAGTCTCCTCTATTCGGGATCAAAGGCAGATTGTTTTTGTAAAATTCATGGCATGTGGGTGTTGCTGATGAGGTCAACATTCATTGCCACGAGGCGAAAGAGGCCGGTATTCTGGCCTTTGCGTCCCTGGTAGCCCGGCGAAGGATTCTTCTTCAGTGGAAAGATGCGAGGCCTCCAAGCGTGGAATCCTGGATCAACGATATGGCGGGGTTTATTAAATTGGAGAGGGTGAAATTTGCCTTAAGGGAATCATAGGGGGGAGGGGGGCACTGGGTTTTGTTTTGTTTGGTATTTAATTCTATTGGGTTCCTTTTACAATTTGTTGTTGATATTTTGTGAAAACTTTAATAAAAATTATTTTTTTAAAAACATTCATTGCCCATCCTCGAGAGGTTGGTGTGCTGCCTTCTTGAACCACCGCAGTCCATCTGGTGCAGGCAAACCTACAGTGTGTCAGGAAGGGCGTTCCAGGATTTTGACCCAGTGAAGGAACAGCGATGTAGTTCCAAGTCAGGGTGGCGTGTGGCTTGGAGTGGGACAGGCGGGTAGGGGTAGGGCTCCAATGCACCTATTGCCCTTGTACGTCCTGGAGGTAGTGGTCGCAGGTTTGGAAGGTGCTATCAGAGGAGTCTTGGTGAGTTGTTGCAGCACAGATTCTTCAGCGAGAGTGATGCTCAGCTCACAGTCACCTGCCATTTTAATTTTTCCACCCACTCTGACCTCTCTGTCCTTGGCCTCCTACACAGTTCCTTTGAAACTCGAGAAACTGCACCTAACCTTTCATCTTGATACTTTACAGCCTTTCAGACTCGACGTTGAGTGAAACCAATACCTCTGTCCAGTGCTCTCAGTCACGCGGTAATCCAAACGTTCCCATGCGGGCTGTACAAAGTGAGCCCCTTTAGGATACCATGCAGGCACGGCCATGCAACAAAACTTAAAGGGACCACACACTTGAACCAGGAAGCGTTGCCTCTGTCTCCATATTATTTTTGTTTTTGGATGACAGCTGTTGGTGATGATTCTGCCTCACCATTTATACCTTCTCACGCCACATCTTTTGTTCCATTACTTTGTTCACTTCCATCTTATTTTGCCTTGCACCATTATCCCTTTTGTCCTTTAATCTATCCTGTCTTTCACACGATCACAGACCTTCCCTTTTGTTCTGTATTACCCCACCTCTGCCTTAAAAACTGTTGCAACTGCTGCTACCAGTTCTGACTCAGGCTTGTTGACCGGCAACGTTAATTCAGTGTCTCTCTCCTCAGATGCTGCCAGAACGGCCCAGTATTTCCAGCATTTTCTATTTTTAATTTCAGTCTTTTCAGCATCCACAGTATTTTGCTCCAGAATCTGTGTTACTGGATGTGAATTTAATTATTTTTTAAACTCATTGTTCAAAACTGGCAAACCTCAGTTTATTGAGCTAAACTTCCTTAGAATGGCAATCAGTGCTGGATTATCACTCTGTGCCCAATTGATTGGGTTAATTTTTTTCCCAACCTGTCTCGCCTGACTTTCCGACTAAGGCTGGGCAAGCTTGTCGTGGGGCCTAGCGTCGAAGTCCAGGAGAATCAGTGAAGGAAGCCATGCCCCCAGATAAGTTTAAAAGTTCATTGGGCAACACGGTAGCACAGTGGTTAACATTATTGCTTCACAGGGCCAGGGTCCCATGTTCGATTCCCGGCTCCAGGGTCCCATGTTCGATTCTCGGCTTGGGTCACTTGTCTGTGCGGAGCCTGCACCTTCTCCCCGTGCCTGGATGGGGTTTCCTCCGGGTGCTCCGGTTTCCTCCCGCAAGTCCCGAAAGACATGCTGGTTAGGTGAATTGGACATTCTGAATTCTCCCTCTGTGTACCCGAACAGGCGCCGGAATGTGGCGACTGGGGGATTTTCACAGTAACTTCATTGCAATGTTAATGTAAGGCTACTTGTGACAATAATATAGATTATTATTATTCAAAGGTCCTTGACAGGCCAGGGAGAAGGTAAGTGTGAAAAGTAAATGGAGTTGGGGGGGGGGGGGGGGGGGGGAGCGTTGATGTAACATCTTATGCGATGTCACATCATGGATTCAGTCCAGTCGGGTCTGGTGGGCTGGGGGGGGGGGGGGCGAGCACAGGGTGGGGAGATGTCCCGTGCAGGCATGGGGAATCCTGTTGTGAGGTGGGTAGCGGGAGACTCCGGGGGAGGGGTTGTGTGTCCTATGGGGAGGGGGAGAGGGTTAGTCGGTGAGTGGGGTGAGTCCATTATGGGCTGGAGAGGTGGGGGTTGGTCAGCTTGTGTCTGCACAATATTCACCCAGTGGTATTATTTCTTCTAATTTTTCTGTTGAACTCTTGGTGTAACCCAATTGGAACCATGCGAAGTTTGAATTTAAATCTCACTTTCAAATGGTTCCCAGTGCAGTACACTTGCCCAGGGGAATTTGCACTTCTGGGCAATTGCTGTGCAAACCCTTACCTGGGAACTTCCAAAGGGGGTTCCCCAGCTCATGATTGGGGTACCCCCACCCCAATCCAATACTGGCGATCTCGGAAGTTAAGGACCAGTTTAAGTTTTAAGTGCAGAATTGAATGTCTCACACTTTTCCAATTTATTTATTTTTATTTTATGCTCCTCTACCTGTCCTTCATATCTGTTGGGCCGACCGAGAAAGTCTTGGCACACCTTAGTTAATAGGAGGAATTATAAACCTGTTGTGTGGATTTTAGGTATTATGAGACAAAACAACTTGCAAGAGAAAGGTCACATTTCTGATTCATTGCATTCAAGTATAAATATAACCATTTTTGAGTGTTAGTTACGTAATATTTGTAGTAACACAGTAACCTAATTAAATTGACCTGTTAGGTTTGCAAAGTCTGAAGGTCACTAGCTTCCTGTGTCAAAAGTTATGTGGCCAGCCTGTGACAAAAAGATGACTAAATTAGTACATAAACTTGTCTTCATTTTCTCAGAAACTAATGTACTATTAATCTGATTGACACAAGATTTCCATTCTTTTAACTGACAAGTGTTATTTTTGTTCTTTTTTTAATGTCAAATTGCCACAGTGATGTGCATGTTTTTTTATCCCACGCCTTATCAACATCCGTGGCATATTACTGTATAGGCACCATTGTACCACATCTAATATGCACGTTGAAAATGATTTTTGACATTCTTTGTTGCACATCTGCCTCTTTCTTTTTGTTTGAATGCATACAAAAGATCATTTGAGAGTTAAGATCTACAATTGATTTCAGTGCCTGGACACGGTCAGTTAATTGAATATTTCTATATTGTGATTCGAGAACTTTGCGATTAAATTATGTCACAATCTATGGACAACATTTGCCTCAGGTAAAACTATTTCAAATTCACATACGTCACCTTGAAAACGGAAGCCGGCGTGTGACAGATCGAATTTCTAATGAAGGAAGTTTCCATTTTGCACCTTGCATTTTCTTTTATTCCTGCTGAGCATGAATCTATTAATCGATGTTTACGAGGTAACATCTCCTAAATGCTAAAGCCACGTCTCTGAAGTTGGCAGTTCCTTTGGGCTGGACCGTTTCCTTATTTCCTATCCAGTGTTGTTTGGGCCTACATCAGCTTTTCACGTCTGATTGAGGTTTAGATGGAGAAAATATCTTTTTTCCCAGAAATAAATTATAACCAGAGAAATTTTCCTTTGGTTGCACTGTGTGAGTGACTTTGCAAATACAATTGGGTGACATTCAGCACTTGCTGTTTTTCCCAAATTCCAAAAGAGCACATGTACCATTTCTCCAGGAATATTGATCATTGGAAATACTCCTGGTGTTTTTATGATGTTAACAAACAGCTACCAAGAAACCTCCCCACCATTTCCTCATGGGTTTCTCGCATGCCCACGCTAACCATTTTATCCCATTTAAAAAGTCCTCAATTGGCTGTCCTGAGGCTATTCAAGGCATCGGGTCAATACAAGCTTATTTCTTTCTGACTTTCTCTTCTCTTTCTGTCAAGCCTTTCTTCCTTTCAAATCTTTTCCTTTCAAGTCAAGCCTTTCCTTCACTGGTGTCATTTATCGTTAGTTATGGATAAAGAAGGTCGTATCACCCATCTCAGTTCTGCACCCACTTAGAAGACCCTACGCCTTCCCCATCTTCATCACAACTATGTCTTGAATTGTCCCAGAGCTTTACTCAGATCTGGAAACAAAGCAATGTTCCTGATAACAGTTGCCACGATGTTTTAGCTTAACCTGGAGTTCCATTTTTTCACCTTAGGAAGCATAAGTAATTGAAGAGATTGGTGGAGAATATTTTTTGAATTTGAGTGCTATTTTTATTCGGATGCTTCAAGTCCTGCGGGCCCTTTTTCATGCCTCTTTCCCTGAGCGAAGAGCAGCCAGACTGTTCCTAGGTGATTGGTAAAGCTCCTTCCTGTCCAAGACATGTGCTTCTACCACCCAGTTTGGTTGCTATCTGAGCCGATTGTGTCCTTTGTTGTCTTCCACCCTTTTATTGGAGCAGCCATTGGCCACATTCTCTAATGCCCAATCCAGATCAGAAAAACGGTCGCGAGGGCAAAACCTCACCTAATGCATGGTGCTTAAGTGGCATTTCGCTCTTTTGTGTTCTTCCTATCGCTGTCCTAATATTAGTGAACACAGGAGCAAAACCACTCACCCATAACTTCATCAATTGAGTAATTTGTTCACATTTCATTTTCAGTTCTCTCCCTTTATCCACACCGCACCACCCCGCCCCCCCCAACTTATCTGTGTCACATAAGGAATATCACTTTTTAATGTTGACGCATAACCCTGCCTGACGCGTCACACGTATTGATTGGTGGGCTTCCATATCAGTCACCTGGGACTCTACCCCGTGACAGTGGAATCAGTTCTCCTGGGTGACTAGAAAGTGATCACTTCCTTTACATGGGCAAGTTAAATGAGTTCACCTTCACACATCAGGCAAGCATACTGATTAATTATAGATCATTCTATTATGAACTACCTGCAGGATAGACACACAGCTTCTGAATCTAAATGACCTTCCTATCCAAGTGAATGGTTAACCTAAAAGGTGCTCAGTTAATGATTTTGCACTTTCAGGGTGCAGAATTGTCGGGATATATATTTTCCCTTTTCTTTCCTCAGTTCCATCTTGCAGATCACTGTTTGCCTTGGAGGAAGGGGGCATTGGAAGGGGGGGGGGGGTGCCTGCACGGTGTTAGTGGTTTAATTCTCAATTCGGGATAACCCTCACTCCCGTCCCATAATTCTGCTATCTGGACATGAGGATCAGCCTTGGGACGTGAGCAGTTTGGTGAAGCGGGTGCGTTCATGTTTACCCTGATTGTATCAAAAATAAGGGGAAATAATAAAAAGATTGAATCCACAAGGTAAAAACACATTGCAATTTTAAACTTCTCGGGGGTCCTCATTCTGAATTGCTTTCCTTTGCCTCTTTTAACGTTCAACAACGGAGAACCTAGCGATTGGTTATGAAGGGGATCATTCCCTCAGACCTACCCCAGTGAGGGGAGTGGGAAGGTGGGGAGTGGGAAAGTTGCTTTTTCTTCTCCCTCCCCGCCTCGTCAGCCGTGGCTCAGCGGACAGCACTCTCGCGTCGAAGCTCAAGCGTCGAAAGGCGCTGGAGTTCAAATCCCACTCCAGTGCCTTGAACACAAAATGCAGGTCGACAGTCTGAGGGCATGATGCACCATCAAAGGGACCGTCCTTCAGATGCCCTCTCAGGTGGACAGAAGGAGAGCCTGTGGCACTCTTCTGAAGAAGAGTAGGGACGTCATTTTCATTTTCAACGGAAAACTGTGGTCATTCTCACATTGCTATTTGTGGGATCCTGCTGTGTGCAAAATGGCTGCCGCGTTTTCGAAATTACTACGGTGGCTAAGCTTCGAAGGTTGGCTGTAAAGGGATTTAGGGGTTTTTAATGTTATGAAGGATGCTACATCAATGGAAGTCTTCCTTTTCCTACTGTATTGAGAACTTGCTGAGATTCTGCTTCTTGTGCTCACAGCTCCCGAGGGCACAGCAGCACGAGAGGAGATGGTGAGTGCGCAGGCAGTGTCCGACACAATCTGTGACACAGATAAATGAAACTGGTGGGAAACCGCTGTGTTCTGCAGTCCCTTTACCAGAAGCCAGCATTAATATAAATACACCGTATTAACACTTGTTCTCCTCTGTCAGGATATAAATTAAGTCTGCAGGTGTTCAGAAAAGCTTACCCTTGGTACTAATTAAGCCATGATAATTAGGTTTGTTAATTTTATCCCTGTAAGCTTGCATCCCAGAAACACAGATTGCCTCCATGGAAGGGCTTTTACGAATGCTCAAAGATCACTCAGTCGTTTATGCCCCATGCAGAGTCCTAGTCGGGAAATCTGAAATGGATCCACTAAGGGGGAATAATGAACATCTTAAAATATAAGTTGTTAAACGACGTATATGGGGAAATTTAAAAAAAAGAGGGTTCACGTCTGGTTACAGCAAGGTACAGTAACAGCGTGGCGCGAGGTGACAAAGGAGAAAGGCTGATTAATTGCCACAAGGATAGGGAGCTGCTGCGCTTCAGTCATAATGAAGCTTTTGCGTGTTGCCCATCTCCACAGGAGGCTATGGCGAGAATGAAGAAAGGATTAAGGAGGGGGGGGAAATGTACAGAAGAGAGAGGTTGTTGCATACTGCAGTGTCAGTTAGCCTATTGTAGAGTTGTTCATCATTCCATCCCTGGCGACCATTGGCAAGGTCCAGGCTCAAGCTGTATAGGGAGCAGGAACCCTGACACGGGCCTCCAAATTTCTCCAGAGCTTGCTGAGGCTGCAACCCATATGCCACCATTAACCATCAAACTTTGGTCCACAGGGAACTTGACGACAATAAGGCTCAGTGTTTCTTTCTTGACTGAAAATGCCCACACACTTTTTGCTTGCAAATGTGTGTGCTGCTAACCACACTGTAATCAGTGGGTGTTTTGTCGTAAATACAAACTAATGTTTGCAATTTAGTGCAGCTTACACTTATACAACAGTATATTACTGTGCACATACAATGGGACAGTTTTCATACACAGAGCTGTTAATTAAATTGTGTGCATGCAGAGATATATATGTACCTCTTTATTTTTACATAATACAAACCGGCCAGTGTGTGTGTAATAATAAAAATGTACTATTGATCTCTATTAGTCTCCACAGTACTGTGAGAGGGATCCGCTTCATTTGGACACACATCTCCCGATGTAATATTAATTCTTAATTAATTTTCTTCAAATCAATTTTCAAACATCTTACCATAAACAATATTTCACTTGTGTAAATTAATCTTTTTTGATCCCTACTTGGTGAAGTAACCATTTCACACTAATCATTGATCATAGCTTTTGAATAAATATTGGGAATTGTACACAATAGTACACTGGAAAGCTGTGAAATTAAGCCAATCCTGTGCCTGTGTCCCCGACTTTCCCTTTCTTACTCATAGAATCACATAATTTACAGTGCAGAAGGAGGCCATTCGGCCTATTGAGTCTCCACCAGCTCTTGGAAAGAGCACCCTACTTAAGCCCATGCCTTCACCCTACCCCTGTAACCCCACCTAACCTTTTAGACACTAAGGGCCAATTCATCTATCCTGCACACCTTTGGACTGTGGGAGAAAACTGGAGCACCCGGAGGAAATCCACACAGACACAGGGAGAAAGTGCAAACTCCACACAGTCACCAGAGGCTGGAATTTAACCCGGGTCCCTGGAGCTGTGAGGCAGCAGTGCTAATCACTATGCCGCCTCTGTGCTTCCTCCATGTTACTGTTTCACTTGCTCCGTTACTTTTTTTAGTTATTGGTGTCTATTTTCTTTCTTCTGAATATTCTCCACCCCCCCTTTTTTTCTCCTGTAGATATTAACTCCTTGCTGAATTTTAGTCCCACAGACACAGGATGCTCTTTGGTATATCACGCAACTGCCCATTATTAACGGGGTAGCCTTGACAGCGCACTATTCAATTATGGGTGGGGAGGAAAAGGAGCATCACAACCAATCTCGATTCTGTCATTGTATTCAGAGTTCCAGGAAATTGGAAAGGGATGGGGATAGAGTTGTCCAGAGATGGCTACTACATAATTATCAGCAGTTGGGATCATAGCCACCTCTGTAACCCAGAGGCACGAATGGTTAAATGGAGTAGCTCTACCTGTGATGTGACTGAAATCAGCTTCTGACCATAAAGAGACTGGAAATTGAAGTATTATCCTTTGTATCCGTAGGTTAGCTGCTCTGTCTTTCGCATATCCTCACTCTGTCTCTTCCCCCCCTCCTACTCTCCTTTCCCCTCTTCCTCTCTCTTTCTTCTCCCCTTCTTTCTCTCTGCCTCCCTTGTCCTTCTTCCCTCTCCTCACTCCTTCCCACTCTCTCTCCTTCCCCCATTTTTCTCTCTCTCTCTCACCTTATCTGGCTCCCTTCCCCTTCTCTCTCTCACACTCATTCACTCTCACGTTCTCTCTCTAGCTTTCTGTCTCCCCCTCTTCCCATGCTGATTTATTTTCATTTTCTCTTTCTTTTGCTTTTTTGTCCCTCTCCAATGCTTGCAGTTTCTATTTGCCCTCCCTTTTTTGCATTCTCCTTTCTTTTTTCATTTCCTTTCTTCTCACTCTAATTTAGTTGTGTACCCATTTCAATGTTTCCTGTGCTCTCTTGCTGTTGTTATTTTATTTGCTCCCCTACTTTCACTTTGTAAATGCTGCCGCTGTTTGTGTCTCTATTTGTGTTCCGTCTCTCCCTGACATACCCTTGTTTCTCTCACTCAAATTCATTCTGCATGTCATCTCCCCCCACCACCCCCATTATCCTCCCTGCCTATTTCAGCCTCTGCTTTTGTTGCTCTCTTACTTTTAAATCTATGGGCTTTTTGGAATGAGGCCAAATATCCGACGTTTATTTTGCTGCTATTGAAGTCGGGGTGTGAAGCTGAGAATGAGCAGGAAACTGCTTCAAGTTAGTCATGTCGAGGTGGAGTAGGATTGCACCATTTGACTGCCTGCTGTGGATGTTCAATCGCATTTACTGTGCATTATTTTCTTGGAGAAGAGTTGGGATAGGTCACTATTGGCATCCCACCATGTCTGTGATCCCAGTGGAAAAATGGGGACCAATGGTTTCTTGTGTCCTGGTGTGGAGGGACGGAGGAGGCATGCGTGAATTCTTTGCTCGGGATCATATCACGTCCACGCTGTAAAGAGTCTCAACATTAGAAAAACATCAGGAGCATCGCAGTGTGGACAAGTGTCGATTTCGTAGCACAGTTAGGGACAAGTGATTGGCCTTACAGCAGTTAACAGTGAACATTATGAAATGCCACACTGAGAAGGCAATGAAAATGTATTTAGGGTGCAGACAGTTTTCTTTGACATTGCTCCGTTCACTATTTAAAAAATATATAAATTTAGAGTACCCAATTATTTTTTTCCGATTAAGGGGCAATTTAGTGTGGCCAATCCACCTAACCTGCATACCTTTGGGATGTGGGGTGGACTGATCTGATTAATGCTACACTCCTGTATGTTTCACCTGATGCAGGTGTCCATGTATTTACATTGTGGACCTTGTGTTGCCCTTTTACGTATTTTCTTTGCATGTACGGAATGGTCTGTTCCAGCTGCATGCAGAAAAATACTTTTCACTGTACCTCGGTACACGTGACGATAAACAAATCCGTTAAAACCTTGGTAGACTATTTTAACATGACTATTTTAAAATAAAATAAGTGGCCTATTGCCACGATTGACAGATCAGGCAAGCTAGCGGCATATTTAGGAGAAACTTTGCATTGCAATTTTGTACACAGTGGACTGGATTTGACAACCCTCCACCCCGCCAGGTGTGTTTTTGGCAGTGGGGGGGCACATAAAATCCCAAGGGTGTCCAGCCCATCTGTGAGCTGTCCCCTAGAAGGCGATAAGTGTGCATTTGCTAATGTCAACAGGCCTCCTGCCATATTTAAATGATAGATTAATTGTCAATTGAGCTCGTTACTCAGCCAGTTGCCTGGAATATTATTCTGCTCACTCCATAATACGGTTCACATATGCACGGGAGTGGGAATGGCTGTTTTTTGAGGCCAAGTTGAAAGAATGTGAGGCAGACCTCCCCCCCCAAAAAAAATGTTAGAACTCCCTTCATTCCTCACCCCCTGCCCTCCAAAACCTGCTCCCACTCCCCTCTCCCTTCCTGGGCTCTTTGATCCCTCTCCAAGCTAAACAGCAAGGACTTGCATGCCTCCAACAGCCGTCACTCTTCCTTGCAGATTGTTGCACAAGCAATCACTCACGAGACGAGATGAGAAGGAGTCGAACGATGGCTTTATTACGCAGACTTGTTCCCCAGCAGCTCAGTTAGAGAATGCGGCTGCTGGGAGAACCCGGGCTCTTATACTCCGCCTTACTGGGTGGAGCCAGCAGGCGACTGATCCAATCGGGATCCAGTGTCTATCCACCAATAGCCTCTCGGCATCCCAGGGTACCTTAGTACCCCTAATACATACCACCACATTCACCCCTTGTTAAAAAGGAACCTGGCGGGGTAGTGGGTCGTATGGTGGTAGGGGTTTCCAGAGTCGGTAAATAGGATGTCGCTAACGCAGCGGCTATGCTCCGATATTAACTACTTACAATGCCGCTTTTACTGGGCAACCAAAAAGAATAGTTGCAGAGGGAAATCTCACTTCATTATACAGATTCGATGAGTCGAATGGGTGCCCTGGTCGTCCTTGCCGATCGTCTTAGCCCCAGTGTGATGCAGGCGCCGGTTCCGGCCTCGTCGTCTCTGGGAGCGTCACAATGTCTCGTCCCGTTCCAATATCCCTATTCGGGACCGGGGGAAGGACCGATCCACCCTGGAAGGGGGCAGCTGTGGGGTGCACCGGCGGGAGGGAGGGGGTGATTGGTGTTGGGGGGGTGTGCGTGGCTCCAGAGGGGGTCACTGGTGTTGGTGGGGTGTGTGGGGCTCCGGCGGGTGCCAGGTCCCGCAGGGAGACCGTGTCCTGTCAGCCGCCGGGGTACGCCACGTGGGTGTATTGAGGGTTCGTGTGGAGGAGATGAACCCTCTCGACCAACGGGTCCGATTTGTGCGTCCGCACATGCTTTCGGGGCAGGATGGGTTCCAGGGCTGCCAGCCAGGTCGGAAGTGACGTTCCGGAGGAGGACTTCCTAGGGAGGACAAGGAGGCGTTCGTGAGGTATTTGATTCTTTGTTGTACACAGCAGCGACCAGATGGAGTGGAGGGCATCCGTGAGGACTTCCTGCCAGCGGGAAACTGGGAGACTTCTGGACTGCAGGGCCAGTGGACGGTCTTCCAGACCATTCCGTTCTCCCTCTCTACCTGACCGTTCCCCCGGGGGTTGTAACTGGCCATCCTGCTCGAGGCGATGCCCTTGCTGAGCAGGAATTGACGCAGTTCGTCGCTCATAAAGAAGGACCCCCTATCGCTATGTATGTAGGCGGGGAAACTGAACAGTGTAAAGATGGCGCCGAGGGCTCTAATGACCGTGGCCACGGTCATGTCGGGACAGGGGATGGTGAATGGGAACCGGGAGTATTCGTCAATCACGTTGAGGAAGTACGTGTTGCGATCGGTGGAGGGGAGGGGGCCTTTGAAGTCCAGGCGCTCAAAAGGACGGGAAGCCTTTATCAGGTGTGCTTTATCTGGCCGGTAGATATGCGCCTTGCACTCTGCGCAGATCTGGCAGTTCCTGGTTGCGGTCCTGACCTCCTCGATGGAGTAGGGCAGGTTGCGGGTCTTTACAAAGTGATAGAACCGAGTGACCCCCAGGTGGCAGAGATCCTCGTGGAGGGTTCGGAGACGGTCCACTTGTGCGTTGGCACACGTGCCGCGGGATAGGGCATCGGAAGGCTCGTTCAGCTTTCCGGGACGATACAAGATCTCGTAGTTATAGGCGGAGAGTTCGATCCTCCACTGCAAGTTCTTGTCGTTCTTGATCTTGCCCCGCTGTGCATTATCGAACATGAAGGCAACCGACCGTTGGTCAGTGAGGAGAGTGAATCTCCTACCGGCCAGGTAATGCCTCCAATGCCGCACAGCGTCCACTATGGCCTGGGGCTCCCTTTCCACTGAGGAGTGGCAGATTTCTGAAGCATGGAGGGTGCGTGAAAAAAAGGCCACGGATCTGCCCGCTTGGTTGAGGGTGGCCGCCAGAGCTACGTCAGACGTGTCGCTCTCGACTTGGAAGGGGAGGGACTCGTCGATTGCGTGTATCGTGGCCTTTGCGATATCCGCTTTGATGCGGCTGAAGGCCTGGTGGGCCTCTGTCGACAGGGGGAAGACCGTGGACTGGATTAGCGGACGGGCCTTGTCCGTGTAGTTGGGGACCCACTGGGCGTAATAAGAGAAGAAGCCCAGGCACCGTTTCAGGGCCTTGGAGCAGTGGGGGAGGGGGAACGCCATGAGGGGGCGCATGCGTTCGTGGTCGGGCCTATCACTCCATTTCGCACTACGTAGCCAAGGATGGCTAGACAGTCAGTGCTAAACACGCGTTTCCCCCTGTTGTATGTGAGATTCAGGGCGTTTGCGGTCTGAAGGAATTTGCAGAGGATGGCGTCGTGGTCCTGCTGGTCATGGCCGCAGATGGTGACGTTGTCGAGATACGGGAACGTGGCCCACAAACCGTACCGATCAGCCATTCGGTCCATCTCCCGTTGGAAGACCGAGACCCCATTAGTGACGCCGAATGGAACCCTTAAAAGATGATAGAGCCGCCCATCTGCTTCGAAAGCAGTGTATTTTCGGTCGCTCGGGCGGCTAGGGAGCTGGTGGTAGGCGGCTTAAGGTCCACCGTGGCAATGACCTTGTACTGTGCAATCCGATTGACCATGTCGGATATGCGGGGGAGAGGGTACGCATCTAGCTGCGTGTACCTATTGATGGTTTGACTATAGTCTACGACCATCCTCTGCTTCTCCCCGGTCTTTACAACTACCACCTGGGCTCTCCAGGAACTATTGCTGGAGAGAATGATGCCTTCCCTCAGCAGCCGCTGGAATTCTGACCGGAAAAAAGATCGGTCCTGGGCGCTGTACCATCTGCTCCTAGAGGCGACTGGTTTGCAATCTGTGGTGAGGTTCGCGAACAGGGAAGGCGGATCGACCTTGAGTGTCGCAAGGCTGCAAATAGTGAGTGGGGGTCTAGGGCCGCTGAATTTAAACGTTAAGCTCTGGAGATTGCGCTGAAAATCCAAACCCAGGAGTGTGGCAGCGCAGAGGTGGGGAAGGACATACAGCCGGTAGTTTTTGAACTCCCTCCCCTGCCCCGTGAGGTTCGCGATGCAGAACCCTTTTATCTCTACCAAATGGGACCCCGCCGCCAGAATTTTTTTTTGATTACTTGGGTGGATCGGAAGGGAACAGCGTCTTCCCGTATCAGGATGTATAAAACTCTCCGTGCTCCCAGAGTCGATCAGGCAGGGCGTCTCGTACCCGTTTACGAATATCGGTGTTGATGCTGTTTGGAGCGTTCGGGGCCTCGACTGGTCCAGGGTCACCGAAGCCAGTCTTAATTGCTGCAATGGGGTGTTTTCTTCAGGCCCTGTGTGGCCATCCATCCCGGGGTCCTTAGACGTCAGCCAAGATGGCGGCATCCACGGGTCGCACATGGTCGGCGGTGGGCAAGATGGCGCCGCCCATGGATCGCACTTTGCCGGGGGGACAGAATGGCGGTGCCCATCCCTCCCGCGTGGAGTCCGGGACCCAAGATGGCGGCGCCCGTTGGCCGCACATGGATCGCTGGGGGGGTTGAGTTTGGGGTTCTCCCCCGGAGATTGCGGCTACCCCCCCCGGGCCTGGCACACAGCGACGAAATGCCCCTTTTTCCCGCACCCTTTACAGAGGGCCGAGTGGGCCGGGCAGCGCATCCTGGGGTGTTTCTCCTGCCCGCAAAAGTAGCAGCGGGGCCCCTCCGGGTGATCCGCTGCTCTGGCAGCGCAGGCCTGTGGGGGGTCCCGGGGGTTCGGTCGCGGCGGGGATCCACGGTGCCCAATGGGCTGCCGCGCAGTCGGGGGCATAGGCGCGGGCGTTCTGTGACGCCACATCAAACGAGGCCGCGAGGGCCCGTGCCTCTTTGAGGCCTAGTGTGGTTCTTTCAAGCAATCGCTGGCGAATTTGGGATGAAAGCATACCTGCCACGAACGCAACTCTGACCAGCAGCTCTGTGTGTTCGTTAGCCGCAACCGATGGGCAGTTGCAGTTTCTCCCCAGTATCAACAGCGCATTGTAGAATTCGTCCAGCGATTCCCCGGGGATCTGCCGTCTCGCCGCGAGCTGGTGGCGTGCGTAGACCTGGTTGACGGGCCGAACGTAGATTCCTATCAGCATCGCGATCGCCGTCAGGAAATCTTCCGCATCCTCTATAAGCGTTGAGATCTCAGGGCTCACCCTGGCATGCAGGACCTGGATTTTCTGTTCCTCTGTAGGTATGCCGGAGGCCGTTCGGAGGTATGCCTGGAAACACGCTAACCAATGTTTAAAAGCGGCCGCTGCGTTTGCCGCGTGGGGGCTGATTCGCAGACACTCTGGCATGATTCGGAGCTCCATGTCTTTAAAAGTTTGCGTAATATATTGTAGCACAATCAATCACTCACGAGACGAGATGAGAAGGAGTCGAACGATGGCTTTATTACGCAGACTTGTTCCCCAGCAGCACAGTTACAGAATGAGGCTGCTGGGAGAACCCGGGCTCTTATACTCCGCCTTACTGGGTGGAGCCAGCAGGCGGCCGATCCAATCGGGATCCAGTGTCTATCCACCAATAGCCTCTCGGCATCCCAGGGTACCTTAATACCCCTAATACATACCACCACACAGTCCCAGCAATGCCCACTCCTGAGCTCTGGTACTGCCATCTAATCAGATTGGCCAGCAGCTCTCTCTCTCCCTTCCCCCCCCTCACTGAGGGCAGAAGTCCCACTCTTTCCTTGTTTAGTCCACTGACAGCAGATTAGGAATGTAGGGCGGGCTTCTCCCAGGCGCTTTGGCTGCCAGCTGACTCTCCTTCCAGGGGGGTGCAGGGTGCACCCCATAAAATCCAGCCCAGTAAGCTTCAAGGCTACCCAGTGAATCAGCCTATTGCAATGGAACTTCTAAAATGCCATCTGGTGAAAGCAACATTCAGTGCATAACTTGTGGAAGAACTGAACTTTTCCAAACATCCCTGCCTCGTGGGAATTCAGTTCCATGCAATTGTTATGCAACCTAATTTAGTTTTCAATGAAACGCCAACCATGCCTCCCGAATCACAACAAAACTTAACACATAATTTGGTGAGACGCTTTAACTTATTTTGTTGCCGATCGGATCCCATATGAATGAAAGCCATATATTGTCTGGGGAGAGCCTGACTTTCTCCTGCTGTTGGGAGCATTGTAATTGCAGGAGAGAAGCTCCGTCCCTAATGAGCTGCAGAAACATTGTGCCCACACTGTGGCCCATGTTGTGTTAGTGTGTGCAGCACTGCTGGGCTAAAGACCCCTGTCTGATGCAGATAAGGCTGAGCAAGAAAGCAGAGAAATATGAAAGAATCAAGCTCAAATCCGTTACAACCAGAAAGTGATGAGGGAACAAACACAGTCTCGAGCTCAGGAAATTTTAATCAGTAATTTGCATTAACCTCATTGTAGCTGATAGCTAATTTTTTTTCCTTTCAGATAAGAAACTGCAGAGTTTTTAAGTACGTGGTAAGTGTTAAAAGGAGAAGTAAAGTGTTTTTCTTAAGTAAAAGGACTTTGGGTAGAAGACATTGTGAGATGCATCACATGTCAACCAGTCCAGGGATTTTAAAGTTCACTGTAACACGACAACTTGTATTTGTGTTGCACTTTTAGCATGCTAAAACATCCCAAAGTGCTTCAGAGGAGTGCAGCCGGACATATATTTAACACCAAGTCGCAAAGAGATAATAGGACACGCAACCAAAAGCTTGGACAAAAAAGTACATCTGAAGAAGCAAATTGAGTGGCAAAGGGTCGGAGAGGTTTAGTTAAGGAATGTGCTGTGAGAAGTTGTGGGTCCATGACTGAATGTTCCACTTGATAGCTTGTCAGTTTTTGCCAGTGGGAGTTTCGTCGAGAGGATTTGAGATGATTTACTCCACAAAGTGGTGTGGAAAATGAGCGAGGAAGCCGATTTACATTGCTCTCGTACGGTTGTCAGTAACTGATTACCCAGCGACATTTCATGTGCACAAGCTGCAGTTTGATAAAAGCCTAAATCCAGGGGCTGCGCTGGTGTGGGATCCTTTTACGCAACTTCTGTTCCTCTCAACGCAGCATTCTGTAGCACGTCAAAATTTAAATCAGGCTGTTTTGAAACCCCCTCAAGATGGGAAAGATGCTTGATGTAGTTTAGGTGAAGGAAAGAATGAAAAGAGGGGAAGAGAGCTTGGCACTGAACAATGAAAGAAAGCTTTCAGAAAATTGGTTGATTGTTGAAATTAAAATACTGTAGCCCTTTGTATTCTCATTGGCTTGAATGTGGCAATGGTGAGATGTTCAGCACTCACCAGCATCGAGTAAATCTGACAGCATTTTGTGGCAGCCACACATGTCCAGTTAAATGTGAAAACTGAAATATGGTGTCAGCGATTCACTGCCCCTCCAGAGGATGCAGTTGTCATCCTCGCCAATTGGCTCAACATTGAAATAATTGCAGCACCATGAACCTGGGTCCTTTCCCATTAATGCCACACTAAAAGCAACTCAAAAGCTAGGACAGGTGCATTCAGGAGTGAATGAGTTTGGAAACAATGTAAGAAGCGATGATTATTGGTAAACAGCTTCTCTGGTACTGAAAAGTTAATTTTACAAGTGTGGAATTTCATTCTCTCAGAAGAAAACGAATGTCCAGGATTCGAAAAGATAAATTGGTTTAAGACTTTACTGTCTGGCTCTTTTATCTCTTTCCCTCAATACCATCTATATTTCCCAACCTTGCTTTGCTTTCTGTACATCATTTAAATCAAATTTCTATTTCCTGTTTTATGCTTCCTGGCCTGAAGTTTGCAGGAGGCAGTGAGTATTCTGCAAAATGATTGACTGAACAGCCTTGCTATTTCTATGCCACAAATTTCCTATGGAGGGTGGGACACTAAGTATGTACTGGATTAGAGCAAAGCTGTGCTCAGACGTTGGTTTTTAAAAAAAACATTTCGGGCAGCTGTCAGCGAGATGAATGGTGAGCACCATTCTTTTCCTGTTAACTGTAAAATCTGAGTGTTTGATAGAAGTTACTAGCACCTTCACTGATGTACAAAAAGAATTGATGTCATTAGCATCACATTTTAGAGACATTATAAAAATAAATTCTGTAGTTGCAATGAAAAATTTTTTATTTTAAAAGTCAAGAAATCTTCCACACTGTCTCATTTTGAATCTGAACCCAATTTACGGCAAGTAGTTTGTTGCACCCACCCTCCACATTCATAAATTACTCTACACTATGTAATTGACGCTTAATGCCATGAAATAGTGAGAAAATGTAAGTCAAAACAGACTTAGGGCAGCATGGTAGCATTGTGGATAGCACAATTGCTTCACAGCTGCAGGGTCCCAGGTTCGATTCCGGCTTGGGTCACTGTCTGTGCGGAGTCTGCACATCCTCAACGTGTGTGCGTGGGTTTCCTCCGGGTGCTCCGGTTTCCTCCCACGGTCCAAAGATGTGCAGGTTAGGTGGATTGGCCATGATAAATTGCCCTTAGTGTCCAAAATTGCCCTTAGTGTTGGGTAGGGTTACTGGGTTATGGGGATAGGGTGGAGGTGTTGACCTTGGGTAGGGTGCTCTTTCCAAGAGCCGGTGCAGACTCGATGGGCCGAATGGCCTCCTTCTGCACTGTAAATTCTATGATAATCTATGAAACAGACATATTGCCACAAGGGAAGGCAGATGGGCCAGCGAGGTGCCTGTGGAGGTAGCGGCCTGCCCTGGCAGCTCAATATGGGTGCATTAGTGAGAACCAAGAACCAATTTTCATCAATCCTCGCCCTCTCAGTTCTGGCACGAGCTGGTCATCTGCTGCACTGAAACAGGCCTGGTTCAATTTCCAGGGCTGGATTCGCTGAGCTAGCCTGGAGTGTTTGATAAGCTTGCTACATATGGCATCCCATTCTTTTGTGTGCTGTATCCATTGATTGACTGATTACAGCTTCAGATGATGGACAGAAATGTGTACCCATACTATTTCTGGCTATCGTTCACAGCATTTAGATCCTGTGGGCCTTTTTGCCAGCGTGAGAAAAACTGGCCTTACAGCATGGGCCATCCAGCATACCCTACTGCTGAAGAACTGCATATGCAAACACAATAGACTCAAAGTAATGATATTGGATAGCACTGCTAGCAGTTGAAGGTGATTTTTTTCCTCTTAAAATATTTACACAGAATAAGCAGGTAAAAATAAGTAGCTCTCTAATGGTTGATATATTTAGAATGTTCAGTCCAATAAGTGAGGTCACCAAGGCATCCAGCTCCTCACACCCTCAAAACCTCTTCTCAATACCCCCTCTGGTATGCACTACTTTACAGCTTTGGCAAAGAGTGGGGAAGCAATAGAATTGAGCAGGTTGCAAGTAAGGGGAATGCATTCCTCACACGACCACACATTCTTCACTATTAGGTGGCATGTTCTGTCTGATCTCTGGTAGCTGTCCCTACATCACTAACTTGCTTCACATCTGTGCCACAAGAGGATGTTCATCACTTTGTGGATTTCTCTGGTTCAAATACGAGTGATTTTCTTGTTAGGCATAAAATGGTTGAAGTTTTACTGCTGAGTGGTCAGTAACCTTGTAAATCTCTCTCCCAGCAGCGCCCCATCAGATTATGAGTGTTGTTTTGAACCATTCTGAGCTGGGAGCATTAAGAATGGCAGGTTGTCATCATGCTACCTTTGAGTCACCACTTACCCTTTGTTTGTGCCTTTGGGGTGCAAATGAAAATCTGCTCTCCACGTTTGCTCGGCTGGGCATTTCCTTGAAATGGAGGTTTTGTTCCTCCGTATTCAGCAAGCTACCTTTGAGCCTTTATATCGGGGTTGACGTGTTAATTTGAGGGGGTGGCTGCATGAATGAAGGATGGGTGCAAAGGAAATGCACACACAAGCTGAAGATAAGCTTCAAACTTCATATCTGCAGCAACTAAGGAATATTGTAATTTGAACAATCGGCATTCAAGTCCAAACTTCGGTTTGGGTAAGGAGTTGTGTGATTTAAGGTCTCTGTAAATTTAAAACACATGAATTTCATCCCAAGCTTCAGTTCCCTGGGGAAATAGCAACAATGCCTTGTACATATGGTCTCCACAGACATTAAGTTTTGTCCAGTGACTGATTTCCTTTCCTGTTCAGATCAGGTGATTTTTATATATGCTGGGTTCTTGTTGCCAGGGTATTTTCATTCAGAGCAATGATTACTTTCTAAATTGATGCTTTTCCTCAAGAAGTGATGCTCAACCGTAGCAGATAAAGCATCACTCCTGCGCAGACGCCCACCTCATAGCTGGCACAGTCACATGGTGAAGTATCATTGCTGGTCCAGTGTCTTGGGTGACTTTTGTCCATCACCGATTTCCACAATGAACACCAAAAAAAAAACTTTTTTTTTTTCCTCGGGGGAAAGAAAAGGTCTCCCTCAGCTTTATATTCCCGATTTATTAATTGAATTTAAATTCCACCACCTCCTGTGGTGGGATTTGAACCCATGCCCCAGAGCATTAGCCTGGGTCTCTGGATTACAGCGCAATATTACTGTCTGCCTGCTCTGATGGACATAAAAGATCCCATGACCATTACTTCAATGGAGAGAATAATTCCTGGCACCTTGGTCAATATTTATCCCTCAATCAACATCACAGAAGCAGATATTCTGGCTATTGTCATATTGCTGCTTGTGTGATCCTGCTGTGTGCAAATTAGCTGTCACATTTCCTACATTACAACAATAACTGCACTTCAAAAGTACTTCATTGGCTGTAAAATCTTTGAGGCATTCGGTAGTTTAGAGAAGCACTATATAAATGCATGGCCTTTTCTTTTTCCTATAAACTTGACTTCTGTGGTTTGTGATGACACCTGAGCGCTTTGACACTCCGAAGCACCTCATCGTGTTTTCACATTGAATTATGATTTTGTGGTGGGTACTGCTATCTTCTTGTTTTTTGCTTTCAATGTAGCATTTTGAAGGGGAAAAAAAAATACTTAATCTTGGTAGCACGGGGAGGAATCCATGTTAACAATTGACTGAAGATATTGATCGCACCCTGATGTTATCAAGCTTGCCAGTGACGCTCATTGTGCTATCATAGGGTTGGGTGTGCTTTTTCAAGGAGGATGTAGGCAGAGCCACCGCAATAATAACCATTTTCCACTTGGTACAAGATTCGATGCTTGCTATCCATTCCCACGTTAATCTGCGCATACTACAAGCTTGATAAATCTTACACATTTAGAAACAAGTTTCAATGTTATTTTTTTTCTTCAGCAAATATGATGCTTGGAACACACCGCCATTCTCAAAATCCTTATTTATCTGTCGCGGGGGAGGTTGCTGGGACGGTGTCGGGAGGTGAGGGGGGGGGGGGGCGAGGGGGAGCAAGGTTGCCTCAGTACGGTAAATTGGTTTGATTCAAGCTGCTTACCAGTAATGTCAGTCTGCCAACCTAACGCCCATGGTTTGTGCTATTGATTGCAGAGGCTGCTGAGGGGGTGTCGATTTTAACATGAATCGGTTCAAAGCCATATCGATCATCATGTTCCTCCCACACAGTACCAAGCATAACTGGTCTCACTGTGGATTGCTGGTTGACAAGGGCAAAGACCAAAATAGAAGTGGTTTGAGGCATGAACTTAAAGAAGTGGGAGGGGAAAACAGCAAATTGACTAATTATTCAGAGCAGATCTTGTGTCTGCTTGATCTGTGTCAAAATCGTGCATTGAATAATTTTGTCCCATCACATTTTTCAAGAAGGTTCCAAATGAAGACCAGCTTGGTCCACCTTCAGATTTTAATTTATCCAGGAACAAAATGACCGTATTCCACTGAAGAATCGTTTGGAATATTGTTTTATTTTCTCCTCCAATTCTCCTGGAAACAACAAGTTTGCTAATTCCACAAGTTTGAGCAACCCAGCCAAGTGGCCATCCCAGACACTGGACATGTCTAGACCATGTCTAACATCACAGGCCAGCCCCATCCTCTCCATTGCTCGATGTCCATAAACCACAACTTTCCACCGTGAGTTGCTGAATAATAATCAGAAAACCTGGATAATTCTTTTCCCTTCTCCCCCGAGGTTGGGGGGGGGGGGGTTCGTAGAATTAATTGTTATCATCTGAGTTGCCTCTCTAAGTTCAAACTCTGTCCCGCCGCACCCATTTTCTGGCGAGGCGTGCCCCTGCCAGCAACGGGGTTCTCCGTCCCGGCAGCTGACCAATAGGGTTTCCGTTTTCTGCACCGAGGAGCTTTGCGCGCCGGAACTCCTCGGTGTAGCAATTTTAAAATGACGTCCCGAACCCTGGAGCCACCGTCGCAACCTCTGACCTCCTCCCAAGCGCGAACTCATTATGAGGGGGTCCCCGGGCACCCCCCACACCTCCCTCAACATCCGCGCAGGGCGCGAGGCATTGCAAACCGGGTAGATCTGGGAGTGGGGTCTCCCAGCTTCTATCGGTCACGTTGCTCCGCGGCGCACTGCTGTTCAGGCACAACGCGGCCGTTCGATGGCGCCCTTAGTCATTTTTTTGGAGCTTGGGAGAGTTTTTCACTGGAAAAATCCATTTATTTATTTCTGCAGTGGATTACGACAGTTGCCGGAAAGACTGGCTCCTCATAGATCAGGTGGCATTTTATTTATTTATTTTAAAAATAAATTTAGAGTGCCCAATTCTTTTTTTCCAATTAAGGTGCAATTTGGACTCTCCCACTGTGCACCCGCGCAATGGGATTGGCGCCAGGCACGCTGCGATGGGAAAATCGTGCCCATGGCATAAAAATTAAGGGCGAGAATCTTCGGAAACCAGCAGGGCGGGCAACCGCACCTTCAGGGGCTAGGCTGGCCCCAGAGTGGTTTGCGCCACGCCAACTGGCGCCGAAGGGGCTCCGGCGCGAGTTGGCGCATGCTTGGGAGCACCAGCGTGTGTTGGCGTCATCCCAGCGCATGCGCAGGAGGGGTTCATCTCTACACCGGCCATGGCATATCGGTACACCAGCCCGGGCGGAGGAATAGAGTGCCCCCATGGCACAGGCCCGCCCGCGGATCGGTGGGCTCCGATCGCGGGCCAGGCCACCATGGGGACACCCTCGGGTCCAGATCCCCCTGCGGCTCCCCCCGAGGACCCCGGAGGCCACCCGTGCAGCCAGGTCCCGCCGGTAAATACCTGTCATAACATACGCCGGCGGGACCAGCCAAAAACGGGCGGCCACCCGGCCCATCGCGGGCCAGAGATCGCCGGGGGGGCCGCTGCCAACGGAATTCACGCCGCCCCCCGGCGATTCTCCGACCCGGCGGGGGGTCGGAGAATCCCGCCCATGATCTCTCAGGAGTGAAACGATAAAACACTTCAACAAGCAAAGGATGGTGTAACTTTGGAAATCTCTGTAAATGGCAGATGAATAGTTAATTGTAAGTCTGAGATTGGTAGTTTTTTTCTTAACCAAAGATATTAAGGCATATGGGGCAAGGTGGAATTGGGTCACAGATTAGCTATGGTCTCATTAAATGTTGAAGCTAGTCTGAGGAGTTGTAATAATAATAATAGTCTTTATTATTGTCACAAGGAGCTTACATTAACACTGCAGTGAAGTTACTATGAAAATCCTCTAGTCGCCACATTTGGTGCCTGTTCGGATACACCGGGAGAATTCAGAATATTCAATTCACCTAACAAGCATGTCTTACAGGGGTTGAGGGTGGAAACCGGAGCACCCGGAGGAAAGCCACGCAGACACGGGGAGAACGTGCAGACTCCGTACAGACAGTGACCCAAGCCGGGAATCGCACCCGGGTCCCTGGCGCTGTGAAGTATGGCCTACTGCTCCTTATGTAAAGTGCAAAATCATAAACGCAGCCTTCACGTGCGGCTGAGGTAGAACTCGTATTGGGAGCTCCACGTTTGCTAATTGTCTCGCTTTTGGGGGAAAAGAAGTGCTGACGTGTTTGCATCTTCTTAGTGATGTTAAATGGACACCAAAGCCGGTGGGTAATTAGTGAAAAATGACCCGTACTTCATTTAATTTCAGGATCATTATCCATAATAATGCTTCCACATAGCTCCGCAGGTGCACGGGGAGTCCTGTCAGGCTGCTTGGGAACTTTGCCTTTGTAAAACAATTCTGCATATTACTTCTTAAAAAGCAGTTTCTAACTTCAGACAGATTTTTAAAAACTTTATTTTCTTTGAATTAAAACTTGAATCGAGTAGAATAGGCAAAGTCAGAATTGTACAGGCCCATTTTAACACTTTTCAAGGTGAATGTTCTTTAATAATTCCCTTTTTTATTCACATCTGAAACCCCCTTAGGAGTCCCACAGCGATCATTATGATTTTGAAATTAGCAAGATTATCAAAACCATCCTGTCTTGAGGTGTAAGCGAAACATGGTGCTCCTCTTGCTTTGAACTTTCTAACGGGATTAAAATACATGATATTAGAAATAATGAAGCAAAATGACCATCAAAACGCTACCTGACACTTGAATTGGCTGCAATCCTGATACGTCGTTAGTACTGGAACTAATTGTAATCAAACTGCAAGGTTCAAATTGAAAAGAACTAAAACCACATGGAAGCTTTGTATCCAGGCTAAAGAATGTGAAGGATTTTGTGCTCACTTGATTTCAAAGTGTTGGATTGCAGCAATGCCCCAGAGTTCAGCTAACATGCAGGAATAAGAGGCACAGAACTCTTGGAGGTGTCCATGCCGATGGAAGTGCAGCTGCGCAAGACTTTGGGTAGTGTTACAACCCCCACGGAGGTCATGGGGTGTAGACCATCAGGTTGCTCCGTGGCCTCTGCTGAGTACGAACTTGTCCAGCAACAGGGCGGGGCTCCCCCTTAACGAGGAGAGCCTGTTCAGTATAAAATCCACGGCCCAAGTGAAGGTCGGGACGGAAGAACCGTTCGGGGAATGGAGTAGTCTAGCTTACGTCTGTTAATAAATCCAGTTTTTGCATCCTACCCATCGTTTCCTCGTGGTCATCTGTGCGGATTCTGTAGGTAGCCAGCCTGCTTTGCTTCTCACCAAACAAGGGAGTGTGGTGGATATTTGAGTTGAAGGAGTGTGGGCACTTGGCCATTTGTGGCACCATGTATGGGTGCCAATCTCAGCAGAAGGATGGCAAACATTTGCTGCAGTACCTTGCTGTGCACACGGTCTCTAGCGAGCTGAAGCTGGTGAAAACTGCATGGAAATCAAAACGCGCCATTTTGCCCAGTGACTGTTGGTTGCTTTGTGATACATTGCTGCGGGAAAACCAGCCGCTGAAATTCCTGTCGGCTCCTTTTACTAGGATCATGTCAATAATATTGGGAGCAGTCGTTCGGGTGCTGATATCACCTCACGGTTCCTGCCTCTTGCTCTTGCATCTTCTCAAAAGGATATGTTGCGAGAAAGGCCTGCGAAAAAGGGGTAAAGTCCTGGTGGGTACTGGGTCCTGTCTCAAATCCCTCCCCCTTAACAGCACCTTTAATCTGCCTGCCAAGTCAGGAAATTTGGAATCTGCTGTCCCTTTATATAAAATTTGGAACCTTTCCAGAAAAGCATAAAAATAACTTGCGAAACTTTGCTCCTTTGTCAAGCGAAATACTTCTCCCTTCCCACCTCTCTGATAGGGCTTGATTTATAAGGAAAGACTGCAAAGGAAGGGATTTTTTTTTTTTGGTCACTGATTCAGTTCAGTTTAACTATCTGAGGACTGCAGCAGCTTTTTCCTTTCATCGCCTTAAAGCAGCTTCACTGTTGCAGTGACTTAAAAAAAAAAGTTCTGTGCATTTATCTAAATGGTCTTTATTGTCATGGGATCGGAAAAGAAACTGCAATAAAATTCTCATTTCAAGACATCCAGAATTCAACCAGCACTACTTTCCCTTTCCCCTTGCAATAACCCCTTTCAAAGCTTTTAGTCAGCTGCTAACTTTCCCCATCTTGGACTAATGCCAAAGTTCATTTAGATTTTTAGGTCTTCCACTGTGACGTCTTCATTAAAGGGGATGCACGGTACACACCATGTAGGGGAGAGGTTTCTAGGACAATGACGAAAGGCTATGTGAACGGGAGTAATTGGATAGCCCTTCCAAAGGGCCAGCAGAGGCTGGATGGGCTGAATAGCCTCCTTCTGCATTGTGTCATTCTATGATTCCACTACTTGATGGGATACTAACTATACAGGCCAAGGTGGTCTCAAGCCAAATCACCAGTCTCCAGCTAGATCACCAGTTTGTATTTTGGTGTACAATCTAAGATGGAACAATGATAGGAATAGCACAATTGGTATTTCAGGCAAGGGAATTAAACAAAAAATAAATACGTAAAAGAATAGAGAAAAATATTGAGCTCAGCCCTGACAGTTCACATGATTGAAAAGCCTACTGATGACCATCTGTCCACTGTATATTTCGTATTCCAGAGATAAACGTCCAATCCATAACCGACACTACTGCCCAGTCTCCCACTTGTATATTTTGTTCTGTGTTTTTTGGCTCATCATTTAGTCTTACTAAGTTATGCTGGAATCATCCCAGCCATCCCTCAAGCGAGAAAAAATATGTTCTTTCGAAATATGCTTTTGCGCTATGGCATGTTTTTGTCTCTGTGTCGTAAGAGCCTTTTTCTGAACTGTCAGTAAGAACTTAAAGTTAAGCGTTGGGGTGCTGAAAGACTCTTGTTAACTTAATGAGTTCCCGAAGCTATCGCACGAGCTTCCGAAAGCCAGTAATGCGGTAGGGAACAGAAATTCCAATGTGGCAAGACCTCCAACTTTTATGCAAACATTTTCATTGGCAGGTGGAATGGGAACATTTTGTCCAAAGTAACATTATCTTGGACCAAACCTATGCTGGTGTTCGAATTTAAAAATCCAGTGATATAGTGTTGTTTGACGATGGTCGGTTGATCTCCCATGTCGCTGATTCTGGTGAGTGGCAGCAAGAGTGGAGCATTTAAGAAGGAAAGAAAGTAAATGTGTTTATCTAAGGCAGCATAACATCCCAGTGTATGAGGTTGTCACTTCACTTGAACTTGAATCCGGTGTAATGAGTTCCATCTGAGCTTGGCTTGGATCTTTCTCTCGGGATCTCCAGAAGAGAAGGGAATGTGTGCTCAGTAATGTCCCACAAGCAACAAATGAGATGAACGTCCGTTTAATCCGTTATTGCTAATGTTGGTTGAGGAAGAAATTTGCGTTCACTTGATTGGCTGCTTCTTAATTATCAATCAAACAGCTCTTCTATCCTCAGATGCTTTATACATTCAATTGAAAGGAAGCTATCGTTGGGCCTTCTAGCTGGAACATAAGAACATAAGAACTAGGAGCAGGAGTAGGCCATCTGGCCCTTCGAGCCTGCTCCGCCATTCCAATGAGATCATGGCTGATCTTTTGTGGACTCAGCTCCGCTTTCCCGCCCGAACACCATAACCCTTTATTCCTTTATTCTTCAAAAAAACTATCTATCTTTATCTTGAAAACATTTAATGAAGGAGCCTTAACTGCTTCACTGGGCAGGGAAGCAGAAGAAGATTGGCTCTGTGGAAGGTAGATTCGAGAACTGGCTTTTGAATGTCCAACGGTGAGAACCAAGGGACTTCCTTAAAGTAAAAAAGGATGCACTGTGGTATTTGGGAAATTATCTGCACCCCTAATGTGTAAAAGTGTATGGAAATATAATTGAGTTTGGTTTATGATGTCCCTGTAATCAGCATTTTTTTGGCGATTTTACTGGCCCTGTTTACTTGCTTTCTTTGGCATTTGTAATCGACCTATGCTTCCACATGGAAGGGTAATGCGCAACAAGGTATTTTCCTCACTAAATAAGTTCACAAACCAAACCTCCTCAAAGAAATAGATCAGTTCCTGCGAGAGAAAAAAAACATGTCCTGGCCAGTAGGCTTGGTATTGGCGAACATAGGATGGCAGGAGTTTCACCATATGACTTCTCACTTCCAATTCTCTGCACACTTCCCTCCACCCTAGTCATGGTTCACTTTCATGTTGCACCACCTTTCAACTGAAAGTGAACAGCTTCTTTAGTTGGATTATCTTTACCCTTGGTCAAACAGCCATTTTTCCAGCTCCGAGATTTGGGAATGAATGAACTAAGTGTTAGAGCAGCACGGTGGTGCAGTGGGTCGTACTGCAGCCTCACGGCGCCGAGGTCCCAGGTTCGATTCCAGGCTCTGGGTCAATGTCCGTGTGGAATTTGTACATTCTCCACGTGTTTGCATGGGTTTCGCCCCCACAATCCAAAGATGTGCAGGGTAGGTGGATTGGCCACGCTAAATTGCCCCTTAATTGGAAAAATGAATTGGGTACTCTAAATTTATAATAGAAAAAAATGAATGAACTGAGTGTTCGAAGGAAATGAAAAGAAAAACACAATTTTCTTTTACCCTATCTATGGCATGTCTCCCAAGTTGCTCACAGCGGTATCTGTGAAATGAATATTCACTTCCTTGAGAATCCAGTACAATCCAGGAAGGTTAACAGCCTTAGATGAACAAGGCCGTTGCGCTTTGCATCATAGTGTTTACTGTATCGGGGAGAAGAATGGGCTAGGTACAGAATTCATTCGAGCAAAAAGAATACCAACTTTAATCCATTTACCATGCTCTGTGCAGACCTGTACAAGAGGGCTGATCCATTGTACAAATCATGTTTTGTCACTATGTAGACGGAACGCAAAATGAAATAGGAAATTCAATCGACAGTTTTTGGGAGGGAGACTAAGCAAAGACAAAATGTGCCACAAAGCAGAATGGCGGAATGATTGATTACATGTACCCAGTGCTGTGACCGACAGGCAACAGAAAAGGGCCCTGACAAAGTTCAAGGTTTTTCACCAAGAGGTGTGCACGACTAGCTTTAGGTGCAGAAGCGTGTTTTAAGACAGCATTTTTAAAAATTTGTTCTCAGCATATGGGTGCCACTGGCAAGGCTACATTAATTGTCCATCTGTTGTTACATTGAGAAATTGATAATTAGCCACCCCCTTGAACTGAGGTGCTCAACGCTGTTGGTGTGCTCAGTTAGTAGGGGGTTTCTGACCCTGTGCTGATGGAAGGTTTGCCACTGTGTGTCAGAGTCAGGATAATGGGTGACTTGTGGACATTGGTGGAGAAGGTGTTTCGCGGCATTGCTTCTATTGTCCTTGATGGTCAAATTCACAGACTTAGGAGCCGATGTTGGAATGGGCTTGGTATTCTGTGCTTCCTGTGGGATTAATTCCTGGGGATTCATTGTACTGACCTTTGCCACATGAGCTGCAAATAAGCATGCAACTTGATGTCCCTTCAACTGGACAGATCTTCATTGTTGCTTTTGACTAAATGGGGAGGAGGAAACAAAAGGGAATGGTAGATACCCACTTTTAATTCTTCTCCTGAAAGTTATCATCAATGGTCTGGATTGGTAAAAGGGAGCCATTCAA
This sequence comes from Scyliorhinus torazame, assembly GCF_047496885.1. Lineage (NCBI taxonomy): Eukaryota > Metazoa > Chordata > Chondrichthyes > Carcharhiniformes > Scyliorhinidae > Scyliorhinus > Scyliorhinus torazame. The sequence continues at coordinate 20,156,807 of NC_092716.1, read as the reverse complement.
TGACCTTACTTTGAAGAAGTAGAGGGAATAACCTATTTAAAACGTCTTTTGTATTCTTAATTATATCCAAAACAAATCGGCCCAAAACATAAAGTCTAAACATCATCTTGAAACAAATCAATAGCAAGCTCCCTCCAAGCCACACGCCATCCTGACGTGGAACAGGCTCCCGATCCCTTTACCATTGCTGGGTCATAGGCCTGGAATTCTCTCCTGAACAGCACTGAGTGTACGGGCAACACGGTAGCACAAGTAGCTAGCACTGTGGCTTCACAGTGCCAGGGTCCCAGGTTCGATTCCCCGCTGGGTCACTGTCTGTGCAGAGCCTGCACGTTCTCCCCGTGTCTGCGTGGGTTTCCTCCGGGTGCTCCGGTTTCCTCCCACAGACCAAAGACGTGCAGGTTAGGTGGATTGGCCATGCTAAATTGCCCTTAGTGTCCAAAAAAAGGTTAGGAGGGGTTATTGGGCTACGGGGATTGGGTGGAAGTGAGGGCTTAAGTGGGTCGGTGTAGACTCGATGGGCCGAATGGCCTCCTTCTGCACTGTATGTTCTATGTACCTGCACCATATGGACTGCAGCTGTTCAAGAAGACAGCCCAGCAGCACCTTGTTAAGGGCAGTTAAGGATGGGGAATAAATGCCAGTGATGGCCACATCTCAGGAAGGAATAAAAGATAACATTGCTTATCTATGCAGCTAAATATCATAGCTATATTAAGTTTAGAGTTTACACCCAATGCCAATAGCCAAAATAGTAATACAATCTAACGGAAATGTTTGTAAGTGTCATTTGTAGCCGGTTTTGCTGGGAGTTTCAGCCCGACTGTGTCGGTGAGTTCCCCACCGCTATCTAACCACACTTAGTGCGCAATCCTCCGGCCACGCTGCTCCAGAAAAGTAGCTGGCCGCATGGCCGTTGAAAGCCGGGAGACCCCGCTCCCGGGATCTATTCGTTTCACAACGCCTCGTGAGATTCAACGCAATCTCGCGAGATGTTGCAAGGGGAATCATACTCACAATGGGCAGGATCACTTTTTTAGCAAATCTGCATATTAGAGCGAGGCAGTAAGCCTTACTCTAATGTGCAGATTCCCGAGGTACCTGAGGCTTTGGGATTCAATCCCTTTACCTCGGGGACCTCGGGCCAGCGCCGTTTGATACTGGTCCCCACAAACGGTGAGCAGATGGAATGGAACTCATGGGGGTCTCCAAGGGGACCGGCCGGTAGATCGCGCCCACCATCACATGATTATTGTCCGGTTTAAACAAAAAAAAAATACAGTTCTGATCTAACTTCATGTTCCTTTGTGAAGGGAATCTTTTCATTCCAGTTAATGTGTGCTTAAATTGTGAAGGCTGGTGACATCAATAAAGGGAGTTAACTGAGCACAGGAACATGGTGAGGGGGGTGAGGGGGAGGATGCAGCACTAACATCTGCAGATTCAGGCGTCAACCCGAGAGATTTCATTGATTGTGTTATTTCAGCTGTGTTTGTTACTTCAGTTCTCTTCTTACTGCTGGACTCAGTGTTCCAACTAGCTGGGTCCTCAAATTTGCACGATCAGCACTCACTTGTATTTTAGCCAACTTCCCTTCAACCTCTCAATACATTGGGTGAAATTCCCACTGGGAGTGAAGTGCGTAGACCCCGAAATTTACAGGGAGGGAGCAGGTGTGCGTGCCTGCGGCTGGGAAAATCCAGAACACCGGGGGAGGGGGGGGCGCGGGCAAGAGTTTGGAGTGAGCAAGGAGGGAGGGATGTGCTGGACTCCTCTTGGCCCTTAACAATGTTGGAAAAGCATTTACCAGCTGGAACTGGTAACTGCCATCTCCATTCAGCTGGTTTCCCAAGCCCTGCAAAACAGCCAGTCAGAACATTGAAATAGCACCCCAAGATCTGAGGGGTGGAACCTCATTTAAATATTATGGGCCCGCCTCTTTAGTCCCCACCACCTTTGAAGCCTATGTGGGCACCTTCAGGACAAGTTAGCATCGGGCGTCACATGTTTACCCGATTCCAATCTTCTCCTGCCCATCATGCCCATAGAGTGGCCACTGTCAGAGGCCAAAAATACCAGACACCAGCTCTGGCAGACCAGGAGCGCTGCAGCGGGGCGGGGTGGGGGGATAACATCATGGCTCCTCATCCACAAACCCGCAACAAAATAAATGCACAGCCAGCACCTGCGTTTGTGAATAAAATGGCTCAATTTCAAGCAAATATAAGAACAGTAAACTGAATCACATTGTGTTCCTGGCTTGCCATGGCCTATTAGGCTCCTGAAGTTTGCAAAAGTACTTTTGAGTGAATTAAATTTTAAATGATTCTTCCATCCTCAACACAGTGGACCAGATATGAAGCCATCCACTCGCTGACGGTGGGCAGACCAGCTATGAACAGGGTCAACCTAATAGTAGGAGAGTAAAATCCTGCTTCCCCCAATTTCTGAATGGAAAGTGGAGAGGAGGCTAACCCTCATCACCCAATTTCTCAGTATGCGATCATCAAAATCCAGGCGGCGGTAATGACACCAACGGGCAAAATACTTACCCGAGAAAATTAGTAGCTCATTTTCTTCCTTCATCTCTGTTCCCCGCCCTGATTGATGTCCTTGGCTCTCACTGTATTTTACAAATCAATAGAATTTGACAGAAAAACTCAGAAGGAAGTCAATGTTCATCTTAATTCTTTGTAAACGATATTTTTATCTGAGCATGATCGATGAGATTTCCTCTTCAGTTGCAAATTGATTCAACGTTCCGTCATGTATTTAAATAATTAACATAGCACTGACTTTACGACATGTCATATGCATAGTGAGTGTCAGTAAATTGATTGCACTTGTTGGTAAATGAGAGTTAAAACGAAAGTATAAGAGAAAGTTACAACGTTGTCATACAAATGAAAAATAAACTTAAGAATGCCCAAAATCAGGAATTTAAAAAGAATTCTACAAATATGTAGAATGTCTGTCTGCGGCTGAAAAGGGACAGGTTAAGATTTCCAGCACAGACAAATTGTTCAAACTGCTTTGATCAGTCCTGCCCCAGCCAACATTTTAATTTATCTTTTCCGATGCTGAGTGATATGCTGTTTCCTAGTTAGTTTCAATTGCTCTTAAAAGACTGTGTGAATAAATACATTAACCATTGTTGGTTAAATTCCTGAACAATGCACATTTCTGAATATTTTTGGCAGAGAAAAATATATAGCTAATAAAAACACCTTGCATTTCATGCAGCCTTTTAAGACCATCAATCATCTCAAAGACCTTTGCAGCCAATTAAGTTGTTTTTGAAGTGTAGTTACTGCAGTAATGAAGGAAACAAGGCAGCCATTTTACACACAGAACACTCCCTCAAACAGCAATGTGATAATGAGCAGAAAATATGGTTTTTTGCTTACGTTGATTGATGGATGGTTGGCTGAGGGACCAGAATTGGCCAGGACACCAAAGATAACTCCTTCTTCAGAATGGGATCTTCATGTCCACCTGACTCATCCAACAGATACCATCTTTGACAGTGCAGCACTTCCTTAGTTACTGCTACCGTGAGTGTCAACCTTGAGTTTTGTGTTCAAGCCTTGGGGCGCAATTCAGCGACTCAGTTACGTCCGATGCAAATCCAGGTGCAGAGGGTGAATCACACGAGAAACCCAAATCGGGTTCCGTGCCGGGCGCTGGGCCGATCGCGAGTCACCTGACTTGTTCCACTCGGCATAATCAGGATCTTTCACAGCGGGATCAGCCGAATTGCTCATTTAAATACCCAGGCGCTGGATTCATCCGGCGCCCGGGATTCAACGGCTGCGCCTGCGAGACCTGGTTCACACAAACGTGGTTTAGTACAGGTTCACACAGACGTGGACCATGCGTGACAGCAGCTTGGGGGAGCTCGCAGGACACTGGAGACCCTCGGGTGCTTGGGGACAGGGCAGCATAGCACCCTGGCACTCCCCCAGCACCTGGGCACCTTAGCACTGCCAGCCTGGCGCTGCCACCAAGGCACTGGGTGGAAATGCCAGGCTGACAGTGCCAGGATGCTCGGGTGACATGGGTTGGCTCTTCCAGGGGTCAGGCCCGGGGGAGGGGGCCTTTCCCATGGGGGATGGGGTTCCAGGCTTCTTAGGAAGGTTGGAGGGTTGGGGGTAGCGATGGGGGTGGTGGGAGTCCTGAAAGCCAGGGGGGCCAGAGGGAGGCCTGAAGAGTGAGGAGGGCGGAAGTCGGGGCTGCCGGATAAAATGGCACCCGATCTGAGAGCCCACCATTCCTACTGGCGAGATCATCTCGCCAGCAGGAACTCTCTCCAAATGTGGCCTTTTCGGGGAGAAACATCCTGAGGCCCCAAAAGACCGGTGAAGTGCCGTTGAATAGCGGGGTAAATCGTGGCGCTGCAGTCGCCAAGAAACACTGCACAATGAGCCCAAAAGCGGACTTAGTTTAGAGTCCGCTGAATCGCGCGATTTGGTGTGGCACTTGAACTTGCAGCCAACTGAGCCTTGGCTGATACCCTGAATCGTAAATACCATTCTGCCATGTGAATGAAGAAATATTGAGATGTTTACGATCATGTTAGCAGCTCACACATTCCACTTCAGCCAACAAGGTTTCTTTTGCACTCGCCAGAAGTGTTTTTTGAATTTTCCCTTGAATAACCTGCCGTTGACTTGTGGGCACTGGAATCATCAGAAACAGCTAACTTTGCCCCTTCCCCTCCCTTCCAAAAAAAGATAAAATATACATCTTCAAATACTTTAAAAATAGATCCCAGAAACATTGACAAAATTAATTAAAAGATCAGTAGCATTAGTGCATTTGATAAGAGTGACCTTTACAGTGGTCTCATATTATACATCATCTTTGATTTATGCATTACTGCAGTAAGTGCAAAACTAATTGTACAGTTTGCGTTGAACCAGTTTTGTGAATTTTCATCCAAATTTAATGGGGTTACCTTCAATGGAAAGCATCGCACAACAGAAATTGACCTTGAAATTGGTTTATTCAGACACAAGTCAAAATATGGAAATGCAGAGAGAAAGAATGATAGCAGGAGCTATGAAATTGCAGAGTGTGTCATGTTTCTGTAAAGTGGTTGCAAGAATGCTAAGCTAAACTATATTATTAATGTGTGGAGCTGCAGAGGACAGTGGGGAAGTGCTCCATGTTGATTATTTCTTCATTTTGTTGATATAAGTTCCCACAGCTTCTGCCCAAAGCCCCTGAGACAGACTTTAGCAGTAGCTCCTCAGTAACTGCATCATTACCAGGCAAAAAAAAAAAGCAAGTCCTGTTGTTTTCATGTCAATAGCAGATGAAAACGTTATTCTATTCAAGTGCACAAAGAGTCGTGTATTCAGTAGGGACATGCAGATAGATTTATGAAATGAACCATTTCAAATGCCATTATCTTCCCACGGTGAGATACACCTTTCATAAATCATAGTGGCTGTGGAAAATAAAGCATTTCAGAGCACACAATCCCGTCCCTGTATCCTCAAACTATAGTCTTAGACATTGCAGCGGAGTGGGAGAGAAGAAAGGGAATGAGATGCTCGAGCCTTTTATACCTTTAAAGGTAGATTTCGATAACTGGTGACTGTAGACGGGCTTCTGTTCATTTATTTCTCTCTCAGCCAGGTGGCCTCCTGAATCGAACTCCTTCATAAATCGCAGATACTAATCCTGTGTACTACTGAGATCAAAGTAGAAACTGTAGTCACGTAATGGCTCAGCAGAATAGAGGCGACAGGATTGAAACGTTCCTTGCTAAATTGCCTCATTAGGTTGCCCCCTCCTTGCTGCTGTTCAGAGAATATACAGTAGCTGCAACGAAAGCATAGCACCGCTGATATGGGACTGAAATAAAAAGATAAGCTGCTGGAAAACCCTCAGCAGCTCAGGCAGCAGCTATGGGATGAGAGACAGAGTTAGCGTCTCAGGTCAGTGACTGCTGACGAAAGGCCATTGATCTGAATGTTAACTGTGCCTCTCGGGGCAGCATGGTGGCGCAGTGGTTATCACTTCTGCCTCACGGCGCTGAGGTCCCAGGTTAGACCCCGGCCCCGGGCCACTGTCTTTGTGGAGTTTACACATTCTCCCCGTGTCTGTGTGGGTTTCACCCCCACATCCCAAAGATGTGCAGGTTAGGTGGATTGGCCATGCTAAATTGCCCCTTAATTGGAAAAAAATAATTGGTACTGTAAATGTTTTTTTTTTAAACTCTGCTTCTCCCTCCGAAGACCCTGCCTTGGCCTGTCGAGTATTTTCAGCATCCTCTGTTTTAATAAAGTAGCAACATCCCAGATAGTGACTAGAACAGGGTCACCAGCTGGCACTTCTTCATGAGCAGTAATCACTACTTCAAGTCAATAAGTTTGCAAAATCGAATGGTTTGCAAAGAGGAATAAATTTTCATGCAACTTCCCATTTGATGTGAATCAGATTAAGAAAGAACCATTTTCACCTCCCCAAGTGAAGTAAAACTGTTATGCAATCAAATCATCCATTACTTTGACCTCCTGATCTAAGAAAGCGCGGGTGAAACTTAAAAGGTGCTCAGCATGAGGCAATCCATGAATAGAGCTGAAGTCGAACTAGGTTCAAGTGGACCTTGTGATGTGAGCGCAGGAGTGGCTGGGTTTCTGCGAGCTCCGGCTCTACTCATCTTTCAGTCTTTACTTTTATCCTTGTGCACATCTTTGTTTTGTCTTTTCTTGGTCTACATGGTGAGTGCAATATACCAAGCGTTGTTGGTAAGTGTTTCAGCTTTATTGAGTCGATTTGTAAAAAGCTTTAATCCTAGTTGATTATTGGCAGCTGAAAGAAGTTGGGGTGGAGCCCTGTCTTTGGTGGCACAGCTAGTTTTGGGAAGATTCACGCCCTGACGTTACGATGCTCACTGGCAGACAATGGCTGCTAGAGATTAAGTTAATCCGCCTGAATAGCTCGGCTCTGCGATGCGGGACGTCAAAACCCAGTTTCAGGCGGTGCACGCTGAGGTTCTTGTGACAGAGAGAGCATTGTCCTCGGTGGAAGCCTGCCTCCGCCCGTCGTCTTTCATGAGTGGCGAGGGGGAACCGGTGAGGAGACCTACTCTACCTGGTGTCTCCAGTGAGATGGTGAACAGGTTCCTGGCTGAGTCTGAGTACTGGCTGCCGTCTATCAGGAATCGTGATCTGGAGGGTGGGCAGCTCAATCTCGATGGAACACATTTAATCCTGTCTTCCAAGCCTGGGAATCCGAGTGGTTTATTCTGACAGTCCTTGCTCTTCTTCATCCTCATTTTTCTTTGGACTTGCAGAGGTGTTACCGATATTCCCTCGTGGTTTTGATGCCCTTACGAGCGAGTGGTGGTAATGTTGAAAGGTGGGCCTCTGATGGCACAGATAAACAGATATCAATTTTTGTTGTTTTTGGGGGGATTGCCGAATCCTTTCCTTGTTTTGGTGGTCTCGGCGGTTGCAGGACTGATGGCCCAACTATCTTGGTGGGAGTCCCCCGCTGCCTCTTCGACACGGACCAGACTACTTTGCTCTTGAGTCTTGGATCTTGACACCAAGGTGGCCTCTTGCCCCTTTTGGTGTGGTGTTGGTGGTTCGATGATCTATTTTGTCCTTCTTGGGCCTGGGGCTGGGAGATGGTGTTTTGGGGGCTTGATTCTCCGCTCTTAGCTCTTGTTCTCTTTTTACTTTCTCTAAGGGAGACCATTGGTTGTTAACATAAAGACCAAAGAAAAGTACAGCACAGGAACAGGCCCTTCGGCCCTCCAAGCCCGTGTCGACCATGCTGCCCGACTAAACTACAATCTTCTACACTTCCTGGGTCCGTATCCCTCTCTTCCCATCCTATTCATGTATTTGTCAAGATGCCCCTTAAATGTCACTATCGTCCCTGCTTCCACCACCACCTCCGGTAGCGAGTTCCAGGCACCCACTACCCTCTGTGTAAAAAAACTTGCCTCGTACATCTACTCTAAACCTTGCCCCTCGCACCTTAAACCTATGCCCCCTAGTAATTGACCCCTCTACCCTGGGGAAAAGCCTCTGACTATCCACTCTGTCTATGCCCCTCTATTTTGTAGACCTCTATCAGGTCGTCCCTCAACCTACGTCGTTCCAGTGAGAACAAACCAAGTTTATTCAACCGCTCCTCATAGTTAATGCCCTCCATACCAGGCAACATTCTGGTAAATCTCTTCTGCACCCTCTCTAAAGCCTCCAATCCTTCTGGTAGTGTGGCGACCAGAATTGAACAGTATACTCCAAGTGTGGCCCAACTAAGGTCCTATACAGCTGCAACATGACTTGCCAATTCTTATACTCAATGCCCCGGCCAACAGCTGCAACATGACTTGCCAATTCTTATACTCAATGCCCCGGCCAATGAAGGCAAGCATGCCGTATGCCTTCTTGACTACCTTCTCCACCTGTGTTGCCCCTTTCAGTGACCTGTGGACCTGTACACATAGATCTCTCTGACTTTCAATACTCTTGAGGGTTCTACCATTCACTGTATATTCCCTACCTGCATTAGACCTTCCAAAATGCATTACCTCACATTTGTCCGGATTAAACTCCATCTGCCATCTCTCCGCCCAAGTCTCCAAACAATCTAAATCCTGCTGTATCCTCTGACAGTCCTCATCGCTATCCGCAATTCCACCAACCTTTGTGTCGTCTGCAAACTTACTAATCAGACCAGTTACATTTTCCTCCAAATCATTTATATATACTACAAACAGCAAAGGTCCCAGCACTGATCCCTGCGGAACACCACCCTCCAATTAGAAAAGCATCCTTCCATTGCTACTCTCTGCCTTCTATGACCTAGACAGTTCTGTATCCACCTTGCCAGCTCACCGATCCCGTGTGACTTCACCTTTTGTACTAGTCTACCATGAGAGACCTTATCAAAGGCATTACTGAAGTCCATATAGACAACATCCACTGCCCTACCTGCATCAATCATCTTTGTGACCTCCTCGAAAAACTCTTATCAAGTTAGTGAGACACGACCTCCCCTTCACAAAACCATGTTGCCTCTCACTAATACGTCCATTTGCTTCCAAATGGGAGTAGATCCTGTCTCGAAGAATTCTCTCCAGTAATTTCCCTACCACTGACGTAAGGCTCACCGGCCTGTAGTTCCCTGGATTATCCTTGCTACCCTTCTTAAACAGAGGAACAACATTGGCTATTCTCCAGTCCTCCGGGACATCACCTGAAGACAGTGAGGATCCAAAGATTTCTGTCAAGGCCTCAGCAATTTCCTCTCTAGCCTCCTTCAATATTCTGGGGTAGATCCCATCAGGCCCTGGGGGCTTATCTACCTTAATATTTTTCAAGATGCCCAACACCTCTTCTTTTTGGATCTCAATGTGACCCAGGCTATCTACACCCCCTTCTCCAGACTCAACATCTACCAATTTCTTCTCTTTGGTGAATACTGATGCAAAGTATTCATTTAGTACCTCACCCATTTCCTCTGGCTCCACACATAGATTCCCTTGCCTATCCTTCAGTGGGCCAACCCTTTCCCTGGCTACCCTCTTGCTTTTTATGTACGTGTAAAAAGCCTTGGGATTTTCCTTAACCCTATTTGCCAATGACTTTTCGTGACCTCTTTTAGCCCTCCTGACTCCTTGCTTAAATTCCTTCCTACTTTCCTTATATTCCACACAGGCTTCATCTGTTCCCAGCCTTTTAGCCCTGACAAATGCCTCCTTTTTCTTTTTGATGAGACCTACAATATCTCTCGTTATCCAAGGTTCCCGAAAATTGCCGTATTTATCCTTCTTCCTCACAGGAACATGCCGGTCCTAAATTCCTTTCAACTGACACTTGAAAGCCTCCCACGTGTCAGATGTTGATTTACCCTCAAACATCCGCCCCCAATCTAGGTTCTTCAGTTCCCACCTAATATTGTTATAATTAGCCTTCCCCCAATTTAGCACATTCACCCTAGGACCACTCTTATCCTTGTCCACCAGCACTTTAAAATTTACTGAATTGTGGTCACTGTTCCCGAAATGCTCCCCTACTGAAACTTCTACCACCTGGCCGGGCTCATTCCCCAATACCAAGTCCAGTACCGTCCCTTCCCTAGTTGGACTGTCTACATATTGTTTTAAGAAGCCCTCCTGGATGCTCCTTACAAACTCTGCCCCGTCGAAGCCCCTGGCACTAAGTGAGTCCCAATCAATATTGGGGAAGTTGAAGTCTCCCATCACAACAACCCTGTTGTTTTTACTCTTTTCCAAAACCTGTCCAACATGGGCTGGTTGTGCCCGGTCCTCTCATTGAATATATCTTTGCCTTTTGCTTTTCCGAATGTGAGGGTGGCTGCCTGGTCCGGTTTGGGTCTGGAGAAATTGCGCTGCACGAGTCAGCCAAATTCCCCTTCGTACTGGGGTTCCCGGGGTATTGTTTTCTTCAGTCATTCTGTTTTTAAGATATGGGTGTGATGTTGGCCTAAATTGTTGCCTGTATCCTGTTTGGGGACAGATGGGTCATTTATCTATGGGGAGAACCCTTTGGGGATTCTGTCCCTGATTCATCCGGTGTTCTTGTTCCTAACGCTGCAATGCCTGGGAGGACTTGCCTGTAGTACATTAACACAAAGAACAATACAGCACAGGAACGGTCCCTTCGGCCCTCCAAGCCATGTACCGGTCATGATACCAACCTTTGCCAAAACCCTCAGTGGTATCCCTCTATACCCCTCCTATCCATCTGTTAACACCCGTCGCTTTCTTTTTGTTTTTTCTTGTTTTGTGCAAATTAGTGCAAAAATGGGAAAACTCCAATTAGCAGGTGTGTTTTTTTAAACTAGACTCAAAACAAGCCAACGGGGCATTTATTTTCAAGAAAGGCTGCTACAGACCTATTACATAGGTAACTAGCAAAATGATCAAATTTGCCATCAGAAACAAAGAGCAGCACCAATATGAAAATAACCTCGAAACAACCTGAATCGAGAGCAGTAGATCCAAGTTGAGAGAAAGTGACTTTGCCAGTGGATAATCGAAGAAGCCCTCTGATCTCACCCGTGCCTTTGTGACCACTTGGCACCACAATTCCAATGGTCTCCTGGCCAACCTCCCACCGTGCACCTCCATTAGTTCATCATAACCTCTGTTGCTTGGATCCTAACTCACGGCAAGTTCAATTCGCCTTCATCACTGTGCTCACTCCCAGCCCGGCAAAGTTACGATTTTCTTTTTTATTAAGGGTCAATTTAGCTTGGCCAATCCACCTACTCTGCATATCTTTGAGTTGTGGATGCAAGACCCACGCAGACACGGGGAGAATGTGCAGACTCCACACGGACAGTGACCCGGGGCCAGGATCGAACCCGGGTGCTCGGTACAGTGAGGCAGCAGTGCTAACCACTACACCACTATGCCACCCTGCAATGTAACAATTTTAAAGTGCTCATCCTTGTTTTCAAATCCCTCCAGGGCCTCGTCCCCTCCCTATCTTTGTAATTTCCTCCAGCCCTACACTCTCCGCGATCTCAGAACTCCTCCATATCTGACCCCTCGCACATCCCCAATTTTCTTTGCTCTAGCTTTGACATCCATGCCTCCAGCTACCTGGTCGTAAATTCCAAAATTCCTTCGATAAACCCTTCCCCTTCCTTATAGAGATTCCTCAAAAGCTACCTCTTTGATCAAAAGCTGCTCGAAGGGAGAGCTTATGTACGTACGAATTAGAACAAGAATTGGTCATATGCCCCCTCGAGCCTGCTCGGCCAATTAATAAATCATGGCTGATCTGATTGTGGCCTCCACCCCACATTCTGCCTGCCCCTCGATAACCTTTGCCAGCCTTTTTAGTCAACAATCTATCTGCCTTAAAAATGTTCAATTACCCTGCCTCCACCGCTCTCCAGGGAAAAGAATTGCAACGGTTTACGACCCTTTACGAGAAAAAATATTCCTCTCATCTCTGTCTTAAATGGGAAACCTCTCATTTTTAAACTTGTATCCCCTCGTTCTAGTATCTTCTACAAGGGGAAATATCCTCTCAGCATTCACCCTGTCAAGTCCCTCCCACGATCTTGTATGTTTCAATAAAATTACCTCTCAGTCTTCTGAACCTTAATGGATATAGGCCCAACTCGTCCAACCTTTCCTCCACCATCCCAGGTATCAGTCGAATTTTGGGGGAAAATCCCCTTTTTTTTCTTCTTAAGCTTTTCACACTTCAGTCTGAAATCAAAGTCCGCCGTATCACTTTACAAGATGATTCATTCTTTCTATTCACTCCTATGTAATTTGTCATTATATGATCCATAACTTCTGATTTCTCTGCCTTTCCAGAAGTGTTTTCACCTGCTCCATTGTGGTCCTTCTCTTGGTGTCAGGGAGGCAACACACCCATTGGGACTCCCCATTATGACTGCCAATCAGGCGCTCCTCCCAATTATTGGAATCCCTACTGAGCCGACATACGCCTCCCCATGGGAAATCCTTTGCTTCACGGCATTGCACATGCTGACCCAGATTGTCCTCGTGGTTGATACAGCAAAGCTAACACAGCCTGAGTGCCATGGGGTTGACATAAAGTAACGGTGCCGCAATGCTAAACTAAAGACGACAGTCACGTTACAAAGCTGGACATTCAATGTACCCCCTCCCCCCACCAAATAAGGTATATAAGGAAGGAGACATTTTTATGATTTGGGGTTAACATGTCCTTTCGGAAGATTGCACCACTTTACAAGAAACAGTGAATATCCAGGACCCAAATATTGCTCATAACTAGGGACAGGCAAAAGACAAACCCAACAGACATAGCAGAAGATTGTCTTTGCTGTTCGTAATTGCTTTGCAATTACCGACTCAAGGACAGCCCTTAATGGGTGATTTAAAGTCAGACAGGAGCGTAAATATATTTTTTTAAACTGTACTCAATAGGTAAGAAACAAAATGAGAAAGGAGGTGCTGACTCATTCGCCTCCCCCAATTAATTCCCCCAGATTAACCATTCGGTAAAATTAGCATTGTCCATATGAGTAGGTGACTTGCTGTGTTCGGAAGTAGACATACTGCATTTTGGAGTCAGATAAAGCAGACTGAACTACATGACTTCCACTCATTATAGTTTGTTGGTTCCGTTTGTGGTGCAGAGGAATTTCTGTAAGAAAACGAAGCAAGAAAACAGTGGGCAGTGAGACTTCTGTTTAATTTATAGGTGGCCAGGTAGGTATGTCTATCTGTCTGTCTAAAATATATTTAGTTTATGCCACTTTTTTCCATGATGCCGTACCCTGTTTCTGGCTGGTAGCCGTGCATCCTGCTACCACGATCCCTAGCTCACTCCAATTCGCACCAATTTTAAATTGCCCTTGAAGTAATGTTTTCTTGTAATATTGCAAAGAAGTAGTTGAAGATCGATTCACCTGCTCACAGTTGCAAACCAATATAATAACCTTTATTGGTGTCACAAGTAGGCTTACATTAACACTGCAATGAAGTTACTGTGAAAATACCCTGGTCGTCACACTCCGACGCCTGTTCGGGTGCACAGAGGGAGAATTCAGAATGTCCAATTCACCTAACAAGCACGTCTTTCGGGACTTGTGGGAGGAAACCGGAGCACCCCGGAGGAAACCCAAGCGCACACGGGGAGAACATGCAGACTCCGTACAGAGAGTCACCCAAGCGGGAATCGAACCCGGGACCCTGTGCTGTGAAGCAACAGTGCTAACCACTGTGCTACCGTGTTGCCCTACCACTCTCAAAGACCTCTGATTCTGCCATATCACTTCTCCGGGAATTTATCCTTCACTTGATGCTAGTTCCAGACAGCATGGCTGAGATCTAGAGCTGATCAGAAATAAAATCCTTGGCCCAAAAACGACTTTATGGTGTGCATTGCATTGCCTTTACGATGAAAAGAAAATGGTCTTGCCTCCTCCGTGAATGCTGTTTACCACCAGGGAACAGAAGGCTTTCCCTTGCCTGCCACAGCTCCCTGGCTGAATTATAATTTCTATTTCTTTCCCTCTCACTGCTTCCTATTTGCATTTAATTAGTTAATTGTATTTTCAATTAAAGTGTGGTCAAAATGTGGCAAGTTTCTTGGGAGTACTGAGGTTTTAATTTAAGAAAAAAAAAATATGCTGTGCATTTGTAGATTTTACAGTTTTATAATACGAATTGCATCACCCCCAGGGTAAAGGGTCTAGTCCAAAAAACTGACTCAAAACCCTCTGAGTACAAAGAATAATATTGCAGCTTGTTTTTATACAGACAGATCCCTCGCGAGTGAGAGCTTCAAGAATGGGTAGAGTGTTAGTGTTCCATTGAGTACTTCCATGGAACAGTAGGGCACTGATTTACTGCCTTCCTCCACTCTGCCTGTTCCTTCTCTCAGCCAGGTGGATTCGGTCAGTTTTGTGAGGGGAAGCTAGTATGGATGTGCTTTTATCGGTAAATATTGAAAAAAATGATCAGCGAATGATTTCCAATTTTATGGAGAACAAACTTGCATCTACAGAACACCTTTCATGAGCGCAAGATGTCTCCAAGTGCTTTGCATCTAAATAAATACTATTTGGAGTATATAATGCATCACTGTTATGATGTCGGAAAAAGAGGCTGTCAATTTGCGCACAGCAAGCTCCCACAAACAACGATGTGGTAATGACAATCAATTTGTTTCAGTGATTTTTAAAAAAATGATTTGCAGGATGTGAGTCAAGCTGACTAGGCCAGGATTTATTGCCCATCCCTAGTTGCCCTTGAGAAGGTGGTGGTGAACTGCGTTCTTGAACCACTGTGTTCATGTGGTGTAGGCACACTCACAATGCTGTTAGGGAGGGGGTTCCAGGATTTTGACAAAATGACAGTGAAGGAACAGCATCTATTTCCAAATCAGAATGGTGAGTGGCTTTGAGGGGAGCTTTCAGGTGATGACATTACATTGATACATACTTAGAAGATAGGAGCAGGAGAAGGCCTGTTGGCCCTTCGAACCTACTCCGCCATTCATCACGATCATGGCTGATCATCCAACTCAGTCGCCTGATCCTGCTTTCTCCCCATAGCCTTTGATCCCATTCATCCCGAGTGCTATATCCAGCCGCCTCTTCAATATATTCAAAGTTTTAGCATCAACTACTTCTTGTGGTAATGAATTCCACAGGCTCACCACTCTTTGTGTGAAGAAATGTCTCCTTGTCTCTGTCCGAAATGGTTTACCCAGAATCCTTAGACTGTGACCCCTGGTTCTGGACACACCCATCATTGGTAACATCTACCCTGTCTAGTCCTGTTAAAATTTTATAAGTCTCTGTGAGATCCCCCCTCATTCTTCTGAACTCCAGCGAGAACAATCCCAACCTCGTCAATCTCGCCTCATATGACAGTCCCGCCATGTGTCTGCAGCTCTTTTCCTTCAAGGATACATTTCCAGATCCAGATGATGAGTTACTTGCAGGGCAACTTCCAGGTGGTGGTGCCCCCAGATATCTGCTGCCCTTGTCCTTCTGGACGGTAGCGGCCGTGGGATTGGAAGGTATAGCCTAAGGAGCCTTGGTGAGTTCCTGCAGTCCATATTTTGATGGTGCAAACAGCTGCAACTGCTTGCCGGTGATAAAGGGAGTTTGTGGAAGGGGTACCAATCAAACAGCCTGCTTTGTCCTGGATGGTGTCTTCTTGAGTGTTGTTGGAGCTACACTCATCCAGATTGGTGGTTAAAGGGTTAATGTTGATAAGGACTCCATGAAATACTCCCTTATATATTGCTCTTCCTGGAAAGAATATGGGCTCTTTGGCATCTACCCAAGAGGGCAAACAGTGTCTCAGTTTAACATCTCAATCAAAAGGTGGCACCTCCGACAGTGGGCACCCCTTCAGTACTGCGATGGGAGTGTCAACCTCGATCATGCGCTCCAGTCCCTTGAGTGTGGCTTGAACCCGTGACCTTTTGACTCGAGAGGCGAGAGCGCCACCCACTGAGTCACGGTTGATAACTAGTATGCAGAAATATCTAGTTTTAAAAGCCATGAAGGTTTGCAATTGTAAATATGTAAGGAAACGTCTTAACCTGAGCTGTTCTCATATTCTTCTAGGCAGGGCTGTCAGCAGCACATTAGGGCGAGGGTTAGAGTGGAATTTGTCACCGGAATTGGTGACAGGTTGCCTGCCTATTTAAATGATTGAGCTGTGGCATAGCGAGTGCGAGTCTGTTCTCGGTCCTCCCCTTTTGGCTTGAGATTTCCAGAGGGCATGGAGAAGACAGGTTAAAGAATGAACAGAGACATTTCAAAAGATGTTAATTTGATAGAAACTAAGCTGTCTATTGATGTCTAGTGGGCTGAGAGGAGCAGCTGAAACCTGGCTGCCTAGCTGTTTTGATGTAGTCTTTACAGTCTGTAATGTTTATGGCTTTAATCTTTCTGTGACCATTTCACCAAAGGAATTTAAAGAATGGTTCACACCATTAAACACCTTTTAAAAATGAAACCATTGCGAGGAATTAGCGTTAATCTTACGATTTCTTTCTGATGATTGCTACTTTTTTAAAAAAATGTGATTGCACAGTTCATATTGCGCTGTGAAATCAATAGCTGAAAGATCCAGGCAGGAACAGCCGCTTTGTGGGTGTCCTGAAACAACATTA